>NC_138061.1:24236896-24857730 GCF_964194185.1 Rhinolophus hipposideros | reverse complement strand
ATTGCTGATTCAATCCTCTGCTTCATCTAATCTGCTGTTGATTCCCTGTAATGTATTCTTCATTTCAGTTATTGTATTCTTAATTTCTGACCGGTTCTTTTTTATGTTTTCTACCTTCATTTTTATGTTTCCTATCTCTTTGTTGAAGTTCTCCCTGAGATCATTGAGCACCTTTATAACCAGTGTTTTGAACTCTTCATCAGGTAGATTGCTTGTCTCCATTTTGTTTTGTTCTTTTCCTGTAGCATTGTTCTGTTCTTTCATTTGGGACATGTTTCTTTGTCTCTTCATTTTGGCTGCCTCCCTGTATTTGTTTCTATGTAGTAGGTAGGGCTGCTATGTCTCCCAGTCTTGGTAGAATGGCCTTATGTGGTAGGTGTCCTGTGGGGACCAGTGGCACAGTCTGCCTGGTCACCTGAGCTGGATGCCCTAGGAGTGTCCCTTTTGTGGATTGTCTGTGCTCTTCCATTGCAGTTGAACCTTGATTGCAGTTTGCACATCAGTGAGAGGGATTGACCCTCAGGCTGATTAGTTGTGAGGAATGGCTGTGACTACAGTGGAGGAGCTGTTGTGCAGGGGCTGACCCTACAGAGCAGGATTTGCTTTAGCAGGGCTCTGGTGCCTGACGAGTTTGCCCTTTGGGTGTGTTATCTGTGGAGGTAGTTGGGTGGGGTTCTCTGGTGTGGTCTGGAGCTGGCCACCGGGGCCTCTTGGGAGGGGTTCTAGTGCAGGGAAAGGTCAGCTGCTGCCTGTGCCCTGTCCAGAACCACTTGGTATGAACTACAAAGTGATCAGCAGATAGTTGCCACTTGTGCTGGGCTTGAAGCTTCCTGGGGGGAGACTAAGCTGCAAACTGACGCTGGCTGCCTTTAGTGCCGGGCTTGGGGCTGCTAAAGCATGAGGTACAGGGCATGGTGAGGCCAGATGTTGCTTGTTCAGGGTTTGTGGACCTTTGAGAGATTTTAGGAAAGTCTGCAGCCTGAGCCAAAATAGGCCATTTGTATGGAAAAGCCACTTTTTGACTGAGTTGTGTTTTCATGTGTTGTAAATTTTCTTTATATATTCTGGATACAAGCTTCCTATCAGATATATAATTTGCAAATATTTTCTCCCATTCTGTAAGTTGTCTTTCTTTTTTTTTTGTTTTGTGGTATCCCTTTTTAATTTTGATGAAGTCCAATTTGTGTATTTTTCCCCCCTTGGTTGCTTGTGCTTTTAATGTCTTGTCTAAAAAAATCAATTCCTACTCCAAGGTCACAAAGACTTACTCCTGTGTTTGCTTCTAAGAGTTTTATAGTTTTCACTCTCACATTTCGGCATTTGGTCCATTTCTAAGTAACTTTTGTGTATAGTGTGAGGTACCATCCAACTTCATTCTTTTGCATCATATCTTGTGGATGTCCAGTTATCACCCATCAGTTATGGAGTTCTCACTGGAGGCCACGTGCCAGTCTAGATGCTGGGGAAATGGAGATAAGTAGGACATACCTGTTTCCTCTCAGAGAGCTTACTATCAGAGTGGGGAGATTACATATAAACAGAGAACAACAACATAGTGAAATAATATATGTATGATGTTAACACTGTGCCTGGCCCCTAGAATGTTTACAGCAAATGGTAGCTGCAATAATAATGATAATAATTGTTGTTGTTGTTGTTGTTATAAATACCAATAGAGAGGTATGTTCAAAGTACTGTGGCAGAAGAGAGTGACTAACTTTTCCATTTCTCAAGATTGGCTTCCCTTGGGGTCATCTCATCCCCCATCACTCTGGGGCCCAAGAAGAGGAAGGGTACAGGAAGATGGGTCTCTCAAAGACCAACTTTTTTGAGAGAGGAAGGACCTCAAGTATGTGTGTCGCGAGAACAGCTGGTTTTCTTGTCACTGTGAGTGTCAGCTCAGAACAGGGTTATGTGATTGCTAATTCCTGTTACAGTCTGTACCCAACAAAGAATGACGTCTTCATTTGTTTGTAGATCTCTACAGGCACTTGAGGGAATCATAAAAGTTGACTGTGGATTATAAAATGTTTCTAAATAGATTATCTAAGTACATTGTCTTGATATTATATAACTAGAACTTAAAATCTCTATTCCCCGGTGATCACATAGTGTGTCTTTAAATTGACCTTATAAAGTGTAGACCAATGGAAGATATTCACATGGAAGTTACAGTACTCTTTATGAAACACAATAAAATTTTGTTTCATATGAACTGATCTCTTAGTGGCAGGAAGTATGACTGTATTCTATATATTCTGGGCTCCACATCCAAAAATTATCCAATTATAGAAAATAATTTTAAGAAATCACTTTTCCAAGTTTTTCCATTATACTTATTTTGTCATCTGCTAGCACATGTTAGCAGAAAAATGAGAACAGGTGCCATAAGTTTAAGAACATTGTGTTGGAAAAAAAACTTTAAATTCAGCATATTCTAACAAGTAACATAATCTAATTTAAGCTACAAAACCCTTCAGTTGGGTAGGATGCAGTTGTTTCAAAGAAGGGTATTTTTAAAACCACTGAGACAGAGTTTAAATTTTAATTTAAACACATTGTATTTTATTAAAAAGTGAAGTTTTTGGTGCCTGGTTTTAAATCATCTATTCTATCCACTATGGATTTTTATTCAGTCTTAGTTCAGTTCTTCGGGCATTTGTTGGCGGCCTGTTAATGGAAGGTGCCCTATCTAACTCTGTGTCCTGAAGGAGATTGTGATTTGAAGAAGAAACATGGTCCAGTAGAGGACGCACACATTGCTAGTTATGAGAAGGAGCAAATTGTGTGATCATTGCTCTAATGGAGATGTCAAGGGCTTAGAAACACAGGCAAGGAGAGGCTGGTTCAGATTCAGAATGGGGAACATCCAGGAAAGCTGTCTTGAGATGCTAGCACCTGAGCTGGAACTTGAAGGGCCAATGGAGATGGAATGGGAGAAGGAAACAGTGTGAGCCAAAACTTGGAAAGTGTACATGGAGGAAACAGAGGGAATGGAGGTAATCTGGGCCACTTGGCAGATAGAATGATTATGGGATGTAGAAAGATAGGAAAGAGCCACATTTTGCAGTCTTTATAATACCAAACTCAGGAGTCTGGATTTGATTCTGTGCACACTAGGGAGCCATGGAGGGTTTTTGAGGCAGGTCAGTGGCATGATCAAATCAGTTTAGGGGTAAATCAAAGGACAGGTTGAAGGTGGAGAAGAAATTAGAGACCACTCTTGAGAGACCACTCTAGAGACCAATCTTTCCAATTAAAAATCCCATTCGGTAGCTTTATTGTAATTTGAAGCATTTGATACAGAAGCTTGTGTGTTTAAATGTTAAAGGTTAATTTTCCCTCCAGCAAACTGACTATTCCTCTTATCTGAAAGTTTTTAGCAATAACCAAGCAAAAGTTTATAAAAAGTAACACGGATAAAGCATGAACTTCCTTCTCTTTTATTGCAAGAATAACATCCTAGTCAGTACCCTAGGTTTTCTCCTTAAATGTGTCTTAGACAAGGAAAAGAACCACCAAGATTTTCACTTGAGAAACAGGATCAGGAAATGTGTTTATCCGCAGATGAAAACAAACCAAGGGGAGTAGGTAAGTTAGGTAAGACTTGGTCCCTCGGTTAGGGCTGAACCCAGTTACCTGGGTTCACAATCCAGCCCTGCCACTGAGGGGTGGCTGTGTAACTTTAGGCATGTACTTAACCATTCTGTGCCTCAGTTCTTTCATCTTTAAAATGAGGATAATAATAGTACTTGCCTCAGGGTTTGTTATGAGGATTAAATAAATCAATACACGTAAAGTGCTCCAAAGAGTACCTGGCACGTAGTTAGAGCTCAATAAATATTAACCATTATTATTCAGTTGTTGGGCAAGAAAAATTAACTAACTGCCTATGACACATTACAGTTTACAAAGTGCTTTCACACATCCACTAGGTCATTTGAGCTCCACAATCCCCTTATGGGTACCATTTTATTTTGCTCCCAGATTCTGTGAGTCAGGAATTCAGACAAGGTACCGCAGGAATTGCTTATCGCTGCCTTGCAGTGTCTGTGCCGTCAGCTGGATTTGGAGGACTTTAGAGGAGGGCGCTGAATTAGCTGAGATTGCAGATCCACTGCCTAGATGGCTTCTTTGCTAACCTGTCTGGCTCTTTGGTGGGATGACTGGAAGGCAGGCTCAACTGGAACTGTCACCTAAGCACCTATATGTGGCCATTCTACCGTGGTGGCCTCAGGGTAGTCATCAGACTTCTTAGCGTGTTTCTGTTGCAGAAGCTATACGCTTTTCATGACCTAGCTTCAGAAGCCTCGTAGCAGACAGACACTTCCCTGTCTCTGTTGGTTGAAGCACTCCCAAGCCCACCCAGACTCAAGGGAAGAAGATAGAGACCACACCTCTCCCTGGGAGGCATAGCGGAGAATTTGGGGGCCATACTGGTTTTATTCTCTAATTCTCGATGAGACAATTGAAACTCAGTAGAGGTTAAATGATTTGACGAGCGTCATTTGCACAGATTGTAACTGGGATAGTTAAGGGTTAGGGAATGAGAGAAGTTTGGAGGAGGAAAAATCTTCTAACCTAGTTCTCCTGACTTCAGATTCTTGTTCTTTCAGTTAGACTGTTTATCCTCCTTCAGCTTAGATATATAGTTGACTCTTGAACAAAACGGCTTTGAACTGCATGGGTCCACTAATATGTGGATTTTTTTCAATAAATACAGCCAGCCCTTTATATCCATGGATTTCACATCTGCAGATTCAACCAACCGTGGCTCAAAAACAGTATTTTTGCATTCCCACTATTTTCAATCTCCATTTGCAAAAGGCTGACTGTTGAGTCAAAAGTTACATGCAGATTTTCAACTTTGTGAGGGTCAGTGCCCCTAAGCCCCACATTGTTCAAGGGTCCATTGTACTTGTAATATGTGAAAGTTAAAAGAAAAACAATTGAACTGGCTTTGTGTATATCAGTAACTTTCCTAAAAAGAAACAGATGTAAAAGGGTAAGTTTTGCATTTAGGTGAACTTGTACACTAACTTCGTATTTTAAGGAGATCCTGGGATAGGTTCAGTCTCGGAATTAGTCACAAAGCAATTTTGTATACTTTTCTCACAAGGAGAGGTCTCTGAAAATATGTCCCAGATGCCTAACTGTGACTTCATTTGTTCTCTAGGAAAATCTCACCTGGCCATTGTTCAGCGGGTGAATAATGAGGGAGAAGGGGACCCCTTCTATGAGGTGATGGGCATTGTCACACTGGAGGACATCATAGAGGAGATCATTAAGTCAGAGATCCTGGACGAAACTGACCTCTACAGTAAGTACATGGCCTTGGCTATTATCTGAGGTCATCTTATTTTCCTCTGAGGCCCTCAGAGCTGACTTAGTTTGATAGACAGTGTGAAAGGGTGTCAGGACAAGCCCCATGCATTGTTGTATGTCAGCCCCCTAATACAGGTACTTGTACAGCAATACACCCCACCCTGAATTACCTCTGTGTCTCTGAGAATATCCTAACTAAATGTTTATCAGGAGGGACCCTTCAGGAACCAAGACTATGAAAAGGACACCTCCTGGCCTTGGGATGAAAAAGGAACTAAAGGAAACGAAGTGTACCTTGGGTGGCCACTCGGCCCTTGTTTTTGTCCCCTGTGTTGTTCTTGTTTTGTCTCTTTGTCCATTTAGATGCAGACCCCAGCACTCCCTGGGGTTCCATTCAACAATCTACTCACACCAGAACTTCATACGTAATGGAGACTATCATGAGATTGCCCACCTCAACCTAAGCCAAACCTTAGAAGTCCCTTCTGAGACCCTGCTCTTCTCCCTATGCTTTTTCAGCCCTACCACTTGGTTTCCCCTTCCCCTCTCTTCCTCACTCCTGGCTCCCACCGCTGCTCCCTTCTTTCTGGTCTTCTCATGCTACTACCCCCTCCTTCTCAGGAACAGTATGGACTCTTCTATGCAGATAATGACTACTTTTGGTTCCTGAGCCTTAGCAAAGCTTTTCTTGCAAACGTTGCAAAGACAGGCTTTGTCTCTGGATTGAGAATTTTATCTAAATCCATGGCAGTCCCTAGGCCGGGAAGCGTTTCCTCCAAATTTCACCTCGTGGGACAATCTCTTCTCCCTCTCTCAGATAACTCATTCCAGACCCCTGTCCTTAGTTTGCTAGAAGCAGCGAGTAGAAAACACTTTGACACTGTAAGGCTGTGAGCAGCACAGAAAGAATGCCTTCCCTTTGGACTGAAAAAGAGATCAAACCTAAAGGGTGAGCCAGGCCTTGACAGAACATACCGGGAGTGTCAGAGTATCTGGTATTGCTGTGAGGCCCTGGCCAGGTCTACCTTCTTCAAATAGGGATTGACCTCTGCCTCCCGACTCCACCTCTGCCCACCAGAATTCCCAAGTGGCTCATAGATACGTCGGGGAAGACATTCACACTGAAATATTACTGGCTGACAATAGCAGTGTAGTCTACTTGAGTAAGCTCCTCCGAAGGCATTTGTTTTAACAACCTTCATGCTCCAAATGCTCACTATGAAAACAAAAGGAATGAAGAAGATCAGAGGAGTGATTCTCCATGATGAAATGCTAAATGGCATTCTGATGGAGTAGGGAGAGGGATATTTAGGCAAACGTGTCATGCAAATCAGAAGCTTGCTTACTAATGATAGCAAAAGAACTGGTCCACTACAAATATTTGCTGCTGTCTTGCTGAGCAATGGATCTTCTTTCTAAAGGAGAGGGTTAGTGTTTTCCCACCTTTGTAAATAAGCTTCTGGCACGATTCCTTAAGAGCTGTGAGATGGCCGAGGAGCCAGGAACACTGTGTTGCTTCTCACTTGACCCTGACCCACAGGAAAGTTGGGACTGGATCTCATCACTGTTACAATCTGAGCAACAGGAGTGTTAACGCAGGGCCCAAAGTCCAAGGCAGGCCCAGAGAGAGCAGTGCGGTGGAGGGCACTTTCTCCCTTCTAGCAGGAAGCCCAAACAGTGTGGCCGAGGTGAGCTCCAGAAGGAGAGGGAGAGTCCAAGGCAGCCAGATTCCGGGCCCTGGTTCCCTGTCCCAGGGGTTCATTCCCTTTCATTTCCACTGTGTCCACTCAGCCTGCACTGAAAGTTCCCCGCAGGCCAGGTTTCTCTCCAGGCCAAGTTGGGAGAAAACCCTAACCCCTTTTCCTGTCCGCCCTTAGCACAGATGAAATAGGTTGGAAGTTTCCAAATTGTACTCAGAATTAAGGGAAAGCAAAAGAGATATGACTAAAGCAAAAACTCCCCCTCCCCAACACCCCCCCCAAAAATTTGTTTTAAGACAAGATTAAAAGAAGAAAGGAAAAAAAGGTTAAATTGGAAAAAGCAAATTTTATCGACCAATAATCAGGCTCTCTGGAGTTCCTCCAGCTCCTGTCTCGGGTCTCCACCCAGATAACCCACCTTTGTAGCTTATAGGGCTATTCCTATTTCTTCTCCTTCCTTCTTCCTTTTATCTCCCCCAATTCTCTCCCCATGGAGGGGCCAGAGTTGAAGCAAGAGAATTGTGAGTAGAAAGAGGAGGTGAGCACCCTCTTTCTTGCCTCAGGTACTGCTCAGAGTGTGGTTTAAATCAGCAGGAAGAGACCAGGTGAACCCAGCTCTGGGGACAGGAGAGGGACCAAGACAGCAACCCCCTGGGACCCCCAAACCCCTTGATGCTGAGAATGCAAGTCCCTCATGTTTGAATGCCCATTTGTAAGCACTTCAGATAGTTTCTGGTTGGAGTCTCATAATAGCTGCCCGAGATGAATAGAAGAGTTATTATTATTAACCTCATTGTGCAGATTAAAACAAACAAACTTTCTGATGCTTAGAGAGGTGGCACAGCTTGTAAGTAGAGGAGCCAGCCCTCGAATCCTGACCTTGGGAGTCCCAGACCAGCCTTTCCCCTTTTCCACTCTGCACCACCTGAGAGAAGACTACAGCAGCTCCCATCTTCTATCCCTTATCAACGTCCTTCCACTCCCTGGGAGAGGTATTGTAATGTCACCTACAGTTGACCCTTTGCAGAAATTCACATGGTCCCAAACGATCCATCTGTCCTGTGTAACTCTGAGAAAACCTCCAAAACCCAACAGTGATTCTGAGATAGCTGCAATCTGTCCCTGTGACCTACAGCTGACAATCGGAAAAAGCAGAGGGTCCCGCACCGGGAGAGGAAGCGCCATGACTTCTCCTTGTTTAAGCTTTCCGACTCAGAGATGAGGGTGAAGATCTCCCCACAGCTGCTGCTAGCTACACACCGCTTCATGGCCACAGGTATGACTGCCCACCTGTGTCTCAACCCCCGGCTAAAGCAGGATCTGGAGGGTGGCACCCAGGCACCCATCGTTTTTGTTACCTTGCAGCCTAATACCAGTGTGCAGCCGGGACTGAGAACCACAGCTCCAGGAGAGGAGGTTGCATTGGGTAGGGCAACAGGACATCACCTAGTGTCATTTCCAGCCCCAGGCCTGGATCTTCTAGGGAGGAAGTGACCACAACCCAACTCTGCTTGTCTCTCTTCTACTCAGAAAAGAGCTAAAGAAACCACTGCTACACTTTTCCCTACCTCCACTTGCTTCCTGGTGGGAGACTGAGGCCGAAAGGAGAAAATTAATAACAAAACTGACATTTCCAAAATTTCCTGTTTTCTGAGGTGCCATTTCAGGGACATACATCTCCAGATGGCCTGGGGAAGGCCTGAGATGCCCCCACCCCCGGGAGTCACAGGAGCCCTGCCAGCTGGGTGCCTGGCACATGAATGGAGGGGGCTCTAGACACACATGCACTGGTTGCCCTGGCTGTGCCCACCCTCTCTCCTCCCAGCTGCTGATTCGTCTTGCCTCCCTCTCTCCCCTAGAAGTGGAGCCCTTTAAGTCGCTGTACCTCTCAGAGAAGATCCTGCTTCGGCTCCTGAAACATCCCAACGTAATCCAGGAGCTAAAGTTTGATGACAAGAACAAGAAAGCTCCAGAACACTACCTCTACCAGCGCAACCGCCCTGTGGACTATTTTATGCTGCTCCTCCAGGTGCGTGGGAAAGTTAGAGACCCTCCTAAGGGCAAGGCGAGGGCATTCCCAGGCTGGGGAGGAATGGCCATGCCTCCCCAATGTCAGGTTCCAAGACTCGGCTGGCTGCCTTGAGAACAAGGCCATTAGGTGGGCATTTGTCCGTGACCCAAAGAAAGGGCCAAGTATGACTGGCTGGTGTCCTGGGAGTCGTGGGATCTTGATGGCATTTTTTAGTCTGACCACTCAGTGATATTTGTGGCGGGTACCTCTCAAGCAGAGGGATTCTGCTTTTGAATTCCCAAAATGGCTGCCCTGCAGAATCCCTATCAGGAGCCAGAATCCCTGGCTCTTCCATTAGCTCTGTCACTATTTCCCGTCTCTTCCCAACAGAATCTTTTGAACCCTCAATATGGTGATAGTCTTACCATCGTAGTGAAGCTCATGTGAATTTAGATGTGGCCTCTCTTTGTTCTGATCCACCCGCAGTCTGTCTGCTCTGAGACAATAGTTGCCTCACACCCATCCTTCCACATGGCCTCGAAAAAGTAGCCTCCCTTCTCCAAAAATAGTCTCATACTTCACTGTTGGAAATCAAGAAGTGTCCTGTCACATTGTTTAAATAACATCATGAACCTACATGATCTACTGTCTTATACTTAATATAAACTTAACTGTTTTCAAGTCAAAGTTGGAGGGAGGAAAATGGAGTGGCAAGAGTATAGGTTCAGAACTTGGAAAGACCTGACTTTAAAATTCCAATATCACCACTTCCTAACTAACTTTGACCAAATTCCTAACTAAACTTGGTCAAGGTGAGTTAGGAATTGAACCTCTCGGAGCCTCAAAACTGATTCATCTGTGAATAGGGGATGAAAGAAGTATGAACCTCATAAGGTTCTGGGACCGACTGACTGAGAATCCCAACCACAAAGCAGTGTCCGGCCCATAGATACACACTATGTGCTACTCACTAACTATCATTATTAGTGGTGATAAATTAAACAAGCTTACACAGAATCAGATTTCATCTCAACCAGACTTAGAGATGGTCTAATCTCCGACTAAACCAATGAGGCAGTTTACAGGGCCCTGGGCTAACTGGTGCCTGGACCTGCCCCATGGAAGGGGCGTTATAGTATGCAAGGAGAGCTCAGAGATTTGTGACTGGATGCTGCTTTATGAACTAAGCAATTAATTTACTGCCAAGGGCTACTAAGTTGGAGGTGCTATTTCTGAAACGTAAGTCTGGACAGAATTCACATTCCCCTGTGGCGAGAACTTAAGTCCACTAGTTATCCAGATGGAATGCTTGGGGTTGTAGTCAATAATTGAACTGGACACGTGAGTACACACCCTTCTTTCTCCAGGGGAAAGTGGAGGTGGAAGTTGGTAAGGAAGGCCTTCGCTTCGAGAATGGAGCCTTCACCTACTATGGTGTCCCAGCCATCATGACCACTGCGTGCTCAGGTATTCCCAGACCATAGCTTATTGGGGAAGGAATGGGACGTTGTAGAAAAAAATATCTGAGTTCAAGTCTTGACTCCTGTTAGGGACCCTGGACAAGCCATTTAACTTCCTGGGCTTCAGTGTCCTCTTCTGTAAAGTGGGTGTAAGACTCATTTTTCATTCAGAGAGATTGTTTGCAGAAGTACATGGTAGATGGTAACATAATCAAGTGTTAGAGATGGACAGTGGTATTTTTAGGATGAAAAGATACATTTATTTTGCTTTTTACGCTACCATTTGATTGCCTGGTTTTTGCAGGGTTAATTGGTGCTGGGGGTGGGGTGGAAAAGGGAGAAAGCCCATAAGAAAGTGCACTTTCTGAATTGCCTCTGAAACCCACTGCATCCTTCTGTCTTAGATAACGATATGCGGAAGGTGGGAAGCCTGGCTGGATCCTCTGTCTTTCGTATGTATCTCTCAAACCCCTCCCTCGTCCTCCCCATCGTAGTCCTGCCTCAGCCCACTCTGGGGACCTGGACCGAGCACTCTGAGCCTGGGCTGGGGCTAACGCAAATGCTGGCAGCCTCTCTGTAATGCTCTGCCAGGAACACTGCCTCCTGCCAGGTACCCACCGACCACGGGGGCTTAGTTTCTGTGTGTCTGGAATGTTTGCTGCTTCTCTGCTCATGTGCAAGTGATGAACGGTGGGGAGGGAGGTTGTGAGGGGAGGCACGAATTATTGTCACCTGCCAGGAAATGCAGGTGATTTGTGTGCTCTGCTAGAGGTTCAGCCTTTCCTTCTCTACTGATAATTTACCCACTGGCCTTTACTTGAAAACCTAATGTGCTGTTACTGTGTCTGTGGGGTTAGTAAGAAGTGACTGCAAGATCTTAGGATGTAAATCCCAGGCTGGTGCAATCTGTTGCTTATCTGCTTCTCTTTCCTCGTTCGCCACATCTCAGCTGGTAGAGAGGTGTCTGCCAGCTGGCTGTGCATGCTGATGGTGGGGGCTGGCACAGGGCTGCTGGCTGGTTTGCTGTGCCCCTCTTGTGCTCTACCTTCTTGCTATTTCCTGTGTAGAATTATTGCACTTGTGTTTCGAAGGCATGGCATTTATTATGATGTAAGTGTGATCTAGAAAGAATTATTTCTCTAGATTTTTTTTTGACTCCCTGGTCTGAATTATGCATTGCTTTCAGCTATTAGTGTTTACAGTGGTTATTTTAATGCCAAAGAAGGTGTTTTCTCTATCATAAAAAATATTTTGCATAGTACTTTACATTGGATTTCTCAGAGGGTCCCAACGCTAGATATCACAATCATTGGCACATGAAAGGTAGATATTGTTTTAACATAGAGAAACTAAAGAAATGACTTGCTCCCAATCACCCAGCAAGTTAGTGACTGACCCAGATGCATTCTGGTATCCAGACTAGTTCACATAGCACAATGAAATACAAATTTGAGATCCATCATATGCCAGAATGCAATTTCTATATGGGAACAATTTACACTGTAAATTCACATCCTAGCCCAGCAGAGAACTAAAATGAAATTGGAGGAGCTGCTCAAACCTAAAGGGTCACCCAACATGAGTTGAAGGGGATCTGTAAAATAAAAAAACCCTCGTACATTAGTATGCTTCTAGAAACCAACAAATCTCAAGCAAGATTGCTGGAGGAAACATCAGTACTAAGAAGAACTCTGGATGGAAAAGGGATGGGCTCCAGGACCAGGTAAACCTTGGTTCTCTGAAGGAGATTTCCATCTGTCACATTGCTCAAGGTAGAGTCACTTCTGGAATTCTAAATCTTACCTAGACATGTTGGTCCTGTTTTGACTCTTCCAGAAGACCAAAAAAGGTGAGAAATCTGGAGGAAAAGGGCTTCATTAGGCTCCCTCACCCACCTAATTTAGATGGCCTTCTTTCTTAAAAAAAGAAAATCATTTTAAAAGGAAGATGTTATCTGGTTTCCTCCTTTCCTTCCTTTCTGTCCTGGTTTTATCAGAATCCTCCCATTTTATCAGGATTAAACAGAGTAAAGGAGTCAACTTGAGACAGGAGCAAACTTGCAGCACCGATCTCTCCTTCAGTCCTGGTTGGACTAAAAGGAAGCATCCAACTCTTTCCCTCCCCACACTTCAGAGCATCTTTAGAAATCTTCAGGAGAGAACAAAAAAGTCGAATTTGTCTATAGGGAGTATTTTCCATCGTCCCCCCAGGTCCTCCCCGCTTAGTGAAGTGTGACTGCCACACCCTACAGTTGTCCTTGGTGGACTGTCAGCCCAGGGTCCAGCATCCTTCACTGGCCGAGAACCTCAGCCTGTAGGTTGCAGGAGAGCTTAAAGCTGAGCCACAGGCAGTAAACTCTTGTCTAGCAAACTGCCCCCACCCTTGAAGCCAACCTGGAGCTCTGTCAGCCTTTGAGGGTGATAAATGGGATGATGAGTTGGCCAGCACACTGGCCCTGTGACCCATCCCTCAGAGTTGAACTTGAGGGTACAGGTAAGTCACTGGCTTTCCTGTGCAGAGCAAAGGGAACAAAGCCAGCATTGTCTCCTTTATCTTGGTTCTGATTGCCAGGGAACCCAGGAGGACCATGGTCAGCCTGGCTCTCTGGAGGAACTGGGCCTGAGCTCAGAGTAGCCAGAATAGAAGCCCACAGGGCTATGCAGGCAGGGAGAGAACAAGTCTCCCATCTGCTTGGCAGCGTGTACATTTAACTTGTAGCCCAGAAGTGCTAGGATTCTTAATGAGACTATGGGGTTTCTTATTCCAGTGCATCTCACATTAGAGACCCACTCAAGTATTCTTGGACATCTCATGTCAGAGCAAATGACTGTCAGGTAGATATCAAGCTCGCCTTACACACACACCGCTGCATGTGTCGGTACTTGCAGTAAAATCATCTAGTACAGACCACAGAAAGCTGCCTATTTCAGGGTGCTGGCTGTCACCTGCAGACCGGCTTCATTTAGCTCTTGGAAGGGACTCGGAAGGGACTCTGATCAGATAAGACAGATGGAGACAGATTTCTAAGCAGCAACA
This sequence comes from Rhinolophus hipposideros, assembly GCF_964194185.1. NCBI lineage: Eukaryota > Metazoa > Chordata > Mammalia > Chiroptera > Rhinolophidae > Rhinolophus > Rhinolophus hipposideros. The sequence goes on along the minus strand of NC_138061.1, from coordinate 24,844,198 downwards.
CTGCTTGATGAGGGTTAAGATGGGAAAAGGACTGGAGTACTGCTACACACAGCACCCCACTCAGGCCCCGAGTGATAACTAGCCAGCGCCATTTCGGACCCTGTGTGTGGGGAAAGAGAGAGAAGGAAGAGGGGGCAGGAAGAGGCACTCCGGAGCACTTGTACTTGCTAAGAAGGGAGGGTGAGTTAATCCATCAAGTTGATTCACATTAAGGTACTGGAAGTGCTGCCCTTCCTGCACCCCGAGCCTTCAGCAACGCACAGTCCCCACACTGTGACCACAGAGGGAGACCCTGGGGACCCCAGGCAGGATACAGCTTCCCCAGGGTGCCCCTAACAGGAGCATGCACTTAGCTTTCGGCCCTTGGGTAGGTGAGCAGACACGCATGTGGCGGCTGGGAGAGCCTGGTGGGAACGCAGTCCTGGGCTCCCCACAGATTTGCTGGTTCAGAGAGAATGCTGCATATGCATGCTCCCCACTGCTGGTCTCGTGATTGGCAGGTCTGATTCCCGTAAGAATTATTGTGCATCTTTTGGGAAGGCCTTCAGAAAAGTCTTTTCCTTTTCCTCTTTCTGGAGAGTGATTTTGTAAGAGGGTGCGATTTCCATGTTTTCAGAGGCAAGATTCCCTTTTGCAGAGAAATGTGATGCTGTTAAGATCCAGGAACAGACTGTCTCACCCACGCTCTTTGTCTCTCTCCTTTTGTGTTTATCTTCCCCTCTGCAACTCACAAATCCTTGGCCCTTGACTTTAGTGCCCGTCTCTGTGTCCCATACCTTCGCCTTCAGCAGAGGGGACTCTCTGGCAGGCTCCCCAGGTAAACATGCATGGATGTCTTGGGTCTCCATAGATCCAGTGGGGTTTGTAGGAGGCCTTTGGACTCTGTCACTGTCCCACCCAAGAACAGTCTCTCCCAGCAGGCATTCCCATGCCTGAGGCATAGCTGTTTGCACAGATAGTACTCATTTGCACGTACAGGCCAAGCATTGCTGGTTCAATGGTGTCACTTGTGAATTTAGCTCCTGTGTCTGTGTATGTATATGGGGAAATAATGGGATGAGAGATGGTGTGACTGCTACCTCATCATTTGTCTGACTGTAGAATGGGGGAATGAGGCATGCAATAGGAGCAAAACAGAAAGAAACAATGGAATATTATGCTTTATTCCTATTTTCCCTCTTCTATGTGGTCTCTGCCTTTAGCTAACCACTAACTCATCCTCATCATTTTCCTAAGAATGATACCTTGGGGTGGCCATATTCTCTCTGGCTCTGTTCGCACAAAGGATGCTCTATGTAAAAGTTCAAAACAACTTTTCATTAAGTTTAACCTCTCGTTAAGTACAAGTTAACACTTTCTTTTTAGGTGGATATAGCAGTTCCTCATGGAGCTACACAGTAACTCAAGGATTGAGTAGAATGTAATAACTCTGAACAATCAATTAAGTGTTTGTATTGTTTTCCTCTCTAGAGGTTGATCTCTCAGGCCCAGGAAACAAGTAATCACCAGGCCAAGAATTTATTAAATTGCTCTGAAGTTAGAACACAGTCCAATTTCCCACACCCTCTACGTCTGTCTCCCTTAGCCTCAAGCCACAGCAATGATTCTGAGGCCCCACCATATTCTCAGTTATCAAGAATCCAGTTACGTTTTGCAATCTGCAGAGTAGACCCTCAACATTCAAAAAAGCTATGTCCTGAGACCACAAACCCCTAAGTCTGCAATTTCAGAAATATTTATGTTGACTTCTTTCTCCCAAATCATTTTTCAATCAAAAATCATCTGGTTCCCATGTTTATCTGTATAAGACAAGTCAACCATACTCAAATTCCACCAAAGTTTTCTGTCTCATTTGATGGTGATTTTCCACCAAGAAATAAATTTTTTCTCACTTTGTGGGAGCCCATGCCTTCATGATGACCACTGGACAGTACAGTCAATGTGAGACGCCAAGCTGTTGCCCTCACCAGCTAACTGGTCTACTCCTGCATGCCAGCAAAATTAGAAATGACCACATCATGGAACTTCAAGATCCTTTTTACATGTGGGGAACCTTGGTGAATGAAGAATGTGCTATGAAAGGGAAGGTGCACATTTTTTTCAAGATTTTCAACCAGGAGGATCAAAGTATTTTTTTAAAAACGATGAAAGCAGGAGTATAGTTTCCTTTTTAGTTACCCCTCAGTTACCCAGACAACCTAGTTAATTGTAACTTTCCAGTTAAACTAAAGGTTAATTCTAGTTTATTGGTATTTATTCTGAAAAATTTCATGGTAACCTAGTGTCAGACAGAGATTGTGGTGACTCATTCCTGCTATGCAGGAGGCAGAGACTTCCCATCCAACTGGCTGGTGCCATGTGCTCCTGAGAGCTCTTTTAACCATCCTCCCATTTTCCATGACTGTGGGTGTTCAACCTAACAGGAAACAGGTGAGTGAAAAAGAAATGAGAGCAAGGCCAGTTTATTCCAACCCTTAGTTTAATTCTGCAGAGTGGAGCAGAGCAGGAGAAAATGAGAGGCGGGGATACGTTGCTTCTCCTGTGGCTCTCCTCTCCACCTTCTTTTGTCTGTGCTCTATCTATAGCCAACCACCAAGGCTTCCCAGTGATTGGGTGACATTCCCAGGACCTATATTATGGTATTTCCATGTCACTCTTGTTTCTGTTGCCTATCACCAGAAGAAGAAGCTTCAATCATACCCTGTTTCCCTGAAAATAAGACCTAGCTGGACAATCAGCTCTAATGCGTCTTTTGGAGCAAAAATTAATATAAGACCTGGTATTATATTATACTATACCATACCATATTATATTATATTATATTATATTATATTATATTATATTATATTATATTATATTATATGACCCGATCTTAGAGTAAAATAAGACTGGGTCTTATATTATAGTAAAATAAGACCAGGTCTTATATTAATTTTTCTCCAAAAAACGCATTAGAGCTGATTGTCCGGCTAGGTCTTATTTTCAGGGAAACACAGTAGGAATTTTGTGGAAAGCAGTCCTGGGCAATTTCTGGCTCCATATGTGATTTGTATTCCTGGTACATTAATTTACATACGTTATGTCTTACCCCCATCATACACAGAGAAGAATATAAATCCTGGAAATTAATAGGGCCTTTAAGTTTGAAAGGAACCCTGCCATTTTATTTGATCCCCGCAACCACTTTAGGAGATGAGCAGGGATTATTGTTGGGAAACAACAGGTGAGGAAACAGGCTCTGAGAAATTAAGCCATTGGGTCAGTGTCATAGGTGTAGTAAGAAAGTAAAGGGATGAGGACTAGAATCCAAGACTCTTGGGTCCTGCTGTCCCGTAGCTAGGGACCTTACTGCCCCCGTGAATGTAGGCATTTTGTGCTCCCTAGAGGACTTTGAAAGCAGCCATGCTAATGAATATGGTGCTCACACTGGATTGAGGCCAACAGTCCCTTACACCAAATATTGCCACCATCATCTGTAGGGAGTTTCCTTCTATTTGAGCCTCAATTTGAAATAAGGAAAGCAGAGTGGTCCAGTGTATGGTGCAATTAGCCAGCTTTACTGGTGCTCTCATTTAAAATTGAAACTTCTGATGAACCCACTGAGAGTACACAGCCCCATTGCAGTTATCATTCCATCTCCCTAGATTCACTCCTTCTTTCTTCTCCCAACAGCAGAGATGATTTCAGAATCCTTCCAAATCCATAAAAGCAGAAAGACAGGAGAGAGGTTGGGAGTAAGGGTTATTTTTCAATGTTTGTTTGTCTATTTATAATGTGCTTTGAGATCAATGAGGATAGAGTTTTCTCCCAGAATGTACCAGGAGTTCCTAAAAACAATCTTTTTACTTTGTGAAATGTAGTAAGTGGAAATATTCCTTTGGGTCGGCTCTTGTGTAGTAAACATTTGGGAGCCATTAAAGCTCCATGTAATGTGAGCAAGCTCATCTGGGCTCCTAACTTGGGCTGATTTGCAGAGTTCACATTGTAGCTTTGACAGAGAGCTTTTGAGATTTGGTTGTCTGTTGTTGAATATTACCCCAGAATGATGCATTTTAATAATGCTAGTTTGTACTCTTTTTAAAAAAAATAAATTTTACTGGGGAGTACTGGGGGACAGTGTGTTTCTCCAGGGAATTGTCCTTCAATCTAGTTGTGGAGGGCGCAGCTCAGCTCCAAGTCCAGTTGCTGGTTTCAATCTTTAGTTGCAGGGGGCACAGCCCACCATCCCATGTGGGAATTAAACCCACAACCTTGTTGTTGAGAGCTCACGCTTTAACCTACTGAGCCATCCGGCTGCCCCCCTAGTTCGCACTCTTAAAATCTATGTAATTAAACTCCTTTATGCAGTTTAGAGAGTACAGATGGCCCGTGTCTCAGTGACCGTGACCAAAGTGGGCTGTTCCCTCTTGTCCCTCACTGATGCTCCAAAAGATATAAGCAGGTAGCCACTAGACCCTACTTTCCCCTCAAATCCCCAGACTGAACAGGGGAGTGAGGATTCTTCTGGGTCCTTCTCCCCACAGAGAGTTGTGAACGTTCTCTGGATACAGATGTCACAAACGAAGTAAGAGTCCCAGAGCTGTGTATACGTTTTTGCAGCCCCTGCCTATTTGTGCAGAGTAATGGGAGATTCCATCAAGCCCCAAATACAGTGCAAAATCCTCTTGCACCCCCATTCTCACCCCCAATTTTACCCCAGTGTCATCTCTGCCCAACCTCAATAATTCCAATTTGCCATCAAGGGCAGATGTCTCCTGCAGACTGACCAGGCAAAGGTGGCAGGAATGAGGTCTGCCACATTTCACCATGGCGCTTGGAGGTCTAGAGTAGAAATCGCTACCCCTATCACCCAGTCTCTCCAGAGCCGGGTTCAGAGTTTGATGAGCAAGAGTCGGCAGGGGACATGTTGGCTGCTTGGCCTCCCTCCTGTTGAGGGGTCCTGTGGTCAGTTTGTTTTTGTTTTTTTTTCCTGTGGTCAGTTTTACACATCACTGTTTATTCTGTCCCCTCTCAGACCTCTTTGCCTTTTACTTAGGGTTTCCCTCTTCACTTCAGTCCCCCAAGCTGTGCCTCTGTGCTCTTAGGAAATGCCAAGGGGAATTACACAACTTGAAGTAGTTTGCCATGCTTCTGGGACACTCGTCTGTTACTAATTTCTTTTTTTTTATTATTAAAAACATTTCCATTTCCCTCGCTCAGAAACCTCTGCGTGTATGTGCACAATTACCAAAATGCCAAGTCATCAGCATCCCACCTATTGAGGAATGTCAGGCTCTGGGACATGAAAACATTGATCTTGCACAATACTCGGATGAGCTGGGACTTTCTTTGTCATGAAATGAGGGTTCCTTTTTCTTTTAAAAATTACTTTTGTAGACCTGACCTTTGTCAGACAGTTGTATCTTTTGGCGTTGGGATTCATTTGGGGACTTTGTGAATAAACCATCAATAGCATTGTTTTCACTTTTTTTAAAAAGCCATTCCTCCCAGCACAACAATGATGTCGCTTGTGTTTGACGTGCAGGTCCCTGTGAGTGACAGCAGGGTGACATGCCTATGCTGGGTGCCAGTGAGGATGAGAGCTTTGGGGGCACAGGGGTGTCGCTGCTGCCTCTGTTTCCAACGGGCAGTAGAAGTGATCCAGGCAGAACCTTCTATGGATGGAAGTTGTTCAGGAGATAAGACAGGGCGGTGTTTCCCTGTCATCCTCCTTGAATGTATCTTGCATTGTGACATAGGGATGAGGATGTGGAGCAGCCGACAGGTGTGTGAAGCGCATGCCCTACCAGGCGGAGGGAGGATTATCAAGGAGCCATGGTTAGTTCTCAGGGTAACCGAAGCCACAAGCCCTGCTTACTTACACTCTCCCCTCTCGTTCCCAACTGAATTGAGAACGAGACTCACCAGCTCATGGTATGGTTTCCCAGATTCCACTCTCACGCCAGAGAAGCCACCCTCCTCCAGGACTGCTTGCGCTTCTTTTCCACAACTGGCCCTGAGGAAGCACCACTGACTTACTCAGCCAGCCACCACCTTAGAACAGCCACAGATGGACCTAGCTAAGCCAGAACTCATCATTTTGGTTTCAAGGGACCAGGACCAGAAATGCCACACGTTATTTTTCTGCCTGATACTACTGACATTTACAATCAGCTCGGTGCTTCACGCTACTCTCCATGGCACTAGCCCTGTCCCGCTCAGTCCTGAGTCACTCTGGAGGAGGGCCTGGTCCTCTGTTACCCAGTGGATAAGCACACCTGACTCCACGACTGCCAGGACAGACAGACAGACAGACAGGAAGGCCTCATGTTCCCTGTGGCTTTTCTCAAGCTACCAGGCCAATGCCTGAGGCTTCTTGGTGCCCAATCTTGGATTCTCTCGCGCACAATCTAACTCTCCAGCTGCGCTTCGGGCATGTTATTCTACCCACCCTAGCTTCTGGAGAAGTCAGTTTCCCCAGGATGACTTTTGGTTGCGGAGGAAAGGGTTTCTGATTCCAGGATGTTTTAAGAGCTCTGAAACTTTATTTAAGACAAAATTTAGATTTTGAAATCAAAACTCCTTGAGGGACTCTTAGGTGTTGATTCATTCATTCTACACATTTTTATTGAGCACTTACTCTAAGCCAGGCACTGTACTAGGTACTAGGTATACAATGATGACCAGAAAACGCAAGGTTTCTGCCCTCGTGGAATTTAGAGTTGAATTGAGCAGACATAACAAATAAGTACAAACATGTAATTAAAACTTGTGAAAAGTGCTTTGAAGGAATGACCAGAGGGCAGTGATAGAGAAAAACGAGAATCTTCTTAGGGTGGCCAGATCAGGTCTTCAGAGAAAGAGGTGTTTCAGGAGATCTAATGACTGGGAAGTGAAAGTGGTTGGGGTGGGATAAGAGGAGAAGAGGGAGCAGGGGAAATGGCATCTACTGAGGTGGGGGGTGCTTGCATGTTTGAGGATCTCCAAGGTAGCCAGTAGAGCAGAGCAGAGCAAGCAGGGGAAAGGGAGTCCCAAGATGACATCAGACAGGAAAGCAGGGGTCAGGTCATAGGGGGCTTAAGGGTCACAGCAAGGAGTGTGGATTCTATTCAGATTCAATGGGAAGCTGGCTGACTTGTGTTTTTAAAATGTGCTTTTGGCACCTGAGGTAAGAACTGATTACAGGATAAGTGGGGAGACCAGACTGCAGTCCAGGTGAGAGCGATGATAACTCAGACGTGAGTGGAGACAGAGATGGAGGCAGATGGGCTGTTCTGTCGGAGGTGGAGATAAGAGGACTTGATGCGGGGCTGATGGACTGGCAGCTGTTGGGGTGATTTGCAGGTTTCTGGTTTAACTGACAGCATATATGTGAATGACATTTACCAAGAAGGGGAAGACTGGAAGTAGAACTCTTAGTTCTATAATCCTCTCAAGGCAGTGATTATTTATAGTTCTAATGAGAAAATGATTCAACCTATTGCTATTTTTAATCTTTCTGATACACAGTTTGCCAGACAGCAATAATAGCTTGGCAGCCACACAGATTGTCAACCCTCCAGGACTCACTCCAACTAGATGCTAATCAAATATTTCGGTGGAGGGCAATATTATCTCAAAAGATAGAATTAAATTCCTGAGGTTCTACCCTGAAAGAATAAGGAGCAGCGTCAGTCTCTTCATTGGAGCCACTGAACTAAATAAATCCGTTTATGAGGAGCTGATAGCCCCTCGGTTCTCCTTTTTGGGAAGAAATGGAGAGTGCTGTCAGTTGGGAAGCAGAGGGCTGGAAGGGGCTCTGCAGTCTTTCACGGGGTTATTCCAAGGTTGAAATAAAGCTAGGGTCACCTTCAGAACCTCCCTTCTGTTGATCCTGGGGAGAATAGTTCACAGAGTGTATGTTGAAACCAAGTGACATGGTCTTAATTGAACTTTCCCAAGAAGTTGTTCTTGAAAATGGAAAAAGAAGCTGACTGAACATTGAGGAGGCCTTATTCCTCCCCCTGCCCCACCTTAGGCTTAGAGGGAGCTGTGCCCTAGCCTCATACTTTAGAGGACCCCACTTTGGCTCTCCTCAGTCTTGGCCCTCTCTGTGGGATAAGGAGGAGTTCTCTTGGCCAAAGGGAAGTGGGCCCCCCACCCAGAGCCTGTGTTCTTCCTTCTAGACCACATTTCAGATACTGAAATCCCAGAATTCCCCATTCAAACAGCCTGGGGAAAGGGGGCCAGGAGTAGTTCTCCCTCATACAGCCGTTTTCTGGCACAAAACTCTATTAAGCAGTTGGGCCTGGCCTTCCAGGTTCTTACGAGTGTATATGATAAGACGGGGGTTATAATAGTGGCACTAGATTTTGTATTTTGAGATTTGGACCTCTGGTATAATTCGATTTAACAAGTGTAATTTAGCTTGGGATGTTTTGAAAGTTTTTGTTTTTGTTTTTCTGAAGTCAGAAAACTTATTTAAGAAGAGAAACACCAACAGAAGAGTTGCTGGCAGCAGAACCTAGAGTAGACAGCTGTAGCGAGTTCCTGTTTAGCTGGAGTTTTATTCAGTATATTTGTCAAGGACAAGGATAGAACATATTTCAACAGCTTATTAATGTGCTTTAAACATATACCCATATAATCTGTGGGCCTCCACCTGCCCTGGGCCTCGCCAATGTTGGGGCAGACCTGAGTTATCCCCACTACAATGCATCACTGCAGTGCGGATCGGTCATCTGGGCAGTGACAGATGGTTTTGAGGGCAGCTCTTTGCCTTCCTAAAATAAGGTTTGTGAATGGAGTTTCCATAAAATAACTCACCCTGTAGAGGGTCTCAGGGTCTGGAGTAGCTAACCATCGGCACTGTCAATGGAAGAGCATCCAAACCTACAGAGAATTTTTGTGTGACTTTATTTGAGCCAAACTGATGACATACTGGGGAGCAAGCTCTCACAATGCTCGGAGAGTGACAGTTGTGCAGCTTCTTTTCTGCATTTGGAATTAAGGAGGGGATGCAAGGAAGATGACACGAGGGTGGGAGAAAGCAAGGGACAGGACAGTCAACAGATTATGTGCTCCCTTGGAGATCTAAAAATGAGGATTGCTCTGGCCTTTCAAACGTGTGTTAACCTAGAGGCACAAGAACAATGGATGGGGCTTGTTTAAGGCAAAGATGAACCTTTTTGTAGGCCTGGGGCGTGACTACCCACCATGACCCGCCCAGTTAGGAATTTGGGTCAGATCACCTTGTGAGGTTCCTTCCAGTCAGATTTATACAGACCCCCTTTTTTTATCCACAGCACTTAACCCAGAAAACAGAACCAAATACGGCAGTGACAACCTCTGTCCAGCTCCTGCCTGGCAGAGGAGCCTGAGCAGAGTGGAGCCAGGAGTTCCCGTCCTAGGTGTTTGCTCCTCTTAGGAATAAACATCAATAGAACAGCTGGGTATTTTCCTGGGCTCTGATGGGGGGCATGAGGCTCAGTTCCACCACCCAGTGACCCAGTGTTACCATTGCCTTAAAGTCCTGTGGGACCTCAATAAACAACCTCTCTCTCTCTCTCTCTCTCTCTCTCTCTCTCTCTCTCTCTCTCTCTCTCTCTCCCCCCTCTCTCTCTTTCTGTCTCTCTCCCCCCCCACTCCCTCCATCTCCCTCTTTCCATTCCCCTCTCCTTCTCCCCTTTTTCCTTTTCTGCCTCCTCTCCCCCTCACCATCTGCAGTGAACCGCTCCCCTTCTCGCTGCAGCGCGCTGAACCGCTCGGAGTCGCCCAGTCGTGAGCGCAGTGACTTTGGGGGGAGCAACAGCCAGCTGTGCTGTAGCAGCAACAACCTCTACACTCCCGACTACTCGGTCCACATCCTCAGCGACGTGCAGTTTGTGAAGGTAACTCCCCCACCACCCTGGGGGGCGGGTGCTCGGGAACCATCCCCTCCATCCTGCCTGTAGAGTCCGCTGGGGAAGTGGGCCAAGTGGGCCAGGCGGTACATCCCATTCCACCATGTTCCCAAAAAAATGTGACGATGAGGTGAAACCTCAGAAAACCATAGCCCATGATCCTCCTCCCTGTTGCCTCCAGCCACGCTTATTGCAGACCCTCTTCAGAAGTGGAGGGAGGAATATACCGCAGAGGAGACATTTTATGCTGACTCTGTTTGGTTTGTAGTACTGGTCCCATGGCTTGTGGGAAAAGAAATTGAAAGTCACAATATAAGTAAGTGGTTCAAGTACTGCCTGCTCTGTGCCTGGCACTGTCCCAGCATTGACAAGTTCCTGTGGTGAGCAGGACAGCAAGCTCCTGCCTTGATGTATCCTCCATGCTAATAAGGGGAGAGAGACGATAAGCAAGTAACCACGTAAGTAACCTGGGTTATTTCCGGTCGTGATGACAGCTATGAAAGACATAAACAGGGTGGTGGGATAAGCAGGGACTGGACAGAGGACGCAAGGAGGCTGCTTTAGAAATGCTTATGGGAGCAGGCAAAGAAAAAGACTTTTTTGCCGAGACCTGAAAGGGGAAGTGGGGCAAATGTTCAAGACAGAAACAGCAGAGGCAGGAAAGAGCTTGGTGATCGGAGGGCTACTGCTTGGTGTGCAATGACAGTCTGACCTGAGGTGGGACGAGCATGAGCTGTCGGGTAAACTGGCATCTTTAGGCCATTTGGGTTCTATTTGAAGAGCACTGAGCATTTCTGTTAGGTTTGTTTTCTCAGGTCTTTCCCTTTGTCTTAGTGTGTTCGGGCTGCTATAACACATTAGCATCAACTGGTTTAAACAACAACCACTTATTTCTCACAGTTCTGGAGGCTAGACGTCCAAGTTCCAAGCGCCAACAGAGCTGGTGTCTGGTGAGAGCCCACTTCCTGGTTTGCAAATGAAAGGCTCTGATTGCAATGGGTAGTTCTAGCGAAGGGAACTTTGGGAGTTCAAGTGCTTTTAACATAGTGATTTATTTGGGTGTTGGTTTTCTCTCTCTTTTTTAATATACATACATATATAAATTAAGATGATGCCTTAAAGACTAAAGTTAAAAATTTCCTCCTGATTTAATGGACTTTTAGGGCCATTATGTAGGCTGTTTTTTCATTTACCTCTCCCACTCACCCCGTTTTATAACATAAAGAGTTTTTGAGGAAGCTAAAGAGAAGCCTGTACAAAGGAGTGTTTTCACTGGCAGAAGACCCTGAGACTGGCTGCAGGAAGATTTTGCAAGGGCTTTTCATGTCCAATGGAAGGAAGTTCCAGAACTATTTATTAAGTCCAGGAGTAATTTAACTTCAAGATAAGTTACAAAATTAGATACAAAGGTTTATCTAATGATTATCTGGGAAAGATATTAAAAGCTGTGATTAATAGTACTTCATAAGTTATGAAGGTACCAAAGAATCCTTATGAATTTTTTTTAAATATGTTTTGTAGATATCATTAAACTAAGAATATTTGGCCGACATCTTACAGTCCTAGCTTGTGTAACTATAACCAAGATGCCCCATCACCATCTGGTGGCAGAATCCCTAAATTGCAGGATCGTGTTTTAAGGGATGAACATCATAAAATGATAGGAGACATCACACTGGATAAAGGTGAACTTCTGGACACGTTGGCTGCTAAGTCGAAATGTCCAAAAGGGTACCCTTACCTTTTGTTAGTTTCAAGAGAAACAGATCTCTGTTTCCTTTGTAATTTAGAGGGAACTTGAATTCTTAACTGGCCAAAGCATAGAAGACAATTCGAACTCAAGCTACTGCTAAAAATGGTTCTGTCTACAGTAATGAAGAGAGAATAAAAACAGGTTGAATTTTGAACAGTGGTTTGATTCCCTCAATGCACTGATCCATAAATATGTGTTGAGTATTAACTATGGTTCCAGGCACCATGGGCTATACTAAAGAAATAGAAATCACATCCTCTGCTTGATGAATAGATTTAAATCTAGGTAAGGAGAAGAAACATAAGTCAAATGACAGTGACCAATGCAGAGTAATATCTAATTGATTATAAGATTGTGTGGCACTTATTTTAAGCACTGTATTGGCTGGAGAATATGCTGGACTTTTAAGAATTAGGAAAGAATAAGAGGGGAGTTTAGGTAATGCCATGAGGGGGACACCGATAAACGGGTATGGAAGGTAAAGAAACATGATGCATTCAAGGAACTATGAAGCTTAGGTGGACTGGTGGTTCTGTGCTGGCAAGCAGTGGGGACACTTGTGGCCATGCAAGCCCGGATTATCAAAACTGGGCAAAGAAGCGTAGGTTGATCTGCTAGACTTTCACTGTCCAGTGCAGTAGCCAGTAGCCACAGTGGCTGTTGAACACATGAGATGTGGCTCATCCAAAGTAATGTGCTGTAAATGTGAAATATGCATTGGATTCCAAAGACGTAGTACAGAAAAGAATGTAAAAATTCTTCACTAATAATTTTATATTGATTTTATGTTGAAGTGAAATTATTTGGGATAATGTTGGGTTAAATGAAATATGTTATTGAAATTAATTTCACCCACTGTTTTTACTTATTTTTTAATGTAACTACTAAAGAATTTTAGGTTACCTGTGTGACGCACACTGTATTTCTATTGGAGAGGACTGTGCTAGATGGAAAGGAGTTCTCATAGGTTGCTGAACAAAGGGGAGTAAATGACAAACAGTGATGCATGAATCTAGAAATACAGCTGAGAAGACGCTGTTTCCTTAAATACAGAGTGGTGCCTTGTCAACAATTTCCTTTAAGGTGACATTGGCATGGCATTAGTTTATGATTTTTTTTGAAAGAGGAAGCATTGTGAAAGCAAAGCTGTGAGGCACATACAGAAGGTGGACAATGGGTAGTGCCTCTCCTTTAATACTACATTGCAGACCCTCCCCAATCTCTGTTCCTACCCCTGTACCTGGGCCAACCACTCCCCACCCCCCAACACACACACACACACACACACACACACACACACACACACACACACACCCTCTGCCATGTTTCCTCCCACTAATGGTAGCTCCTAGCTGTAGCTGTCTGAATCTTGTCTTTAACACCATGGACAAGTGGTTATTTAACATCTGTGTGAACACCTCAGGAACTCAGTACCTTATGAGGAAGGAATACATTTGCTCGGTATTGTTACCAAAAGCAATACTTTATACCCAGCTCAACCTTTCCTTCAGAACAGCTCTGAATGGGAGGGTTCAGGTTCCTGGATCCTTGACCCCAGGTTACTAGAGGGGCACATCGCTGTTTCTTAAGAACAAAGAGAGAGTGGTACAGTCCAGTACACTCGGGATAGAACCTTTCCAGAAATGAACTAGTTAAATAAAATAGAGCATTTTGAAACATTCCCAAGACTTTCAGCTTGGGCACCACAGCCAATGTAGCAATTGACAGGAGCCCTAAGCCCACAAATCCATTTCAGAATCAAACCAGAATGCACCCTATTCCTTCTTCCTTCCCCCTCTCTTTACTCATTGTCTCTTTTCCTTCTCCATCTTCCTTTTCTTATTGTTCTCACTCTCTCTCCTGCCCCTACTTTCTCTTTTGCTTTATTGTATTGGTTAAGGGTTCACTTTCCCAAGATCTAGTCTTGCTTTCACAGCACCTCCAGTTAACACTTGGAGGGGGGGACACTGCTTCTTCCCCCACCCCCATCTCATGGAGAGTTTAGACTGAGATGGTTAAGTATGACCCCTTTCTTTGAAATGTATGCCAATTATAAAGTTAAATTGTGAGAAATAGATGTGGACATGTTTTAAACAAGAAGCAGTTGTGTAACATTCACTCATGCTATCTCATTATCTCTGGGCCTTTTTAAGAAGCTCAGAGAGGTTATCGATTTGAGCAAGGTCGCCCAGCTTGAAAGGTGCAACACTGGGACTTGAACATTTGTCTTGAGTAGGCAGTGTGTTTCACACCATATTTTCTTGGTGAAGGGTCATTTGGCCTTCTTTGATTAGACTAGAAGCCAAATCAAAACTAATTAAAAGAACCCAAACAGAGGGGAGATCCAAGATGGCAGAGTAGATAAACACTGTGCCTGCTTCCTTCCATGAACAAATTGAAATCACAATTGAATTACAGATCAAGCTGAACAGAAGTATAACTAAGGATATAAAGAAGCCACGCGAGACTGGTAGGAGGGGCGGGGACGCAGAACTGGCTAACCCCAATCCTCCGTGTGGTGGTTGAGAACCCAGAGGGACATCTCAGCTCCTAAGATTCCGTGCAGAGGAGCAAGGTACCCCAGCCCCACACCAACCTCCCCAGTCCAGAGTACTGATGGCAGGAAGAGGAGCCCCTACAATATGTGGCTGTGAAAAACTGGAAATTCTGACCATCCAGGTGGGATGGAAGGCAGCGGGAAACCCAGGCGTCCTCTTAAAGGGCCCGAGCACAGACTTTCTCACTCTCAAGCACTCACCTTAGGCTCCAGCGGAGGAATAGTAACTCAGGGGGTGTTGGAGACATACGGGGAAGCAGACTGAGTTGTGTGCTTCGAGAAGAGGGCTGGAGGACTGTTGGCATTTTCCCATGGAGGTCTTTCTCCCATGCAGCCGGCAGGCTGGCACTACCTTTCCTGTGTTGAGCCCGCCCCCTACGCTTACGGCCAAATCTGAATCTGATTGGTCTGGTGAGCTCCACAGTTCCGCCTTGCTGACCCACTGGGACCCAGACCTACCCAACTCCCCCAATGCTAAAGGCACTTTCTCCAAGAGCAACCAGGCCCACCCGCATTGCACTCTTTCTTGGAAAACTATCAGTCTGACAGACCCCAGGCAGGAGGCGACCGGCCTCAGTGTGCTCTGAGACCTTTGTCTGAGCAGCTCCAGGCTCAGCACTGGCACCAAACCAGAATCTACATTAACCTGGAGACCACAACTCTTCCCATTTTAGTGACTCCTGAGATCTGCCTCACCCAACTTGCATACTATATGAGGCTTTATCAGCTTAAGGCTTTGCCATCTTAAGGGAGCTGGCATGTGGCAGCAGGCCTCAAGGAGTCCTGGCATTTTGTGGAGCTACCCCAGGCCCGGTACTGGTGGCAGATGTTCTCGGTTCACAGCATGTCCTCTCCCACGTGACTCCAAGGTTAGCATAGGCAGTGAACAACTGCAGATCACTTTGTAGCTCTTACCAGGCAGTGAGTGACCTGGGCCTGCACCAGAGCCCCTCCCAAGAGACCCTCAAACCAACATATTTGGAGGTTGACTTCAGACCACAACAGAGCACCGCCCAATTAGCCCCACAAGTGGCATACCCAAAAGGCGGTCTCAACAGGCACCAGAGCCCACCGGGGTGAATCCCACTCACTGGGGTAAGCCCCACACACAGCAACCTGTAAGCTGTTGACATGGCAAAACCCACAATTAATCAGCCTGAGGATCAGTCCCACCCACTGAAGTGCCAATAGCAACCAAGCCTCAACTATAACAGGAGGGCACGTACAACACACACAAGGGACACTCCTGGAGCACTGGGTACAGGTGACCAGGAAGACTGTGCCACTGGGCCCCATAGGGCACCTACTACATAAGGCCACCTAGCCAACACTGGGGGATGAAGCAGATCTACCTAATACATAAAACCAAACAGAGAGGCAGCCAAAATGAGGAAAGAAATACATCCCAAATGAAAGAACAGGAGAAAACTCCAGAAGAAGAACTAAACAAAATGGAGGCAAGCAACCTACCAGATACAGAGTTCAACACAATGGTTATAAGGATGCTGAAGGAATTTAGTGAGACCTTCAACAAAGAGATAGCAAGCATAAAAAAGGACATAGAAACCATTAAAAAGAACCAGTCAGAAGTGAAGAATATAACAATGGAAATGAACAGTACACTAGAAGGAATCACCAGCAGACTATATGAAGCAGAGGATTGAATCAGCAATTTGGAAGACAAGGTAGCAGAAAACACCCAACTGGACATCACAAAGAAAAAAGAATTTTAAAAAATGAGATACTTTAAGTGATCTCTGGGACATCAAGTGGAACAACATTCACATCATAGGGGTACCAGAACGAGAAGAGAGAAAGCAAGAGACTGAGAACTTATTTGAAGAAATAATGACTAAAAACTTTCTTAACCTGGCAAAGGAAATAGACATACAAGTCCAGGAAATGCAGAGAATCCCAAACAAGATGAACTCAAACAGACCCACACCAAGACACATTATAATTAGAATAGCAAAGCTTAAAGACAAAGAGAGAATCCTAAAAGCAGCAAGAGAAAGGCAACTAGTAACTTATAAGGGAGCTTCCATAAGATTGGTACCTGATTTCTCAACAGAAACTTTGCAGGCCAGAAGGGATTGGCACAAAATATTCAACGTGATGAAAAGCAAGAACCTACAACCATGATTACTCTACCCAGCAAATCTATTATTTAGAATCAAAGGACAGATAAAGAACTTCCCAGACAAGGAAAAGCTAAAGGAGTTTATCATCACCAAACCAGCATTTTAAGGAATGTTAGAGGGACTGCTTTATAGATGGAAACAAAAAAGATCAAAATTATGAATAATAAAATGGCAATAGCTACATATCTATCAACAATTACTTTCAATGTAAGTGAATTAAATGTTCCACTCAAAAGTCATAGGAGGGCTGAATGGATAAGAAAACAAGATCCTTACATATGCTGCCTACAAGAGACACACTTTAGATTGAAAGACACACACAGATATTGTGTAAAGGGATGGAAAAAAATATTTCATGAAAATGGAAATGGAAAAAAAAAAGCTAGGGTAGCAATACTTATGCCCGACAAAATAGACTTTAAACCAAAGGCTATAACAAGAGACAAAGAAGGACCCAGTAATGCCACTTTGGAGTATTTATTTATCTGAAGAAACCCAAACATTACTACAAGGGGATGTGTGCATGCATATGTTCATTGCAGCATTGTTTGTAATAGCCAAGATGTGGAGGCAGCCTGGGTGTCTGACAACAGAAGAATGGATAAAGAGGAGGTAGTACATATATACAATGGAATATTGCTTGGCCACAGAAGGGAAGGAGTTCTTGCCATCTGTGGCAGCATGGATGGACCTGGAGGGAATTGTGCTGAGTGGAGTGTCAGACAGAGAAAAACAGATGCAAAGAACAAAATAAACAAACAAAACAGAAACAAATTCATAGATACAGAGAACATTTTAATGGTCACTAGATGGGAGGAGGGTTGGGATGAGTGAGAAGGGATGGGATTAAGAAGTACAAATTGGTTGTTACACAGTAGTCATGGAGATGTAGGGTATAGCATAAGGAATATAGTCAATAATATTGTAATAACTATGTATGGTGTCAGATGGGTACTAGATTTGTTGGGGTGATAGATGGGAGGGTGTTGTGGGGCAAGGGAGAAAAGGTGAAGGGAGTAAGAAGTACAAACTGATAGTTACAAAATAGTAACAGGGATGTAAAGCATTGGTTATATAGTCAATAATATGTAGTAACTATGTACAGTGCCAGATGAGTACTAGACTAGTCAGGGAGATCATTTCTTCAATTATATAAATGTCTAACCACCATGCTGCATACCTGGAATTAATATAAAATAATATCAAATGCTAACTGTAATTGAAAATTTTTAAAAGGGGGGAAAGGTGAAGGGGAATAAAAGGTTCCAACCTCTAGGTATAGAACAAATAAGTCATTGGGGATGTAATATATAGCATAGGGAATATAATTAATATTGTGTTAGCATGGTGTGGTGTCAGATGGTTGCTGGACTTATCATGGTGATCACTTCTTTAGGTATATAAGTGTTGAATAAGTATGGTGTACACCTGAAACTAATGTAATATTGTATGTTACCTACATTTTAATAAAAATCTTAAAAACATATCAAATAAATTGAGGGGGAAAAAAGACCTAAGTAAATGAAAAAAAGAGCTGAAACAACTAGAAAATAGTTACCACTGCAATGCAATTTTTAATTTACGTGAAAAATCATTTAGAAAAAATCCAGCCTAACGTTTCTCTCAATCTAAACATGTTCCTAATTGAAAAGGCTTTGGGAGCAGAGTTAGATTAAGATTTACTGTAGAAACAAAGCGTCTTGCCCCTTCAGGAGCGCTAGGAGGCGCCCGGCAGCTGCTGTGGGGACGGTAGCCTCGTCTGTCTTCCAGGTTCTGGGTTTGCCATGGGTTCTTCCCCTCTGAGCCGAGTAGCTGGCACCCCAAACTCTCAGCACCTGGAAAAAGCATCAACCCAGGAGGAACACCACCAAAAGTGTGTCACATTAACATTTTTAGGAAAATTTAAGAGATGCCTAAGGGCTTGATAAATTGCAGACATTAAAACATAGAGAGAAATTAAAAAAAAAAAAAACATAAACAGAGTGATACCAGGTGCTTTGTTGGGTTTACCAAGTGTCACTTAGGAAATTTTCCTGTCCTTTAAGCCAGGAGAACCTGCAAGGCTTCAAAGAAAGCTTCACCTTCCAAAAACCTTTGAGCACTTTAGAAAACTGGGTTTTTATGATTGGGTTTTGGTTCAGGCCCTATGCCAGCTTCTTGTCAGTCACCTAGGTACCTATGTACCCCAAAACCAAAGTAGTTATTGGAACACCTCCCTTGAAGGTTTGTGAAAGGCAACCTGACCGGGTATGTGAAAGGGAGCCTACTGCAGACAGGTATGTTTGCATTGTACAGAACCCAGGCTCAGGTAATTTCCCCCCAGAGAACAAGAGCAAAGGCCCTTTAAGCTAAAATGCCTATATTGCCAGGGGTGCCCTTATTAGACTGTGGGGTTTCCCCTTGGAGAACTTGGACTTCCACATTCTCACTTCGCCTTCCATCTCCCAGGCTCCAAAGAGTGAATAGCGGTCTCCCAGGCAAAGCCCACACCGTCTGAGACAGTGCACTGGCTAGGACTCTGAAAGCTTGCCAACTGTCAACCTTTCTGGACCTCATTTTCTTACTTGTAAAATGGGGCGTACAAGACCTCTCGTGCCTACCCCATACAGTCATTATGACAGCAGTGGTGATAACACGTACCTAAGTGCTCTGTGTGCCGTAATACACTATATAGATGGAAGGTTCCATCCTCATATCCCAACCTCTACTTGCAAAAGCAAGCTATTCTGGGTAATACTACCACTAGAGCTTTCAACGTCTGAAAACCTAATTCTCAGTTCCATCTCTTTAAGATAGTTATAGCACTTCCAGTAATATATATGATTTCCAAAACTAAATAAATAATCCAATGATGTTTTAAATTAAAAACTGAAAAGCGATTGTAAACCAATTTGGTGGGAAAGCTATCAGGAATGAGTTTGAGACTGCCAAGTAAATAGTACCTTTATCTGTGAACTTCCTGGTCATAAAAGCCAAAGGGGAAAACACAGTGGATCTTTGAGTTCTTTCCTATCAGGAAGTATATAATTCATCTAGAGAGAGGAGCTTCTTCCAGGCAGTAACATCCTGAAAGATTTACCAAATGGATTCCTAGATGACTATGGAAGGCATCGGGAAGAAATAATACACCCTGGCTTCATCTGTGGTTTTTGCCGGAGTTTACATTCTTCATATGGAGGTTTTTTTAGTTCCGTTGTCTACACAAGAAGCCAGGGGTCTCCTTGCCAAGTCCCCACTGACTGACCCTTAGGAAGAGAGCCATTGGCAATAGTACAAGCCTGTGTTCTCAGTGGGCAACCACCCTGCTAACGGAAGATGCCCTCCTTCCCCTCCAGGCTCTCAGGGGAAGACTTGGCTCTTCCAGGTGCATTTTAAGGGTCCAGATCCAAGAAAAATGACAGTGGGCACTCTGATGGGTTGCCTCATTGTCCCTCCACCCCTGGCCTGGTATAGCTTGGGTAAGGTCATGGATCCTGGGCCGCAGAGGCCTGGGTTCCAAAGCACCCTGGTGGGGCTGCGTCTGAGCTCGGGAAGGTGGGCCACATCTAGAGAGCTCCTCCTGAGCTTCTGTCCCTTTTTGCCTCGTCCCTCCAGATCACCCGGCAGCAGTACCAGAATGCGCTGACCGCCTGCCACATAGACAACTCACCCCAGTCCCCCGACATGGAGGCCTTCACTGACGGAGACTCCACCAAGGCCCCCACGACGCGGGGCACTCCCCAGACGCCCAAGGATGAGCCTGCTGTCACTCTCCTGAACAATAGGAACAGCCTGACGTGTAAGTCGTTCGGGCGGATGCCTCACTCCGAGGCAGCCCTGCCTGCCTTCTCAGCACTGTCCAGAGCTACCAGCGTGTCCTCATGGAGCCCCAGGTCTTCTCCAGATCAGAGAGGTGACACACTCGCTGTCCTCCCCAGGCAGCCGCTCAGATGGGCTGAGAAGCCCCGGCGAGGTCGTCTACCTGAGGATGGAGGAGATGGCCTTCACCCAGGAGGGTATGACAGACTTGGAGGAGCACAGCACACAGCAGCTCTCACTGTCTCCTGCAGCTGTTCCCATGAGAGCAGGTCAGGGAGGGAAATGGGCCCGGAGGAACAAGGGGGTGGGGGGGTCATCACCATCAGGCGCTGGGTGACGGGAGCCTGGGACCCCAACCCCCATGTAAAATTTCCCTCCTCCTTCTGCCACCAGGGAAGGAAACTAACATCTATCAGGTCCATCTGAATTCATTCTCCCAGAAGGCAGTGTTAGGAGCTAGGTTTCCACCTGGGTTCAGAGCCTGGTTCCTTCACTTAAGAGCTATGCAATTTTAGGCAAGTTACTTTAACCAAAGATTCTGTTTCCTTGTCATAATAGGTAAGTTTCCTTAGGTCAGTAGATGCAAGGCATAGTGCCTAGCTCATCAAGTAGCTTTGAGCATAGATAGATAATATACAGACGGCACATCCCGGTGCCCGGAACCATGTTCTCTAAACAGTAGGCATTCTTAGACCTCCTTTATAGAGTAGGGCATTATTGCCAGCCTCACTCTCACTGGCAGGGCGTTTCCCTTCCTTCGGGGTCCAGAGACCAGACGTAATCTGCAGGACTTGTCCTGAAGTCTGAGATCATACCACCGCCCTCCGAGACACTGAATGCCTCTGTCTTGACAGTGGTGGTGCCCCGAGCTCCCAGGGTCCCAGCAGTCCTGAGATCCTTCTGTGCTTGCCTCAGATAGAATTCCCCGAGCTTTCAGCAGCCCCAGGTTAGCAGTTACCCCACCCAACCTTCTAGACCTGCCCCAGGCCATGGTTTGAGACCCCTTAAGTCCAGAGTCATGACCCAACAAGTGCTCCTAGTTTCAAAGTAATGAGATGACACATTTGAACTTGTAGCTAACGCAGATTATCTGAGGCATACATAATTACGGTTCCAGGACCTGAATGACGTTCTTTTTCTCCTGCGCATAGTGAATTTTAGTAGAGCATGTAGCAAGAAATTGTATTAAAGGAATAAGAATGGAGAAGATGGGATAGTCTTTGGAGATGATCTAGTTCACCCTCCTTTTGTGACACATGAGGACCCTGAGACCTGGAGAGGTGAAATGACTTTCTCAGTCCATATAGAGCATCAGAAGAGGCCTCAGCCTTGTGGCTCTGCGTGCAGTGCAGTTTCGTCGGCATCATTTTGCCTCACAGGTCACGTTCTTACATTGGTGGTAAGAGCCTGGGCACCTTCCTGGCTCTGAGATTCTTGTCTTTCTGAATTTCCACTGTGTTTAGTAGGAAATATGGGGCATGTGCTTAATTGTTATTGAGCCCTGTGATTTTCCAGGGTCTGTGCAAGTAGAGGAAGGAGATATCCCTACCTGTCCTCAGAAGTGCTTTTTATCTGGCAAAGATGCTAAGTGGAGAACATCTTGTTTTCTTCTTCTCTCCTGTCAAACAGTGTTTGGATAGTTGGATTCCTGCTCCTTTATTCTCTCTTTGTTCCTTTTGTGGCACTAAAGTGCCTCTTGCTAACTAATTAGAGCCAATGCCTTCCTGGGCATCCTTCCCTTGTTAGGGCCACCGCTGCCTTGGTTCTGGTTTTGAACTTTCCTGCTGAGGAACGTCAGCCAGAATCACCTCACCTAGTTCGCTGGCTGTGTAGGTTGGAAACACTTGAGTTGTTTCTCCTTTCCTTTCTCTCAGCATCAGATAGTGAATGTTGTAACATCAACCTGGACACAGAAACCAGCAGTAGCGACTTTGAGGAAACCATGGGCAAGAAGCTGCTGAGAACCTTCAGTGAGTAGCTCTTCACCCAGACAAAAGCTGCCAACCAGATGGTTCATAGAAAAAGCATGTTAAGATCTTACTGCTGGAGGAGGAGCCATTTACTCCTTTTGGGAACCCCAATGAAGTACAATCGTGGGAACTCATCATAGGGTTTGGGCCGGTATTGCACCCTTGACAGTTTAGGAATTTGTCCCATTCAGCTGGTGGTCATCTAGGACAGGAGTCTGTCACTGGCCAATCCTGACCCCCGACCCCACCTGTTCATGAAAATAAAGACTTCTTGGATCATAAATAGACCCACTGGATCATAAATAGGCCACAGTGGAGAGTTCAGTAATTGCAACAGGGACCATGTAGCCTGAAAACCTATAATATCTATTATCTGGTCCTTTAAAGAAATAATTTATGTCTCGGAGACTCAACAGAAAAGCAGTATCCTCCCATGGAAGGAAGTCAACGACAGAGAAAACAAGGTGAAAAATACTCCTTCCTAAAAACAACAGAACTGGGAACAGATTGCCCTTCCGTCCTTGAGGACAATTATGTAATTACCCCCACATGCCCAGTGCAGATGATGGTCCCTGGGAATGGCACCCAGCGATACCCACCACCTCTGGTTCATGTGAGACTGGTCCCCTCTCAAGGGTGTCTGGCAGTGAGTTGGGCCAGGGCCTTCAGGGGATGGGAAAGGCATCATCCTTCGGCATTACGTGAGCTTTTACAATCCTCTCCAGGAAATCTCCATTCTATGGGCACTGACCTGGGTTTGTGGCTTTTTAGAGCTGTCATCTCAGATGGAAGGTGCACCCCAGTCCTTCAAGATGTAAATACTGATATCACCACCAGGATACAATGCAGATCACTTCCTGCCAAACTATTAAGAGCTTTGTCTCCATTTTTGCTTCTGTTTTAAAGAGACCTCAGACCACCAAGAGAGTATGAATGTCCCCCCAGCCTTGATTGATCCTTGCCAATTTTGTTTTTCAGGTGGTCGAAAAAGAAAGAAGTCACCTGACGGAGACAGAACCTCTGAGGAGCACTCCAATCTAACGCCTCTGATCACATGACAGGGCAGACAGCCTTTGTTGGGTGCGTGAGATTCCAGAGCTTTGGGGAAGAACCCACCCTCCCATCCTCTGCTGCTCCCCAAGGCCTCTCACAGGTGACAGAGTGTTCTGCTTTCCTTACCACCTCTTCACCCGTCAGTTGGGCAGATTTTCCCTCGTTGCCTCATTTGACTCAAAGCCCTGCCATGACCATGAAAGGAGGGGCCTCCAGTGGAACATGTTAGAAATGATCTTGTCCACAAGACAGTCTGTGACTGGAGAAGAAATGACCCCAAGCGGACAATGCCACTCTGGGACCCCTGATGCCCTTTTTGTTGAGATCCCGTGACGCCATAGTTTATGCTTAACTTAGCTCAGAAGTTGCCACTGGCAAACAGGCACATAGGAAAGTGGAGTAGCAGGTATGAAGGTTAGCTCAGGAGATGCACCGAGAATTCCTCCAGAGCTTGAGAGCAGTGGGACTCACCCATGTTGGCATGTGAAGTTACAGTACAGAAAACTGTCGGTGACCGGTTTCCTGTTAGAGAAAGGTTCCAGCAGCCTGGGAAGTGTGTCTCAGCTGGCATGGAAAGAATGTGAGATGGAACCTCAAGTCACTGTTTTACCCAGGGACACATCTGCTTTGGCTCCCGATCAGCAGTTATCGATCCATCAATACATCTGCTCTGGAAGAGGAGCAGGGAGCAGAAAGACCCAATCGGGAGCCAGAGATGGAACTTCAGGTTTTCAGTTCAAATCAAAGCAAAAAAGAAAAAAAAAATGTGGACAAATTCTAAGCTGTTAAAGGGAGTTTAGCCATGACAAACCAAAGAGTGCCCAGGTCAGCCAAGAAGGTTGCAAGTTCTCATGGGACTTTCATGTGCATTACACAGGAACATTGAAGAATCATTCTTCTTTTTCATCCGTCCCTCCACCCCCACCCCTTACTGCACCCCAGCAGTTCAGCTAAGTGTACTTTATTCCAAGAACGTATAAGATCCCTGGTTTTTCAGCTGGATGTGGGCGCAGATGCAATCCCAAACATAACCACCAGATGGCAGGATGACTGTACATACCTACTTGAAGAATAATTCTGATCAGGACATGTAGCCAGCCTTAGGGAAAATGTGGCAGTAAGTGAAGCTTGTCTTTGGGATACCCGTGTTCCTTTCTGATCTGTCTCCCACCCCTGAGTTCCCTGGATCAGGGATCCAGTGATCCAGTGCTGTCTGCTGAATCTCCAAACCATTTCCGACCTTTTCCCTGGGGTATCGCATCCGGGCTTACCTCCCTTTCCTGCACAACCATTACTCCCAAGTCCCCTCACCCATTGAATCAATAATCACATAGAGAGAGGGACACTGATATAATAATTCCTCTGGGTTATTTGCAGCTCAAAAGAAAATGCTTTCCCACAGGAACCTTTAACTCAGGGGTTCTTAACTTGGGGTCTGTCACCCCAGGGCGTCCATTTTTGGACTTCAGAGGGTCTATGAAACCCATAAACACTGTAGGAATTTAGTGTATTTGTTCTTATGCATATTTTCCCTGAGGACTAAAGCTTTCATGAGATTCTCAAAGGTCTCAGACCCACAAAGGGTTAAAAACCACTGTTTTAACTGAAAGTGGAACTTTCAGCCTCAAGTTTCTGCAATGCAGAGTGACTACTAGGCAGTCTGAGACAGATTTTTAGTTGTAAGTGGTGTTCACAAGTGTCCATGAAATAGATGGGGAAAGCTGGCACCCACCAAGAAGTGGAAATCCTCAGAAATTCATGTCACACCCTAAGCTATTGTATAATCTACACCCCACATTACTTCGTCCTCTCTTCCCCTCCAAACCAGAGCGGGTGTTGCAGACAGGGGGGCCGCAGCATGTGGAAATGAAGACTTTCCAGCTGGTGATGCCTTTTCCAGCAATGTCTTATTGACGTCACACCCCTTGCCTGGCTCTCCCTGAGGCTCAGCAGTGCACGACTGCTCATAGATAGCTCCGCAGCTACCACCCACCCCCACACGTACTCTTGCCTGGTAGGAATAGGCAAAGTGCCCCCCCACGCACAACCCCCATCCTGCGTGCCTCAGACCTAAACCAGCAAACAGTAAGTATCAAGAACTGCCATCATGCAATCTTCTTGGCCAGCTGGCCACTGGCCCAAGGGGGCCTGCCTGGCTGGTGTTCCTTACATTACGAAGGCCCCAGGGCTCAGGCCCCTGCTGTTGCATTACATCCATCCCTTTGCCGAATCCCTAAGGAGCCTGTCACCACTCCCTTCCCTGTTCCCCACCCCCAAGATTTTCTTCAGGTTAAAAAAAAAATCTAAAAACAAAAAGAGGATTTTAATTTTAAGATAAAGCATTTATGAAGGCTTAATGAATTGTACATAATTTTTCAATAAAATGACAATGCTTTTCCTGGAATGTGTCTGGTTTCCTTGCCCATGAAATCTCAGAGTTCTGAAGTGGTTTCATTTGAGAAGGTTGGGTGGACCACACGTGTAATTCTCCCACCTGGGGCCCACCTGCCTGAAGAGGCTAAGGCTGTCAAAGCTAGATGTCAGGCTGCAGGGAAGGTTACAGAAAAGCACTGGTGTTCTACTTTGGGAAGACAGATGGGTAAGATTCTGCAGGAGCAAATGCCAGAAATGGAAAGTAAAACCCGAATGAGGAGACAGAGTGTGAAAGACGACAAGGGGCACTAACAATTATTTGTTGAATCCGTGTGATGTGCAAGGCACTGGTAGGCGCATTCCAAGTTCAAGGTCTGGGGGGCTAGACCGAGGCTAAGCCCTTGAGATGTGTCGGTCACACTGGCTCACTTCTGCAGACCCTTTGAAGAGGAGCCACCGTGGCTCAAATCCAACCAAAGGCTGGGAAAGGAACGGGGTGGGCCAGGATTATTGGTCAGTTTTAAACCAATGCAGACAGGTGGGAAGGTGTGTTTGGGCATTTAACGTCTGTTTATGTAAGGAAGTTCGGAATCTGACACCTGCCACCAGTCTCAAACCAGCACCCAGGATGATTAGTGGCCTGTGCCAGGATGACTTGACATTCTTCCCAGGAGCCTCCACAGACAATCTTAACTTCCTAAGAATAATAAGAAATGATAGTAACAACTATTTTGTTGAGGGCTTTATGTGCTAAGTATACAATCACTTATTTCTTCCTCAAAACCACCCTGTGAAGGTTTTACAGTCTGTCCCTGTTTTACTGTCACGAGATGGGCTCTGAGCAGTTAAGTGACCTGCTCACAAGGTCACACAGCCTGGAAGTGGCAGCACCTGGAGATGGGAGCAGACATTTATGAAACCATCCTACCTGTGCAAGTCAGAGAGCACACCTGTGCGTGAGAGGCCCTGAGAAGTCCTGCAGCAAAGAGACGGAACTAACTCATTAAAAGCCCAGCTTTTCCCAAACTTACACAGAGCCCGTTTTTTATGGGAACATACTGGGGGCAAACACTGACCAACATGTATGTAAGACTAGAATGAAGAATGCTAACTTCCATTGAGATTGGGGCTTTTTTTAAATGCTAAAAACATTTTAGCACTTTGGTAGGGGCACTTTGATATAAAGTGTTTTTGACCAGTTTTTCATTAGACCCAACCCTGCCTGCCAAGCAGAGAAAAATTAAATTTAAATTCTCCTAAAAAGAGAAACTAAATACCAAGAAATCAGATTTTGTCAGGTAGAACTGTGCTTTGGAGGGCCACAAACCATTTTAATATCTGAAACTTTTTTGCCCCCGAGCACTAATTTTTACCCCCTTGTAGGTACTGTCACCTAGTTGAGAGTTCATGGTTTAAAGCTATGCTTGGAGAGAATCAGAAATGATGGACAGAAGGCGGAATCATTTGACTCCTATTCTGCCTGTCTTCCCTTACTAATGACAAGCATCTTTAAATAGGAAGGAGAACAAATACTGGTTGAAAGGAAATGGAGTGGAAGGTAATGAAGAGGTGAGTGTGAGTTCATTTCATCATTTTAGAATCGTTTGCACGGCCAGGCCCAATTGCACACGTATACAGGGTTCTCTGAAGGATGCTGGAGATCCAGCCAGACGATTAGGGGACCTGGAATCCATACCCCGTGTGGAAACACAGAAGAATGGGGGAGGGGGGACGAGTCTCCCATGAAAAATCAAGGCGAATAACAACTGCTACTTTGCAATCTTTGAAAGATCATCACTTAGAAGTGCCAGTGGATTTAGTGTTTGTAGTTTAAAGGGAGAGAGGAAGGGGACCAGGGGAGTAGGAGAAATGGAGAGCAAATTCTGGACCAAAGTAAAAGATCTTTTTAGTTAAGGGGCTCCATCAATAGAATGGCATGCTTCACCAAGTACTGAAAGAATCCACCCTCCCCTCCCCAAGTTGAAAATGACAAGTCTGAGACAATATGGGGGAAACCATTACATTGCGGAGACAGGCTAGAGTTAATGACTTCTAAAACCCCACTCATCCCTCAAGATTGTAGAATTTTATAACTCAAAGACATCCTTGAAAGGGGCAGATCCTGTTAAAATAACAAGAATTATCTTTCAATATTTTAAAACTCCAAATAGTAGCCCTCTTGTGGGAAGACTCAGATTCTACAAAACCGTCATGGAAAGAGTCCCTTGGACTTGGACTCTCTGAAAAATATGACCTATGTTCAAGCGGCTCTAACTGTTTCAAAGAGTAGGAGAAGGAGGTACTCCAATGCAATGGCAGGGGCTGTGTTCCAGAACCACCCTGTGTGATGTCAACCCTTCCATGAATCCATGAAGTCCAGGGTCTTAATGCTATAAGAAGACAGCTGGCCTCTGAAGGACAAGCCCAGGAAACTGACAAGGAGTTGTGGAGCGGCCCGCTCACTAAAGGGAGGCATGCTGCAAGAACATGTTAGTTTTCTCTTTAGCAACTAGTAAGTCCCGCTATAGCATTCGTTTTAAACCGTGGGTTCCAACCCATTAGTAGATCACAAAATCAATTCCATAGGTCTCAAGCAGCACTTTTATTTCTTTAGTGAATTAAGAACACAATAGAATAGAGTCGACTAGAAAATATCAGAAAGCACTACACATAGCAAGGGTGAATACTGTCCTGTGAAACTTCTGTTTCAGAGTGTGTGTGTGTGTGTGTGTGTGTGTGAGATGTAAATATATTTCTTTCCTTGGTCACCCTAAAGAACGAAAGCTTAGGGCTAGGGACACAATCATGCAGAAAGAGCAGGGAGACAGGACACCAGATGGAGACACAGCCAAAACCCACAATCACACGTGACTCTTCAGACAACCTGATCTTTGGGACTAGACTTTGTACAGAGTCAAGGAACACAAGGAATCACACAAGCGACACAGGCAACACTCCTGCTTCTAGCGAGGGGCCAAGATATCTACAGCTCATGGTCAAAGTACCTTTTTATTCTTCTTAAATAGAAACCGTAATTTGCTCTGGCCTCCAAAAGGGCTATCATCCCAGGCCCACATTTCTTCTCAAGGGATATTCTTTCACGTGGGGCCCGTTGGAACAGCGGCCACACCTCCTCACCAGAGCAGCCTTTTTCAGTCCTTCAATAGTCTCTAATCGATGATATGTACAAGTAGGTTTGTGCAGGCAGAGGACACACACGACAGAGGGCCGCTTTGGTGGTGCTGTTGGGGTGGTACTCCTTCACTGGATTTTGGTGACTGCTTCATGGATGGAAGTGGCCACATAATCTAGATTTTTGGTGGTTAAGCCACACATGTTGATCCGACCACTTGGCAGCAGATAGATGTGCTTTTCATTGATCAGATATTCAACCTGCTTGGCTGTTGAATACCGAAAGAGATACAATCAGTAGCAGAAATCCTGTAAGCCATGGAGGTTTGGCAATTCTGTGACAATTACAATTTTCCCTCTTTTCACCGTAACACAGAGAAACAAAAGGGGTTATTTTGTCCAGCTGGCACACAGGAAAATACGCTCAATAGATTCTGGAAACTAGTCTTACTAGCCAATTTTCTAATCCTCAGAAAGTTGAATATCACTCCTCCCATGGGAATTTTAGTCTGGGATTACCTCCCAGCTAAACCCTGCATGTGACATTCATCAAGACACCCTGTCAACTGAAACAACTCTCAGACCTAAGAACATTCCACTAACATGAAAAATTGGTTTTAAGGTGCTTCCTTTATCTCTTCCTTAACCTGGTGCTTATCCCTGAGCACCTACCAGCAACTTCCCTCTGACATTTCATCTCCACAGGACACTGTACAAGGGCCTAAGCATGAGAGGTGCTGGATAAATGCTGTGTGTATGAACCAATGGGCAGAAAAACTGCAGGCATCTCTCTAACTTGGCACTTCTCAGCTCTCCTTCAAACACATGCAGGACGGCTTCCCCACGTCTGCAGAAATGCTCGTGGGTGAAACAGGAAGGAACTGCCTGTACTTCCTCTATGCCCCAATCTCTAGAGCTTTTTCACTTTGCTGAAAAGTCACAAGAAAATTTTAGCTGATTTTTTTGCCTAACTAATTTGTACCCTTAAGACAGCATCAGTTTGAGGGAATGAAATAATAATAATTGTTATGGACTGAATATTTGTGTCCCTCCAAAATTCTCATGTTGAAACCCTAACTCCCGATAGATGGTATTGGGAGATGGGGCCCTTTGGCAGGTAATTAGGCTTAGATGAGGTCATGAGGGTGGGTCCCCCATGATGGGAGTAGTGCCCTTATAAGAGGAGACCAGAGAGCTAGCTCGTGGACTGGCATGTTTCTCTCTCTCTCTCTCTCTCTCTCTCTCTCTCTCTCTCTCTCTCGCTCTCTCTCGCTCTCTCTCGCTCTCTCTCGCTCTCTCCTTCTCTCTCTCTCCCCCACCCCCCAAGGTGAGGGTGTAACAAGAGGACAGCCACCTGCAAGCTGGAAAGACAGGCCCCATCAGCACCTGACCAGCTGGCATCCTGACTTCTTTCCAAGCTATAAATCCTGTTACTTCCCAGCTGGCTCTGAGCTACTTCCCAGCCCACAAAAATGGTGGGAGTCACTTACGGTTCAATCCAGTGAAGCTGAACATTCCAATTTGCTCAGTGATGTGGTTCCAGGTTCCAGGGGTCTTGAGGGCTTCCAGTCGTGCCCTGAGTTGAGCTCTCATGGTCAGAATCCGGTCGGCCATCGTCTTCACGTTACCTGTCCTGAGTGGACAGCAAATATAAATACCAGTCCAGACAGGAGAGATGGTACATGGAAACAGGGAGGTTTAAAAGCCCTAATTAAATCTGTAAGCTGAAAATGGGATCCCGCCCTGCCTAGGATGTGTATGTGGATGCCTGCATGGGTGGCTAAGCAGACCAGAGAGTTAGCGGGCAGGAGGGGAGGACGGTATGTATGGACAGAGTTCAGCGCTAGTCTTGGCTGTACTCGCTGTAACACCACTTCTATGTTCAGACTTCACCTAAGTACTGATCTAGACAGAATACTGTATCTTACCATGCCTAAGTACGCCGAGATTGCAGATGTAACTACTATGTAAAAGTTACTCTGTTTCAAAATAAGATAAAATATATGTAAAGTAGTTAAGAATGAAGGGCCCCCAAAATGTCACACTGACTTGAAGTTGGATATTCTATTCTATGAGGAATTCCTTCCTGTTTCCCAACGTTAAGGGAAGAAGCCTGAGTGCTGGGAAAGTGGGGGAAATTCCCACTTGTCGAGTGCCTCTTCCTAAATTCCAGGTGTGGTGTTATGCGCATGGAAGAAAAGTAGGTGGCAGCCCTATTTTACAGAAGTGTCTGAGACGCAGAGAGCTGAAAGGAATTTTGTCCTGCCTCAGCCAAAATAAGAGGAAGTGGCAGTGCGGTGAAATGAGACAGTTACCATTCTGCGTTCCCACCCCTTGCCCGTCAGGCTGTGAGCCCCTTACCATTCCTTAAAGAGCTCAGGGTTAGAGAGCGTAGTGGCCACGATTCGTGCTCCCTGAGCAGGGGGATTGGACCAAGTGATTCGCACAATCTTCTCCATCTGGGAAAGGACCCGCAGGATGCTATCCGGTTCCCTGGCAACCACGGTCAGGTTCCCCACTCGCTCATCTAGAGAAAGGTTCGAGAATCAGTGCTGGAGGCCCTTAAGAGGGTCAGGGGGTGCGGTGGGTGGGGCTGTAACTCAGGAGAGCACTCACTGTAGAGCCCGAAGTTCTTGGAGAAGGACTGAGCACAGAAGAGCTCGAATCCTTCAGACACAAAATAACGAACGGCCCAGGCGTCTTTCTCTAGGTCTCCAGAGGCGAAGCCCTGATAGGCTGAGTCAAAGAAGGGGAACAGAAACCGGCGCTGCGAGGAAGGAAAGCGAGTCAGGGCAGGAAATCCTTCTAGAACCAACCTCCGAAACCGGCTTTCCTTCCCCAACCGGGGCCTGGAAGGAACTTCTAACACTGTCCATTTCACCTATTATATTTCCCTTCTTTCTCCGTCCAGCCACTACTTTACATCTGTTTCTCTATTCAGCTAAATACCAACCAACAAATCTAACAATCTCAGTAAACCTCACCTTTTTAAGTATATTGTCCTAGAGTGTCATGATGCTGCTTTGCTAGCAAAGCTTACTCGGGGGCATGGAAATAGTTTCTGTCCTATGTTGGTGGGTTCTTCCCCATGAATTCCTGGTGTGACAAGCTTAGTCAAGTGTCAGCTTGGTATCCCCGGGGCCTCCTCACAAGCACAGGGCTAGTCTACTGGGTACTCTAGACATGGTCTCTATTCTTGTCACTACGGTCTCCTCAAAGAGCTCCCCACACTGAACTGGCTCTTCTTACTGGGCTCACTTTCTATGTGGATTCCGCTTCTCTGCCCCCGGCTGTCCAGGCACCCCCCACCCCCACCTCTGCAGCCCATCCCTCACATCCAATCACACTCCAAGTCCTCTAACTCCTGTCTCCTGCACGCTCTGCAATCCTTTCACGTCTGCCACTGCCACCTACCTCATTCAGGTCCCCATCAACTCCTACCTGGAATACAGCAATAGCCCTAACTGCCCTCCCAGCCTGTCTGATCCCTTCCCTGCTATGCAGCCAGGGTGGCCTGAAGACAGTGCACATCCAATCATGTCACTTGACATCACATGACATCACTGATTTCCAGGGGCTACTGGCTGCCCTCGGAATGAAGGCAGTGCCTCAGCACAGGATGTGGCCCCCATGTACCTCTCTTGCCTCACCACTCACACTCCCCCAATTCCCTTGGAATCCAGGCCATCCCAAGAACTACTTTCACTTCCTCAAATGGGTCGTGACCTCTGCCTTGGGCTTCTGGACGTGCCCTTCCCCCTGCAGGGAACATCCCTTCCCCACCAGCCCCCACCTGTCCTCATCCGTCAAGTCCCAACCTGGAAACCACTTCTTCCAGGAAGGCTGCTTCTGCCACTACCACCCCTCTCGACACACACACACTCCCCCGAGTCTGGGCCACGTGTCTCCCTATAACCCCCCGCACACAGCTGTGTCACAGGACTTGGCTGTGTCCCCAGACAGTCTGCATGCTCTTTGAGGGCAGGCCCCGTCTCCACTTTGCTCACTAGCGCATCCCCACGCTGCCTGGCACGTAACAGTTTCTCAGTAAGGACTCTTCACACACGGTAATAAAGAATAGATATACACTATGAAGCTGGAAACTCCAATCTAGAAAGTTATCCCCCAAAAAATAACAAAAAAGAGTTTTATTAAAAAATTATTCATATGAGCAAGAAACCTGAGATCTTAATGGCTGCCAACTGATTTAGTCAATCCCTAACGTGACATATCCATGTGGGAAACGATGCGGCAAAACATTTAATGACATGGAAAGGGGCTCAAATGAAAAGACAAAGTATGTTGTATGTTATAAAACAGTATAGACAAAAAATAAAAATAAAAAAATAAATAAAATAGTATAGACAAATGACCCTATCTTTGTAAAATAGATTTATTTACATGTATAACTACACTGAAAAAAAAAACACTATACCTGACTTTCTGTACAAAATATGAACAGTGGCTTTACAGGATTTACAGTTAATATTTATTTTCTTCTTCGGGTTTTTCTCCATTTTCCAAATTCTTCGGTAAACAAGTATTGCTTTTGAATCCATTAAATGTTAAAACTCGGTATCTTTTACGAGATGCTCTGACAAGGCACTTACCCTCATGACAGATGCGATCTGCTTCCACTGCTCCTGAGTCGGGTCGGTCCCAGTCGGGTTGTGTGCACAGGCATGGAGGACAAAGATGGAAAACTCAGGAGCACTCTGAGGAGAAGGAAGCTATGTCAGCTTTGACACCAACAGGAATACGGGGGGACAGAGTGAAGGTACACGGGTCTAGGGGCAGCATGTTCCCTCCTTATGTGCCACTTCACAAACCACCGTCTGGCTTGGTAGACTCTCTCAGACTCTCTCACTTATCACCTGATCCAAAGACTTTTCCCTGATCCTCCTGATACCAGAGGGTTCTGTTTATTTTTCCATCTCATCACCTACCTCCAGATCGTTCAGGAAACCCTGGAGGTCAAGTCCTCTCTTCGCTGCATCCCAATAGTGATAGGACCGAATGTCTTTAAATCCAGCGGCAGAAAATACACCATTATGATTCTCTGCAAACAAAGGGGTAAAACATTAAATGCTTTTACAAACACAAGGGGGCTAATTGGAAAGGATACAAGTCAGCTTCCAGGACCCTGGAATGTCCACTGGGTGGCATCTAGGTGAGGGGTTAAGATTTAGAAGAAT
Source organism: Rhinolophus hipposideros (assembly GCF_964194185.1). Lineage (NCBI taxonomy): Eukaryota > Metazoa > Chordata > Mammalia > Chiroptera > Rhinolophidae > Rhinolophus > Rhinolophus hipposideros. The sequence continues at coordinate 24,810,366 of NC_138061.1, read as the reverse complement.
GATTGTTACCAAGAACAAGTCCAACCAGTCTTAGCATGCTAAACACATCCTACTATAGACTGCCCACATCTACATTTTAAGCTCCTCTGGGAATATGTCCTAACAAAACTCAGAGGAGCTTTCATGTATACATGAAAATACAAGTCTACCAGGAGTCCTGGGAAAAAGTCTTCCTAATGTGAATCTGAGCATCAGGTTACTCATGTCCTGCCATAATCCCATGCTCAAGCCATTCCCAAATGTCAGCTGAGCCAGGGCTGGGTTACAGTTTCTGTATAAGCAGTGAGAGTCACAATTGCCCCTGGCTTCTCTGTTTCTCCTCCCTACACAGCTAAAGGACTCACCCCAGGTTGGTGAGGAGACATAGACAGGTGTATCCTTATTGTTTGTTCCGTTGTACCATCGCGCCAAGAACTCAGCTCCGATTCGAAGTGCACCTGTTCCCCCCAAAGCCTGCACACCTCCTACCTGAAAGAGAAGCAGTGTCACTGGTTGATAATGGTGAGGTCAGATAGTACTAGGAAAAATACAGTAATAATGAGCACTTACTTTGCGCCTGCTCTGTGCCAAGCCCTATAAATGTACTATTGTATGAAACCTCACAACTGCATGAAGAAGACACTGTTATTTGCCCATGCTTACGAATGAGGAAACTGAGGCTGAGAAATGAGTTACAAGCAGTTAGTGCCAGGTCTTTACTCCAGGACGTGTGACTCTTAGAGGAGCTTCCCTTCTGATACAGAGGCAGAGGACCTAGACCACCTCACTGTGAGACCTAGAAGGCACACCCCTCCTTTGGCACCCATCCCTAGAGCAAAACTGCCCTCCAGCAGGAGCCTGGAAAATAATGTTTCCAGCTTGCCATCAACATCAATTTGTCATACTCCTCTCCCCTTCTATAATACAGACTTACTAATCCTTAGAAATATGTCCTAACAAAACAAAGGTGACCTGCAAATACTACTTTCCTCTCCTTGAGCTTCTTCTCATCTCAAAATGACCTCACATGGACAATAATAAAAATCCTATGTTTTACCATTTTCAAAATACCTTGACCCACATTTTTATTTGATCTTCACATAACCCTGTAAAGTAAGTTCTAGATCCCCAATTTACACGAGGAAACTGATTCAGAGAAGTGGTTTGCCATGGCATACAGAGCAGGTAAGTGGCAGAGCCGGATGTCAACCTGGGTCTTGTCACTTAGATCTGGTCACTGTGCCCGCTCATGCTGTTTGCCTACATAGCTTTGATTTTGCCCTTTCACAGTTCTAACAAGATTTTAGCATTAACTCTTTCAGTAGCAAAATGTCATAAATTACATGTTGCTTACTGTGTCTATAGGACTAAGGAGAAAGAAAGGAAAAGATCACATGAGAAAGCCTATCTAAATAAAAGGAATCCAGTAATAGTGGCAACCTCTGGAGAGGGTCCTAAGATGTGGGAATAGTGGCCAAAGGAACTTTGGCCTAACCTGGAAGATGTCTTTTAAAAATAAAGAGAATGTATTCATGTATTATTTGTAAAATGTTTAGATAATTTTTAAAATATATTGAGATGTCTGGGATTTGCTGTAAAACAATTTGACTTTGGCAGGGGGGTAAAGGATATACAAGATTGACCAAATACATATCATTGTTGAAGCTGGATGATAAGACTGTTCATTATACACTGTTTATCTGCTGTTGTGTATATTTGAAATTTTCTACAATAAAAACGTAAAAAAAAAAATCTTCTTGGATAAAGAAAAGCTTTCAAAATCTTTTTTAAAAAACTAACATAACGGGGGTGGGGGGTGGGTGATGAGGGTAAAGGGGATCAAATATATGGTGATGGAAGGAGAACTGACTCTGGGTGGTGAACACACAATGGGATTTATAGACGATGTAATACAGAATTGTACACCTGAAATCTATGTAAATTTACTAACAATTGTCACCCCAATAAATTAAAAAAAAAAAAATTACAAAAAAAAAAGAAAAACCTAACATAACACTGGTGCTAAAAGATGACAAAGGAAAAAAAAACAGGAAAAAGCTCTTTTGTGAATATTAATACTAACTTCTCAAATAAACATTAATGAACAGTCTGAATCCAACATTACATTTAAAAATACCTCCTTGATCAAGTGTGAGTCATTCCATGAATGCATGATTATTAATAAATATATTATAAAATTTGTCACGCTGCCAGATGGAGAATACCCGAATGAGCATCGTAACATGAGAAAAGCAGTATAGCCATTTCTGATATAAATGCTCAGTGACACAGCAAACAATGGCTACGTCCTGAAAATAACTGAAACACAAATTCATTCAGCCATGATGAATAAGTCAGCCTCATGATGAACAATGAATCATTAGCAGAAATCCCCTCTACTAGAAAATAAGTACAGACTTCTCAAGGAGCCAGGAACAAGGCAATGATACCAATTACAACCATTATTATTCCGCACTGTTCTATTTGTATCCAGCGATCTCAGCATCTGTGAAAAAATACCATCTGAAACATGAAACAGAAGCAAAGTTGACATTCAAGGAAATGAGGAAGCGAGCGTGGCTGTCCATTGCAGAGAGAAGCAGAAGCAGTGGACTGGGGGGAAAACGGCTGGTGCACGTCAGATTGGCACAATGAATTCCCTGCTCTTCAGTGTTTCCCACTGAGCAGCAGTCTCTTCCCATTACTTTAAAGGTTTTACTTTCACACTGTGATCTACCTGGATTCTTTAATGCAAATCTCTATCAAGGTAATGTAACCCAAATGTGCATTTATTTTTCATGCATTTGTCACCAGCTAAGATGAATGTCGACTGTACTATTTCACGTTTCAAACACCTAAGCAATTCTGGAATGTTGATACTTCCTATACAAATTAAATTAGCAAGATTTCCCTTAAACAAGGTTTTAAGTTATCATGGATATGGGACAGGGGCATGTGGATATCAGAAAAAACATTCCCAGGAATGATTTTTTATTTTCAGTGCTCAACTTTTAATGCCACCGTTTCTCTCCCACTCCAGAAAGCAGTGCCATTAATTAAAAGAAGTAAAAAAAATCAATAGGTGAGATTGAAAATGTGTTTGGAAGAGGAAAATCCACTTCACTAACATTAACTGATCCTTGAGAGTGATGATGTATATGACACTTGATACACCAAACTCTCAAGAAACTAGCACGCCCTAAAAATATATTCAACACTAGATGGCTTCCGTGAAACACAAATTGTGAAACACACATTGTTCTAAACGCTCTCAGCAATTAACAGAAACAAATTTTTGGTGAATTTGGTCATTCTGTGAACTGACCTTTGGCAAACTGCTGTAGAGCCCAATAAAATCCTGTATTTGGGAAGAAGGAAAATCATAATATCAAAGGAAATAAGTACAGACTTCTCAAGGAGCCAGGCAACTGGACGTGGGTGTCTCAACAGGGATACCAGAACAAGGGACCTCCAGTAAGACTTGGGATGAAGTGTGTCAGTAGATGACCTGTACACCCGACTTAGCCACGCTCCCTGAAGAAATCCCTGCTAGCCTCTAGAATGTTTGTCTGGGCCACAGTTTCCTGATGTGATGACTTCACTGTGAGGAGCTGCTTGTAGACGAGGCCATGTTACACTGACCTGCACGCCCACAGCCATGCACACAGTATCTGGCACCTGGCGCTAGGTAAACACGGGCTCAACGAGCTAGAGAAAAGGGCAGTGATGAAAAGAGGAGAGCCACAGCCAAAGCCCCAAGAGGCAATGGTCAAAGCGAGAAACTGGGACGTCATCACATGGCACACAAGCCCTCCTCCTACCAACAGGGGCTCAGTAACTTCAGAAGCTGAAACATTACCACGCAGGAGATAATTGCTCTGGATCCTAAGGTCTAGAGACGGAAAAGCAGTACGAGGCAGTGAAGAGTCTGGAAAATGGGTCTCCTCCAAATGGTTGAAGGACTTGGAAATGTTAAATGCTGGGAAGAAAAATCTAAGGGAAAACATGATTACTGGTTGTTCTCAGGTTCATTCACTCGTCCTTTCATGTTTCATCTCCTTCAAGTTTTGGCTCAAATGTCATTTCCATTCTACCATGACCACCCTCGGTAAAACTGTATCCAGCCTCACTCCTATCCTCAGGGCTTCTAATATGCCTTCCCTGCTCTATTTTTATAGCATTTGTCACCTTTTCATATACTGTATCGTGTTTTTATTTATTCTGTTTATAGTTTTCTCTCCACAAAACTGTAAGCCGAGGCAGAGGAAATTCAGGCATTTTGGTCACCTCTGTGTGCAACATCAGAACAGCGCCTGCCCCTAGTGGTGAGCACTCATCTACTGAGTGAATGAATGTGAGTTCAAACATCGGACAATCTCTGAGGTGCCAGGCTAGGAGCTAACACGAAAGATTTGCAAGATAAATACGTAAGCCATCATCCCTGCCATGGGGGGAAGTTATGGTCTTGTGGGAGGGACAGGTTTATAAATTATACAATTATACAACTTAATTACACTTATCAAGTTGGTAAGCACAGTTATTCCCAAGCTGTGAGCGAAGTCCTGTGTAACTGAGAGGACTCCAACCAGCTGTGCCTGAGACCGCTGAGGATTCAGCACGGAGGTGACCCCTGACGGGACCTTGAAGGACGTACAGGTGGCAACTGGGGAGTTAGAGCAGTGAGGGGGGGCATTCCCAGCAGAGGAACAGTTGAGGCAAATGCTCTATCTAATTCATGACAGGGCCTGCCGGGTCTAGAAAACAACAGGGTTTAGAATGGCAGGACTTCAGCGGGGAAGCGGGAAGGGTTTGAGTAACAGCAAGACTAGGATAAGGCGAGCTTCCAATATGCTGCCCACCCAGGTCAAAGTCTAGCTTTCACCCTGTAGAGATAATGAAGGAGCTACTGTGTGTGTGAAGACAGGAGCAGGTGACATGATTAGCTTTTCTTGCTCAAGAAGATCATTCTAACTGCACTGTGCAGAATGTACTGGAATGGGCTAGAGACTAAGGCAAGAGGCTATCACAAGAATCCAAATGAGATGATGGTGAGCTGAACTGAGACAGGAGCCTGGGGATGGTGTAGACATCCAGAGAGAGAGGAAAGGTTCAGCACTCAGTATCAACCGGGATCTGCACTGATGTAAATGCCAAGAGAGAATCCTAGACCATTCAAAACAAAAGTCTTCAAACATTTACAGGCCGCCATGAAGACCGCCATTTAACTATGTTCTATGATCACAACACAACACGGATGAACTGGATTAAGAGGAAGGGCTCCGTTCCACAAGCAACAGCCCCAAGCCTTCCAGCAGTAAGTGACCCACACTGGGAGCACTGAGCAGAGGAGCAAGAACCTGCGCAATAGTTAATAAGTCTGTAAGGATGCACGGCCTTAGAGGAAGAAGCCCCCCAACACAGAATGTGTTCTTATTTGTCAACAACAGAATGTCAACTAACTTATCAACAGCTTCTCAGAAGATAATCCCCAGTTGCCAAAGTTCCCCACTTTCAAACTTCATCAGGATTCTCCTCTCCCTCTGTGGGAACACTGGATTTTCAGAGCAACTTCCCAATGTCACCCATAATCTCTAAACTCTACCTTTTCTACCTGTATTCCTTTGGTTCCTCGAGGCAAGTAAGTCACAGTCTCTCCAGACAAAACCTAATTACGTAACCTAAGCACTGACTTGAGTTCCAAGACCTTCATCAGAGCGTCCCTGCCTCCTAATATACGTAAGCATGTGCCCGTGTGCAACCTTCATTGTACCCTGCCATTCTGCTTACCAGGGCATCTGGGTAACAGCGTGGAGGACTAAATCAGATGACCCCAAGATGTGGTCGCTTTCATGCAGGGAGCCTGCACTACAACACTAGCCCAGGGGATCAATCAGGGCCGCTGGTTTAAATTACACAATACCCGACTGGACTACTGCAAACAGTTGAGCTCTTCCCCCTCCTACCAGCCAGGTTTATCATCTTCAAACACTTTCATTGGGCAACTCCTCTGCTCAAACCTGCAGGTGGCTCCCGCCCCGCCCTGGGCTGCCAAAACCAGCCCGCCGGATCTATCCACCATGTTCCAGCTCTCATCAGGTAGGTCTCTTTTACAACCTTGACCTGCTCATCTTACTTCTGGCCTTGGACTCCTACTACTCCAGACAAATCCCCCTCCTTTCTCTTTCCTGTGTACTTGATGGTTCTCAATCCTGGCTGTACTTTTGAATCACCTGGGGGGGCTATTAAAAATATGCCTGTGGAAGGAAAGGAATTAGGGGGGAAATATAGTACAAGGGTGGTGTAGGGTGGTACCCTCCAAGATTCTGATTTAACTGGTCTGGTAGAGTCCAACCACCAGTAAGTTTTTAAAAACTCCCCAGGTGATACTAACGTACAGCCAGCATTGAGAACCAGTGTCCTGGCCTCATTCCCCAAGGTTCAGCTGAAGTCTCATCTCGGGCCCTTCCAGCCTCCCTCTTCTCTGAATCCCAACAACACTGAGAATCCCCACCATATCACTACATGCCACATAGGGTCGCCCTCACTGTGTCTGCTTCCAAATGTGTTCCACTTCCTCGAGTCTCTGGTTATGTGCATAGACTACGTCGTACCAGGAAGCACTTAAATGAGATGCTGAGATGAAGGCTAGCAGAATGAAAGGATATTAGAAGCGGCAGGAACTTCAGAACTAGAGAGCATCTAGCCAGGTGACTCTCGAACTTTGGAGGTCCCCAGACTCCTTTAGAAAATCTAATAAAAGCGATGAACCTCCTCCCCAGAAATACACATATACATAGAATTCTGCATAAAATCTCAAGGGTTCCGAGGCCCCTTAAAGTATCCGCTATACAAATGCTCCTCATGGGAACGTGAACCAAAAACTAGTCTTTTTCTAACATGTAGATGAGATGGAGGGTCTAGAGGGGCACATGACTTGCCTAATGGTCAAAGGCAGTGGCAGGGCTGGGTCTAGACGCTGGTCTCTGGACCATTCCATTAAATTCCTGTGGCTTGGTATTTCCTGACTGCTTCAAACGCAGCACCTGAAATCTGCTTATCTACTGGGCAAAAAAGAACATCGAAGACTCCATGCTTTATACAAAAGCACGTTATTTGCACTGTCAGGTTCCTGAGGTTATACTACTTAAACCCTTATTCGTTGACAGTTCAAAAGACCTAACACCTAACACTTGAACACAACTTGAATTTTCCATCTCTTTTACCTTCAGTTTCTAAGAGCCATCCTCACCCGAAACTCACCCGCTTCTCCCGGAGAGCTGGGCTGTCATCCCCCAGGGCAACACGGGACGCATGGGTCCGGAACTCTGCTAGGCCCAGGATTGGCAGGTACTCGTGGTTAAGGCTATTGTCGTTGGCAAGCTTCTGCTCCACCTTCTTCACTACAGGCAAAACCCAGGGCTGGCAGTCATCCGTGCGATACGCTGGAACGTGGGAAAGAGTTGTGTAAGGGAAATGTCTGAGGCTTCGCCCAAGGAAGAGTTTAGAACTGAACAGTCCAATCAAACTAGAGCTGTGAGGGAAACTAAAATTAAGTTCAGTCCCTTACAGACTGCCTGCTTTAGGCCAGGCAGCGGGCTAGGAGCTGGGCAAGCAGGACAGACATGGTTCCTATCCTTAGAGTTCTTAAATATATGACTGCCAGACAGTAGAATGTGAAAATAAAGCCAGGACATCACAGAGCCGGATTGAGTGAGTGCGTGTGAAAGCACTGTGCGAACTAAAACAATGTAGCTCACAAACACTATGTCTGTGCTACTAGTGCACTCAGGTCTCTGCAGCCATTGGCCCAGGCGTCTTCTTCCTTCTGCATCTCCCCAAGAGATTTCCAGAAAAGGGCTAGCTAGCTGCTACTTCAGACCAACACTGTACCTTTAAACATAAACATGGAGGGGATGGGGGTGAGAGAACTACCTCCTCCTCTTGTCCTATAAGAACAGAAATAAGGTAAGCAAACGCCATGGGGCTGGAGATTCCGACAACTGGTTTCACAATCACCCAACCCATTGAAACATATCTGTGTCCTCTCTCTGTGTTCTGACATCATTCAGTGTTTACCATTTTAACAGTTCCTCCCACTTCATCGGCGTCACACTTTTGTTGATTTAAATTTATCTATTTCGTAACATTTAATCCTGCTTACAGCAAATTTCTAGGAACTGCTTGAACTACACTAAAAATATTTTTAATCCACTTTGAGTGACCCTGTCACTGATGTTTTCCCTTATATGCCCTCTGATTATTTGGGGATTAGAGCTTTAGAGGGCAGCTGGGCTGCTCATATCCAAGCCAATGATCTGAGTAGGTTTCCTGACAGGAGTCATTTGCCTCTCTGCTTGAACGTTTAGGTCTCGAACAATCCTATACCTTTGCAAGTGATTTTGAAACTGAAAATTTTAGAGTAATTCTGATTAGGTTTTAGCTTGTTGATTTCTGCCCAACATTAATCCCTAACTTTTTTTAAAAAATCACTTTTTAGGGTGGTTGACATTGTTTATTGAACAACACATGTCCATTGTAGAAAATTTAGAAAAGCCCAGAAGTAAATAATAAACATTACGATTAACATGTAATCTCAGCACTTAGAGATAAGGAGTACGAAGATTTTGGTGTACAACCTTCTAAGCTTTATTTCACATGAGTATGTTCTTTTATAAAATATGTATCAGATTGTATATAGAATTTTCAACATGCTTTTTTCTACTTTTTAAATATATGAGTATCTTTCATCACCATTAACTCTTCTTCTGATAGGTGATATATTCGCATGTCCCCATCTCATCCTTATTTTCCATCTCCCTAGTTCCAAATCCTTCCTCCATGGATATCAACTGTTCATAATTTGTGTAGCCTTCCAGAATTTCCCTATGCATACACAAGCAAACACAGCTTCTTATGCCCCTCTGTTTACATAAAAGATAACACATAGCACATTATATACTGTTTTGCTCCTTGCTTTTTCCACTTGAAGATCTGTTGATATCTGTGCATACAGTGTCTTTGTTCTGTTTTTACACCTGCAAAACTGATGAATGTAGCATAATTTGTTTAGCCAGTCTCTTGATGGACATCTGAGTTGTTTCCAACCTTTGGCTAGTACAAAACTTCAGTGAACAAACGTGTACATACATAATCTTACGTGTGTGCAAACATATCTGTAAGATGCAGGGTTGAAAATGAAAAAGAGTGAGCTGAGAAGTATGTGTATTTGTAGTTTTTGACAGATATATGCAAATTAGCCTCCATCAGAATTTTATTATTTTAACATTCCTACCATCAAAGTATAAGTGTCTACTTCTCTAGTCTCACGCACTGAGTGATTTTTTTGCCAGTACAAGAATACAAATTTGCATTTCTCTTATGATGAATGCAATTGGAGATTTTTCATATATATAAGCCATTTCCAATATGGTTTTAGTGGCTACACAATATTCCTTTCTATGCATAATGTATTAAATACTTGTGTTGCTTTTGATTAGTTGCTATTATAAACACTGTGGTGAATGTTCTTATAGCTTTACACATATTCTTGAGTGTTTCCTTTGGAAAAATTTCTAGTGTTAGGTCAAAAGTTAAACAACCAATGAGACTGTGTAAGATCATCTTGATTTTGCATCTGTCTCCTATTAATGCATTCTACCCTCCAGGAATGTGTCGTCGGCAAGTCTGGTAAGTATATTAGTAACAAAAGTGTAGACAGAGCTCCAGCCTGACACAGCCGCCAAACCACCACCAGTCCCTGGGTAGACAGACCCAACTCACAATGCTACCTCACCACTCACTTTATACCCCCTGGTCCACCAAACTAATTCCCTGTCGACAAGTTCAAAAAGCCTACTTCATTAGGGGGGATTTGGTCTGGTTTTTTAAAGAGATGTAAAAAATAATTACTTCCAAGGAAGAGTTGTCCCTTTTGGAATTGTTTTTAGAGGCGGTATCTCATTACTTTGAATATCCTCAATGGTGCCAAATCTTCATTTGTTTGGAAGTTTAATTTTCAGAAATGATACTTGTAGCTCATCCAGCAAGAGAGGTGGGTGAATAAACTGGATAATATGTTAATGGAGAAATTATAAAGAGAAAGTCTCTTGCATGAGTCTAAGTACTTTGAAGGGCATTCTGAAAGAGGGTTTCTAGAAATCTTTAAGCAGTAGCAGTATATACGTACTGTACTACACAGACAGGCTACTATTTAGATACACAAGAGTTTGGGTATTCATAGAAAAACCAGTTCTATTATTCTTTACATCTGTGTTTGGGGATTATATATATAATTATCTATATTATATTTATGATAGCGTTATTTGTAAGTCATGTATTCTAAATAAATATAAAAAGACAAAGAAAAGCCAAAGCACTGCTGCTCTTACCAATACTGTACTGTATACTCTATGCAACTCTAAGAAATACTGTAATACAACTGGTGACAGAGAGGCATGCGTCTATATTGTGACAAAAGAGAAACTGGCCAATTTATACCTCCCCTTCCTTCTTCACTGCCCAGTTTCACCAGGTTCAGTTTCAGAGGTGTTCCAAATGCCTCGCCCACCTGCCCTAACGAAGCAGCACTAAGTGATTAGAGCAATGAGGCCAAGCGTTAACAACCACCACGAGGCCTGCTCTCCCAGGGGATTTTATTCCCATTTGCTGGTCCCATGAGTTTCTCATACAGTCTTTCATTCGCTCATTCATTTAACAAGGACTTGCTGAATCTATCATGGACCAGGCACTAGCTAGAAGTAGGTATACGGGGATGGGAAAGATAAAATAAGAAACTGTCTACCCTCCAGGAAACAAAGAATACAACCCTCATTTCTTCTGTGAGGGATCAGGGAAGATTTTACAGAGAATGAAGTGTGGACAATTTTTAAGATAAACAAGAAAAAAATGACATTCCAGACAGAGGGAACACCTGTGCAAGGTGCTGGAGGCTTGGAGAGATGAGGGTGGCATGTAGGGTCCATGGAGGAATAGCAAGGAGTGGCTCAAACAGTCTTGGATTCTAGAAGGAACTGCATTTCACTGGGGAAACCACTAAAGTATTTCAGCAAGAGAGTGACATGGACAGCTGTACATTTTAATAGGATCATTTGATTGACACGATAGAAAAATAAACTGGAGAGGAGGAAAGAGGCAGATAGTTAAGAGGTTACTGCAATAATCCCAAAGGAACATAATGAGGTCTTGAACTAAGGCAGTGGCAACAGGGATAAAGAGAAGGGGAGATATTCAAAACAGATTTATGAGGTAGAAAAGACAGAAGCTAGTGACCAAATAAGTAGATGTGGGATCCAAGAAGGGGTCACTGATGACTCCAAGATCTCTTTTTAGTCTGGATGAATAGTGACTGGTGGTAGGGGGTTTGACCAAGACATAGAACATAAGGGGAAGAAAAAAAGAAAAGACTGAGGGGAAGGTGGAAATGATGAGTTGTGTTTTAAACACGTTGAATTTGAGGCAGTTATAGGATGTGTCCAGCAAACCGTAGTAAGTATGGGTCTGGCATTCAGGGAAGAAATACAGGATGGAAAGAAAGATTTCATAATTATAGACATCGACAGTAGCTGAAGCCACCGTAATGATAAGGGCTTACTGAATACTTTGTGTACTTTGTACTTCACTTATTGAATGTACCATTCTTTACTATTTCATTAGGTCAAGTTTACTAATCATAGAGGTTGACCTTTGTATACCCTTGCTAAATTTTATAGTACATAGAAGGCACTGTGCTCAATGCTTTACATTTATTTTACTCTCAATTCTCATAACAAACTCACAAAACAGATATTGTGATTCCTACTCTAGAGATCTGGAAACTGAGGCCAGTCCAATTAAATAGTTTGCCCAAGATCACAAGGATTGTAAGAGCTAGGCTGTCTTATTGTTAAGTTCATGGATCAATGCGCTTATTTTTAAGAGCAAGAGATGTCTAGGGAAAGCTGCAGCTAGCAGGCCCCAGAGGATTGTGTGAGCAGCCTTTTTATCAGCCTGCTCCAGGCTCCATGCACCAATGCCCTTCTCCCCAGGTACAAGCTCTTGAAGAGGAGTCATGCAGGTTTCAGGTGAGTTCAGCAGTCTTGCTTTCCAAAGAAAAGGAAAAACAAAGAGAATTAAAAGATGAAACCATCCCCGTCTTCCTCCTCTTCCTCCTCCTCCTGAGATTTCCATTTCCCTCACCCATCCCCACCCAAAGGCCCTTCTCCAACTAGGGTCCTGGGGAGAGGGCCAGGGGGGTACTGAGAAACACCTGACACAACACACCTCTCCAATTTTATTTGAAGATGTCAGAACCCACCTTAAAAACAACAACAAACATTAAAGTAAGCGCAGTTTGTCTGGAACAAAAGGACGCTAAGTCTACATGATAAACGGACTGAATGAAGGTTATGAAGAAATGTCTTGCTTCAGGCTACATCAAGCTGGACTCATGTCTCCCTTGCCCTAAAAGCCATTTGTCTGAAACTCTGAGAAGCACTGAAATAAGTCAACTCAGAGCATGTCGTACTTAACAGTGGAAAATGTGATGCTCTCCTCTAACTATAAGGAAATTATGGACACAGTCACAGCAAGAAGAATCTCTGCGGAAACGATCTGCAAGTAGCAATTAACTAATGAGGTTGCAGTTTATTCTAATCATGTCCAACATCACTAGAACTTGAGCTGGATAGCCACATGGGGCTTTATCTTAACACTGAGAAACAAAGAGTATCTTTCCCAAAGTCAGTGATTAATTACATTTCCTTCACAAAGAATATATTTGGGGTGTGTATAAAGCTAGGACATACAAAAGCTGGAATGAAACCTTATTCTTCTCTACTTTAATTAGACCTTTATCCAAGCACCTGCCATCCACAGAAAAAGATGGGTCACAGGTATCATGAAAAATAACATTTATATAACACTTTTCACTTACATATCATATTTCACATATAATTTAATCCTCAGTCAACTGATGAGGCCAGTAACATTATTATCCTACACTATACTCATGTAATGTGCTAAATGAATCTTAGAATTTTAGAGATAGGACATTCCGTTTAACTAGTTGAGTCTGGTAGATAACCTTCCCAAGGTCACATCGCTGGACCTGTACCCAGGTCTCCTGGCTCTTCCTACTGCAGTGCACTGGCTGCCTCTGAAGCACGTAAAGGTACCCAAAAGAGAGGAAGGGGCAGAGACCCAGGTGTGAGAAACCTGGCCTAGAATCCTAATTCCACTATGGATGGCCATATGACCTGGGGCAAACTATTTCATTAATCTGGGCTTCAGCTTCCTTACCTTTAAAGCAGTAATAGTAATATACCACCCTCCAGAATAGTTGTGAGCATTAAATGAGATTAAAAGCACAAATCATTTGCTCACAGTAAGGAGTTGGTGTTCCTGGGCTTCTGGAAAACATGACAAAGACACTCACAGTTGAGGTGACCATCTGAACTGCAGAATATGCGTCTGGGCTAATCATTTCTGGCCTGAGCTAGCAGGGTGCTTTTACTCTGCATGAACAGTTTATTTTCTGAACGAACGCCGGAAATTATTTCATTTTGCTGTTCTTGAGCCAAACATTTTTATTCAACAACTTTTATATGCCCCACCCAAAGAAATGCCAAAACAACAATAATAGCAATAGCTAATACTTACATAATTCCGATTTACGTGCCAGAAACTGTTCTGAGCACTTTAAATGTATTTAATCCTCACAAAAACCCTGTAAGACAATTCAAAGATAACTAATCCAATGAAATCTGAAGTTTTAAAAAGCTATATTTAGATCAATATCAATATTAGTTCTTCACTATATACCTGGCCCTAAAGAAATATTTGGAGGTTCTGGATTGGATTTAAATAAAAGCTGGAATGGTAACCACTAAAATTCAATTCAAGGCAGTCTTTCAATTTTTCTCCCATTCTGATGCCTGCTAAAAACATCACTTTCCCTCCATGGGTGAAAACTATGTAGTACTGACTTTAAAAAAAAAATGTTTTATTACGGAAATTTTCAAATATATACAAAAGTTGCAAGAATATAATGGATGTCCATGTACTCAATTCCCAGCTTCAACAAATTACCAGCTTCAACAAACCATCATTTTTTTAATGGCTTTTTCCTCACCCCTCCCCCATACTCCTTGGTGAAGACTTTTTTGTAACAAGTCCTACGTACAGACACAGTCACTGTGGAAAGTCTGAATCTCCTTCTCCACACCCTCTGCTCCAAAACAGTTCAACTTTCTCTTTTCAAAACTTTTAGTCCTTTACTCTAAGTCTGTTCCCCAGCATAGAATATCATCCTGCTCATTTTCTTCTCCCTGGCTGGTCTTTGTATGTGATCCATTAAGTCTCTGTGGAATTTCAAACATCCAAATGAAAGTGACAGAAACAAAAAATTCACCAGAGAAGACGAGAGTTAAAGGAATTTCAGAGGAACGTCAGTCCAAATCTTTTTCTTGGCAGAAGGGGAAACTGAGGCCCGTGCTCTGAGCTGTCCCAGGTCCACAAAGTACAAGCAAGACATTAAGACAAGGGTGTGCAGAAAGTGAGTTTCTAATTTCCACACTTTTTCAGCTCCTTTCCACCATCTCTACCATTCCTACCACATCTGGGAGGGCCAGAACATTCTTCCCAGGTCCCTTCCCTCTCCTCCCCCCAGGAAGCATTAACCTGTCGCAGAAGCATTTTCAATCTTTAATATCTCACTTAACACCTGTTGATTTTAAACCTCTTGAAGCCAAAACCACGCCTCGGTCTTGCCCCACAAGGCCTGGCAAAGTACCTGGTTTATATCTGGTAGTCTCTCAAATTTTTGCCCACTGAGATCAGAGCTCCCTGGGGTTGAGTTCTCCTTTACCCATTTCGCATCAACCAGGACTCCAAGTCTATCCTATTTCCCTCGCATTCCTTACAATCCCTAGCTGCCCCATTTCTTAGGAAGCAAAAGGATGTAGTATGAAGAACACAGAATAGGGCACTGAAAAACTTGAGCTTGTGTCCTGGCTGCTATACTGTTCCGTGTGACCTTGGACACACCTCCATTTTCCAGGGACTCAATATACCCATCTGTAAAATGAGCAGGGTGAACTAAGCAAGCCTCGTGGATCTTGCCTCCTCTCCGGGGCCCCACTATCCCGCCAGCGTCAAGGTGGGCCTCGGCCTCTCCCACAGTCCCCACCGCACAGGTTAGGTCGGCTCGGCTCCCCAGGCTGCTTACACTCCTGGGCACAGCATCTTTACCTCCCACTCCCAGGTTGACCTTGCGGGGGTCAGGATCCTCGCGGAAGTCAGCCGTGAGCTTAAAGACGAGGACCGGCTGGGCCTGCGGAACTTCGGCAAAGACTGACGGAGGCGCCATAGCGAGAGAGCTCGAGTCGACGAAGAACTTGCACCGTGGGCCTTGAGCCGCTGGGTCGCGTCTAGTCGCGCGGGCTGGAGGAGACGCTCACCTTCACCTAGCCGGCGGGGGACGGGCCCGCGGCCTCCAATTGTCGAGCCGCGTCCGGAGCTTGGCAACGAGGCTAACCAATCGCGAGCTTCTGACGCACAAGCTACACTAGGGAGGAGATGCTATTAGCCAATCCAAAAAGAGAATCTTATCGGAGGCCGGTAATAATACAACCAATGCAATGTACGCCGGCTGAGATGGGGGCCGGGGCTAGGGATGATTGGCAGAGCATGCTCCTATCGCTGAGGCCACTGTTCCTGGGGTGTACCGGGGCGGAGGGGAGGAGCCGAGCGGCCAGTGTTTTCAGGAGGTTGCCTCCTCGACCTTCAAGGGCCAAGAGACGAAAGAGGGGTGGCCGGCGGGAATTCCGGGGGACTGGCCTTCCGGTAGCAGCGGAACAGGTGTTGCTGCCAGACCCGGCGGCGCACACGTTCCTGGCCCGGCCTGGCCCGGCCTGGCAGCCATGTCCCCGGCGTCTGCGTTCGGGGCGCCAGTCCTCGGCCAGGACGTGCAGCTTCGGAACCCGTGCTGACGACCTTGATTGACCCTCTGGGCCGGCTGTATCCCCCGAGGGAAATATGGGTGGGCCGTCCGCCTTGCTGGCAGACAGGGGACAGTCTACCAAAAATGAGGGAGCAATCAGGAGTTCCTTTCTGCCACTCTTACCGTTTGAGGTTGTGGCTGCCCGTTCCTTACAGGGAGGGCCTGGTTCCCTGGGACCTTCAAGATCTGGGCGCCGTCTCCCTCCCACCCAAGTACCCAACCTGATCTTGCTGTCCTCGGCCGGCTGATCCCCAGACTGCCTCTTCTTTCGGTCAGGCTGGTCCTTCCCGCTGATTATTCCTTCCTCCTCAGCCCCACCGGCTTCAAGACGCAGGGAAGATGCCTCCTCCGTAAAGTCTTCCCTTAACCCTCACTCTGGTCAAAATCCGTCTCTCTCTCCTTTGCTTCTCTGTACCTTGTTAGTAATATTTCCATTTTAGGAAACCCACTGGTTGGGAATCTTTGTCCTAATTTAGATTCTGGCTCTGCCCCTTACTACGTAGGGCAGGTGTAGGCAAGTTACTTAACCTCTCTGTTCCTGCTTTGCAAAGTGGAGATAATATATTTTCCTGGGGGTGGTTGTGGGGATTATGTGAGTTAATACATAGAAAGTGTTTTGTTGCATGTAGTAAGCACTCTGTGAATGGTAGCTTTTGTTATCATTACGCATCTGCCACACCCCTCGTAGATGGTAAGCCTCTTTTGGCTAGAGATCTTACCCTCTGTAAGTCTCCCTGGGTTTCTTGCACTTGTTAGTAAGTATTCCATAAATGGTGGAAGGAGGAGTCAGTTCTCTTGGTGTTCCAGAAGAAAACAATAGCTCAGCCTCTATTCGTTGAATAGTGAAACAAATCTCCAAATGAATTTTCCATTCAAGGTAATAAACACAAGCCAAAAGAACTTCGTGCAACACCTGCCAACCTTTGATTGCCTGCCTTTTTTTTTTTTTTTTTTTTTTTTTTAGAAACCTTGCCTCTGGTTTAAAAAGTGACTGCCCACAGTGTTTCATGAACAACATTTTCCTCTAAGATTGCAAGTTCAACACTGAAGGTGAAATAACAATGAACTTTCAGTGCTTCCAAAAGCACTGGCAGAGGGCAACTGCGGGGAGGGGTGTTCTATAGCCCAGCCTTCCCAGCGTTTGATTTAGACTATGATCTTAACAGCATTGGCCAACAACATCATGGTCATACTTGACGTCATTCCCTGGGGAACAACAACCCTAGGTTAGCTAACCACTATCAACTTAGCTGAGTCTAAGTAAATATTTATTGCCAACCTCAGCAGCTCCACCACCAAGTCAATGCTGACAGGGGCAAAGAAAGTGCCATTTGCATACAGTTTTCCTTCATGTCTCCATGATATCCGTTCTGAATTTTAGAAACGCACAGTAACTAGGGAGTGGGGAGAATACATATTATGGGGGATCCAAGTCTCAACCTTTTTTCCTTGGGAATATGAGGTTCTTGGAGGTTAAGTTCAGTGCCCTTCTGTCTTCAGCCTTGCAGGCTGCCCCTCTTAAGCAAAATGCCAATCTTAAAATAAACGAAATGCTTTCCAGGCCATCGCTAATTTTAACACTTTGACTTAAAATTGATTCAACACTGCCTCCTGCTGAATGAATAACTCAAGCAAAAGACTCTTGAGAGTCGAACATTGCCCAGACAAGTAAGCAGCCAAGTAAAGTGAGTGCCCAGGGGAAGAGCAATAAGGGTCAAAAGAAAGATGGGCTGGTATTCTCCCTGCCTCCTGACTTTGCTACATTTATCCATTCAACCTGCCGACCGTTGCCCTTCTGCCTTTTTTTTCCCCTCTTCTCAAAAGAATTGGAAGGGAGGAACTCGGAATCCACACAGCACCAGCTTCATCTGGAATAAATCCTTTTGGAATATACTCTCTTGGAAATCTGAAGCTTTCAGGGCTGGGCAGCACTGCCCCATAGCAGAAGAGGGAAACCAGGTCCTCAGCAGTGGGCAATGCATGGACCTCTAAGCACACGTACACCAGCTTATTGTACTCAATCTTGCCCCTGACACCCAGAAAGTCTATAAACTTACGAACAAGTCAGGGGAAGGAGGAGTTTTTCACACTTTGCGTTCAAGTGCAAAGTATTTTGCAATGGTTATATTTGGGTGTGTGCTTCACTAAGGGTCAGCTATTGTTTAGCAGCTGAGTTGTGTGCCAAACAAATGTGACTTTAAAAACCAAAGCTGTAAGAGGAGATCTGTTGCAGATCACCATGTGGCCAACTGGTGAGTGATAAGCAGAGAGCCCCTAAGGTGGTGCTGTTGCCTCACTGCATTGAGCTGACTCTTGCTGAGGAGGAAGATCACTTATCAACCCTGCCCCTCCAATTAACTGGCTTTTTTCCCAGTTGTGTTTTGGAGCAACCATCTCCCCCTGCCTCTTTTCTCCCAACCCCCCTTCTCTCTTCCCTCAAGTATGACTCCTTGCCCCACCCATACACATGGATTGGATCAAGTGAGGCTCTCTGACTGCTTCCTGTCTCAGAAGGACATGTCCAATGAGACCCTGAGAGGACAAGGTCTAAAGTTAGTTCCTGAACCAGGTACCCACATGGGCAGAACTTTTTTTAAGTGGCTAAGACCTTTGTATAACAGAGATATCAACAGGATAACAACTATTGATGGTTTTACCTACTTGTTGAATATAATTAAGTTCCAGAGCACTATTTCAAAATAGTTTTGCTATATAGTTTTTGTACTTAAGAAGCAGTATGCATAATGGTTTAGAGCATGGCCTCTGGAACTAGATTTCCTCTGTATGCCTCAGTTTCCTCATCTATAAGATAGGGATAATAATAGTTCTACCTCATGGGGTTGCTGTGAGGATTACATGAATTAATGTAATTAAATAACTTAATGTAAAATACTTTGAATTGTACCACTTAGTAAGTACTCAGTATGTTAGCTGTCACCACCACTACCACGACCACTACCACCACCACCATCATCATCATCACAGATGTTGTTTACAAGCACTTGCATTTGAGATTTATTTACTTTGTTCATTCAATGATGAGCTGCATAGCAGAACAATGCAACGCATAGGTTTTGCATATTCTAGTTTTGCCTATTACTAGTTTTGAAACTTTGAGTAAATTAATGTGTCTGAGTTTTAGTATTCTTATTGTAAATTGATACAAAATGATTTTTCCTTAATATTGATATACACACGCTTTTAACACAGTTGTATAAATTATTATTATTGTCATAGACATTAAACTTTAGTCCCTGAGTAGCTGTAGGGTAATGGTTAGGCTAACTCTCTTTGAAGTCTTTCTGCCCTGGTCTCTTGCAGGTATATACTCTCAAATTTTTAAAAAGTGGAAAAGAAAGCTGAGAATATAATTGTTTTAATATTTAGAGTTTTTCGAGAAGTCTTTATAGTGATCTTTAAAATCTCAAGGCAATTTAAAGGTAACAAGACAACATATTTAATACTTAAAATGAAGCTATGTTAATAATAGCCCTTTGTATTTCTATATTATCTTTCTTAAAGAGTAGAAAGTGTTTTAGAAAGACTATTCCACTACTCTCTCAACTCCCCAAATGACTGTCATCATCTCCAGTTGAAGAAACACAAAGGAACTGCATTGATTTAACAAAAAGCAAATGAAGGCACTTGAATGGCAGAAGAATGGCAAGGCTACAGACCTTAATTAAGTCAGAAGAAAATTTTCTCTCCTTGCTCTGTTTCTCCCTAAATGCATCACAAATCCAGCTTCCTTCTAGAGCAATGTGTTAAGCATTTTTCCCCAAGTTGTGATGTCCTTTTTTTTATGAGTCATGTCCTGAAGTCCTACGCTTTGATACAAGATGAAAGTATAATGATAATGAAGGAAACAAATTCAATGTGCTTGTAGAAAACATATTTATTTTAAACAATTCCTAAAGGGATACTCTAAAATAATGTGATAGATTGTCTTTTCATCTATTTCACATAGCTTGCAGGGAAGTGTAGTGCCGATATTTCAACATCCAGCAGTAGAGGGCAGCACTGCCCTTCTTTGCAAAACGTTGACTACTCGAGAAAGAAAATAAAAGCAAAGCTCTTGACCACTGTGTCTCTGTGTTTACCTAATACTTTAAAAAACAGACTATTTTTCTTATTGTTTAAGTGATTATGTAGAAAGAACGTCACAGCCTGTATTGCCTTGAAGTAACCGGTGAAAAACGCAGAAGGTTTTAGGTCCTCTGCTCAGGATATGGGTTCTGTCTGGCAAAGATAAACAGAAGCTTGACCCTGGTCAATCAGATAGGGTTATTGTATGAACAGACCTAATGCTCCTGTGCTTTCTGGGTAGCAGTCAATCTACTGAACTAGCAGGATGTGGTTTTAAAAATGTGTGTAACTCATATGGTCTTAGCCCTGATAGCTGCTTTTCAGTTCTAATTCACTGACTTTATTCTGAGGCCTGTGGTAGGTTTCCTCTCTAGCACACCTGAGACAGATCAGACCTATCTCAACTATATCACCTGTATTATGACTCTAAAGAATGATGTGTAGGAATGATGGGTAGGAATGTCTTTCATGGGACTGCAGTTGGCTAAACGGCTGTGTCTGTATAGTGGTGAAATTGAAGCCTTTATAGGCCAGTCCTCATTCTGTGGCAATATGATTTCTCTATCCAGTGAGCAGCAAGAAAAAAATCTGTTATTTTGTACGAAAAGTTACGTGATGCTCTTGGGCAGGATGACAGAGAGGAGAAAATAGTCCTAATTCTAGCAAATATATAACCACAATATCCCTAGTACATTTGGATTCTGCTCTAACCCTCAAAACTTTTTTTGGCAGCAAATCTTCAGTGTCAATTTAAATTAATCCCACCAGGAGTAAGAGCTGGAAGGCACTGAGTCTAGTTCCCAGCTCTGCCTTGTGAACCTGGCAAAATTACAACCTCTGAACCTTTGTTTTCTCATCTGTTAAACACAGATAATGCCTCCTAGTTCTAGTAAAAGGGTCAATTTGGAAAATATATATATAAAGTGCTTGAAAGCCATTTAAGTCCACATAACACATATTTCTATCACTGTAGCCTAAAGAGATGCCTGCCTTTTCTAAATGATCAGATATAAAATTTGTCTCTCCTCCTCATTTAGTATCATTATATTGCCTGAGATTGCTCATTTCCTCGTGTACTTAACTTTTCCCTCCAACTTGGTTGTTTGTTCCTTGAAAACTGAAATCATCAATTATACTTCCTGGTATCCTCCACAGAAACAAGATATTTCATACAGAATAGGTACTCAAATATTCATTGATTAAAAACATAAACCATGATGTGGAATTAACTCTTAAATATAGATTTTAAAAGTGTGATAAAAAACAAGTAACAAAATATACCATCATAACCATTGTAAATTGTCTAACAGTAGTGTTAACTATATGCAGGTTGTTGTGCGACAGATCTCTAGAACTTTTTCATCCAGAATTCATTCTTGATAACTATCTTCCACATCCCCTGGTTTCGAAAGTGCTTCTTTATTGATCGGGCAAAAACAGGAAAAAGACATAGGACTTTCACTCTGTAGCTAGAGCTATCTGGAACAAGGTAATCGAAAGAGTTCCACTCTCTTTTAAATTCTTCCTCCTTTCCTTGAGGTTCCACTCTAGTCTCTCTCTAACCTGTAAATCCGCCATTTTCTATAAACCTAGGAATATATGCCAGAAAAGGAGGCACCTCTATAAAGTGCTTTCACGAGTCATTTACATCTAGCATATAATTAAACATGTATATGAAGGAAACTATCACTTGAAAATATAAACTCACTTGCCAATTATTTGACTTTCAGAATATCTGACTTTTTTTAATTGCTGAAGATAAGTACTCTTTTTCATCATTATTGCTAGTACAACAGCATTGTTGTTTAGCTGGTATGTGTGAGGCCGGAGTCCTGCTTCGGCTGCCAACATATGTGCTTCCTGAACTCTCTCAGGATGGTATGATCATATTTAACGCTCAATATATGTTTTAAGAAACAATGCACCTTTTCAAGCACAGATCTTCATATAATGTTGTGATTGTCAATTATCATGTCAAATTCATTTGGGATTAAAAAAAAACTTGGTTTTCTCCTTTGCATCAAGCACAAAAATAAACTCTAGACAGATTTAAGATTTAAGCATTTTAAACTACAAACAAAATATGGAAACTAACAGAGACTTTTGAAACAGTAGAATAGATTCCAATCATGACACAATTTCGGAAGCCTTCAAGAAAAAAATTGATTTTGTATGGTGTTAGACACCATAAATAAAAATACAATGACTTGGAAAAAATATTTGCAGTATGTTTATCAGTCACATCTGTTATATACTCAGAGCTTCATTGTACTGATTTTTTTTAAATGAATTAAAGATGTAAAGAAATCAGTCAGGAAAGAATAAATACAAATGGCCAATAAAAATACCAAAATTTTTATTTGATAATTTATTAAATTATTAATCATTAATAATAATTATTAATTGAAACCAATTTAGTCACTTTTTTATCAGACTGACAAAAATTTAAAATATTGATAAAATAGTGTTGTTGAAAGTGCAGGCAGAAAAGCATTTTCATGCAGTACTGGTGAGAGTATCGAGTGATAAAACCGGCTCTTGGAGTGCATTTTGGCAATAGCAGTCGAAATTAAAACGTACATAGCATTTTACCAAGCAATTTCTCCTCTAGGAATCTACCCTAAAGAAATTTTTACAAGTTTGCAGAGATAGACAGGTATAGAGTTACACAGTTATGCATACAGCATTGCTTTGATAGAAAAATAGTAAACAATGATATACTTTCCAACAAATGTGTTATTACCTAAAAAAAAATCAAGTTTTTATTTGAAAGAGACTTCACAAGAATATAAAATTAAGATCATCTCCAACAATGATAATTAAGTAGATCAGAGAAAAAAAGTAGTTCTTCAAAGCACTACAGATGTGGTAATTTAAAACTTCAGAAGTTATGAAAAACTACTTTTTGATAGAGAATAATATGGTGTGCTACAGTTAAGAGCAGATCTGAAAATCGAGGGAGTTATTGAATAGCAGTTGTTAATAAAGTAGTGACTTTTTTAGAAATATAAACTCCAAGACATGTAACCCAGGACCTAAAACAGCTCCTAACATCTAGTAGACACTCAACAAATACTGGCTGAAGGAATGAATGAGGATAATGTCTCCATCAGAAGATAAAAATTTTCATAAAAATCGATACAAAACTGCCTAAAGATTAGTGCTTGATACATAGCAAGTATTCAGTAGATACTAGTTCACTACTTTCCTGGGGGCCTGTTGGTGCTTAATACCTGCCTACCACATTACAGGAGTTTGTTTATTTAAAACCATGTATCTAGTGCTGACCTAATGCTAGGTACTGTTCTAAGTGCTTTACAAACACTAAATCATTCATATTACAATAACAACTGATGTGTCTTCTTATCCCATTTAACAGATGAGGCAATTGAGGCAAAAAGCAATTAAGCAATTTACGTAAGATGGCACAGTTGGACAATGGTGGGGATATAAACGCAGAGAGTCTAGCTTCAGGGTCTCTATGCCATGTGGCCTCTAGTGTGATAAAAACTTACTGAATGAAAGAATGAAATTATATTGTGTTTTTATTCCAGACAGCTCAGAATATTTTATATTAAATTATACCTGAAAATCAACCCCACAGCTTTCCTTTGAGGTAGACCATATTTTAAAAACATTTTAAATATATTACTGGTTCATTGATTATGTGTTTAAAAGACCATGGGAGATCCTTGTTCCTGTGATGAAGTCACTGTATTTGCTTTCTGACGTCATATTAATTTCCATAACACAGTTCCAAGTTCTGAATTGATAAACATCCTGCTCTAGAAATGGAAAAGACATAAGGGCTTAAGGGAATTACATAACAATGTCAAAATTATTTAGAGGGGTAAGGTGTGTGTGAGTTTTAGTCTTCCACATGACTAAAGCAACGGATCTCCAACTTTTCCAATGAGGAATATTTCTTCTGTAAGCTAAGTTTTGTAGACTTCATGAGAATTTGTTCGTTTCATTTTGTTTTGTTTTAGTCTTAGTTTTGGTTTTGGTTTTAACTTTAGTTTAACTTCATCTCATAATACCAGTGTTTCTTTCTCTTTTTTTTTTTGTAATTTATTCATTCATTTGATTAATATTTATTGACCATCTACTATGTGCCAGGCATTACACTAGGAATTAAGGATGATGTGGTGAACAAAAAAAAAAAAAACAGTCCTCGTCCTCACAGATTCTCTAGTGGGGAAGACAATTAATAAGAGCTTTGAATAAATAAAATTACCAAAATTGCAGCCATGGTAAGTGCTATGTACCTTCATAAAAAAGGCACATGAAAGCATATAAAAGGGGGATTAATCTAGTCGAGGCCAGTTCTTTCCCCCTCAGAATGTTCCCTCCAGCATGGATAGCATTCCACTTCTAATTCCCACCCCAGCAGCACCTCTTAGATCCTACACTTTGCACATAGTAATCTTCAATTTCTGGAATCCATTTTGGCAGCCAACGTTTTAAAGAAAAAATGGCACATTATAAATAATGCCTTTATTATTGTTTCTAGCTCTTTTATTACAAAAGATAAATATACAAAAACATCATTTTAAAAATCTAATTTCCATTAGCAAATGTTTTTATCTTTGTGATTCAGTTGAGAAACGTGAAGCAAGTAAGAAATTTACTCTAATAAGAGTAATATAGAGTTTTATTAAGTTAAAGAAAGAAACAAGTATCAAGAGAAAGGAGAATCAGAAACATTTATTTCTGTTTATTATTTTTATCCTACAGAGGATAAGGATCTCTAAAGGCTGAGAGGAAAACAGAGGACAGGCACTGCCCAAAGGGGACAGTCCAGTCACAGACAGTGAATGGACATCGCCAAGAGACTACAGCATCTCTTTCATGTCTGCTGGACATGAGAAACAGGGCTGGACTGTAGAGTCTCCTCTGGAAAACCATTGACCCAAGACAATAAATGGTGGGAAGAGACAACTCAAGTTCAATGTTGTCCTCTGGTTCCCCATGGGAGGGCTGGGCTGTATATGAGACATAAAAGGTAATGGAATGAACACTGAAGACCCCAGGGGGTCCCTTCAGGAATCCCCAGAAGAGAAGACTATAATCAAAGACAAGAAATAGTATTAGGCAAGCTTGTGCATTATAGATGGTATGACAACCAAAAGGCTTGGAATCCTTTTAGAGCCATATGAAGGATATACCCCTATGATGTCCAGTTCCTTCTATTAAATTGGGTTCTTCATTGTATAAAAGGTAGCTCACTACCTTTTACCCAGGTGCTTACTAACCAGAATGTGGTCTTCAGACCAGCAACCCCAGTGTCACCTACATGCTTGTTAGAAATACAAAATCTCAGGCCCCACCCCAGGCCTACTAAGTTGGAATCTTAAGATTTTAAGATTTTTCCTAACCACATTAAAACTAAGAAGCATCATTTTATCCCATCAGCTTTCGAGACTGTAAAATGGACAAGGTCATTTCAGGCCCACCTTGCTCACAGCTTTGAATTGAAAATGCTGTGAGCTTTAAAAATAATCATAATAAGTAAAAAGGAAAGCATTTTCGAGATTTAAAAATGCTATACTACTATTAAACCTCAAATTTATCCACCTGGACAACTTGATTTACTGAAGCTGCTTTGGAAGAAAACAATTAAAGATTAATCAGTTATTATTTGACTGACTATTTCTGTAATTGGTTATATGATCATAAAATGCTTTAGAGTTCTGTTTTGTTTTGTTCAATGTATAGATCAATGATTCTCAATCCTTGCTGCATATTACAATTTTCAATTTTTTTCTGACAATCCAAAGCCTGAGCCCTCCTCCCAAAGATTCTATTCAAGGGATCTGAGGTACATTATGGGCAAAGTAATTTTCAAAAGTTCCTTGAGTGAATCTAAGGTACTTGCTGGTATTGAGAACCACAGATGGGGACAAATCGACAGATGAGCAGAATTAGACACATGTTGTAACAAAAAAATGTAGAAATGGTAATGAAACAAAAAAAAATAGCTTGAGCTTTGCCATTGATCCTGCAATTCTGCTTCCAGGAATCCATCCTACAAGAATATGTGTACAAAGGTGCATATGCTCAGAGGCTAATTGCAGCATTATTTATAATAGCAAACATATTGGAAGCAATTTTAATATCCACCAATTAGTGAGTGTTTACATAAGTAGGGCACACCCACACAATCCAGTACAGTGCTAATGTTAAAATGTATGAGGATGACATATCTACTGCCATGAAAATATCTCCGAGATCTATACTAGTCAGTTTTAAAAGTTACATAACAACATGCCCTATATACTCTCATTTCTGTAGAAAGGTAAGTATGTGTATGTACATGTATGTATCAGCGTTTAGAACGATAACTGAAGGGTATTCACCAAACTGTTGACAGTGGTTACCTCTGGAAAGAGGAATGGGAGGGAAAGGGACTTTTTGCTTTGTAAACTTCTAAATATTTTGTAGCAAGAATGCATCCACGCACTGCTTGTGTAACTATCCGAACCACATTCCAGAGCTGTTGGCTGTCATCCTATCTGAAATCCTGGATTATAGACCATTTAAACTAATTATCATTTTAATATCATGATCTTGAATGCATAATTTTATAATAAAGAGTATAGTGGCTGACAAAAATAAAACAAATCTATAATACATACACAAAACCAAAACGGCTAGGGCACCCAGGGTTTTCATTATTAAGCCTGTAGCTTCTCGACTCTGGGATTGGGTTGCTCTGATTTCTCTAGGGATACCCTCCCATCCAATGTTACACTTGGCATTGCGTCCACAGCCTCTCTGGTTCTTTCGATAATTCACCCATGCATGCACATCCCACTTCTAGAAGGATCTCTTCAGTAGCACTTGCAAATTCTCCTGTGTCCCAGCCTTAAAAATCACTGGGGACAGAAAACTAGCTACAACTCAGCCTTGCTGAGAGCCAGGCCCCCCGCACTTGAAGCCCCTGAGAAAAAGCACACTGATTAAACTGTAGGATGAGGGACGCGCCTCCCATCTAAGGCAAAATTCTCAAAGTCCGCTGTGATGGCTCTTCCTCTTTGAAATGGCAATTAAGCCCTGGAAGTGTATAATGAGAGAAATTACTTATGATTCTGTGTCTCTCAGCCCCGGGCCACTTCTCTTTCTCTGAGAGAAACGCAAGGATTTTACCCTAATAGCACGGGAACAAAGTCAGGGCTGAGGCAGGCCGACAAAGAGAGAGGCTTCCAGCCCGTGGTGGGGCCCTGCTGACAGCACGTTAGAAACTGTCCCTCTCTTGCTCCTCCTTTCGTTTCTTCAAGTTACAAAACCTGACAGAGTTTGATGGGAAAACCAAAGCGGTAACATCCCCTGAGGCAACCAAGTCCCTGCTCATCTATCTTTGTTTGACAGATAGGGAGAGTAGATGTCACCTACAAAACACTTCACTCACCTGAGCCAAGTGTGCCAGGACAGCCCTGTAGCCTCTAGGACCCTACAGAAGGAATCCAGACCAGACCCACCGACCACAATTGAGATTTCTCTCAAAAGAAAATCATTTTAACCAGACAGCTCCTGAAAACCAAATGCCCACTCTAGTGTCCTCAGAAAAGTACATAACACCTAATAACTCAAAGAGAGTTATGCTCGAATTTACGAAAGTCTTTTCTGGGTTATACCCTCTACCTGGCCTATGAGGGCTGGTGACCACCTAAGATCTGAGAAATCAGTCTGAGGTTCCACACAGAATATCTGGGCCTCCAACTTGGCCAGATTGCCAGGAAGGTGAGAGTGACAAAACAAAACAACAACACCTCTCCACCCCAGAAGGCAGAGACTGGAATTAACTGTATCGGAAGGTCTCTTCAACTCAGCCTTCTGTCAGTGGTTCTCTGATTTTAGCATGCCACAGAAAAATCTTGGAAGCTGGCTTAAAATGCACATCTCAGTTCAGTAGGTCTGGAGTAAAACCAAGGAATATGCCTTTTACCAAACTCTCTAGGTGGTTCTGGAGGCAGGTGATGGGGCCCCACTTTGAGAAGCACTGCTGCTACCTGGGGCAGCACCTCCAGCAAGGACTCCTCAGAGCACATCCAGCACAGCTCTTAGCAAGAGCCCCCCAACCAACCCAGAACCTGTTTCCAGCTGCTCTTCTTGTTAGAGGTGGAACCAATTGTCTCTAGGACTCTCCTGGAAGTAACAAAAGTCCCAGAGGCCTCTCCCAGCAACCAATCTCTCAGAGCCCTTGCTAGAAGCCAATCTAGAAGGCTGAGTCCTGCCGAGCCCAATGCTGCCACAGGGCCATAGTGGTAGTTGTTGATTTTAGCCAATGGCTTTTTCTTAGATCACAGGTTCTTGAACTTTGGTATACGTTGGCATCTCCAGGAGAGGTGGCTTAAAGTTTAACAAACGCCAGCTGACGCAGATGCACATCAACACTTGAGAACTACCATCTAGAACGAAAGCAACAATCATAGAAGCATTATCTTCAAAGTCCAATCACTATGTTGCAAAAACTGAAATCTAAAACATTATTAACACTCCACCCAAGTACTCAGATAATTTCCTAGAAGGAAAAGCTACTAGACTAGCTGACTTACTAAATACAAATATGCTGTGGTTTAAGAAAATTGATACTCAGAAATCTAAATTTTTAAAACTAATTAGAGATTTTTTTCATTACAAAAAATTATAGTGATAATAATAACTAATACTTATGATGCTTTTATGTGCGAGGCACTGCTCTAAGCATTTTTAAGTGTTAAGATAGCTAATATTTATTGAGCACTTGCTTTGAAATGAAAAAGATGCTATCATTTAGTCCTTCATTACCTCTAAGCATTTCACATGGAGTAACAAATGAGAAAAATGGGGCACAAACAGGTTAATTTATTTGCCAAAAGTTGCATAACTGTTAAGCAGTAGAGCTAAAATTTGAACCCAGAGCCCAGTTCTTAACCATTATATCACCATACTCATATTAATAACAATAGTGCTTTATTCAACAAATATAAGACTATTATAAGACTGTTACGTGCTAGTACTGGGGGTTATGTTCTACACGTACAGTGACAAACAAGACAGATATGATCCCTGCTCTCATGGAGCTCATGGTCTAGTGAGCCATCCAAATGTGTAAAGAAGACATTCAGTGCCGTAAGGAGCACAGGACTGGGAAATCGCTGGGTTAGGTGCTAAGACACATAGCTCAGACCAGGAGGAGCAAAGAGGGTTTCTCAGAAAATGTGAGGTATAAGATGAAATCTAAAAGACAGTAGGAATGAACTAAAAGAATGGAAGAGAAGGGAAAAGGAGGCTCGGGGCTAAGGATATAGTAGTTGTAAAGGTCCAAAGTTCAGAGAGCACATAACAGTTAGCCAAAGAAATGAAAAGTAGTTCAGTATGATTGGAGCATAGAGGAAAGAGGAAATGCATGAGTAATGAGATTGGAAAAATAAACTGGAACCAGGTTTTGAAAGACCATGTAAAGCATGTGAAAGAATTTTAGCATGTGGGAGATGGGGATCCATGAAAAGGCATTAGGCAGAGCATGGAGCTAAAGAGAGGGGCTGGCCTGATCCGTTGACTTTTATGTCATGGGCATGTGGTGGTAACTGAAGCCATGAGAAGATAATATTACCCAACGAAAGGAGAAGAAGGCCTCAGACAACAGCCTTGGGAACACCAGCATTTCAGGGCTAGAAAGAGAAAGAGGAGCCCCCAAAAGAGATTCAGAAGAGGTAGGAGAAAATCAAGGGGAGGTGACTTATAGAATGTCCTCACTTAATGCCCTCAAAGGGTTCTACGACTTTAAGTGAAATGACATATGACGAAATACATTTTACCACTGGATAATTGATATAAATGAGATATAAGTTCCTAGGCATCTTATCAACTTTATAACTGAACGACGTTGAATGAAACCACGTTATTCGAGGACTTGCTATAATTTGCCCAAGATCATAAAGCTAGTAAGTGGCAAACTTAGAACTCAAAATGTCTCTATCATTCCAAAGCCACGTTATTGACTTCAACATCTCTTAAATATTGTTTTCCCTTACTGCCTAAAATTATAGTTGATATAAAAAATTTATATACATTTTTCCAGTAGTTCATTTATACAACTAATAAATTTGCCAAGGAATTTCTTCAGTGCATCCTTCAGTTGCATTAAGGAAGCAAACTCATGAAACAGCTTCTAGCTGCCTTCTCATCTCTCTCCTTCTGTGTCCTGCCATATCTTTGTTTGGGATATGCTTTCATTCTACCTAAGAGTGTCTCCTAGGGTAGGGCCATGCACAGTCCATTGGCAAATCAGTCCATTGGCTTAGGATTTCTCTGCAGAAGTCATCTCATGTGGCACCTATACACATCCAGGAACAACTCTGAGTGTCCATAATTCTCCGAGACGCAAACCAAACAGTAGAAACGATCCCGTTCCCTACAACATGTATCTTCACCAAAAGACAAATTAGTGAAAACTCCGGCTGCTTTTGTTAGCTGTTTATTGGGTTATTAAAGCAATAATTGCTCATTTTAAATGTGTGTGTGTGTGTAAAGTGCAGGATATACAGCCATTCAGAAATTATAAAGTAAAAATAAATCATTAAATTCCCCTGCCTATCTGCTTCCCCCACACCACTGCCCATATAACACCATTCCCAGAAATGCCCTTGTTAACAATTTGGTATATATCCTCACACACATTTTTCTACACATACATAAATATAGTTTTTTAATAAAAACAAATCATATTATCATATTGTTCTGAGACTTGCTTCTTAAACTATGTAGTGACCACCTCTTTATATCAGTGTATACAGCTTTACCGATGTTATTCTTTCCACACACTGGTCCACCTTCAGAAGTTGCCATTATTTCTTTACCCAGTCCTCTAACCAGTCCATTGGTATTGTTTCTGGGGTTTCTTGTGGGTGGGGGCACTTCTATTCTACAGAGTGTAAAGGGCCCAAAAGAATGTTGTTTGGACTCAGTTTCAGACTGAGCATTTTTCTGAATTTGTCATTGTCTGTTAGTCCTTCCCTCCCTTTTTGAGTTTGTTGGATGTTTCCTCTTGTTGTCCCCTCTAATCTTGCCACTACTCAGTTTAAAGTATGTTTGTTGCTTTAAAGATCTCCTTACAGAATCTAGGGCTCTTTGGAGGAGGCAAATTCAGCAAATAAACAAACTATTGTCCTAACTTTACATTCTTATTCTAGAGGATTTTGAAGGCACTGGAAGAAGTTTTCTTGTTATCTGGGAATCGGCTTAAAAACCTACTCATGTTTGAACAGTGCTTTTCATTTCCTTTTAAAGAGCATCCTAGATAGAGATTGACTGAATATATTTAAATAGAAAGCATATCCTCTACCTTCAAAGACTTCACCCTCTACTGCAGTCAGCTGGGAGGCAAAATTAGCACTAGGGAAACAACTGGAGAGCTGTTGGGTGCTAAATTATGTGTTATACTCCCTTGGGTCCCAGAAGTTCAGGGAACAGAGAGCTTAGAGGCGTTTTCTGCTTCCAAGGGAAAGGTGGAACTTGAGCTGAGTTAGAAAGCAGGAGGTAACATTCTGAAAAGTCTGGGCAGAAACTAAAAGACTTTTCAAGTCTTGGTAACTTTTCACACATGTTTACTATCTGTGACTTTTTTTTTTAGTTTTTGTTTAGGGTCTGCCTACCCCCGAGAACATAAGCTTGATGAGGGCAGGGACATGTCTTCTTCATTACTGAATCCCCAGTTCCTGGAACAGTGCCTAGCACAGAGTGGATGGCCAATAGCTATATGAATGAATGAATGAATGAATGAATGAATGAATGAACAAATGCACCAACGACAATGGGGTGTGTAAGGAACAGTGAGAAGCCTGGACTGTTTAGAAAGAAGTATCTCTCTTTGAAAAGCAAGGGACTCTCCAACAGACTGCCAGAGGGACAGCCAAGTGGGCCTGTGTGAGACTCAAAATAGAGGAGCAAGTGGAACCAGATGAACAGGATATGGAAGCCCCTGATGATTGCCAAGGCGATTACCCAGTATGGACTGCAGCCGGGGACTTGAATTTGAAATTGAAGCACCAACAAATAAGGCAAAATTGTTCTGTGTAGCCTCCTGGACTCTGCGTGGTCAGCTGACAGTCATACTAAAATAAAATTCAATAGATGTGTTCCGTCCCTACCCCTCCTTTGTTAAGAACACAGTAAAGTGTTAAGGTGATCACAATACTTTCATTAATACCTACTATGATTGTACAGTAGGTATTTAAACAGATAGGTTCATCAATGTCTCATATTGATCTGAAAAATGTTTTGTTTGGTTTGTCGTTTCCACATAAACTGCTGTTTCGTAGGTCTTTCCGTCCTACACTTCTACCATGGATTACTGGACCTAAATGCAGTGCTTCACATGCCTGGCACATCCTGCCTTATTGATTTTAGCCCATCTTGCACCTATTGGAATTCATTTTAAACATGAGCCCTATCATCCATCACAGTGATTCCTCTCAGCTTGGTGTCATCCATATGTGTGATCTGCAGTCCCCCAGGGATTTGGATGCCTAGAGATAATTTGCAGCGTTCTGAGGGGCAAGCAGAGTGTAGCAGCTGATACACCACCAGCCGTGTGTGAAAAAGAAATGACGTTTGGCACTATGACTTGGAGACGTGGAGCAAAACTTAAGGGTACAATTGAGAAAAGAGAAACTGTTCCAGTTGCGGGTTGAAGCAAGCTAAGGTCAGAATCTCCAATGTAAGCAACCCAGAAAGGTTTCTTCTAGGAAGCAGCATTTTAGAAGTAAACGGGAGAAAAGTAGCTCGACAGGTTTTGAGACAGGCAAAGAGGGGAAAGGACATGGTGCTCCTCTGAGAAGCGAAACTGGGGTTGAGAAAAGGATGACCAACCCACTTAGACCGTAAACCTCACTCGCAGGCAGACCGATATTAAACTCACTTAGAATCTTGGACTACTTTGAATATTCTTCCGCTCTAGCTCTCAGCAGTAAATCCCACTGTGGTGTTTTAAGATGTTTCTCCTCCTTTAGCTCCTCTTCAGGCTTTTCAAGGGAATTCTGCATCATTGAGTCTCCTTTGCACCTCTCCTCTCATTCTGCCTCTGTTTTAAATTCAATTACAATTAGCTTATATCTCCAGTGAGGGGTACATTTTCCATCTGCTCCAAACATGCACACTCTTCCAGTGCACCATCCCCTGCTCCTGCCACCTCCCCCACCCTACCCCTTCTCCCCATTAACTTTATCTTCTTAAGCAGCTCAGGAACACAGATGTTTTCACCCTGTCGCTCCAGCACAAGGGTATTTTCCCAGTGTCTCTCTGTGTGTATGCTCCAGGCACCAACTCTCCGGGGAGGGAGAGAGTAAATGTTTTCATTCCAAACCCTCAGGGTCAGGTCTTGTTTGTCTAAACTGTGTTTGTTGCCGTAATTATCAGATTAGCTGATCTCTGGCAGCAAGTTGGGGGGCACGCGTGGGGGGAGTATTAACTCTTTGTAGGATGGTTGCTGTGCTTTGTCATGGGAAAACCTTGGGGAGGAGTTGCCATTCTCTCCTAACCTGGAAGATTTGGCTAGAGTTCCTTTTGCCAATGCTAATAGGCCTCAGTAATAGTCTGCTCTGAGTCATTCCAAGCATCCAATGAGCTCCACTGCTGGGATCCAAAAGGCATTTAGCAGAGATGGAGGGTTGAAAGGGCATCTCTCCAGGGATCTGCTGGGAAAAGAAAGAAATGGAGCTTAAAGAGGATCTGGATAAGTAACTCACCAAAGGGTATGGGTGTCTCTCAAGCAAATAAGGAAACCAGGAGTGTGCACTGGAGGTCTTCAGCTTGTCCATCAGCCCCTCCCCCTTACATGAACAGCAGGACACTACCAGGCCCCATTTAGGTTTGTTTTGGGATTTTTCTGTTGTTCCAGAGAATATTAAGTTTTTCATCACTACTGTTTAAAAGAGAAAAACCAGCAGTTCCCTTGTTAAGCCATTCCCAAGCCTTACGCCGTATGACTCAAATGGTTGATCATTTCAAGATTTTCTCATCTGCTTCTGCCTCCCACCCAGGGCACCACTGAACCTCTGCCTGGTCTCCAAAGCTACTATAAATGCAGAGATTGCTCTCTCTTCTCTCTAACAACTGCAGTGCCTTTCAATTATCTCTTTTACAAATGAACAAATCTGGTCTCAAAAGTATTGTAGGCTTTTTGAGGACAAGAACTATTCTTGAGTCTAGTACATTGATTTCCTGGTGGACAACCGAATGTATAAATAGGAGGTGCTTAGTAAATATTTGTTGTTGATAACATTTTTCCAAACTTCTTTTTTTCATTTCTCACCTCTGTTCCTTTCTGTTTTGTGTCTGATTTTTTTTTTGTTAGTTTCATTGTTTACAGATCTTTTATTTCTGGAATGGTCTTCCAACTGATACTCATCAACTCAGTTCCTCCTCTTCACTCTACACACACACACACACACACACACACACACACACAAAGGAAACTAGCTAAGTGTTTCCTTTGCTAGTGTCTATATACCTAACACCATGCAAACTTACTCCATGTGCTTTTCAAATATCTTGTTTAAAACCCATATTGGCTTGTGAGGTAAGTGCTATCACGTGGAAGGAAGCAGAGACTCAGAGAGTTAAGTCACACACACAAACTTCCACGACTGTAAGTTGTAGAATGAAGATGGAGTCCCAAGACTGTGTGAGCCTAAAATTCATACAAATACCACCTTTCTAGTTACTGAAGAGGAGAAAAGTTCAAACAATTAGGGAAAATGTCCGTTTTTCCCAAAACCTAACTAAAAATCAACCAATCTGTCTTCAGTATTTTTCCCCATAATAATATGGGGACAGGAGACTATAATAATATCTGTATTTTAAATAATATCTATAATATTTATCTGTATTTTATAATACTATAATAATATCTGTATTTTAAAAAAGAAGTTCAAACCCAATAAGCAAATTCTAAACAATATTTTACACAATAGTTTGGGGATTGCCTTAGCATTAGGTATAAATTGAATTGGACTCAACCGCCCGTGTCCATACTGTTTATAAAGCTGTCATTGCTTGCAGGCAAATATGATTTTAAAATTTTATATGGAGCCCACACACTGATGCATCAAACTCATATCCAGAAAACAGTCCCATGTTCTGAGTGGACTCAAGTCTTTTATCTCCACTGCTGTTGCCAGACCTGTATCCAAATGTGGAGAGGGCACAGACAGACGTTCTTGGGAAGAAATGTTCACAACCAGAATTGGGCAGGAGTTTCCATGTCATGCTCCTGGGCTATCCCAGGAGCAGAATTCAGGTGGATTTCCATGGGAGCAAACATCCAGGGAGCCAGCTCCGTTCTCTCCTGCCAGAGAGGTGTTCTGTTCAACATGCAGTCAGATAAGACACTAGCCATCTTCTTGTTCTGCCCAGGGCTCCCCTTTCCCTGATACCTGCTCTGACAGCCTTCATCACAAGCAAGCCATGCAGGAGAAAGATCCAACAGATCTCGACTAGGTCAACTGAACTGTGTTTGTCAGTTGTTCTGATAAGAATCAATGGCAGAGAAGGTGAAATGATTGTTTTGTTCCCGATCCAGAAATCGCACTCTAACTTGGAGAGAACTCCACTTGGCTACTTTAGAAAAATGTTGAAATAGACTGGGAAATGGAAGGAGAGATGATACAAATGCCTGGAAGGAAATTCAAAGAAAGGCTTATTTTAAAAGAGAAAAAGACAGGAAAAATAGAAAGGTGATTTTGGCACCTTGTGGCAGAGTATTAGCCACATGTCGAGAGAAACAAGGCTGATTCTTCAAAAAAAAAAAGAATCCTGGGTGCCTGAAATACCGTACTTGATCCTGGCTAGGAATGGTGAGCTTGTTCTTATTAAGACATTTGAGATCCCATTCTACCACTAATAGCTGTGTGACCTAAGGTGAGGCACATACCCTCCCTGGGATCTATCTGGAAAGTTGGGGATTGGACTAGATGACTAGATTCATCTTTTTGTTGATGTGTCATCATATTCTGTGCCCCTGTATGGAAGCAAATAGTAAAAGCTATTTAGGGAAATCGTGTTTTCTTGATTCAATATATGCAAATGCTTAGAAGAATGCCTGGCACATCGTAATGCCATCAAAGTGTCAGCTCTTATTGTCCTATGTGACAGTGAGGTAGATAGGGGTGAAGCCATGCACCACACACACATTTTACCTCCATATCAGTAGATTTTAAAAAGACAAATAATCCAGTATTCTGATGACTTTACAGGCCTTTCTCTTGAAAAGACCTTGATAGGAGGGGAACGACTTGTGGCTACTGGAACTTAAGAATAACTATCAGGCCTGGAAAAAGAGTTTGCTCATCAAACAACCACCATGACCAAACAGAAAAATGTTTTCTTTGAAAATTCAGCTTTTTTGTTTGGCCATGAAACGGACGGGGCTGCCTTAGGAAGTAGTGAGTTTCCCTTCCCTGGACTTGGGGATGTCAGGTGGCTGGAGAGACTGCATTGACTTTGAAGGACCCTGTTGCCAAAGTCTCCATCATTCCATAGCAAAGACTACCCAGAATGACCAAGTGTCCCAATGCCTGTGGGCAGGAGAGTGGCAGAAGCTGGGCTTCAGCCAGAATACTTCATCCTGGAAGAGCATAATATCAGCGGCAGAATATCAGCCTGGAATATCTTGCACCTTAAATGGTGAAGCTGTGTCTTCTAAGCCTTTAGTCAAAAGGTGACTGATTCATGGCGCACATTACTGAGCAGTCTCCTAGTTCATTCTCTATGTTTAATGCTCAAACCAAGAAGTGAAAGCACTAAGGGAATAACAGAGCCACATAATAAGAGAAGGACCAGAACCCAGAGCTCTGGGTTTGTTTTCTAGCTTTTCCTCCCTATGAAGAGATGGAGTTATCTTGGGCTGAATATGTAGACTTGAATATGAGTAGAAACTCATATGCAGTGTTAGACCAAGATATGAATGGCAAGTAAGACAGAAAAGGGAATTCATAATCAGAACAGGAGGGCAAAAGGGCAAGAGGTAGAGAGTTGGAGAGGCAGAGGGAGAGAAAAATAAGGAAATGAAGGAATTTTTTTAAAAAAAAGTTTATATTCAATGAAAGAGAAATATGGAGAGAAAACATTGAATAAGGACAGGGATTGCAAAGAAAGAAAGATGGTAATGTACATCAAATACTAAGAAAGCTAAGTGAAAGAGAGTAATTAGGGCAAAAAAGAGTCTATTGTAATTTAACCTAGGTTATCTGATGAAAATATCTACAGGAGCTGATAGCTGCCTCTTAGCAAAAGAAATTCTCAGCCAGAGACCTCAGGATCTGGAGGACAGCCTCCTGTTTACTTCCCAGGGATCTCAGCCTATCCAATATAACACTGGTCAGTCATTCACACTATAACTAGAAGCAAGGCTTCCATTGAACCACCTTAGAGTCTTTACCCCTGCCTTTCTTGGAGGGCTCCCTTCCTTCCTCCCTTCACTTCTCTCCAATTCCTTCTTGGCATCACTATCATCACTCTTAACTGACTGTGGGTTAGTTGGTTGGAGAACCTTCAAGACCTTCCAACCCTCCAAGTCAACAATTCTCTACTTCTGCCCTCAGATCTCTTTCTTCTCTCTTTCTATGCTGTCTTCTTTACTGGGACATGAGGTTCATGGAATAATGTCAGGATATGCATTGGGAATAACAGAGCCACGTAATAAGAGAAGGACCAGAACCCAGAGCTCTGGGTTTGTTTTCTAGCTTTTCCTCCCTATTAAGAGATGGAGTTATCTTGGGCTGAAGACGTAGACTTGACCTGAGGTTCATGGAATAATGTCAGGATATGCATTGGGAGCAGGATGACTCACGTGACAGCTTAACTGTATTGATATGGCTCAACTGTGTCTTCTTCTGGTGGAAGAAATCCAGAAGAGTTGGTTCCAGGTCCACAGAGAGGTTGCTCGGTATTGGGTATTCGTCACCATTGGAAGCAGAATCCATGTTTCAAAATAGCTGAGTGTTATTTATTAATAACAATAATGATGATGAACGAAGTAGTTTAATGAGTACTTAATGATAAAGCCATAAAATCTGCCCTTGAGGGGCTCACAAAACAAAAGTGGTGGCCCTAGGTCCCTACAGTTCAATAATCATCACTGCCTGGTACTGAGCACGTAAGTATTGGGTATAATGCTGAGCATGTGGCTTCATCAAGTTATTTAAGCCTCATAACATCCCAGTGAGGCCAGTGCTCTTGCTGTCATCCCCACTTCACCGATGAGAAAGTGGAAGACTAAAGAGTAAATGATTTACCAAGATTGTTCAACCTGTGACACATGGGGATTCAAATATGAATCTTGGAGGCACCTTATTAGACTGCCTTCGAGAGGCCCCTTTCTGCATCAGCCAGCATCCATTTCATGGCTCAAGATTGACTGCAAGAGGAGTGAGGACCCCAGATTCATCTGACTTCTATTTCAACACTCATTTTGAGGATTCATGCTTGGGAGCCCTTTCTCAGTGTGTCACCTGTGATCCAACCTGCTTCAACGTGTATGTTCTCTTACCTGTCTGAACCTGCAGATGCCCCCACTGAGGGATCAC
This sequence comes from Rhinolophus hipposideros, assembly GCF_964194185.1. NCBI lineage: Eukaryota > Metazoa > Chordata > Mammalia > Chiroptera > Rhinolophidae > Rhinolophus > Rhinolophus hipposideros. The sequence continues at coordinate 24,771,735 of NC_138061.1, read as the reverse complement.
TGGCCCTGGGTTCCTCCCCTCTCTTTTCCCCTCTCCATCAATCCATCCCCAACCCTAACTGCATCAAGCCTCCCCAGCAATGATGGTATTACCCCCAACTGCCCATCTACGCCTCTGACATTCGGGGTTCCTATGCTGCTTGTCCCCTTCCTTAATCAAACGAATGAGGAAGTCAAGCAACATAAACCCCCTTCAAGACACGATGTGCTGTTCTCTGGAATCTTGTCCTCCAATCCAAGGTATGATGTCTTGTTCTCAAGTACTTTCTGCCCATAGCAACAGTTCAATAAAAACCTTCACTTGGACTCTATGCGAATTTGGAATTTAAAATCACTAGCTTTGAGCGGTTATGTTAAGGATTCGTGTAACCAGGCTTTGCAGATAGCAGAGGACAGAAGTATTTTCACATAACAACCACTAGTATGGTTATTACAAATCATATTATAGTACCAGTTTGTACTTTCTCTAACAATACTTTTTAGCCCAGTGTGAGGATGATGATTATCTGAAAATAGTTAAATAATATAAAATTTTTAAATTCAGACTTATTTTTTTAGACTGACTTCCCCATTCCTCCAGTCCCCCAACCCTGCCTTCCCCACCCCCTCCAGGCATCCAAAATGGTACAATGTATATGAATAGAGCCAGGTATCCTATGAATACTCAGTAAATATTAACTAACTGACTGTCAAAATGAATGAATCTATTAGCCTCTGGTGTAAGTGCTTTTTCTGTCTCTCAAATTCAAATCATTTCCTCTCCTTTTACTAACATGGGCGTTCATGCATTCAATTCAAACAGTCGTTTACTTAGGGCTGTTCTGGCCTCTACAAATGCACAGCCTGGTAACGGTGCAAGGCAGTATGAGAACAAGTGCTCACATGAGCGCTGTGGCAATGGGGAAATGGGGAGAACACGACCACAGCAGACCTGCGCTCAAAGGCTGTCTCAGCTGTGAAAGCGGCGTGTTGACACCTGGCTCAGAAGATCTTGGATAACAGGGAATGTTTTGGTGGGTTGTTGAGTGTTATGTTCATTTACCTCTTCAGTCCTCCCTGATGACCTATATAAGAGGGAAATGGCACTTGGGAAAGTTGCCCAGCTGAGCTCTACAGCTAGTGGGAACACTGCTGGAATTTGAACACACTCTTAACTCTTTCTTACAATACTTTGTTTATGGGAATGGCCTTGAGGATTAAACTCCTGTGCTCAATGTGTCAGCTTCCTCTACCCCTCAACAGAAGAGGACACTAGGCTCCAGGTATGGAAATCAGTCATGTTACTTTTAATACTGGAGAGATGTGACCTTCACATCTTTCTCTGGGGCAATGATCCATTTGGTCCCCAGACCCATTGTTGGTCCAGGAAGGATGAAGGAATCAGGATTCTGCTTCATTCCCTCTACGGGAAGGAAGGAGGGTGCAGATGGGGAATGGAAGTGCAGCCAGGTCAGACCTCATCGGCTCTGGAAGGATAGCAGTTAAATTATGAAGAGGATTCTCCCTGTGTCAGTACATCTACTCTGATGCTTTTGTCTTTCCTGGTTGCAGTTTAGTTTGACTTCATCTCAGCAAAAGTAAAGTCAATGTTCCTTTACTTTTGAAAAGTGTTCTCCTGGTTTCTGCTCAAAAAAGGGAAGAAGGAGATTTGTCTCCACCCACGTTAGCTCAAGGAGAGGATCGAAGTGTCCTTTGGGTTAGGTGAGGTGATGGCAGTGAGGTGAGAACTGGGGAACTGAGAGGAAATGAGCAGAAGGAGAGTGGAGAAGGTGGGAGGTCAGTGAGTCAGAAACCTGTGATGACTCATCTCTTACCACAGGGTTTTCCACCATCAGCTCTTCCCACCAGGCTTTTTCAATCCCCCACCAAAGGAGGGGATTGCTCCAGAAGGTCAGAAATGGAGATTTCCTCATCTCCATTTCTTGGAGTAAAAGGAAAAGACTGGGTGGATGTAGTATACCATAGCACAGAAAGACATTACAAAGCTTTGGAGCCAAGGATGCCAACTGTGAGATTTGAACTTAACCTCTCTGAGTGTCCCTGGTGATGATATACAGACCTCTCAGACAACCCAATGAAATCATGTTTATAAAGGGCCAGCAGAGGTGACTGTTGAGCGCCTGAGGGAAGATGTAACACTCAGGCTACAGCGCCAGTAGAATTTGGCCTTTGCTGCATCCTACCGCAAACATGGTTAGGCTATTCTGACCCTCCTAAGAAAATGGGTAATGGTGGTAACTCTACTAGCTACTGACATTAACAAAAGTTAGTCCACTTGGAAAAGAAAAGGGAGCTGCAAAAAATTCTATTATCAGGGAGAATAAAAACGGAAAGATTTTAGAAGAAAAAATTTTAGAAGAAAAGAATATATTGTAAATCGAGAGTACCTTAAGAGAAGGCCTAAATTTAACCTTACAAAAACAAAAGTCCAAGTGCCTGAGGTAGGAAAAAAAATTATGCTGACTGCTTAAGTAAAATGTTTATAATAGAAATAGAAAAGAGCTTTTTTAAAAAAAAAAAAAAAAGAAAAGAAATGATGGTAAAAGTAAGGTTAAAAAAGAAAATCCCATATGACTCCCAACTTTTTCTTCTCTAGTTGTGGTGAAATGCACATGACATAAAACTTACCATCTTAACCATTTTTAAATGTAAAGTTCAGTCGTCTTGAATACATTCACATTGCTGTGCAGCCATCACCACCATTCATCTCCATAACTCTTTTCATCCTGTAAAACTGAAAACTCTGTACCCATTGAATAATAAGTTCCCATTTACCCCTCCCTCCAGCCCTTGGCAACCACCATTCTACTTTCCATCTCTATGAATTTGACTATTCTAGGTACCTCTAATAAGTGAATCATACTCGTACAGTAGTCGTCCTTTTGTGACTGGCTTATTTCACTTAGCATAATAGACTCCTAACTTTTAAACTAGGTATATTCTAAGGTCATTTGCAAAGTGATTATGGATATAAATCATAAATAAAGTAAAAATTCAGATCCTACCAGGCTAGCTTAATACAATGCCAACTTCCATATTGAAGAAGCATAAAGATGGCTCTTGCCAGACCTGGAGGAGGGAGTGGATGCTGATGAAATGTGGTCTCAATGAAACCCCAAAGATAGCTTTTGGGCCCAGGGACTTTTCTCCTTTTCTTGAATTCCTTTATGTTGGCACATATAAGAGTTCATAGTGATGCTGACCTTAGGATTCATTATGTTAACCTCCCTGGATTTTCATATAGCCCATAATAAACAGGCATATGGTCAGTTAGAAAACTCATAGTTACTTAGAACTTGCCACATGCCAGACACAGGCAACACTTTAAAGTGGATTGTTTGAAAGTGGAAGCGATAGTGGGCAATATAGTCACCTCCCTTTATCTCTACTCTCTTTCCCAGAGTATGAAGCAGTGGTGCAATTTGGATGGGTTGGACCTCCCTTCAACTCTCAGAATGAACTTTGATTGGTTTAAGTGAATCAGTAAAGCCCATCACACTGGCCACAGTGATTGGTTTAGGAATGGGTCCATGATATGATTCCAACTAATGAGACATGTTCACTGAGATGAACTAGGAAGCACAAAGTCTCAGACATCCTACACTGAGAGAATAAGCAGTCTCAGTATGAAGGCATCGGAGGCCTGGATGGTGTGGTTCAGGCTCTGGATCAACTGTTCCCGAGGACTACACTAATTTGCCTCTACTTATCTGGGCCAATAAAAGCCCTTTATTGTTTTAGTTCCTTTGAGTTGGGTCTTCTGTTACTTACAACTGAAATCATCCTAACTGATAACTATAGACTGAACTGTGTCCCCTCCAAATGAATTTGTTGACGCTCTAACCCCCAATGTGATAGTATGTGGAAATATAGCCTTTAGGAGGTAATTAAGTTTAGAGGAAGTCATGGGGGTCCCCCAAGTACCTTTATAAGAAGGGACACCAGAGAACCTGTCTCTCTGTCTCTCACTGTCTCTCTCTTCCTCCCTCCCTCCGTCCCTCGCTCCTCCATATGAGGACATGGTGAAGAACTGTCTGTGAGCCAGAAAGAGAATCCTTACCAGAACCTGACTGTGGCAGCCCCATGTCTCTCAAATGGTCTCAAAAGCAAGCTGCCTGTAGGTGGTATCAGTATTAGTCCAAGACCATTTTGGATGTTTCTCCAGCTCAAATTAATCGATTCTAGGATTAACCTTTCCTATTCTGATACCTTTTTGTCCAATCCTTCTACCTGCTCTAGGAAGAGGAGTAGAGGAGGCAAGAAGAATGAGAAGGGGCTATTTATAATTAGCTATCAATGGGGATCGGGAGAAGTCAGATTTTATTCTCATGTGACTCTACATCTCAGTTCCCCTCATTTCTACATCGTCCATCTTTATTATGAAATCTCAAGCTTCCCTACTCAGAGGAACCCTGAGCCTGTACCCCTTGTACTTGCCTTATGAACAAATCACCTAAGATAGAGGGTAAAGCAGGAAAGACAAATTGGTTTCATCTTCAGCACCAGCTCTGATTCATTGGTTTCTTGGACCTCTGTATTAAAAAGTAAAAACCACTCACTGGGAAAGATTGTACAGATCAATTAGAGACATCTGCCACGGGCACAGGGAGTGAGAACTAAGCACCCGTTTTAAGAGGCTCAAGATGAGTCAACTCTGAAAAACGCAGCAAATATTGAAAGCTGGAAGGTTTTCAGAAAAACTCAAATGTGGGCGTTTTCATCCTTGGGTTCTTGGATCTCTGGGGCATTTATAAAGTCAATAATAATGGCTTATGCCTTTTTATAACAATATAAGGGTCAACTCCTTATCTGTGATAGGGTTGATAAAGTTAACTAAATATCAATGTTTCTGTCCTTTTAGACAGACTAGTACCAACTCCATTCACTAACCCTGGGTATATCAAGCTAGTCACTATGACTTAGATTTATTGAAGTCACAGACATTTTTGGAATGTTATTGCCCAAACTAACAGTCCAGTTTTGAACCCATGAGCAATTGTGGACATGAAAGCAGAGGGAGGGCCTAAGGTAAGTGACTGATCGTAGGGAACAATGCTAAAAAAAGTAAAAAGAACCTTGGTGATTAAAAGGTTGGGAATCACTGTCCTCACAAACTCTGGTGTCAATCTTAATGTAACTGTTTCAAACCCTACCCCATATTTCTGAGAATTCTAGAGGTTTCAGGATTGAATGAACGCTCCATGAGTTTATTTCAAAATGCTCATTTCTATTTTAGCATGCGTTACTTGAGACTTTTTAAAAAATAACAAATAGCTTCCATTAAATAATTAAATGCCTTTTTGTTGTGGAATTCTAAAGAGTTTAGCACTGTGTACATGCACTGCATTTAAGCTTTTAGGAATTTATTTCACCACTTTGGTGCTTTCAGTTCGCTTGAAAGCAGGCTCTAGGGTGAAAGGCCCAGTTGGTGTTTAAAAGCTGTCAATTTGCCTTCAGCTGCTCTTTAGGCCACTAGACTTCCTGGCTGAATAGAGTGTGTTTGTTTAGTTTTAGTCATGTCCCATTGTGCTACAAGAAGCCACACAACAACAAAAGGCGTAGTGATTAAAATTTGGGGGGATTTCTTATTTTATGTTTTATTTTATCTGGGTGTTTTGGGGGCTTCTTCATTCCTATGTTCTGAGCTTCCCTTGCAAATGAATTCTTGCATTTTAAGTAATAGGAAGGGGCTGTGAAATGGGTAGCATTTTACAGAAAACAGCCTTGGAGAGTGACATGGGGTGTTGGGAAGGCCTGTAGCGGGAGATGAGCACAGAGGATATCATCACAGGCACTGAGATTTCTCCTAAAAGCAATGGGAGGTGGTTCTAGTAATAAAGGTCCTCTCTATCTTTACTCTCCTGCTCCTTACTTTTCTTCATTCTCTTCAAGTTTTCCTCCCTCTCTTACATCCCTTTCTCCTTTCTTTTCCTTTCCTTTCCTCTTTGTTTCTGTCCTTTCCCTTACTTCTCATTTTCCTTTTGCTCTCCTGCTTTTTCTTGCCCCCTTTGTTTCTCTCTCCCCCATTCCTTCTTTTCTATCCTATCTCCCATTCTCTGCCCTTTCTGTGGAAACCTTTTTTCCACTCATGGCATCAGACTGTGTTTCCTAAAGTGGGTTTGTTCCAACAAGTGCTAGATCCATGAGATACATTGTGGAAAATAAGAAAGCTGGGGTCGGGGCTGGATCTGTGGTTAACTGAGCTCAGGAAACAATGCGTACTCCTTTCCCCCTTGGAGTCTCAGCATCCCCTATCAGCATCTGACAGGTCCTGAGAAATACTGCTGTGAAGAATTGGTCCAACCTGGCTTATCCCACTATTCCCCAAACCTCCTTCATGTCTTTTTCCTCCAAATAAATGATGTTCATTGAGAATACTTTTTTGGGAAACCCCACGGTAGAGCCTCTCCTCCTGGCTCACCTTGGGGCAGCACAGCACTGATTTCATCCAGCTGTGCCTGGTGCTGAGGCGTCATATCACTAGTCTGAGCTATGACAGCCAGTGTCTCCTTTTCTGTCCATCCCCGTCACTGCCCAATGTTGCAACCCCTCAACATTCAGACTTGTAAAAGTTCTATAGTGCTCACCTCTTCTCTTAAATGTTTATGGTTGGTTGCTCTTTTTTTTCCCTAACACATTGTCAAAGATCATTTTTTGAAGAATATGCAGCATGGCAGAGGTACAAGCAGGGGACCATTTTGATGGTGGCAATGTAAGTTGGTATAATTCTGGGAGGCAACTTGACAATATGTGGCCAAAGTCTTAAAATTCTAAATTTGGGACTTTATCCTAAGAAAATAATTAAGGATGTAAGCAAAGATTTGGCTACAAGGATTTCTTACTAGAGTGTTGTTTATAATTGCAAAAACTTGGAAACAACCTGACTATCCAACATTGGGGGACCGGTTGAGTATACTGTGGCATATTCATGTGATAGGGTATTATGCAGCCCTTACAAGAAGGGTTTTAGGAGAATATAAAAGAAATGCCCCAAATCATATATGTATGTATAGTGCGAGCCATTTTTGTAAAATCAACACTCACTGAGTGATATATATATATATATATATATATATATATATATATATATATATGGAGAGATATAGATATAGATGTAGATATAGATATAGATATATAGAGATATATTACTCAGTGAGTGGAAAAACGATTCACCAAAAATTTGCAGTTATTGTCTCTTACTGGGTAGAGGAATTTCAGCAGTTTCTTATTTATCTGTGCTTTCTGATTTTTATATACAGAGAGTGCTTTTTTGTATATTGAAAGGAAACAATAAGTTAGAAAAAATAACAAAAATGGTTGGTGATCCTATACAAGCTTTGTTACCATTTGAACTTCCAGATTACTCCAAATAGGGTGCTGTCAAGACCAACTGGGACTTTTCTGTCTCCTGGGGGGTAAGTGCTCCATGAGGAAGGTCAAAAAGAATGTCAACCTTCCTTCTGCTATCTGAGGAAATCTGGATACAAGAGCTGGCTTCTATGTTGTGATGTAGCAATTTACTGGGGGGAAAAAAAAGATCAACACACCCCACCATCTATTTATTTAATATTAAAAATAATATTTCACTGAGTTTGGCTGGCGTCAGCTCGAGCAGTTACTCATACAGGAATTCAAACAAAAGCAGCATTGGCCCTGGGCCAGTGGGCTGGTGCTGGGTGGTCCATGTCTGTCCTTAGCTCAGAGTAGCTCCTAGGCTGCTTTCAGACCTGCTTCGGGTTGGGAAGATGATGTATTCATTTATTTATTAGAAATGTTTTAACAGGAAATGCTAATAGTTTGCATTTAGGGAGAATTGCCCTGGAGACAGCTGGAGGAACCAGCAGACGTGGCTGGGGGGGGGGGGGAGGGGGGAGATTGCTGATCTTAGCCTTGGAGTCAGATCAGGGCCTGTTGTAAGAGTCTACACTGCAGCCCAGCATACCAAGTTAGCCCAGGGCAGCAGAACAAGGAGCAGGGCCATTCTTTCAGCTGCCTTGTTTCCCTTCTCTGTTGCCATTTGTTTCTTAGGAACCTAAAGGTGTGTTTTGACGTGGCTGTGACACAGATGTTGGCTCTGCTAGGAATGAACAGGTCCTGTGTCCACAAACCTCCAGGTTGGGAGCGTGGGAGCCGAGGTGTAAACAAGCATATGTGTAATTCGAACCCACTTTTAGTGTGACTGTGGGCTGGTGGAATCATGTATGAGTTCAGAGGTTATATGTGCACATCCTTTCTGTGTATGAGGATGAATGAAAGACAAGTGTTTGCAGGAGATTTCAGGTGTGTCCCCAAGCTCCAGGCTGCATTCCAATGTTCGATCACACTCAAGGATGATTGTGTGGAGCCCAGAGAGAAAATGAAACACAGAGGGGAGTAGAAATCAAGCATAAATGTATATATTTGAAAGGAACATGAGCAGGTTGTATAATTTTAAAAATCCTCTTCCAGCTGTTTGGAAGAGCGTAGAACTTCACTTGTGGGGGAAGGGAGTGATTACAGTGCCGGGGGAATGGGGTCCAATGTCTAACTCAGTCTGGCACGACAAAACGGCTGTTCCTGTGTTTCCAGATAACAATGGAGGTGAAGCCTGACCCTGGAAACCAGTCAAGATTCCCAGAGATAAACCCTTGGGCAGCAAGAACACTGTCAATGAAAAGAAACTGACCTTTCGCCTTCTGGAGTCACAGAATTCCCACAAATGCTCTGGCAGGCCTCACCACCACAGCCCCAGACTTCGACGCCAATTCATAAACAGCACGCAGGGTGTTGCTGGAGTCTCTGAGGAGGGGGCTGTGCTAGAAGTCATGGCATCTCCACCTCCAGCACCTTGAAATACAAGATGCCCCCTCCCCATTTTCTTCTAGAGGTTAACCTTCCCTCCAGGCTCACAAAGTTATGAGAGAGCCCCGTAAAGGGTTTTCCTCTAACAATGTGGCCTGGACTGCTGCTGAAGGTAATTCGGGTGAGCCTTTCACCTCACAGAATTGTGATTTTTCTAAACTCTGAACTGAGAACCTTCAGAAGGACTGCACAGCCTCAGAACAAGAGGCAGGAAATCTAGGGACAGGGGTGATAGAAGACTTGGGCTTGGTGGGGGAAGGGCAGGGTGAGAGAAGACAAGGGGAAGAGTTTGTGTCTATGGCAGTGAGAGGTAAGTACGAGGTTGGAAATAATTACATTTCTTGTTTAAAGTCACAAAATTCATTAATCTCTTTGAGTCTCAGGTACCTCAGCAAAATAAGAATGTTAGTTTGTGGTTTTTAAATCCAATAAACTAAAATTATATTCTCTAACAAATACTTTCCCACACAGCCCTGAAAAATCATCAAGCTTCCCATAAGCCACTAGAACAACAGTTTTCAACCTTGGCTGCACGTGGAATCGCTTGGGAAGCTGTCAACAGTGTAATGCATGAATCTCACCTCCCGAGAATCTGATGGAACTGGTCTGGATGAGACCTGGACACCAGGATATCTCTCTCCTCTCCTAAGTCCTCTTATCAACTCCTGTCCTGAAATGTAGGTATTTTCTCAAGTTTTGTCCTTAACTCTCATCTTTCTCTGTATCTTCTCTATATTTCTCTTCTGATTCATTCCTGTATTTTTAACTACCACTACTCTGAGGGCAATGTCTTAATCCATCTAAATCTCTGATCTACTTATCCATTTTTTTCTGTCTATACCTGAAATGATGCTGTAGCTACAATATATGCTCAGTTCCAAACTCAGCATCTTGCCTCCAGTGTTCTTATATTCTTTGGCTCCCCTAGTTCTGTAATGACATACTCTCCATTATCCTATCACCAAGGGTCCAACCTTAGTGTTATCTCTGATGATGTAAAAAATGTTATTAACGTGGGAGTGTCAATATATTACCTCTCTGCCATAACATAAACCTCTCTGTCACCCACTCGTGAAGAGAATATTGTCTTTCATAGCTTTGCAAAAGCCTGCCCTCTAAGGAGAGTTCTGCCTCTTTCAGGGTGGTTCCTAGGTTTCGTGATCCAAAATCAGGAGGTGGATAAACAGAGACAAGACTGATGAGGCAGAAGGAAAGCAGGAGAGGAACAAAAGACAAGGATCCCCATGAGACTGTGGAGAGTTTCAGGAGAAACGAAATGGAAAGTGAGGGGTTAAGAGAAGAGAAGGTCCAGAGCTGATAAGGTATAAGAATTTCTGAGGAGAGGAAAGGAAAGTTTAAGAATTGTCCCTATAGTTCATGAATCGCTTACTTTTCAATGTTCTTGGAGAATGGCAAGCAACATTTTGAATTAGTTTTAAAATTGTTTGGGTTGCTAGCCATTTTTTTCCCTTTCTTTTTTAGTTCATCATTGCTTTGAGATGGGGCCATGTGGCTATCCAGTTTATATTTAGGTTATACACAATACCTGCTTTTCCCTCGTTTGCCTCAGTGGCCATATGATTTTTGCCCCTTCCAGTCTTATCACTCTCTAATGCCTAGCAACACCATACATGCCAGCTAGACTTGCTCATATCTCAAACTTTTTTTCCTTTGGACTTGGGCTCTTTCTGTTTCCTATACCCAGAATCACGGCCAACTTCCATTGTTCTAAGCTCTTTGTACGCTTCAAAGCCCAGCTCACCTTCTTGAGGAGACCTTCCCTGTTGATTCTCTACACATTCTACATTCCTTCCTGCCCTTGCACATGCACTTCTCCAAAGCACCAATAATAACGATGATGATGATGCCAGTAAGTAAAATAATGAGCTCATTACGCCCAGGCACTGCTCTAAATACTTTGAACATATTATTTTATTTAATTCTTATAACAACCCAGGGAGGTAGTACCAAGGGAACTAACACAAGGAAGCGTAAGTGACTTCCCCAAAGTTACCCAGCTATAATTGTCACAGATTGGATTTGAATCCAGATCCCGGAGTCGGCATTATCACTACAGTGCAGTTTCATACTTCAACACATGCCTGAAATAGCTTTGTCATTCCTCTCTGTCCACAGGCAGTGTGCATTTGTTACTACTTCACATTTTGCACCTCCCCCTATTCAACACTATCAAATAAATCCTTGTACTTCACTATCGCCAGATTTACATAGTCACTTAATAATTCCCACCAGTAGCCAAACAGAAGACATCAGCGTGCGCATGATTGGGATTTTGACTTACAGAGATCCACTTTAGGTTGAAGTCTTCAGAGACACTTAATGTAAGAGCAGGGAGCACATGTTTATAAATCTTACCTTTGAGTTTCATCTTCTTCCTCATAATGGCTTTGACATGTCAGCTGTAAAGCAAACCACAGAACGGCCATACTTGAGTGAGGCGAAGATTTAATGCTGCTGCTCTAGCTCAAGTGGCTATACCTAGAACTACAGTTGTGTTTTGCCAGTCATTGTGAAGTACACACACAGTGATTTAATGCAGCTGGGTTTATATTCAGATACAGCTCTGTTCTAACATCTCTTGGAGTGAGCAATGGGGTTGCTATTAAGACAAAGGGCAGTTCACTTGGTCAGGAATAGTTTTCAGGTGAAGAAAACTAGAGTTTTAGTTGAGAAATACCTAAATTGATTATTTTTAATTTTATAGAATGTATAAAGGACTTTCAGGATAAAAACATGCTTTAAATTTTAAATGTAGACTTCTACTTCTGGCCAAGATGGCGGACTGGTTTATTCTCCCACCAGAAACAACCAAAAAAAAAAAAAAAGACAAAATATCTGAAACAACGGTTGGAAAGGCACTGGATATTAGGCAAATAAAGATAGTGATCCCTGAGAGATGTGAAACGAACGAAGTAAGCATTACACTTGTCCCAGCTCCTTCCTTGAGAGTTTCCAGGCCATAGCACAAAGAGCGGCGACCCAGACAGAGCTGGGCAAACTCAATCAATTGAGAATACAAAGCTGATGCAAGATCAATACGCAAAAATTACTGTAATGGTATTTCTATATACTGGCAATGGACAATCAGAGATCTAAATTAAATAATATCATTTATAAGAGCATCAAAAGATATAAAATGTACAGGTATACACCTGACAAAAATATGAAAGAGCTGTACACTGCAAACTACAAAGCAATGTTGAAAAACATTAAAGGTGTAAATAAATGAAGAGATGTACCATGTTCATGACTTGAAAGACACAATATTGTTAAGATGTCAATTCTCTCCAAATTGATCTATAGATTCAATGCAATCCCAATAAAAATCACAGTGGGCTTTTTTTGAAGAATTTGAAAAGTTGCTTCTAAAATTTATATGGAAATGCAAAGGACCTAGCACTAACAAAACAACTTTGAAAAAGAAAAACAAAGTAGGAGGACTAACTCAATTTGATTATAAAGCTGCAGTAATTAAGACGATGTATCAGAGTAAAGACAGACCATTAGATCAATGGAATAGAGTCCAGAAATAAATCCACACATTATGGACAACTAATTTTCAACAAAGGTGGAAGACAATCAGTAGATTGTGTTTCCAACAAATGAAAAAAAAATTGGATTTCCATATACAAGAAAAATGGATCATAGTATTAAATATAAGACCTAAAACTATAAAATTTCTAAAAGAAAATACAGGAGAAAACCTTTGTGACCCTGGATTAGGTAAAGATTTCTTAGACACAACCCCAAAAACACATTCGATTAAAAAAATTGATAAATTGGACTTCAACAAAATTAAAACTTCTGCTCTTTGAAAGAATCTGGTAAGAGAATGAAAAGACAAGTCATGGATGATTGAAAGGAAATATCAGTAAATGATATATATGATAGAAGTCATGTATTCAGGATAAAGAACTCACAAAACTTAACAACAAGAAAAAAACCTCAATAATGAGCTATTAACCCACCCTACAAGAACAAGTCAAAAGATTTAAACAGACACTTTACCAAAGAGGACATATAGATGGTGAATAAGCTCATAAAAAGATGCTCAACTTCCTTAGACATTAAAGAAATGCAAATTAAAACCACAATGAAATATCACCACGTACCTATTAGATTGGCTAAAATTAAAACACAGGCCATATCAAGGGCTGACAAAGATGTGGCGGAGCTAGAACTCTCATCCTCTGTTGGTGGGAATGCAAAATGGTCCAACCACTTTGGAAAACAGTTTAAAATTAATTAAAAAAAAAGAAAACAGTTTGGAAGTTTCTTTAAAAATTAAACATAAAACTCTCACATGATCCAGCAATTCCACTCCTGGGTATTTTCCCCAAAGAATGAGAGCATATGTCATACAAAGATTTGTACATGAATGGTCCTAACAGCCTTGTTTATAAGCCAAAAAGTGTGGTCCCTGAACCAGCACCATCAACTGGAAACTTGTTAGAAATGCAAATTCTCATACCCCACTCAGACCTACTGAATAAAGTGGCTTACGAGTTTACCAGTTTCTCCTCAGACTGGAAATTGTCTGAGCAATCTGAGATTAACCCTTCAGGTAATTTTGATTCAAGCTAAAGTGTGAGAACCACAACTCCCCAACACCACCCACCGCTTACTAAAATGATGCTGGTACCCCAACCATACTTTGAGAACAACTACCTTCAGAACAATGTTTCTCAACCTTCAGTGTGCGCATGAATCACCTAGGGATCTTGTGAAAATACAGATTCTGATTCAGTCGGTTTGGGAGGTTGGGGGCTTGAGATTCTGCATTTCTGTCTAGTAAGCTCCCAAGTGATACAGATTCTGATAGTCTTGGGAATTATCATGAGGACCATCCTTGAAAATGTCCTCATTTCTTAAAAGCAGAGCACGTTTGGCTACCTCAGTTCTTCTCCCAGAGAGAATCCATCAGTGTTCGCATAAAATCTAGCCTTCCTTATTCTCTTCTGCTCTAGTACCTACACAGTATCGGAAGAGAACTAAAGCTCTTCCGTCTCCACAGAAGACTCTGTTCTGGAATGTTGTCTTGGCTGCCTTAGATTCCAACATTCCTTTAGAGCGTAGCCCAGAAATTCCCAACATTAGATTCATCTATGGAGCTTTTAAAAAATACTGATGCCTGGGCCCCACCCCAGAGACTCTGTTTTGAATGGTCTGGCGTGAGGCCTAGTCATCAGTATTTTTAAAGCTCCCCTAAGGACCTTACTGTGAGCCAGAGCTTAGAATCACAAACTAGCCTTATGGGTACCCCCAGACTTCTCCCTCCCGCTCTAAGATTCATTCGACAAATGCTGATAAGCTACCTCTATTTCCCAGACTCTTGCTGGGGATACCAAGGTGAGTAAGCCATGATCTCTGCCCTCAGGAAATTCATAATCTAGTGGGAGAGACAGATAAGTCTACATACAGTTTTCACACCTGTGATAAGTGCTACAACAGAGGTACTTCATTCAGTTCATATTTATTGAGAATGTACAAGTTTTAGGCACTAGGACTGTTACGATGAGCCTGACAGACACAATCCCTACCTTCATAGAACTCATGTCCCATGGGAACCCCACGTAACATGGAACACAGAAGAGGGGCCCCAAAACAAACTGAGAATGATCAGAAAAGGTCCCCCTAAGGTCCTGAAGCTTCTGTTGAATCTTAAAACCTCATGTCACCCAGGCCCGAGAAGAGGGGAGAGTAGTCCAGGCAGAAAGAACAGCCTGGGCAAAGGCACGGAGGTATGTCTGCAAGAACAGGGGACACTCAGAGAACCGACAACACCATCGCTGAGGGGCCTTCCCATAAGCCCAGCCCTTGGAATTTGTCCAGCAGCTGCTCCCTCCGCCTCCCCCATGCTTCAGGCAGCCTCTCCCCCGTCCACTTCGTCACACTCTTCCGAGTTCAGTCAGACACGCACAGTTTTCTACCAGCCCCTTCTATCAACTCAGAACTCCACGTCTCACACGGTTTATGAGGGAGTCAGAGAACCCTCCTCCTCTCTTCTTCAGACCCCAAGACACACGCGGGTGCGCTTTTCTGCTACCACGGCCAGGAAAAGCCTCCAGGTGGAGCCCTTTCACTCAATTCTTCTGCTCTTGTCAGACACACCCATTTTCAGTTCCCACCTAATTTTCCTCTCCACTAAATTTCCTCCTCACCAACCCCAGGACTAGACGTATAATCGTCTAAATTTGAGGAAGAGAGTCACAGGAAGCATGTTCAATATACAAACCAGCTGAGTTGCTCAGTTTGCGCCTTGCCCTTAATTCAAGCGTCCTTAATTCTCTCCTCGCTTCACCAGCTTCGGTTGAAGCCCACTGTGCTCCTCCTACCTACGACTTCCCCAACTCTATCCACGTTGAGTTGGACCTTCCCAACCTCTCGGTGAAGACTTCTCTCCACCCACACTATGGGTGAGCAAACAATTGTTCCTTGGATAATTTAGCATCTGGGCACAAAAGAAGATAATTTTTTTAGAAAAAGAGTCATCAAGATCCAGCATGCCAATCCCCACTCCTATTCTCTGCCTAAGAGAGAACCAGATGGATGTTTCCCTCACTGAGAGGCTGCTCTCAGAAAAGCAAGCTGCAGATTCCTTCATGGAATAACCACTTGAACCTGTTTTAACTATTACAACAATTGAGGCAATTGCTTCCCCTGATCAGTTAGCTCACCACCTAGGGCCTCTCCATTTTTCCAGTCCTGCTTCACACCCAGGCTGGAAAATCAGACCCCAGCAAAAAGGGAAGGATTGTTACCAACTTCCTGAGAGCAGGAGCCACGCATAAGTCATCTTCGTATCCCACATAATACGTAGCACTGAGATTTATCTAGTCCAGACAGATTACTTTGTAAGAGACACAAATATAGCAAATACTATGTGATTGATTCCAACTTAATTGAAGCATGGAAGCTGTAGCAGCATGAGGCCAATTCCAGGATTTACCCTAAAGTCCACAGAGATATTCACTGCTTGCCTCTGTATTTCTGCTTACTACCTGTGGGTTGAGAAGGTGATTCAATCACTCTGAGACAACATTTAGAAAGTATATGTTGCCTAATGGTGCTGTGACACTGACTGGAGGAAAATTCTCACGAGGCCAATCAGACATAAGGACTTATCCTACTAATGACATAAACAATACAATACTGAGCCCTTCTTTAGTATCTCTGTCCGCTCACTTGGGGACCACCCAACTGAGTTGTGGTGAATTAATTTTTTGCAATTTCTGTTGTGATATGGAGTCTAATTCCCTTTTCCTTGAATCTGGCTGGCCTGAGTGACTTGCTTGCCCAACAGAATGTGATTGAAGTGATATTCTGGGACTTTCATGAATAGATCATAAGCAGCCTTGCAGCTTCCACCACGCCTCTTGGAACAATTGCTCTGGAGTAAGCCAGCTACCACATAAGAAATCTGATTACCCTGAGACATCTCTGCTGTTAGAAAGCAAAAACTAGAAAAGGCCATGTGGAAAGAGTTGATTTATCAGCCCAACTTCACACGAGTGAAGAAATTTTCAAATGACTCTAGCCTCAGTTGTCATCTGATGACAACTGATGAAAGACACCACATGAGAACCAAGTGAGCTCATCAATCCCTAGAACCATCATAGATAATAATAAAGTATTTGTTCTTAGATACTATATTAAAAACAGACAACTAGGGTTAGGTAAGAAGTTATCATTGAGGGAAGCTGAGTAAAGGGTACACAGGAACTCTCTGTACTGTTTTACAACTAATTGTGAATCCTAAATTATTTTTTAAGTTATTTAAAAAAAAAACTAGCCCCCACCCCCTTCTACCCCCCGATCTGGAAAAGATCCATTTTGAAAGAACTAAAGACAGCTGGAGATTTTCCCTGAGCCGTGTCCCAGATGCTGACAATACCAAGACTGGCTGCAGCCAACAGGTGTGTGTAACCACGGCCCTAAGCACATTTGCTGGCTTTGAAAGCTCAGGGGAAGGCTATGGTTCCCCACCCTCCCAATACCAGTGACTCAGCCTCTATCCTAATGTTTCACTCATCACATTCGGGTCTCCTACCAGGGAAACACCCAACTCTTCCTTTTGTCTAGTGAGGAAAGAGACTGCTTTAGTGCTTCATTTTTCAAAGACTGACATAACGATATGAACAGGCATGAAATGTCACTCAGCCAAAGGAGAGAGATTTTCTCTGCTAGTGTTTTTTTAAATACCCCTTTTCTTTGGTTCAAAAAAAAATCTCATAACAAACAAGTGAAATCATGTCCCCTTTTGCTGTGCTTTAGAGATATGCCCCTCTCTCTAGCTCTTCAGAGAGACCATGCCCCTCACAGATGACATTCCCATAGAATAGACCCCAGTCCCACTCCCCAGATACTGCTTCCATCACAGATGATGTCTGGGAAGAACAGGTTTTCCACCTCTGGTGCTTTGTAGACTCATGGTTCATGACAAGTAGAAGCAGCCACTTTGAGTTGGAAGCAGGTGGGATATAAGAAGGAAAATGAAGATCTGAGAAAGTCAATAGAGCAAATCTACAAATACTTATTGGAGCATCTAATTTTTCTGAACTCTGAACTAGGCTCTGTTGGCCTATAGAAGTGTGAGATAGAGACAAAAGGCTGTAGTAGGAAATCTCCTGACTTCAAGGACCTGGACCAACATCCCAGTCTTGCCATTTGCAATATGGTCCTGGGATAGTTTTTCGTTCTCTCTGAAGGGACAAGAAAATTCTCGTATCCAAACTCAGGGCCTTGTGAAAATCACAAGTGAAGGCAGTGCTTTGTCAACCACTGGACCAATGAAGGCTATTATTATCACATACCATTGTGTAGTAGGATGTCAGAGAAGGAAGAGGGAGCTGGGCAGGAGCTGTCAGGGAGGACTTGATGGAGGACATTGGTCTAAAGTGGACCTTGGAGGAAGGAAAGGATTGGGAAAGGCAGAAAAGTCATTCCTCCCAAGGGGAACTGAGGGAGGGATTTGTATCCTGTGGGGGAGAGATGAAAGTAAGGAAATTTGACCTAACCTACAAGAGGGGTTTTGATTTAGGAACCATGTGGAAAATAAGTTTGGAGAGATAAGGGAGCCTCTGATTTCGAAGGATATAGAAAAAATAACGATGTAGGAAAAGGTAAAGATATTGGGGGAAGGATGCTCACCAACTTCTTACCTGCACTGTACCACAGAATATATCCAATCCTTCATTCTTCTGAAATACTTATTGTTCTGGTCTGTACTGCAAAACCACCATAGTGCACTATGTGGGACAATGGAAATTATGACAAAAATAATAATAATAATATAATCAAACAGTTACATTGATGGATGCTATACATGGGGAAGAGCACTTTGAAATTTATTCTTTATGCTCTCAGAAGTAAAATGATATTTTTCCAGTTGAATGACTTCTAAAAAAATGCAGCAAAATAGAAGGTTTAAGAAAAGGAAACCCTGTAACTCTCTTTTCTTTCACACACTGATCTACCCCAGTACTAAATCAGCACACTGTGTTCCTACACAGCCCTTCACCAAAATTCAATCTAACTAGAATCCCAAAACTCTAGTCTGTCACATTCCCTGACCATGGGTATCTTGCAACTATGTTTAGAGGGACGTGTCCTGTTTTTGGATGGGGATATTACAGGGTAGTGTATAAATCCCCTTACAAGGTAAAGACCATAGGTCACAAAAGGATCTCCTTTTTTTTTTTTTTTTTGTACGTTTGTTCCCAGTTTTTCTTTGGCATCTTACTCCTTTGGTGGGGTGGGGGAGTGCTTTTATTGAGCCTAAGTTTCCTCTTCGTGAAAAGTAAATCACCAGAAGAGTATGGTTGAAAACTAAAGAAATACAGGGCATGACAAATGTAAGAGTAAATTCAGCCATATTGTGGCTAAAGGCCATTTGAAAAGAATCATGTAAGACCTCAAAAGCTGCTGTCTCTCCTGGTCCTTACAAGGATAATCCAACAATTTTTTTTACAGAATTATGGCTATTTTTTCTAGTCAAATTACTGTTTGCAAAACAATTATAAAGCCAAAATAAATAAAATGCTTTTTTCCAAAATGAGAAAAACTTAATTGATGCCTCAAGATTTGATGTCTGAGACTGTGTCTTGTTCTTTTAATATCTGTGTTACCTAGCACAGTAAATGTTTATTAGATGAATAATTGAATACACTGAGTAAAATCTAATGGTAATAGCAAATAATGTATCATGAACATAAGAAAAGGTGATGAACTTTTCTGGATCCAATACAAAAAGCAAATGAAAATGATTAGTGAAGAAATCCTGTGTACCCAATGTAAGTATAATCATGTCACCACTGGGAACAAACATGTATCAACTTCCCACAATCCAAAAATAACTATGCTAGCTTCTTAGTCTAAAGAGAAAAGTATAACCGTAATTCCTATCCTGAGGGAGCTTACAAATTAATGGCGAAAACAATACACAAACTTACTCAACAGAAATATTTGAAAACAATTATCTACAGAGTGGCGTGAGAAAGATGGTGTGTCAGAAATTGTGCTGGCAAGTTGGAGTCTAGGTGGAGTTACTCAGGAAACATGAAATTCCTTATCATCAACTACTGTTTATTGAGCCTAATTCTCCCTGATCATGGGGAGAAGAAGATGAAGTTAAGATTGAGAATAAGGTTAAGATTGAGAATAAAGTTGAAGATAAAAGTGAAAATCAAGATGGAGGAGGGTGGAGACTAGAGATGGAAGTAGAGACTGAAATGAGGTTAAGGAAAGTCTAGGGCTTGGTCATCTATATATTCTAGGATATTCTTACAAAAGGGAGGGTGAATGGATTTCTTTCCAGTACTTTGAGCAAATTACTCATCCTTTGGATTCCTGGAATTCTTTTGGTTTCCTCTTCTGTGAAATGAGATAATTAAAAATTCATTCTCCCACAGAATCACAGCCCCACACATTTTCTATGACCTTAGATATAGAAATATACATGTATATAAACCACCTCTCATAGTGCCTAGCACATAGTAGGTACTCCATAAATTGTGGCTGCCTTCCCCATATATTTGTATGATGAATGCCTTTATGATAACTACAGGTTTTCTATTCTGTCCCTTGTCTTGTGAGTTGTCTATGGCTGCTGGCCCTTGTTCCAGTTCTGCTCTGATTTGCCCATATGACCTCGGGTGAATCTCATGTCCTCTCTGCGCCTGGGCTTTTCATCAATAAAGTGGGGGTAATTATACCTGTCCAATACACCTCCCAGGCTGGTTAGGATAGTATATATGAAAGTACCATGAAATGCATCAAGTACCCCACAAATCTAAGGCATTATTAGAATTAGCCCTACATATGTCACTCCCCAAAATAGTATGTCCGTCACCCAGAGGCTGGGATGAGGCTGGAGAAAGACGAGATAACTTTGGTAAACGAATCTGGTTCTGCAGAGTTTCCATGGAGAGATTTGCACACTAAGGATATTTGAGCCATTTAAATATGAAACTGCAATTACAATTTAAGTTTAGGAAAGCAGAGGGAATCAAACGATCCACATGTGTTTATCAGATAACCACAGAGACCATTGTACATACTCATATTATTGTAAAAATGAACATAACCTCTCAACTCCAGAAGTTTAGAGGTGAATCTGAGTTAATAGAAAAGACAAGGCCACTAACCGTAAGCATACCCACAGAGACACAGACAGGGCCAGGCTTATTTGCAGGTTGATACATTGATTCAAGACCCCAGAAAATATCCTGTCAAATTCCCCAGGGAGAGGAGGATTTGACTATTATGAACCTAGAATTCAGTTTCTTTCTTCTGCCCACAAGCATGCTGAGAACAATTAATGAAGGTAATTTAGGGTTTGATTTTTCATGAGATAGTTAAGGTTTGATTTGGGTTTTGGTTTTGCAGTACAGAGGTCTTTTACTTGTGGTGGGTTTTTTTTTTTACATTTATTATGCAATGAATTCATCGAGAATAGATTCCGGCAGCTCAGGCTTCTTTTCCATCAGTTCTCACAAAAGTGTGCTTCTCTGAGTGGAGCAGGCTGGTGCTTCAGTTGAACCCACGGACCTCTCCTTTTGGCTTCGTTCTTTTTCTGGTTCCTTCACGTATTTCAGAAGCTATCTCGGCTCTTAGAGTGCTTAATATGTTCAATATATACATTATGTACAATAAGTATACTAGGTAACTATTGATATGATATAGAATTTCACATAAATAGAATTTCCTTTTCCTAGAATTTCACATAAATGGAATCATACACTATCTACTCTTCTGTGAAAATGACCCCTTTAAACAAGGGCTGAACCCATTTATAAAAATATAATAATTGCAGTAGGTGGTGAAGCCTTTGAATGTAACTTACAGGAAAGGAGGAACACAGTGTGGCAATAAAAGAGGGAAGTTGCTCTATAAATAGGGGATAATTTGCTCAATCCTTTAAGATAGAATCAATTGATAATCGAGCTCAGGGGACCTCAATAAGGTCAACTTCAGTAGCAGGACAGTTTGGGATAGATCATTGTGGAAGATAAAGGCAGATAAAAACCATTAAGAAGGATGTGGAAGTAGGAAGTTAAAAAAAAACACCTTATTTTCAGTCAATGTTTTGTCACCAACAAGCTGCATGACCTTAGACAATTCATGTGTCTGACTGATCCTGACTTCATTGTGTATTTAATAAAGGCACTGGACTACAGACATGATTTCTGGGTAACTGCATTATTAAACATAAGTCTCATGAGGGCAGGGACTTTGTCGTTTACTGCTGTGGCCTCAGCACCTAGTAAAATGTAGCACTTGGTAAGTATTTGTCAAATGAATGAATGACCTCAGGTCTCTTCTAGCTCTGACATCTTACCCCTTTTGGTAGAATCACCTGATATAATGTTGGTTCCTCAGCTCCTGCCAGCCCCTAGTGAGTCTTGGCCCAAACTACCCTTCTTGGCCACACAACCCATGTGGAGGCTAAAAGTTAATCTTGCCCACCCATTAAAGCTATTGAGTCAAACACTTACTCAGGAGAAAGAGTCTCTAACCTCCCAGGAGAGCCAAGCGTGGATGACAAAATGGGAAATGATCTGACCCTTTAATTTGTGGCAGTAAAATTCATGACATATGGGTCTTCTAATGGGGTACACTTAGTGGACAAATGAGGCTGAAAGGTCAGGTGTGTGACCTTCTAGAATTACTAAGATCCTTGTAACCATAGCTTTCCTTGGCTTAACAGCTTTCATTCTGAAAGTTTGGCAGCCTCTATTACACGGCAAAACGCCTTATCCCAAAGGTTACAAACTCAAAGACCTTTATGGGCTAGATAAGAAATGAATGAAGTGGGTTGGGAATATGCCAACATAGAATGTGAGAAGTGTGGTAAACTGGACAGGGCACTCTTAAACTAAAAAAATAAAATAAAATAAATAAATCGAATTCAATTTTTAAAATACTTTGCTGGCAGAAATATTGCTTCCAGAATTAGGCCCCTGGGCTGGCAGTTTGCAATCCAGGCATTCGTGATTGTATTAATGACCGTGGGAGTCTCTCCAACAGCAGCTTTTTTTTTTTTTAATTGGGGAATGTTGGGGAACAGAGTGTTTTTCCAGGGCCTATCAGCTCCAAGTCAAGTTGTTGTCCTTCAATCTAGTTGTGGAGGGCACAACTCAGTTCCACGTCCAGTTGCCGTTTTCAGTCTTTAGTTGCAGGGGGCGCAGCCCACCATTCCATGTGGGAATTGAACCGGCAACTTTGTTGTTAAGAGCTGGAGCCATCCAGCCGCCCCTCCGGCAGCTCAGCAGCAGCTCAGCGTCAGCTCAGCGTCAGCTCAGCGGCAGCTTGTTGTCTTCAATCTAGTTGTCTTCAGTCTAGTTGTGGAGAGCACAGCTCACTGGCCCAGGTGGGAAGCGAACTGGCAACCCTGTTGTTAAGAGCTTGAGCTCTAACCCACTGAGCCATTCGGCCGCCCTCTCAACGGCAGCTCTCTGAAAAGCCCTGAGCATACAGTAAAAGCTTAATGAATACTTTTTGAATTAATAGATTGTGGTGATGGTCTGGGGTTTTATTGGACTGAAAAGCCTGATGGCATGAGTCCCTTTTATCATCTCTTCTCTCTATCTTGCTTCCCAGTAAAGTGCCAGTTCCAATGCCTGGCTGTTCATTCACTTCCACACCTTCAGCATGGTGACCTTGAAGCAAACTTGACTTCAGTAAACTCAAAACACTCCAGTTCTCATTTCTCATCTCTGTCTCTCTCTCCCCTTCCTCCCTCCATTCTTCCATTCTTCCTTCTCTCCCTTCTCACCATGACCTCATCCTCTCAGGACAGAAGCTGGGTCATTTTATTTCCTGTTCTCCTACCCCCTTTATGATTTATGACATGGTACCCAGTTTTCTCTTTCTTAATGCTCCAAGTTCATGCTTTTCTTTCTATTATAAAAACTACCCAGTAAATCTATTTACATAAAGGTACTAATGACTTAATGTTACTCCTCTAAGAATGTTTAGTTTTGAAGGGGTATACGGGCAATACTGAATGTAAAAGAGTACACCCAGGCAACGAAAAAAACTGATATTTGACCAACTGACCTGGGTGATGTACAGATCACAGTACCACTTTCACCTTGTCAGTGGAATAAAGACAATAGAGAGCCAGGTAAACCTTCTGCTATGAATAGGAAGAAAAAAGCTGAGTTGGCAGTAAGTTTATCAGCTATTTGCCTAGGTTCACATTCCAGTTTTGTTTCTTACTAGAAGGTCTTGGGCAAATTACTTAACCTGTCTATGCCTCAGTTTCCCCATCTCCAAGATGGAAATAATAATAGTATATCTCTCACAGGTTGCTATAAGAGTCAAAAGAGTTAGTGCCTCTAAAGTCCAAGAAGAGAACTTGGCACAACTAAGAACTCAATGGATATTAACTAGTATGTCTGCAAATTGGGGGCAATACCTACTTCACAGAGTCAGAGAATTCAAAGGGTACCTTCATTAAGGCACCTAGCACAGTATTTAGCACATACTGAATGCTTAATAAATTCCTATGGTTATTACAGGGTGTGATAGACTGAATTATGGCCCTCAAAAATATCCCGGTCCTAATGTCTGAAACCTGTGAATGTTACCGTATATCGGTGAAGAGACTTTGCAGGATATTGAAACGGGGAGATTCTTTTGGATTATCCAAGCAGGCCCTAAATGTCATCACAAGTGTGTTCTAAAAGGGAGGCAGAAACTCAACGATAACAACAAAAGACAACCCGATTCAAAAATGAGCAAAGGACTCGAATAGACATTTATCTGAAGAAAATATACAAACACTAAACATAAGAAAAGATGCTCAGCAGTATTGATCATTAGGGAAATGCAAATCAAAACTACAAGATCCACTTTACTCACACCTGGGTGTTAGGATGGCTACTGTCAGGACAACAGAAATTAACAAGTGTTGGCAAGGATGTGGAGAAATGGGAATCCTGGTGCACTATTGGTGGGAACTTCAAATGGTACAGCTGCTGTGGGAATGAGTGTAGCACTTCCTCAAATAATTCAAAATAGGATTACTGCGCGATCCAGCAATTCCATTTCTGGGTACTTACCCAAAAGAATTGAAAGCAGGGTTTCAAAGAGAAATTTGTTCATCCATGTTCACTACAACATTTTTCACAATAGCTAAATGTGGAAGGAACCCACTGTCCAGTGGCAGATGAGTGGATAAGCAAAATGTGGTATATTCATGCAATGAAATATTATTCAGCCTTTAAAACAAAGGAAATTCTGACACATGCTACAACATGGATGAAACTTGAGGACATTATGCCAGAGCTGTAAGTGAAATAAGTTAGTCACAAAAAGAAAATATTGTATGATTCCATTTATATGAGATACTTAGAGTAGCCAAAATCATAAAGACAGAAAGTAGAACAGTGATTACCAGACGCTGGGGGCAGGAGGAAATGGGGAGTTACTGTTTAATGTGTACAGAGTTTCAATTTTATCAGATGAAAAGAACTATGGAGATGGATGGGAGTGATGGCTGCACAACATTTGAATGTATTTAATACCCCTGAACTGTACACTTTAAAAGGGTTAAGATGATAAACTATGTTATAAGTATTTTACCACAATAAAATAAAAATGGGGGGGGGGAAGGAGGCAGAGGGAGATTAGACAACAGAAGCAGAGGGAAGCAGATGTAGAATGAGAAGATGCCGTATGCTGCTGGCTTTGCAGATGGAGGAAGGGGCCACAAGCCAAGAAATGCTGACAACCACCAGAACTGGAAGACGAAAGGAACAGATTCTCACCCTGGAAACTCCAGAAGGAACCAGCCCTATCTGAATCTTGATTTTAGCCCTAAAAGACTCAGTTCGAACTTCTGGTTTCCAGAAATGTAAGAGAATAACTTTATGTTGTTTAAAGCCACTAGAGTTTGTAGTTTGTTACAGCAGCCATAGGAAACTAATACCGTGAGCTCATTTTATCCTAGGTCTGCTTTATAGCCCAACAGGATCTTCAGGGAAGTCAGAGGAACAAGAATTCTTAGGGATTAACAGAGATATTAACACTTTGGGAAAAACACATTTTTGGACCTCTCTTCACTATTGAGGGAGTCCAGTTAAACTTTCTTTTGCCCTGGGTTTGGAAGGAGGCAAAGAGCTGACACTCCCAATCTATTTGCAGCAATGAAAGAGTCAACAGCCAAAATTGTCATTTGTGCAGTTTTTTAAAACAATAGAGTTTGTTATTTCTTTTCTAAATGCATCAGCAGGGCCAATGAAGAAGGTCTGGAAAGCGACAGCTAAGATTAGCTTCCAATCTCCCCACTGAGACCTTGAGTAGCTGTCAGCTCTGCAGGGAACAGCAGCAAAACCTCACGCAAATGGCCTATAAAAAAGGCCTTGTCAGAGGCACCTTGACCTGCCAGGGCTTCTCTGGTACTCGGATTCCCAGTGGCCCTCCCAGGGTTACGCTCCCTCGCATGATGTATTTCCCCTGCCTTTTTTAGAGCTGCATTATGCTTGCTCCAGGAAACAGCCTCTTCCTTCTCATAAACACAGCCTTGGGTTCCTGACCAAGCGCCCTGCCACTCCTCAGCTCCTTGTCCATCCATCACACCTTGCTGTCACCCTGGCCAAGATTGTGGAGAACTGCTCCAATTCCAGAGGTGAACCCAGGGTGGGGAGAAGGAAGGGGAAAGCCCTGGGAGCAGCTAAGGGTCACACACACCCCAGTTACAGCCCACTGATAAATTCTCTGGAAGCTGGCTGGACTGCACAGTGAGCAAACCTTTCCGATGACCCAGTGGGTGTGATGAAAAGTCTTGATAAGGTCACCATCAGAGCTAGGCTTGGCGTCTCCACTCCTTCAGCTGAGTGTGCAGTGCCCAGGGATAGGATAGAACAGAGACCACATGAAGAGCCTGGAGAATGTAGTGAAAAACCCCGGCTCCTTGTAAGCCAGGTGGAAACAGCTAAGGATGGGATTTGAAGAGTCATCATGACCCACCCCCAAATATATGCTCCATTGGCTCTGACAGTACACCTGGAGTTCCCACCAATGGCTTATAAAGAACTAATATTTATTGAGTGCTTACTATGTACCAGGCACTATTCTCAGTGCTTCATTTAATTTTCTCCATCATCCTGTCAAGCATTTTGCCCCCATTTTACAGATGAGGAAACTGAGGTACAGAAATGTTAAGTAAGTTGCCAAAGATCACAAAGCTAATAAGTAGTGGAACCAAAATTCTAATCCAGGTAGTAGCCCAGTGTCCACAGTCCTCACCACTGTGTAGCCTGTTTCTCAGGGGCAGCTGAACAGTGAAGTTAGGACTTCTCCCTATCACGGGTTCACCGCTGGAGTTGGACCAGTTCTCCAAAATCACAGCCAAAGGCTCTGAGGGCTCCTTTTAGAGTGTTGAAAATGTTCTATATCAGAACATAGATAGTGGCTACACAGGGATATACATACTATGAAAAATTCATTAATCTGTACACTCAGGATCTGTGTGCTTTCCTATAGGTATGTTATACCTTAATTAAACTCTATCATCTATCTATCTATCTATCTATCTATCTATCTATCTATCTATCTATCTATCTATCTATCATTACCAGGACTTTCCCTATGGATATTATGAAGCAGCCATTTATGTAGGACATAGAGTGGTGAAGGGCAAAGAGCCTTGTATTATAACCTCTTGCCAATATTTTTATTTAGAAGGTGATTTAAATGAAAAACAGCAGATTTAAATGTATCAGGGAGAAAGGAGGGAGTGTCCCATTCCTTTACCCTGGTTGTGAGCCAGTGTCCCCTGCAGAGGAACATAAGGTGATGGAGTGACATATGCTTATTTTATCCATATTTCACCCCATTCATAACCCTTCAATCAGCTCGCATCACATCCAATGGCCTTTTCTCAGTTCTCACCCTTGACCATCCTGTTACCTTTGGTCTGTTGATCAGCCCTGACTTCTTTCGTGATTTCTATCAGACTTTGGTGACATCATACCATCCTCTCATTCTCTCTCTCCAATGCTGCTCTGTCTCCTTTGTTTGTTCTTGGTTTTCTCCTTCCTTCTCCTGATGACCTTGTATATGACCTCATCCTTGGCCCTCTCTACTTCTCACTCTCCACTCTATCTCTATCCATCTCCTACCATGGCCTCTACCAACCATCGCCTCTATTTCAGTGATTCTAATTCTACAGCCTTACAGATTCCTTTCCTGAGCTGCAATCCTGAATCTCCAAATCACCACTCGACACCTCTCTCTAGATGTTTTCCAAAGGCAATATGCCAAAGTCGATGGGTACTGTCATCCTTTCTCCCAAATCAGCTTCAAGCCCAAATTCTTCCTTTCATCCAAGCTTAAGTATTGGCATCTTCCCTAATGCTTCTTCCTCTTTCCCAGTGTCCAGCAAACTCCCAAATCCTTTTAGCTCTCCCTTTGTAAAATCTCCCCAAATGCTTGCTCCCCCCAAGGAAGACCCTCATGTGCTCACCTCCAACTCCAAGTGAAACAGGCAGAGACTGGTCTTTGCAAAGGTAGTTCTTTCCCCAAATATCTTCCTCTGAAGCCTAGAACCCCACACCACAAATTCCTGCAACGCTCTTTTAAGATGCAAAACTCTTGGGAGGAAGAATATTTGGTTGTGAACAAGATGAGTTAGAATCCCATCTCTATTCATAGCATGTGGCCTTTCGCAAATCTTTAATTTCGTGGAAACTTAGTTTTCTGGTCTGTAAACTATGGATATTAATATTAATGTCTGCCCTAGCTACCTCAAGCTGATGTTGTTTTACAGAAGATTATTTAAAGACTTATATAGCAACTTTGTGTAAATGGTTTTGTTGGGTCCCTAGAAAAAGGACAAGGGTGCTGGCTACCTCAGGACAAGGAGCTATCCTGGTGCTAACATTTTGCCTCAGGAAAGGCCTGTAATTCTATCATGCAGTTTTACATATAATTATACATATAACATCACATGATTATATGTATAATCACTTGTAACAATACCAGATTAAGGAGAGAACTCAGGAAGAGTGGTTTTACTAAAATCTAGAAAAAATGTATATAGGGTGAAATGTCATAATGTTAAAATACTCAGCAAAAAAAAAAGAAATAGATGAAGTGAAATGAGAAAATGTTAATTTTTAAATCTAAACACTGTGTATATGGATATCATTATGATATTCTATCTACTTTTACATGTTTCAAGTTTTTATAATTTTAATGTGTTAAAAACAGAGAATTAATAATACAGAAAATGTTCAACATATGTGATTAACTTTGAAAAGTGAGTTAAGAAACAATATATGTAGTATGGTATCGTATTTGTACTAAGAAGAAAAAGAATATAAATTATAGCACTGGCAGTAAATGCCCCCAAAATTGTAACTTGGTTGTTGCTGCATGAAATTATGGGGGTTTTATATTGTCTTATTTGGCTTTTCCGTATTTTGTAAATTTTATCCAGCAATCATTTACCTTTCGTATAATACGATTGTGAAAAAATTTATTTAAAAATAAATGAAGTTTTTTAAATGGACGAATATTTCAGAGATTGAAAATAAACTATGGATGAAGCTTTGTGGGGAAAAAAACTCTTTTTTTAAAAAAATGGCTTTACTGAGGTATTATTGATATACAAAAAACTGCACATATTTGTATACAATTTGATAAGTTGGGACATACACATACACCCATAAAACCATCACCACAAGCAAGGAAATAAACATATCCATCACTTCCAAAAATTTCCTTGTGTCTGTGAGTGTGTGTGCACACATGTATGTGTGTGTCGTGCTAAGAACACTTAATATGAGATTTACTCTCTTAACAAAATTTTAAATGCATGACACAGTATTGTTGACTATAAGTGCTATGTTTACAGCAGATCACTAGAACTTACTCATCTTGCTTAACAAACTCTGTACCATTTGAACAACTCCCCCAGCCCGTGGTAACCACCATTCTATTCTCTGCTTCTATGAGTTTGACTGTTTTAAGTATATCGTATAAGTGGAATCATGCAGCATTTGTCTTTCCATGACTGGCTTATTTCACTTAACATAATGTCTTCTAGTGTCATCCATGTTGTACAAATGACAGAATTTTCTTCTTTTTTAAGATTCAATAACATTTCATTGTATGCATATACCACATTGTCTTTATCCATTAATCTGCAGATGGACATGTGGCTTGTTTCCACATTTTGGCTGTTGTGAAAAATGCAAACCAGGCACTTTCATATATTTGGTGGGAATGTAAATAGCAATAACCTTTTTAGTGTGTAAGTTGGCAATACCTACGTATTAAAATTCTAAATGTTTATATCCCATTTTTTTACATAAAAATATTTTAACAGAGAGAGGGGAAAGACTAGGAAATAAAGCCTTCAAAAGAAAAAGCAGAGATGATATAACATAAGGAATTATCAATAGTAGATTGATTGAATACACTGTGGTTCAGCCATACAATGGATTGTTATGTAGATGCTACCATCTTTGCAAAATGAAAAAGAGAAGAAAAAAGAATATGTACTTATATGCTTTTTTTTTATTGGGGAAGGGGAACAGGACTTATTGGGGAACAGTGTGTACTTCCAGGACTTTTTTCCAAGTCAAGGTGTTGTCCTTTCAATCTTAGTTGTGGAGGGTGCAGCTCAGCTCCAGGTCCAGTTGCTGTTGCTAGTTGCAGGGGGCACAGCCCACCATCCCTT
Organism: Rhinolophus hipposideros; assembly: GCF_964194185.1. Taxonomy (NCBI): domain Eukaryota; kingdom Metazoa; phylum Chordata; class Mammalia; order Chiroptera; family Rhinolophidae; genus Rhinolophus; species Rhinolophus hipposideros. The sequence goes on along the minus strand of NC_138061.1, from coordinate 24,741,681 downwards.
GTGGGAGTCGAACTGGCAACCTTGTGATTGAGAGGATGTGCTCCAACCAACTGAGCCATCCGGGAGCTCAGTGGCAGCTCAGCTCAAGGTGCCCTGTTCAATCTTAGTTGCAGGGGGCGGAGTCCACCATCCCTTGCAGGACTCGAGGAGTTGAACTGGCAACCTTGTGGTTGAGAGCCCACTGGCCCATGTGGGAATGAAACCGGCAGCCTTCGGAGTTGGGAACATGGAGCTCTAACCGCCTGAGCTACCGGGCCGGCCCCTACTTATATGCTTTTGTATGTGCACAAAATGTTTTTGAAAAATATATTGAAAAAACTTATAACATTGGTTGCCTCTACAGAAGGAAACTAGGAGCTGGGGTACATGGGAAAATAGGAGACTTGTACCTTTTGAAATACATAAATTTAATATCTATTCAAACATAAATAAAATTACAGTTAAACAAATGCAAAATATAATGAAACCACAAAAGGGAGGATGTGGAGCCAGTACATTACCAAGTGAGGGGATTTATAGACAAAAGACATCAGAATGACTTCTAAGACCATTTTCAAAGCCTCTGATTCCTACTTTTTACTATGATTCTACCAAGTGAGGCAGCTGGGAATAATAATACTTTGTGTTGACTTATCCCACAGCATGAGTTTCAATGATGGGTTTGAAAATTGGATATAGGAACATTTGTGACAACATGGATGGATCTTGAGAGTATAATGCTAAGTGAAATAAGTCAGATAGAAAAAGCAGAGAACCCTATGATTTCACTGATATGTGGTATATAAACCAAAAACAACAAAAGAACAAGACAAACAAATGAGAAACAAAAACTCATAGACACAGACAATGGTTTAGTGGTTACCGAGGGTAAAAGGGGTGGGGGTGGGAGATGAGGGTAAGGGGGATGAAATAATGGTGATGGAAGGAGAACTGACTCTGAGTGGTGAACACACAATGGGATTTATAGATGATGTAATACCAAATTGTACACCTAAAATCTATGTAATTTTACTAACAAATGTCACCCCAATAAATTAAAAAGATGTGGACTCTGAAGAACAAAATAAACAAACAAAACAGAAACAAACTCATAGATACAGAGAACATTTTGATGGTTGCCAGACAGGAGGGGGGTTAGTGGTGGGTAAAAAAGGTGAAGAGCTTAAGAAGTACAAATCAGTTGTTACACAGTAGTCATGGAGATGTAGGGTAAAAAAAAAAAAAAAAGAAAGAAACAAAATTGGAGTTCTAGCTTTGGATTGCCCCTGATAGGGCAATAGGAGATAAGGTATTTCTCCATCATTCTTCCTTATAACCACTCTATGACCCGCTCCTCCAGGACCAAGCCCTTCCAAATGTTTAGAGCTTTATCAAGAGGGACCAAACCCAATGAAGCAACATATATGTAGTTTGCTTTGGTGCATCTGTGAGTACACGATCCACTGGTCAGATCACCTCTGAAAGTCTCCTTTCCCTCAAGATCCAGACTTCTGGGCTCCCTCTCGTCCTTGGGAGATGTGTGTTCAAGGATCTTGAGCTAGCTGTGTATGAGGCCAGGCAAACACAGAGCTCAGAGAATGCCTTCTGGAGCAAATATGAGGTGACCAGCTTGGGGACTTTCTGCACACGGCAGACTTGCATTAGTTCCAGAGTGTCTTCCACTTCTGACATTCTGCTATTCTGGGAATCCAGGATTCCCTCTATGACTCCCAGTGATGCAGGGGTTAGCTGAACGTCTGAGACATACAGAATTTAATGGACTGTTGCACCCTCTTACACAGGTCTGACTCTTTTCTGAAATAAAAATCGCATGGTAGGATACAGAATTTAACCTCACACCTTTGTTCTTTAGTTTTTTTCACCTCCCAGTTCTAAGCGTAGGGACAGAGAGAATCAAGAAAGCTGAATCCCAAGCTACCAGTGGGGAAAGATGAGAACCAGTCCAATTTATACCATAGAATCCTCAAAATCTCAGAGGCAGTACCAGGCAGAAGACTGGAAGTTTCTTCCCTGAGAAGTTGACCAGTCCAAGATGAAGATTCTGGGATCGGGGTTTCCGCAAAAAGCAGCTCACCCAAATCACCGAAACACGGAGTCCAAAGCCCTACTCCTGCTCTCAGAAGTTTCGATCAGCATTTTAGGTGCCCACTCTTTTTATTTTTATTTTTATTTTTTAAGATTTTTACTGGGGAAAGGGAACAGGAGTTTTTATTGGGGAACAGTGTGTGCTTTCAGGATTGTTTTCTAAGTCAAGTTGTTGTTCTTTCAATCATAGTTGTGGAGGGCGCAGTTCAGCTCCAGGTCCAGTTGCCGTTGTTAGTTGCAGGGGGTGCAGCCCACCATCCCTTGGGGGGAGTCAAACCGGCAACCTTGTGGCCGAGAGCCCACTGGCCCATGTGGGAATCGAACCGGCAGCCTTTGGCGGAGCTCCAACCGCCTGAGCCACCAGGCCAGCCCTAGGTGCCCATTCTTAATCATTCGAGTATCACCAGGCATCTGAGGAAAGCCATTATCACGAAATTCAAAGACCGAAAAATAAAATGTAGCTTGGAAGAAACAGCAATTATACAGAGAGAAGAAAACAAAACCAAATTATCAATATTGCCTTTAAAGAAATAAGAGCGATATTGCAATCATAAAACAAGAACAGGATGTGCATTACAATAAAGTAACATTCGGAGAACAAAATTAAAAGGAGTTCTTGAGAATTAAAAACATGAAAGCTCATCTATTCAGCCAGAGGATACCATCATGGAAATCTCCCAGAAAATTGAACAAAAAATTGAAGTGGTGGCCTGGTGGCTCAGTTGGTTAGAGTGCAAGCTCTCAACAACAAGGTTGCTGGTTCAAATCCCGCATGGGATGGTGGACTGCGACCCCTGCAATTACGATTGAAAACAACAACTGGACTTGGAGCTGAGCTGCGCCCTCCACAACTAGATTGAGGGACAATGACTTGGAGCTGATGGGCCCTGGAGAAACACAGTATTCCCCAATATTCCCCAATAAAACAATTTTAAAAAAATACTGCCAAGCTTTAAAAAAAAATAAAGTTTTCTAACAAATGTCACACCAATAAATTTTTTAAAAAATTAAAGAGGTGAAAAAGAGGAATGAGAAGAAAAGAAAAATAGAGGATCAATCCAAAAAATAGAGAGAAAGATTTAGAAAACAGAGAGAATTAAAAAATCAATGAAATAATCCAAGAAAATTTCCGAAACTGAAGAACATTAATTGATAGACTGAAAGGGGGCACCAAGGGTTTACTGAGCACAATAGATGAAAGTAGACCCACACACAGTAAGACACGTTAAGGCACGTTATTGTGGAATTTCACAACATTTGGGTGAAAAGAAAAGTTTCTACAAGGTTCCAGGTGATTTAGAGAAAATTAGGACTTCTCAACACTAACAAGGAAGCTAGAAGAAAATGCCGCAATGTTTTCCAAATTCTGAAGAAAAACTATTTTCCAAACAAGAACCCTAGATAAACAATCAAATATGAAGGTGAAATAAAAGTCATTTTAAGATATTCAAAGTCTCACATTGTTGACTTCTTATGCACCCTTCCTTTTTCAAAAAACTCTTAGAAGTAGTGCTCCTACAAAATACAATAATCATGAAGAGAACACAGGATACAGGAAACGATAAGCCAACCTAGGAGAGGGCTGAACGCAATTCTTAAGAGAGTGTGGGACATCCCAAGAGAACAGTTTGCCCCCATTGAAGAGGCCAGCCAGTTCAGACCAGAGCAGTAAGATCCATGGACCAAACGTTCTGAGTATTGTCACCACCAGGATTTTCTCCACCATTGCACCATCCAGGTAAGCCTGGCCCCGATTTTTGTATTTATACTTGCTTGGCCTGACCACGTCTGAATCAAATTCTAGCTCTCCCTTTTATACTGGCTACATGGGCCAACTAAAGACATTCATTTCACTCCACAGAAGTCTTCTTGGATCTATGCCTGAGCGTTAGAGGGAATCTATAAGGGCTTAGGAACAACATATACCGAGCAGCCCACTCCGTCTGCCCATATATCTATTAATCATCCTATCTCTGTCCCACACTACAGCCTGCTAGATTCCCCGGTTCCAGAGCTCTAGACTTTAGATCTTACTTATGGTCTTGCCCACTGACTTTTCCCAAATGGTTAAGGTAAACTCACAGGAAAGGTACAGTAGGACTATGACCCAAAGACTACAAGTTCCCTCCTTCTGGGAGACTTCATCTAATAGTGGCAATATTGTCCTTTACTCACACAGCTAGATTTGTGTTTGACACTCAGTTTCCCCCCAAAAAATAAAGCAATATGGTATTTAGGGACGCACACTTAGGTTGAAAAACTCTAAGGAAATACTTAATAGTATCCTTGGGGGGGGGGGGAGCAGGCATACAATTGGGAAGGGGCATACAGGGGACTTCTAAATACCAGCAATGTTTTATTTCTGTATCTTGGTGGTGAGTTCGTAAATGCTTATACTATTGTTGTTGTTATTAAAACTGAACCTAGTGTTTCATACATTTCTTTCTGGGTATTTAGTACACACACATATACGCATGCACATACACAATCATTATACAGAATTTTAAAATCCATATGGGATTATGGATGCAACAAATGTTAACATTTTAAAATATTTTCCATCATCTTTTTTCTGTGCATTTTACATCATTGAAGTCAGACTGTGTAACGTTTTTGATATATGCATTTTCGGAAGACAGTTTAACATATTAGCACCTTATGTTATTAAACACACCTGAAATCCATGTAACTTTACTAACAATTGTCACCCCAATAAACTTTAATCAAAAACATACTTTGCATATTTGTCATTTTAAAAATAACTGTAATATTGCATTGAAAGTCTTCCCTGTTTCAAAGAGCACAGCTCTTGGGAACAACGATCTTTGTGCTGGTGGAAGCTCGTATCTGAAAATGCTTGCAGGGTAATCCAGAATTCCCTGCTACCATCCAATCACCCTGTCCAAATTCTACCCTCCTTCAAAGCCCAGCTCAAATCCCACCCCCTTCAGGAAGCCTGACCACCCTCCAGGGAAATCTCCTTCTTTCACCTGCCAGGGCACTTGTTATCTAGTCTGCCTCTTTTTGTAGCTATTTGTGTTCATTTCTTTTCTCCCTTCATGTACTATAAACTCTTGGTGACAGAGACCTGTCTCTAGAGGCCCCAGAAAATGCTAAGTGCTCCCTAAGTAATAAGTAAATAAATTTGAAAGACTGGTTTTTTATTCTCTGCTTCCATATCCTGCATTACCAGCAGTGTTTGTCTATATTATTAAGTCACTTATGGGCTTTCGCCCAAATTGAAGGTTCTCAAATGGAAACACATTCTGTTTGTCCATAATTGCCACATCTAGAAATCGGGAACATGACCACCCCTGTTGTCCCTGTTACTAGATTTGATACATAATTTGAGGCTGGATTAAGGAATGTTTGAGCTCTAAAAATAACAATGCGTGCTTATTGGGAGCCTATTATGTGCCAGATACCAGCCTGACCAGTTTGCATGCATCTGTGATTTAACACTATGAGAGAAAAACTAGTTAGTTTCCTCATTTTACACCTAAAGAACTAAGTCACTTGCCCAGAGCCAACCAGGTTGTAGATGAAGGAATTAGGACACCAACCTAGATCTACCTGAGTCTCATGCTCCTTACTTTTAGGCAAGACTGCCTCCTCAGAAACAAAAGTATAAAATCTAAATCTTGACCTCCAATTCTCAGTTCCATGTCGCAAAACTAGTCTCAATCAAATGGCTAGCACTTGTGAATATACACTTATTTAAAAAAAAAAAAATTTTATTGGGGAAGGGGAACAGGACTTTATTGGGGAACAGTGTGTATTTCCAGGACTTTTTTCCATTTAAGTTGCACTTTCAATCTTAGTTGTGGAGGGTGCTGTTCAGCTTCAAGTTGTTGTCCTTTCAGTCTTAGTTGTGGAGGGCGCAGCTCAGCTCCAGGTCCAGTTGCGGTTGTTAGTTGCAGGGGGCGCAGCCCACCATCCCTTGCGGGAGTCGAACCGGCAACCTTGTGGTTGAGAGGACACCCTCCAACCAACTGAGCCATCGAGGAACTCAGTGGCAGCTCAGTTCAAGGTGCCCTGTTCAATCTTAGTTGCAGGGGTGGAGCCCACCATCCCTTCAGGACTCGAGGAGTTGAACCGGCAAACTTGTGGTTGAGAGCCCACTGGCCCATGTGGGAATGGAACCAGCAGCCTTCCGAGTTAGGAGCACGGAGCTCCAACTGCCTGAGCCAAAGGGCCGGCCAATGAATATACCTTGATTGATAAATACAAAAGAACAGTGGATAATGTTTAAAATAAATCCAAATTTTTACCACCTAACAAATACTGTCATTTGGGAGTACTCACTTCCAGTCTTTTCACATATATATACCCTAAAAAAAAAAAATTCTCAAACAGTTATGTAAGTGCTTGTAAGCAGACGAGCCAGTCTAGTGATAAAGACAGCAGTGGCTCAAAAGACAAATGTCAGCTCTCTCATAGCTTTGTCTGGGGCTGATCTTGCATCAGATGGAAACCTGGAAATATAACAAAGATAAAGTGTAGTTAACAAGGAGTTGATTTCCTGAAGATTCAAAGATAGCTTGCATGCAGAAGGGGACTTCTGGATGAGAAGAGGGGACAGAAGTTCATAGCACTGGCTTGTGCTTTGAGTATCATATGTGATGTCTTCAGCTGCTCAATGTTCAGCAAAAATTAAAATATAATTTACTAGAATAGGTTGAACTTTATAGCTGCATTCTTAATTCTTAATTGTTCAGTTATTGGAAGTCTATTTTGGGGGGGAGGATGCCATACAAATGTTTCTCTCATGGGCAGAATAGTGGTCTCCAAAGATGCCTACACCGTAATCCCTGGGACCTGTAAATATGTCACCTTTCATGGCAAATTTGCTCTGTGATTAAGAGTACAGACCTTAATATGGTAAGATTATCCTGGATTACCTAGGTGGACCCAACCTAGTCACATGAATCCTTAATTTCCTTGCTGTGGTTAGAGAGGGACTTGACTACAGAGGAAGGGTCAGACAGAGAACAGGCAAGACGGCAGTTGAGAAGAACTTAGCCTATCATTTCTGGCTTTAAATATGGAAGTCAAGGGCTCTGAGCCAAGGAATATTGGCAGCCTCTAGGAGCTGGAAAAGACAAGGATATGGATTTTCTTCTAGAGCTTCCAGAAAAACTAACACTTTGATTTTAGCCCAGGGAGATCCATGTCAGATTTCTGACCTATAGAACTGTAAGATAATAAATTTGTGTTGTTTTAAATCGCCAAGTTTGTGGTGTTTGTTACAGCAGTCATAGAAAATTAATTTTCTCTATTTCTTCCCCACTCTCTCTCTCTTTCACTTTCTCCCTCTGTCAATTGTGTCCTTATTGACTAGTGTATGTGACTGTGCTGTGCTTGATTCTCCAGTCTTTTATATATCCTTGAATTCCTCAAACAGAAACCATCTTCCTAGGATCAGTCACTGCAGCAACTTCCCTGGATTTGCTCCGTATTCTCAGGTCCACTCATCTCAAACAGAAAATAAGAAACAGAAATGAGGTGTCACTCTTTACACTGGCTAAAGGGACTGATGACATAAATCTTGCCTGTCTTGTTTATTGCTGAGTCCCCAACACCTACAACAGTGCTTGGTACACAGTACTAGCTCAATAAACATTGGTTGATTGATGGGTGGATAAATGCTAATTTAGAAACTTGCATCTTTTTCCCAAGCTATGTGCTGAAGCCATTTGTTGCTAATGATTCAACTTTCTCCAGGGAGAGAGGTGAATGTAGTGAGCCCTCTGGGATAAAACTAAGATTGAAATTGACATAGGAGTAGCTCTGCTTGTTCTGTGCCTGATGATACATATATGAAATTTTCTTAATCATTCATTCAACCAAAATTAAGTCAACTATAAGCAACACTCTGTGGCATGCTGTAAAGACACAAAGATAAATAGGACACAGTCGTTGCCATCCCCCACCCCCTTGCCAACCTAGGAATGGCTGTTGGCTGCCTTACAATGTGGTGGACACTCTTTAACATACAACGATCTCATTTAACTCTTAGACCAATGATCCAGAAAAGCAGATATTATTAGTCTCGTTTTATGGGTGAGAAAACTGAGCCCAGAAAGTTAAATAACTTATACAAATGGCAAGTAGGTGGCTCGTGCCAGACTTGGAATCCAGGTTCATCTGGCTCTGAAAGCATATAATAACTACTCACATTGCATAGTGACTTACAGTTTACAAACCACTTTTATCATACATGATCTTACTCCTGCTGACAAGTTTAGGAAATAGGCATTGCTATATTCATTTTACCAAAGAGAAAATTCAAGCTCAACTATTTGCCTGAAGCACAAAGTTCTTATGAAGACACACATTGGAATACAAAGTGAGGCAAATGGTACTGCTAGAGCTAAAGCTAATGCCAGGGGAAAATTTGTTAGTTAGAGCTGTGTTTACTCAGTGCTGTCAATTATAATCATTTGCCTGATCTGGAGCCAGAAATTTTATAATCATCTTCAAGAGTCATGTTGGATGTAGCTTGCACATTTCTTATATTTGGAAAAGCCCCATTTTATTCAACATTTTAACATTACAATTGTGCTCATCAAAGCTCATGGTCTAACTAGTTACCTTTTATAATAGAAAAGACAGGTCCCCAAGTAATCAATATGCTACAAGCTCTTCCTCCCTTCCAAAAAGACATCTTTGGCCTTTAGTGATTACACAAACATCAAATCAATCCTGGGTCAAAAAGAGGCCTTGATGCTTACTTATCAGGGCTACTTGAGGTTGGTAGTGATGACAGAGGTATCTGTGAAAATTCTTAAGGGTAGTGATCACCTCTTTACTCAGTTCTGTATTTTTCATAGCATCAGGGACAAGGCCTTGATGGTGGCATTCGCTGAGGGAGGGAGTGAGGGAGGGAGGGAGGGAGGGAATGAAAGCTCCAAAGGTGCCAACATGGGACAATTCTGTACAGGAGCTCAGAGCTCAGTAGAACCTGAAAGTAAAAAAGGAAGCCAGTGTGGAGTGCTGATGGAGAAGTGAAGTTTGCCTAGGGTCATAGCAATATGGCTTGCCATTGACCTCTTGTTATGCCCTGAACTCACCACCAGCAAGTGTGAGGATTAAACTTGGCATTTTAGTATAGTGGACTAGAGACCTACCTCTGCCACTAGCAATGTGGCCTTTGGCAAGTTTCTCTTCTCATTTGTAAAACACAGAATCAAGGGGGGATTAGTTAATTTCTGAAGTTTTTCCAGAGCCTCTGCCAGCACATTGGAACCCTTCACCAAAATATCCCACTCCAGCTTCCTTCCCTGGTGTTCTCCCGTGCCCCAGCCTACGGTGCCCACCAAGTTCAAGTGCACCACACCAAAGTAGTCTCCATGGAAGAGCTTCTGCTCCCTGCCCTCCCACCCCAACCCACCCCCAGTTCTCCAAGTGGTCTTCCTTTCATCATTCAAGCTGCCAACCAAAGTGCTGATGCTAATCAGTGAAGTCCAGATGCAGCCAGTCTCACAATTTATGAGAAAACAATCCCCTGAGAATTTAGTTTAAAATGCACTTTTCTGGGTCCCGTTTTCTAGAAGGGGCCCTAGAATTTCCTGACAAACACCCCTAGAAGATTCTGATACAGGCTATCCAAAGACCACTCTTTGAGATGCGGTGATCTAGATTTTGACCCTAGGCCAGTGATTCTCAAGCTGCAGTTTATGGATTTCCAAGGTACCTAAGGATACAATTCAGGGGTCCATGAACTCGAAGGGGGAAAAGATATCCTCATTGTTATTAGTTCTAACTTTTCTTTAGTATTTGATTCACTTTTGAAGGTAGACAACAAACCCAGTCGTATTAGTAGTTCCTGTGAAGTTGTCACCAATCGGAATCACTGCTACTGTCATAGCACATCCTACAGATATCTTGACAGCCAATTTCATCACTATTCATCACTATTTTGAAACAATGGTTGCTGTTAGACCTGCCACTGGATTTTGTTATTTAATTCAAAATAAGCACATATATTACTATCCTACTATTTAAAGAAAATGTTTTAATAGCTATATTTCAGTATCAATGTACGTATTTTATTTTATGCGTTTAAAAATATTATTCTGAGGGGGAGGGGATCTATAGTCTTCTGCAGACTGTCAAAGTTGTCAAAGGGGTCCTTGGCAGAAAACAAAAACAAACAAAAATGTTAAAAGTCCCTGCTCTAGATAGAGCGAGTTATGCCAAAAGACCAAAACCAAGTCTGGCACCATTCTGCTTCTTGTTGTTTCTCTGTCGCCCCTCCCCAAAAGCCAACCTTTCAGCCAGGATGGCGTTTCTCACAAAAATCACTGAATTCTCAGGGCTAAAGAAAGAGTGGCCTCCCAACATGGACTGTGTTCTGACAGTGACCTTGGCAAAGGGTAGGAGAAGCTGGCTTCTCCTGAAGCTTCCCTTGGCCTGGAGAAGGGTCCCTTTGTTTTCTCAATCAAACTGAGCCACCTTTCCTACTTCAAAATCCACTGTTTTGTCAATATAAATATTAACTTGAGGGGATAAGAAAACCACACGCTAGATGAGCAAAAAAGTCCTGGGACAGACAGGTCACTAGATCTGCCGAGTACACACCTAGGACTGTCTACTCTGCCGTGTGCCAGCACCATTGTCCTTACTTGATTTCATATACAGGCTGGCCCAAAAGTAAATTGAGTGGGCATTTCTTTTTGGAAACATAAGCGAAAACAAGGCCATCTGAGCTGGCCAAAAGACCGTCCTAGGTCACGGGGTGTTTGGGCAGTGTCCACCAATTACAGGTCACCTGTGCTTTATACACTCCCAAGTAGCTGCTGAAAGCACTATCCAGTTTACAAATGAGGGAAGAGCCTGGAACACAAGCATCATGGCCGGTGGCACCATCTATACTGGTTGCTCTCTGCTAAGAGCTCCTGGGGAGCTGCAGCGTTTATCTGTGTATCTACAGCAGGAAAGGAATCAGCGTTCCTGGGCTATGACTTAAAGAAAATTAATGATTAGGCCAGATGAGTCCTGGGGACTCCCTACCCCCTCGCAGTCCTAACACCGGGGGTGGGATTTCGAGGCTGGGAGGAATGCCCCACCTGGCTTTGGTCAAGACTGGGATTTCTTAGAAGGTTGGGGGGCCAATCAACGGCCATAAATCTTGAAGAACCTTCACCGTTTTACAACGGAGTTCGTGGGGCCTGCTCTTCTCCCTCTCGTGGTCTATTTACAACGCCAAAATCTCCGTGTTAATGGACCTGGGATAATGGTGTTTACTTTACCGCGATAAAGCGCTCAGCTTCCTGGGTTAGCGGCTGTAAAATGTCCTGGAGGTAGGGGTGTAGGAGGGCGCCGTTAATGTGGGCGCTGGAAGGACCGGGGCACCAGGTTCTCTTCCAGGCGGCCCCTGCCCTGCACCCCCTCGGCCCGGCTGAGCAGCCCAGGCCTCGCGAGTGAGGACGGTTCCCACATAAATCACCAGCGCCAGAGTCTCGGGAAAAGGCGCATTTTTCATTGCTGGCTGCAGGGCAACTCCAGACAGCGAACGAGAAACAGAAGTTGTCTTTAGATAAACCGTTTACCCGAGCGCGCGTCCTGGCAGCGTGGCCTACAGAGCACAGGGCAATGGGGTCCTGGCGCTGCGCCCCCGCCAGCCGAGCACCTCGCACAGGCCTCCGAAGTAAAACCCAGATCCTCCAAAGGGCTGGCCCCACGTTCTCCCGCGGGAGGAGAGAAAGTGAGGGCCGAGCGAAAGAAAAGAACTTCAGGGTCTGGCGAGACTGCACAAGTGGTGCGTAGGAAGACTCTAGAGCCCAAAGCCCTCAGAGCCCAACCAGTTACGAGCTGCGTGATGCCAAGCAAGTGACTTTACCTCTCTGAGCTTCAGGACTCTTCAGTTACAAAAGGGATGTAAAAAGTCGTATCTTCCTAGTGCGTGTTCAAAATTAACAAATTAAATCAAATGCGATTCGGGTAACCTGTAACGCCAGTTATTACTCAGAGGTCTGTGGACGGGTCTAAAGGGTTCCGTGAAGCCACTGGAATTGTTGACAAAGGGTTGCACGTACCCAGGCGCATTCTTCCGGGAAGAGGGTCCAGAACTTACATCAAGGTCCCAAACGGGTGCTCTAAACCCAAACGTTAAGACAACAGGCTAGTTCTGTAGCCCGACTGCTTGGTTCAAGTTCTGGCTCTGACACTAGGTGTGTGTGAGACCTTGCCCGTTACTGAAACTTCCTGTTCTCCTCTTCTGTAATAGTTCGCAGGATTGTTGTGGAGAGTAAAAGTGCTTAGTACGGTGTCTGGCGCTAATAAGTGCTACCTAAACGTCATTTTTATGCATCAGCCCTAGCCCTATAGCAAAGACACTTGGCTCCAAAGACAGGCATTCCAGGCGTTGTCTTTTCAAGATGAAGCTGCCAAAATCCCAAAAACCCTCATTGGCCCTGGGCGCCAGCCGGCAGGCCACCTGCCCTTTCCGCTGCCAGATGGCGGCCTTTCCACCGCGCGGGGTGGGTGCACAGGACGCGTTTTGCTCCGGAGCGCTCAGCGGGCGTGCGGGTGCGCACCTCGGACGAGATGCTGTGGAGGGCTCCCCAATTTGGGGAGCTGCGCGATTGCTGGGCGGCTGCCCTTTGAAGGCGGCTCTCACCCCGCCAGCCGCCAGGCGCCCGGGGCTCAGCCGTAATCCGGATTTGGAGGCCGCAGCACTAAACTGGCCGCCACCGACGTGGAAAATCAAAGCTGCCGCCATCCTGGTAGCTCCAGGTCTTGTTTACTTGTTGATGTGTGAGCACCCAAGCAGGACGACCTCGAGTTGGGAATCGGCCTTGAGAGAAGAGGGGTAGGGGCCTCTCGGGAGCGGGCACCTCCAGCCTCCACTCCACCGGAGGCCCAAGCTTCCTATCGCCGGCAGACACGTTTCCTTCCCTCCTAAGGTCAGAGGTTGAGCCCAGGAGAGGCCTGCTCCCTCTTCCCTCGAGGCCCACCCCGCGTGGCGGCCCGGAGCCCGGAGCCCCGTTTCCAGCCGCGCCTCCTTCCCCCCTCCCAGCTCGCTGGCCATCCATTAGTGTAATCCCCTGTCCAAACACTGTGGCCGGGACAGCCAGACGTTGGTGTAAACAGACCCGGGGGGACAATTCTAACGATATAAATAAAATAACCATTAATAGCGCAACTTGTTCGATGAGCCGGAGGCCGTGCACCCCGGACTCCAGCCTTGCTCAGTTTGTGTACACAGCGTGGACACCGCGCCTCTGTCAGGTAAACCCGAGGTTCTTGCCAGAGCTGAAATCTAAATCCCGCGCAGGTGAGGTCCCCGCAGGCGCGTCACCGGGAACCAACTTGCGACACGCACAGGCCTGGACACGCACGTGGCTTGAGACAGACGCACACACTATGGACGCCGCGCCACCGCTCCTCGGCTTAATGTAACCGCCTGAGCCCAGCCCCAAACACAGCGGAAACTCGGGTTAACCCGGCTCTTCTCCAAAATCTTGAGCCTAAGTGCCCTGCCCCGGCCCTCTCCGCCCCATCCGCAGACTTCGTGCGCACAGGGACGCAGAGCTCACACCCAGAAACGGAAAAAGTCAGCCTCCACTAATCCAGGGGTTAATACAAAAAATTAACATTTATTGAACGTTTGTTGTGCTAGGCACTACACTAAGTGCTTCACAGAGGTAATTTTTAATCCTTAGAGCGACCTACGAGGTAGGTACTTTTAGTATTCCCAGTTCTACAAATCAGAAAAGCAGGGCTCAGAATTAAGGAAACCCGCCCCAGACAGAGTAGAGGCAGGATTTGAACCCACCATTCCGCACCAGGAAACGCACTGTGCACTCCCGAGGTGCAGGCACTTTTCAGATTCCCAAGGCGCTGGTTTCCAGCACTTTCCCAACACTCGTGGCAGCGGTGGTTGATTTCCAATGGGATGTTCCTTCTTCTGCCAAGGGCATGGGCAGAGTGGCCTGTGAAGTCTGGACAGAGAGGGAGGGGAGCCGCCTCTAAAAGCCCTGTAGCCTGTTCTAAGGGATTGGGAGTTGGGGCTCTGGACACTCCCAGAGCTAGGCCTCTGGGCTAGCCCATCAGCTCAGAGACTCCACACCCCAGCTGGTGAGCCAGCTAGGGGAAGGTCTCCTTGGGGCCAGGTGGCCTTGGAGTCCTAGTTGCTGGAGTCCGGCTGGGACAAGATGTTCTCTATAGCCCACCCAGCTGTTGGAGTGGCAGCGTCTGCTCCACAGGCCTGGAAGTGTTGCGTCTATCCCTTACCTGCTCTGTGCCCTTGGACAAGTCATTTCATTGTACGGGCCTCAGTTTCCATAGCTCTAAATTGGGGGGAGAGGCAATAATATCTGTCTCGTAGGGATGTAATGGTTGTACATGTGAAATGTTTTGTTCACCGATGGGAAGTTTATCACAATTAATATTAATTCCATGGCAGGCACTTCAGAAGGCAGAACTGAGGGCTAGCAGCCCCTCTTCTCTTTGAAGAGAAAGCAAAGAAGAAAGGAGATGGGGAGAAAAGAAGCAGCTCTGAGGGGTTCATCTGAGAGGGTTGGGAGAGCTCCACGTGGCTCTGGATCAGTCGTGTTTATTTTCAAGGCAACTACCAGTGAATCCCATCACTAGGCACTTTCTTCTTGGCAGCTATGGACTACCGCCTGGGTCCTACAAGAAGATTTGGGGTGGGGAAGGCTGCTGAATACAGAGCAGGAATTTGCAAAAGCAGGGAGAACTACCTGGGCAGGCAGTCCATGCGTGGAGAGCTCAGCATGGTAACACTGGCGCTGCCCAGGGAAGCAAGAGGAGTAAAGAGAGGGAGCTGAGTGTGGAAAGCAAGGAACTTAACCTTGGGCAAGTTACTTCACCTCTCTGAGCTTCAGTTTCCTCCTCGGTAAAATGCTTACACAGGGCCATAGACAAAGAGCTATTGCAAGAAACAGAAACAATAACAACGGTGGACACTTAGAAAGGGTTTACAACGCTCCTAGTGTAGTTCTCTGATCTTCATGCCCATGAGTCTCCCAGCCCTACTGAAGTCTGACAGTTTATGTGGGAGTTGGGGAGTGGGGAGGGTCTCGATGAGCCACACATGTGCTTGTAGAAAAGCCCTGGAAGGCCATTGCTGGTGGGAGTATTATTGCTATCCACAGGATTATTTCTATTATTACTGCTGCTTACTCCCAACCCTGAGAGGAAGTCATCACTAACTGCTCTTTACAGAAAAGTAAACAGGCTCAGAGTGGGTAAGTGACTTACCTGAAGTCACACAGCGAGTCTGAGACAGAGAGAAGAGATCGAAAGCCAGAAGTTCTCACCTATACCAGAAGGAAAAGGAGAGGAGGACTGTGGGGGTTCTGCTGAGGCCAGGGTTGAAGAGGGGAGGCCAGGGTGGGAGAGGGACGCCCACTGCCCGCAGGGGTAGGTCCTGGGCAACTGATTTATTTACATTCCAGCTTGGACACTAATTGGCCAGATCTTTATCTAAACATGATAACAATGACATGAAACTTTGTGGATTTGTTTACTGCAGCTAAAAATGATGCATTTGTGGGAGCCAAAAGCTGGGTCAGGGTGCGGGATTTGTTTGCTGCGGCTGGAGGGGGGGGGTGAATGTCCAAGAGGAGAAGCGGAGGTTCTCCGCTTGGTGGTTCCAAATGCATATCCTAAAACTTCAGAGATTAAGAAGGTTAGTCTCCTTGTTTGGGGACCACAAAAAAGAAGCACAAAATTTGATTGGTAGTTAAATAATGGTTTTTTCCCTCCGAGTGAGAAAAAGGGGCACCTGGGAATCCTGCTCCTTGATCTCTGCTCAGTAAAGGAGAGGTTCAGAGTCTCCCTCCTTGTGTTTAATCACCACCGCTCAAGCCCACCCTCAGCCACCATCATAAGAACACTTACTACTCGCCTCTCTGTGCTGAGGACACTGTAAGCACTTTCCTTCCATCATTTCTTTAATCCTTACTGCAGACCCATAAAGTCTGCACCATTCTTATCTCCTTTTGTAGGTGAGAAAACTGCTACTTAGTAAGGCTGAAGGACTGGTTTGAGTTACAAGACTACAAAAGCAGCAGGACCAGGCTCCAAACTCCTCTAGTGGATTCCAGGGTCGATGCTTTGGCCCAAGACAGAGGCAAGAGGTGTGACTCTAATTTAGGGAAAGCCATGGTCTTCCAGGGCCCCACCCCAAATTCAGCCTCCTCACTCTGTGGGCTCTTCCTGCAAAGGACGGTATCACAGGTGCGAACTCTTACACATGCATGCTTCTGAGATTTGTGTACATCGATTCATAGACACCTTGACTGGCTTACTGGTTGTGGGAGGTGTAAAACATTATATGAATGCTTCCTCAGCGTGAGGGTTACAACATGTACACACACACCACCCTCTCTACTATACTAATGGGGGGATGTGGAGTTTTTGAAAGTCTAAATTGCAGAATAATTTCAATGTGGTTTTATTACTTTCAAGAACACACACAGTCATTACAACGCTAGTAATAAAATCTATTCCCTCTTCTCTGGCTGCAGCTTAGACAGGTCCTTATGGGACCACTTTGGACAAGACTAATTGTAATGATCCCATAAATTGCCTGTATGAAAATAGTGCATCTGATAGTCATGAAAGCTAATTTTCATCTTGGATCATATAAACATTTCTCTCCAAATCTCATGTTACTACCAGTAATTCACATTTTTGTGGGGGCAAAAGGAGGGAGGAGGATTCAGAATGGGTGTTAGCCCGGCCCTCCCGTTTTGACCACACTCTCTGAAAGAGCAGAGCCCAAATGTGAGTCTACATTTATGCGCAGTCCTGAGTGCCTTCTTCCTCATGCCTATCCACACGTGCACACTGATGTACTCACACAGGAAAGCAACTTCCTTTGCATTCAAGGAGAAAGATAAGTCCATAGAAATATATATGTCAGGTCCACGTGCATCTGTTGGAAACCCGTATTTATCAGTGTGTGGCAACTTCGACCAACCTCAGAAATGTGCTTGCAGATGGGGGGCAAAGGGCTAGAGATTGGCCTGCTGCCTACTGTGCAGCTGGGGAGCCCAACTTACAGGGGAGAAGACCCCAGACCCTGTCTCCTCTTTGGAGGCCAGTTACTCAGTGGCCCCACTGGCCCCCTACCCAGCAGCTAAGAAGAGGGTAAGAGATTACAGGTGGGTGGGAAACTCTTACACATGCTCAGTTCTTGCCCTCTCTGGCTGGTGTGAGATGGGGGACCCCATTCTCCTCACCCAAATTTGGCCCCTGCATTTTAAGGCAGCCAGAGAAACACTTCAACACTTTCCAGCTGGGGTGACCTCAAGGCTAAACAGCCCCCTCATCTAAAGTGGGGCTGGCAGGAAAGAAAAGAAGAGGTCAGTGCAGTCTGCTCCTGCTGGTGTGTTGTAGGGGAGGGGTCCGCCATGTGGAGGCCCCAACTGTGCTCTCCAGGGATGCCTGGGGCCCAGGCCTCTGGTCGCCTTCAGTTCCACCTTGATCCTCTCCGGACGGCCACAATAGAAGGAAACGGAGGCTCTGCAGGATCTGCCTGGAGTGGGGATTTCCATGGGGAGGGTGGCCAAGTCTGCCACCTGGAGCCCCACATATTGGTCAGGGTCCACAGCAGAGGCTGCTGGAGGTTGGGGGGCTAGGAAGTCGGAGAGGTCCTCCAGGCTGGAGTAGGGTGCAGACAAGTGTTCCTATCACACGCCCAGGAGCGCCTGGGAGTTTTTTTATGAGCAGCTCCTGAGAAAGAGTAAGCACGAGAGGGGTCTGGGTCTCAGCAGTGAGGCTGAGCTCAATTAGTGTGCCCCCACCCAGTGCAGCCCTCCAGTACAATGCGGGGGGGGGGGGGGGGCGGGAGTGGGTGTGGGGAAGGTGGAAGGGGACGGGGCGAATTCCCTCCATATCAAACGCCAGCAGTGTCCAGGGACAAAAAAGTATGAGAGCACTGGAGTGGAGGAGTGAGAAAGGAGGAGGAAAAGGAATGAAATAAAATGGGGGGCAGTGGAGTGAAAAAATAAGGAAGAGTGAAACCGGTGGGGAGGAGTGGAGACCCAGAGAGAAAAGAGGCCAGGGAGGGGAGAAGGGGGTGAGGGAGAAAGGAGGTGGGAGAAGGGTAGTGAAGGAAAGGGGGTGGGGGTAGGAGGAAGGGAGGGGGTGGAAGAGTAAGACATGTGTGAGATGGGGGACCCCATTGGGGGCGCAATGAAAGAGGACGGGGCCACAAGGGGAGAGGGACTGGCTACAAAGTGGAACAGGAGGACGCTCGGGAAGTTTTAGGGTCCCAGACTCCGAGGCTCTGCGGGTCTCTGAGTACCGCGAGCCGCCAGGGGTAAGGTCTTTCTCTCGAGTTGGAGGGAGTGCGGAGAGGTGAGCGGAGTTCGAGAACTTACAGGAAGGTTCAAGGACAGAGGCCCGGAACGCGTCACTCTGGGGCTCCTTGCTAGGGCTGGGAGCTCTCCGCCGGCAGCTGGAGGAAAAAAAGCGCCAGGGAGAAAGCCCCGCACTCTGGGTCCGCGCAAAGTGCACGCAGGCCGGGAGACGCGCGCACATGGCTGGCAGGGGAGCCTGGCAACCTTACAGTTCTCTCAGCCTCGAGGCCCTCATTTCTTTATCTCCGACCTGACACGGCGGCATCTCCGCGGGCTGTGGAGCCTGCGAGGTCAAAGCTCCCAGTTGCGGGTGTGGACCTGGCTCCTCCAGCGCGTCGCGCCTCCTGTCCCTGTGGCTGTGCGCTCTGCTGCGCAGCGGCCGCCTGGGGCCTGGGTCCTTTCCAGGTCCGATTCCTAACTTGTGCCGAGCAAGGCAAGCAGTCCACGCTCACACCCAAAACATCCCCGCAGAGTCAGGCATGCTAGGAGTGTCGCCTGAGAGGTGGTAATTGCTGGGTGTACCCCAGAGCTTCAGGGAATCAAGGGCAAGTTAGCGGCAAGGCCCGCAAACCCAGTCGCCCAGTGATGGAGCAAAGGTCTTGCCGTACCTTGGGGATCGCTTCAGCCCGGTGCCGACTGAAGACCGGGACCTCCAAGTTGAATGCAGCGAGGGCGAGATAAGGCGTTACTTAAGCGACAAGACTGCGGCAGATTTTTCTTTCCGAGAAAGGTCTTTTTCGTTCTCGAACGGTTTGAAGTTATTCTCTCCAACATGAACCCCCAGGAAGATTTGGGGAAAGGCTGAAGTCCCAAGGCTTGCGGTTGAGAGCAGACAGGGTCGAGAACTGAGAATATCACTCTAGGAAGAGTCACGAAAACTCTCTGCTTGTTTGAACGTGATAACCACATTCCCCCACCCTGGCTCGGAGACCCGCGCAAAGCAGGCAGACGCCCTGGTTCAAGTGAACTAATTCACCAAAGACTGCAGCGGAAGTTCAGAAGTCAGACTATATTTTTAAAAGTCTATAGACATTGAAATTTCACTACAGGAAGTAAACTCACATTTAAAAAAAAGTTAAGGAACGCATGCAGAATTCCAATTTAATCCCCAAGTTAAAACTTCACTGCACTCCTGAACAACACGCTCAAATAGTACAAATTTTAAAAAGCATCCTTTATTTAGGCATTTTTGTTTGATAAAATATTGCATTAATTTTCATTCGGCAACGTTAGCCTTTCTGACTTGTGTGTTTTATTGCAGAATAGAACCGGTTTTGTTGATGAGAGCTGTATTTACATTGTTATCTTACAATTTTTTGGAGTGGGGCAGATACACAGATAGATGTGGAAAGTCCTGTCCCTGAGAAATCAAAACTCACTTCCTCAGCAAGGGCCTGTAATTTACAAAGAACTACACGGATTACTGAATTACTAGTTTTCTCCGAGGGAAGGGAAGTGGTGACTTCTTTAGAAAATTCAATTCCAAACACAATCTGGGAAAATTTATACAGACACATGCAAAACAAGCTAAAATGCTCAAAGCTCCATTTTAAAGTATCTTACAAAATTACTGAAACGAAGAAATTTTTCCTCTCAAGGAATTAGATCAGTTCATTACTTTCTGTGACTGAACTACCAAGTTGATGTCTCTTGAAAAGTAGAAAATGTATTCATCCTTCTCAGAAAACACTGTTGCCTCAAGATTGCTCAAAAGTTTTGGATAGCTTTCTAACATTCCTCAACTAAAAATCAAACCAAAAAAACATGTACACGTACACACCACTATCACCACCACGGTCAACGTAACAAAAACCTATTTAGTACCGCTGCTAAAGAGGAAACTTTTTTCTTTTGTTTTTATTTATTTTTTTATTTTTTGGTAAGATGCCATTGAAATTTAAATTTCTAGGAAAGCAGCAAAAAATGAAAAAAATCTATGAAAAAAATTCTTCTGAAATGTTATCATATAGTTTTGGCTGGCTGAGTTCATCACAGGATGGATGGTTTTTCACGCTTTAATAGAAAATCATTTCTGTCAAATATATGGTGATGGAAGGAGAACTGACTCTGGGTGGTGAACACACAATGTGATATATGTGTGATATGTAGATGATGTATTACAGAATTGTACACTTTAAACCTGTGTAATTTTACTAACCATTGTCAGCCCCAATAAATTTTAATTAAAAAACTCATTTCTGACTTTGGTGCTACATTTAGATTAGAAAACTGCCATTATGTTCCATATTTTTGTGGTCTTGATTACATAATTAAATGGTTATTTGAATAGTTGGACGTTAACAACATAAGCAGGTGGCACATTTAACTAAAATGATCGATTCTCTGCCTATATTTATATGTATATTAGTGAAGTAATTTTGTGTAAAGAATAATAACTCATGGGAACACTTTACAGTTTCCAAAGAATCGTCGCATTTTATTTGATAATATATTTATTGTAATGATTAGCATGTGACTTTTCTCCAAAAGAGGTATAATTTTATCGGTTATGCACACGTATAGCATTTCCCTCTCATAGAATTTACCATCATTTTACTGTAATCTTTAATCAAATATGGGAGGAGAAAACTTCCATAAATGTATAATGTGACAAGCGTATGTAGGCAGATACACTCGATTAAAATAAAATCAAACACTTCCCACGGATGTAATGATATTTACTTTATCTGACAGTAATTAGCTAAACTGTCTGGAACGAAAACCTATTATTAGTCGAGCACAGCTCCAGGATTTTAAAGATCCACTTTTCAGACAAGAGAATGCAAACGCCCCAGAACGCGACTGTAACTGGATACGCTTGGAACCAGATTCCACGTTCTGATAAGTGACTCGGGAGAACCGACCGCTGCTGTAATGTAACTACTGCTCGGACGCTTTCCTCCCGGGCAGCAGCGCACAGCTGGTGGCGCACACGCTCGCAAGTGGTCGGGGCTGCAGGCTGTGGGCACAGAAAAGGCATATGGCCTAATGGGATTGGCCTGGTGGGGATCCCGGCTGGGAAGCTCCGCTGCAGGGGAACCAGAGCCACCAAAAGAAGCTTCAACAACCAGGGGATCGAGAGGACCCGAGCCCCTGCTCAGGACATAAAGCCAAGATCAGCTCTAGGTATCGGGTAGAAGTCTCCTGCCCGCTAGATCCGCCATGCGCCGCGCTGGGTATAAGAGGAAAGGGGGAGGTAAAGGCACAGAAACCGCCTCCTAGGCCCCTGAGCCCGCTGTCCTCACGCTCTGGATCCTCTTGGACCTCCAGACCCGTGGGTCTGAACTTCTGTTCCCGTGCGACCAGCAACCTGGGCAGGGGCCACAACGGAGAACCACTCAGGCCTGGCTCGAGGGTACCTGGCGGAGTAGGGGGGGCAACAGGTTTGTGTGAGAGCCGAGCTGGGGTGGGGAGGAGACAGCCTGCTGCCTGCTCAGAGAGGAGGCGAGCCGGCGACTCCGGGTGGATTCCCCGCAGCAGCAGCGGGTGTGTGGGCGTGCCTCGGTGCTCCCGCCTCCGCCCTCCCCACCGGCTCTAAAGTGGGGGTTCTTGGAGTTGGGTTTAGGAAAGGCCTAGCAGGGAAGTGCTGGGGAGAAGCAAGAGAACGTAGCAAGGAGAAATGCAGGCTTCGGCGGGAAACTGGGGAGAGACAGTTTCAGTAGGATTTGTATTTTTCTTCTTTTCTGACTCTTGAAATCATGTAAGGAAAGCATCCAAAGAGGCGAAAAAATCGGGGACCAGGGGGAAGCAGAAACATTCCCCGCAACGGTCTGGCCGTGGGGATGGGGGTTGGCGGAGTGGGGCTGGAACGTAGCCTCCTTCCTTCACTCTCTCCTGCCACCGTGACCCCCACCCTCCAGGACCCCGACCCCGCAGTGCCGCACACTCACCCCCACCTCTTTCTCGAGCTGTGCGCTGGAGCGCTTGCGATCCGCAGCGAAACGAGGCGCATTCTCCTCTCTGCAGCATCACGGCCTGGTTCGGAGACGTCCGCCCTGCCTGAGGCGTCAATAGTCTCAGAATGCAAAGCAGAAAGGCACCCGGCGCCCCCGTGGCTGAGAGACGGTCATCCCCCCCGCAAGGCCCTGCCCACAGAGGGTCCCCCAGCCGCTAGCCCGCCGCCAC
This sequence comes from Rhinolophus hipposideros, assembly GCF_964194185.1. Taxonomy (NCBI): domain Eukaryota; kingdom Metazoa; phylum Chordata; class Mammalia; order Chiroptera; family Rhinolophidae; genus Rhinolophus; species Rhinolophus hipposideros. The sequence continues at coordinate 24,719,131 of NC_138061.1, read as the reverse complement.
CTAAGAACTCTCCTGTGCACTTGGCCCGCGCGGCCTCCTCGCTCCGCGGGCCGCCCCAGGGGCCGACTCCCCGCACCATTTCCGCTCCCTCCTGAACAGCCCCGCCTCTCCCCCCTCCCGACAGGCTGTTCTTCCTCTCCTCGGCCTTGGGCACCCACTCCTCCCGCGGTTGCGGGGGGCGGGGGCCCTCACGGCAACTCGTCTCCACTCCCATTCCGGGTCTGCCACCGCCCGAGGGCGTCATCCACAGTCCCGCCACCTTCCACCCACCCCTTCCAGTTGAGGCCGGTCTCCCCCAGCTCCACCAATCTCGGCCGCCGAAAAATGCTTGGGGTGGCTAGCGCCGGATCAGGGGCAGCATGTGTGGGTCTGAACACATCTCTATTTTTTCCAAGACCAGCGCTGCACACGGGGCTTTCTGTGGGCCTCACGGCAGCGCCTGCTGCTCCTCGCTGGGCTAGACGTGGTGGCAGGCGAACGCCTACTGTGCTTCAGAAAGATGATCCCCCCCCCCACTAGTGTGAAGTTTCCAGAAGTTCAGGGGACCCCACAGATTCCCCCAGAAAACAACTAGGGCCGCACGGGGGCGCCAAAAGGCGTGTGGGTTGGAGAAATTAGACGTCTCCGAGGTTCAAGGCCTAGACGCAGGCGCCTGATTTCAATAGGAAGAAAAGACAGCCTCCGTGGCTGGGTCACGCCTCTTCTGAGGACTGATCCTGCACTCAAGACCACGTGAAGCCATCCCGTGTGTAGGCACTCCAGCCATGTCATCACCAGTGCAGTAAACAAATACTGATTGACCTCGGGTGCAGAATAGCAGTAGTTGACATGTATTGAGCACTTAATATGTGCGGGGCCCTGCAATAAACTTCTGCATTTTTTTGCGTCATCTATCCCTCCTTTTTGTAGACAAAGAAACTAAGGCTTACAAATTTGCCCAGCGTCACACATTGACTAGGCCAGGATTCGAACCAAGAGATGATACCAGACAACAAGGTTCAGTAGTAACTCTATCATCCTGTCTCTCACATACCTGCTTCGTGTGGCGGCTCCAAGAGCTATAAGGGCAAGTGGAACCGGGACCCTGCTGCTGGGTGGGGTGGGGGACTCACAGTCTACCCGGGGAGAGCAGGAAGGCAATACAGCTAAAGTACTAGGTGGGAAATGATAAGTGACACGACTGTCCTTTACTAACACGCTGCAAGTTAGAGGCGGGAGAGATGACTTCCGACTAGGTGATCAGAGAGTGCGCTTCCATGGAGGAGGTGGTATTTGAGCGGAGACTTGGAGAACAGCTTTCGACTCAAGGAGAGAAGGGCGGGGAAGACATTCCAAGTGGAGGAGACAGCTTGAACAAAGCCAACAAGGCGGGAACGGACACGTCGTTGGTCCACAGATATATAAAACATCCCGTCTCCTTGGGGATCCAGTGTCCGGTATTTACAAGCCAGGAAGCTTTCCTGCCCAGCAGCAGCTAGAAAAACCTCCCTCCTTGGGCCATCCTTCCCAGCAGTTGGTTCACGGACAGGAAGCCTCCCAGAACTGGCGCTGGCCAGGAAGGTGCAGCCAGGAGGGGCGGGAATCGGTAGTTCGGGCACCCGGGGCAGTGCGCCCCGCTAGCAGCGACTGGGACTTCGCGACTCTATACTAGTCCTTGTCTATTTCTGGTAGTGCCACTACACCCAACCCACCACTGCGGAGGGCGTGGTCCACATGAGCTGGAACCAATGGGGAGGGAGGCCGAGGAGACAGCCCCTCCCCCGACGTGACGCACGACCCCCGGGCACCGGCTTCACAGCCGAGGCCCCAGTCCCTGCAGTGGCTGTTAACAAAACCCAGACTCCCAGGTCCAGGCCAATGGAGGCGATTTAGACTGGAGTGAGACCGCGTCTGTCAAAAGCCCCACTCGGCAGCAGCGGCAGAGTCCAGAGGAGAGCTGGAGCCGCTGGGCTGCCTCCCCGCCCCCGCCGGGATTTATTGAGTATTTGGACTGGACAATTAAGTGGCCCTGATGATGTTACCAAGCCCGGTCACCTCCACCCCTTTCTCAGTCAAAGACATTTTGAACCTGGAGCAGCAGCAGCAGCAGCAGCAGCAGCAGCAGCAGCAGCAGCAGCACTTCCACAGCGCGCAATTGCAGGCGGACTTGGAGCACCACTTCCACTCGGTGCCCTGCATGCTAGCCGCCGCCGATGGGACACAATTTTCTGACGGAGGGGAGGAGGACGAGGAAGAAGAGGGCGAGAAACTGTCCTATTTGAACTCTCTAGCCACCACTGACGGTCACGGGGATTCGGGGCTCTGTCCCCAGAGCTATGTCCACACGGTCTTGCGGGACTCGTGCAGCGGGCCTAAGGAACATGAAGAGGAATCTGAGGTCGTGAGAGACCGGAGCCAAAGTGAGTAGAGGGGAAAAGGAAACGTACCCGCACATCTGGAGCAATGGCGGAGCGCCCGCAAACAGCCCACAATCCTTGCCAGCACGGCGGTCTGCCCCTCTAGCCTTTGGCTGGGGTCATGCTTCGCCCTGGTCAACGACAGCTCCGCAAAGCGCAGGTGCCTGCGAAGGAGCCTGGGTGGAGGGGACGCACAAGGTGACCCCAACAACTACTCCTTGGGGGGGGCGGGGTGCAGCATCCAAGGAAAGGGAAAGTAGTTATTGCTGCCCTGATGCTGATAAACAGCACGGGCTCAGCTGCCGCTGGGTCCTGACAACTCCTAGTATTTTTGCTATTTCCAAGAGCTAGAGAGGTCAGAGCCTGAACCTTTCCCATTTTCGCTCTAACGTGAGACAAGTTCTCTGAGGCCAGGGCAGTGGTCCCTTCTTCTCGGAAAAGAACGTCCAAGCAGGTTGTGTCCCCAGCATTCGCAGAGATCAGGAACTTTGGTAGAGACCAGCTGGGTGGTTTCTTCGCCTCTTCAACTTCCTTGCACCCACAGCACCCAGCAGGGAGGGAAACGATGGCCGTAGAGTGTGTGGGAATACAGTCCATTCTGCAGAGCACTCACACCCCTAAGGCGCCGGCCTTTTTTCGAAAATTCGTAACGATTTGCTTTGTGTCCCAGGCTGTACGGCTGCGGGCCAAAAGAAAACCGCGCCGAACTTGGTCCGAGATCATGGCCGTTGAAATCGGATGGGAGGTGACGAGGGTAGAGAAATCAGATAACTGAATAAAGCCTCTAAGAAAGTGTTTGTTTCTGAGGGGATGCAATCAGAGTCTCTTTCCCCAGGAGGAGATTTGATATGGTAGAAGCCAAGGCCTACACCCTGGCAGCTCTCCTGGGCCTAACATCGACGTGAAACTGTCTAAATCAGTCGATCAAATTTCCTTTTCTCTCTAAGGTAGCACCGACGGTCTCACACAGACATTTAGCTGTGGGCATGTAGTCTTTTAAGAGCAAAAATCAGTCTATGGGCAATGCACAAACGTTACACCCAGGCATTTCCTATCAGAACGATTTTCAAGCAAGTCTCGTATACTGGCCCCCAAATACCAACATGCCTCACACCTTCAGCTATCCGTGACGGAGTGGAAGGCAAACGAGTTTGCAAATACTGTAGTTATTATGTAGTTACCACTTTCCTCCTGAAAATAGTCATTAACCCCCTGAGCCGCACATGTAATACAGGGTAATCTCTTCTCTCACAGATGCTCAAGTTCTAAATAAACGCTCACTACCCCTCCCCATGGAACGTGCCTCCAGGGCGTTCTGAGGGTACTTGGGCTGTCGCCTGGTCCCACGGCGCCAGGAGCCACAAACTTTCCAAAAAGTCCAGGGATTTACCACCATACACTCCACGCTGTTGCCAAAAGGGGCCACAGTGCTCCGGAGCCGGAGCCGCGGCGAGGTCAGGAACATCTAAGGGACGCTGTTGTTTTCCTTCTTCCGCAGAAAGCTGCCAGCTGAAGAAACCCCTGGAGGCGGCCGGAGACTGTAAGGCGGCGGAGGACAGCGAGAGGCCGAAGCCACGCAGCCGCCGGAAGCCCCGCGTCCTCTTCTCGCAAGCCCAGGTCTTTGAGCTGGAACGCAGGTTCAAGCAGCAGCGGTACCTGTCGGCGCCCGAGCGCGAGCACCTCGCCAGCAGCCTGAAGCTCACGTCCACGCAGGTGAAGATCTGGTTCCAGAATCGCAGGTACAAGTGCAAGAGACAACGGCAGGACAAGTCTCTAGAGCTGGGTGCGCACGCGCCCCCGCCGCCGCCGCGCCGCGTGGCGGTGCCGGTGCTGGTGCGGGACGGCAAGCCGTGCGTCACGCCCGGGGCGCAAGCTTATGGCGCACCCTACAGCGTGAGCGCGGGTGCCTATTCCTACAACAGCTTCCCCGCCTACGGCTATGGGAACTCGGCAGCCGCCGCCGCCGCCGCCGCTGCCGCCGCCGCCGCCGCCGCGGCCTACAGCGGTAGCTACGGCTGTGCGTACCCGGCAGGCGGCGGCGGCGGCGGCGGCGGCGGTGGCGGCGGGGCCTCTGCGGCGGCCGCGGCCATGCAGCCCGCCTGTAGTGCGGCAGGAGCCGGCCCCTTTGTGAACGTGAGCAACCTGGGCGGCTTCGGCGGCGGTGGCGGCGCGCCCGCGTTGCACCAGGGTGCTGCTGGCGGGGCCGCATGCGCGCAGGGCACCTTGCAGGGCATCCGGGCCTGGTAGGGTCACGGCGGCGGGCGCCCCAGCGCAGCCTGGCGCTGCAGGACTGACACGCGAGAAAGGCTGGATCCAAGGGCCAGGTCCCCTTGTTAAAAAAATGAAAACATAACTGGCTCCCCAGGACCCCGGAGCGCAGCTCACGCGAGGCCTGGGAAAGGGGACTCGGGCGAGGAGGATGCCTGGGACCGGTCGCGGAGACTGTCTCTGAGACAGAAACGCCGGCTGGGTTCCGGGGAGGACGATGGCCCTGACTTGGCCCGGAAAGGAGTGCGAGAGGCTGGGACTCTGGCTGCCGCTTGGTTCTCTGAGAGCGAGGAGGCTTCTCTCTCTCTCGGCCTTCCCGCGGCCTCCGCGAAGCGTTGGCGGAGAATCCAAGGACAACAAGAGCATGAAGGAGAGAAAAATGGTCGTCGTGGCTTGAGAAATCCCCAGGCCCTACTGACCCTCTGCCCCCTTTGCGGGCCCGGAGCGTTACACCACAGTCGATTTTCCGTTTCCCAACCGCCTGCCCTCCACAGCAGATACCTCGGCCTGGGTCCCCGAATTGTCAGGGGACATAGAACTCTGCGAGAAAAACCAGCGGAGCGAAATCAAAAGTGGGGGTGGGGGGGGCTGAACAAATCCGAGACCCGGTGGCCCATGAGAGGTGTTACCGGGTTCCTTTCTGTTTCGTATTCTGTATTCAGCACATATAATATATATATATATATATATATATAACTATATTCACACGCCGTGTACACACCCGCTGCCATACACTACAGGAGTCAATAAACAAGGTGCAATATTTCCAAACCGTTGGCCGGCTACAGAGTTTGTTTAGCCCCCCAAAGTGGGGAGGGGTCCTTTAAACGCGGCGCGCAGGAGAGCACAAGGTGCGTAAGGGAAAGCAGCCCTGCTGGGCTATCTCAAGGCTGGGTCTCCCCTGCGCCAGCTCCCAGGCAGCCTGTCCGGTCTCCTCGTGGCTTTGTTCATTAATTTCTTTTTACTCTCGTGGGGAGAACAGGTCGGAGACTCAGGACCTTTTGAGGTCCCGGGCTTTGTAATCCCCCCAAGGTTTACCCAGAAGCTTGGGCCAGTGTCTAAGCCTGCGTTAGGTCACCGTTTAGACTCTGCCCCACCTGGAGGGTCGCCCGAGAACAGGAAACCTTGTCCACGGGGCCCAGCCGGAGGCGGCGCCAAGGCGGCTCCCTCTGCCACCGGCCGGGCTTTCAGCGCGTTGGAGGGCGCTACGCTGCGCCCCGCCGCGGCCGCGTTCCCCCCTCGGCCGCCCTCCCTTCTCCCCCGGCGGCCGCGGCTTTATACGGCTCCTTGTCACTTGCGGAGAATGCCTGTGCGAGGCCTGTGCTGCCACACGGCCGATTGTGAGCGTGCCAAGGCGGGTGAATGGGGAGGCCTCAGAGTGCCGCGCCATTGTGGGGCCGGGCCTCGCTGAAAGGCGGCTCCGGGCCGGGAAGGTGCGGAAAGAATGGCTTTTTATTGGAGTCCCGAACAAAAGGTGTGGTAGGAAGGCGAAGTCCCCTGCGCGAACAAAAACCCCAGCGCGTCGGGATTGACGTCCTCCCCGAGCTCCCCATTGCTTCTCAGAGCGGGGGCTTTGTGCTGCAGTCTGCTCAACAGAGGGACGGAGAAATGCGCGGGGGTTTTGTTCCCCACTTTTTGTGCGCTGGAGGAGGGGGCGGCAAGGGGGGCCGGGGGCTGGGCGGGCATCAGGAAGGGGCGCGCTGATGAGGCCCCGCGGGTCCGGGCGCCGAGACGTTCAGCGGGAGTCGGCGGTCTGAATGCAGGGTCATTATTGCTACAAGTTTAGCAATTTCGCCCTTACAGGAGTGGGCGGGGGCTACTAGGCTGCTGCGAGGCCACTGGGCTGGGGAGCTGCAGAGACTGCGGGGAGAAGGAAGGAAAAAAAGGAGGGGAGGAACAGAGGGGAGGCAGGCAAGGGAACCCTCCAAAACCCGCTGACCGCCCAGGATGAGGCTTGGGCGCGTCCGAAAGGACCTAGCGGGAGGCTACAGAGGCCCCTCCCTCACCTCACCTCCCTGGAGGCAGAAAGACCCAGGAGCTGAGCGTGAGCTTCTGCGTCCATCTGCGAGTCCCTCATCTCCTCGCCGTCAGTTCCCTCCTTTCTCAAAAGCCGTTCTGGAGCGGGGACACTGCCTCCCACCACCGCGTTCACCACCGTGACACCCCAAGCTCCCTTCCTAGCAGCCCTCTCTTCTGGAGCTATTATCTTCCCGTGAGTTGCTTAAGCTAAGGGTCGGGGAGGGAATTCTCGCTTCCTAACACGTTTCTCCCGGCCTGCAGCCGCAGACAACCCGTTCATCCATCCATCCATCCATCCATCCATCCATCCATCCATCCATCCAACAGCATTTACTGAGCACCTAAGAAAATATGTTCTCTTGCACGTTCTGGATCTCAGGGACAGTGAAAAAAAACAGTGTCTGCAGACTTATGAAGTTTATTTTCAAGGGTGTGTGAGCCAGGGAGGCAGACAACAAACAAATACATGTAAAAATAGTAGATCAATTCTAAAAAAGAACTAGAACCAAGTCTTGGAGGGAGGGTTCTTTTGAAGTAGATGGTCAAGAAAGCCACATATGGGAGATTACATTTAAGCTGCTGCCTGAATGACAAAAAGGAAGCCAGTCCAAACAGCGCTTTGCTCTTGCAGTCTCCATGCTTCTGCACAGGCCCTCCCCTTGGCCTGGAATGCCCTTCACCCCCATCTTTCTGGTGAACTCTTGCTCCTCCTTCAAGGCCAAGCTTCTTTCCTGAACCGCCCAAGTGAAGGTAATCCCTCCCTAATATGTGCCACCAGAGTCTTAGGTACTTTCCAATATAACAACATAGTGCTGTGTAAAGATTTATTTGCCTCTCCCTCCACCTGAGGTCCCAGTGAGGTCGTTGTGGAGGGCAGGTTGGCTTGTATTTCCTCTGAGACAGATAACACAGTAGGAGATCATGGGGCCAGGTCCCTTCAGGGCCATGTGGATAGCTCCAGTGGTGTGGAAATGCAGCCTTGGGTGCTGGCTGCAAGGGAGATGTGGTGTGGGGCTCTTGGCTCATCTCGGTAGAGCCAGGACAGCGGAAATCGCAGGCAGAAGATGTGCAACCCATCCCGATCCCAGAGGAAGTTCCCAACTTCGGTACTCCGTGATGCCGTCTGGGGACATGGCTTCTCCAGGAGACTGTGGCCCCTTGCCCTACAACTCAAACTCAGCAAAGGGAGGCTGAAAACTTGGTAATGACCTTGACACTAGGACACAAAGTTTAGGGGTTGGAGAAGACTCAGGGAAGGGGAAGAGAATGAGGACTCAGGAGGGTTGGGGGATGGAAACCGGGGATGTATAGGATAAATCCTGGTCCTATATCTGGGACCCAATTCGACTTCCCCTTCATTCACTAGGTGAGGAGAATGGTGGGTGATCAAGATGATGCCAGCACCCCGGGGGCGCTCACTTTTAAAGCGGGATTTCAGCGCCTGTACCCCAGGAACCCAAGGCTCTGGGAGCAGACGTCCTTGCTCCGCTGGGGGTTTCCTAAGTAAGCAACTTTTTCTCCAACCTGGTCTGTATCCTGCTGGGCCGTGGCCTCTCAGTGCTCCCACCGCCAGATCCCCACCTTCCTTGCCCAGCTTCCTTCTAGCCCACGCTAATCTTCCTTCATTCTGCATCCCCTCCTGTTCTGGAAATGAGGCCTGTGATCTTTATACAGGAAACAGAGATGGTTCTATGGACTGGCTTCCGTGCAGTTTGCGTGTCTTGAGATACTTAAACCCAGCCCGTTCCCGCTCCCTACCCTTCCCCAGAACCTTCAGTCTCTGAGTATAAATAGCTCCCAAGTCTTCACTGTAGGATTTCCTACTGCTCTTTGCTCAGGTTCCAGCGCCTTGGCCATTGGAAGGTGAAAACCCTTGACTAACACAGCCACTTCTCCCTTGAGCTCCCTCTGCAGGGGGAAAGACCCCCCTCTCAGGCCCAAATTGCTGCTTCTTTTTTTTTTTTTTTTTTTTTTTTGAAGCTATGGATTGTCCTGTCAGCCAGGAGGAATCTTAAAATGCAGGCAGGCCTTCTAACGACCCATGAGACTTTGAAGAGGTGAAGTAAGTCGTCCCTTTGGGCTCTGGTTTCTGAGCTCTCAGACAGAGAGAAGGATGGACTATACTTATGATTTCAGAGATTACTTGTGGCTCAGACCTTTCTTGCTTCCCTGAATGAGTGGCTAATCCCTCCCCACCCAGTCACTGGTGCCACACTGAGCTTAAGAAGTGGATAGGCACCACTAGGGAGGTGGAATAGGTTCTAGAAAGCCAGGCTTTTTTTCTTTTTTCCTGTTGAGCCCAATCTTGAGTGGTTAAGAGGCTGGACTCTGAAGTGAGGCTGCCTCAATTCTCACCTCAGATCACCATATCCAGAGGCAGAGACCTTGAGTAAGTTAGGAGCACTCTGAACCCCAATTTCCTCCTCTATAAAATGGGTATGTTTGTAGCATTTTTCATAGTTTTTTTTTAAGCTATGGTAAAATGCACAAAGTTTAAATGTACAACTAAATGGATGTTTATATATGTAAACACTCATGTACAAATCTCCTTGGCTTTGAAAGTTAAATGAGATGATCTGTGAAAAAGGAGCTTAGCTCAGTGTCTGGTAGGCATCGGGCATTGCATCAATGTTATAAGCCAGGCTGGTGCTAGGCACTGTGTATGCTGAAAAGCCCAGGACTCTTCTGCCCTAGAGGCACTCACAGGTCCGCCAGGGTAGCGCGGCTGGCCAGAGCACTCAGAACCGCAACACCGCGGCCGCACGTCTCCACAGAGGCAGGCCGGAGCCATCGCTGGCAAGCCAGGGCCAGGCGTCTTCTCAGAGGCTTGGGCCTTGGTTGGGTCTGGAGAAACTGACTGAAGGGGAAGGTGAAAAGAGGTTCCAGGCGGAGCCTCCGGCCCCCTCTAGGTAATTACTGAAGGGAGGAAAGGGTTGGGAGGAGAAACCCAGCCCCTCTTGGCAGGGCTTCTCCCGGGTCCCGCGCTCCGCAGTTGCCACGCTCCGCCGGAGTAACCTGGGGCCACGCATCTCCGCAAGGGTGGGGTGGGTAGGCGGGCGCTTCCCTGGAGAAAGGCGCGTGCAGGAGGAGGATGGGTTCCAGACCTCCATGGCAGCCGCCTCCCCCTCCACTTCAGGGTTCAGTGCCACAGACGGGGCTTTTCTCCCCAGGCGAGGGGACGGGTCCTGGTAGGACGGCTGGTTCTCCGCGACCAGACAGTTCAGGGCTCTGCCGCAGCCTGACTCCGCGCGAAGGGACGGGATCCTGGGAACCGCCGGGGGCAGCGCAGGTGACATGGAGCCGGGCGCCGCCTCCCAGACAGGCTGGGGGCGGTCAGAGCCCGCTGGGCAGGGAGCGCACCGGCGAGCTCCTGGAGAGCCTGGCCAACAATCAGGTTGAGAGTCCAAACTTGAAGAGCCAGCCGTCCCGACGAGCGCAACCTGGGAGAGAGCCAGGCCCGGCGCGCAGCGAGGAGTACGGGTAGGACGCTCTGCGGAGTTTGGTGGGCGCGTAAGGCCTCTGTAGGAAGTCCGGGGGAGGCGGCTGGGGGGCCGAGGGGCTGGGGTCATCCTAAAACCACATTTGCTTATAGAAAGGACTCCTTCGCCCCCCAACCTAGGCCGTAGGTAACATTAATAACAGCGGAGTTTTCTAAAGGGGTGTTTAGAAAATTTATGCAGTATGAAATACGTACAGAAAAGACCTACATGTACAGCTCGCTGAATCTTCACACACTGTACACGCCGGTGAAACCAGTTCCCAGATGAACAGACAGAACATTACCAGCCTCCAAAAGTTCCCTCGTGATTTCTTCTTGTCACTACCACCACCACTATCCTGGCTTCTAACAGTAACCAAGATAGATTAGTGTTGCCTGGTTTGGAACATTATATAAATGGAATCAAATAGGATGTACTTTATGTGCCTGGCGTTTGTCGTTTGTGAGATTTATCCATATTGCTGCGTGAAGTTGTAGATCGTTTCCTTTCATTACATCCCTTTAGAGTATTCCATCGTGTGACTATACCACAATTGATCTATCCATCCTGCTGTTGATGGTCAGTTGGGTAGTTTCTAGTTTGGGGCTGTTGTGAATCGTGCTGCTACACACATTCTCGAACAGCACGCAATAGAACTTTCTGCAGTGATGGAAATGTTCTGGGCTGTACAATAGGGTACCCCTAGTCACATGTGGTTGAGTGACAGAGAAATTGGATTTTCAATTTTCTAAAATTGTAATTAATTTAAATATAAAGAGCCACATGTATTGGACAGCACAGTTCTAGTATGTCTTGTGGTGACCGTAATGAACGTTTCTTTTCAGGATTTACCGAGAAGTGCAAGCCCTGTCAAGGGGTATGAATCTCAGCTTTAGTAGATTCTGCCAAGCAGTTTTCTAAAGTGGGCTATATCATTTTACACTCCCAACAGCAGTAGAACCACACATTCCCCAATACTTAGTATTTTTATTTCATTTCTTTTCATTTCAGCCATTCTGCTGAGCATGTAGTTAAAAGAGGCCTTGGTTCACTTTTAAGTAAGATGGAAATTGCCACTTAACCATAGTAAAGATGATGCTGATGACGGTTGGAGGGATTCTTGGGGACTGAGAGATGTAATAAGGATCTAAAGTTCACCCTCTATACCACCCCTCCCCTGCAACCAGGCCTCCCACCCAAGCAGCCTTCTCTCCTAGGAACTGGATCAAGGCTAACAGGGCATAAAGAAGGGGCCATGAGTATGAAGTGATCCATCTCCCACAGCTCTTGTCATTTTATGCCTTCTTAAAATCAGTGGCCCTCTTCCTTTCTGGTTACTTATTGGAATATGCCACCAAAGGAGATGGTGTGATGGCCTTGCAGGCTGCAGCCATCGCTGAGAAGCAAGGTTTTGTGCCGGCTCAGGTTTAGCATGCAATTTGGCCCTGCCTTATATAAAATGGCATTAAGAACTTTTGGGCATGCTACCTCACTGGCTTATTGAGAAGCAGAGTAAGCCCTGGGAGGCACCAGAGGGCCTGGCTTCCATGTGTGTGCGCGCACACGCGTTAGGTATTTCTTGTTTACACACGTAGAAACTGAGGCTGAGAGAGATTAAGTCACTTCCCTTAAGGCCACATGGCTGGTAAACAGTAGCAGTAACCCCAAGCCACTGAGAACATTTCTGACATTTTCTACCTCCCTTCCTTGGGTAAACAGAGCCCTGGCTGGTGTAGATCTTGAAACTCTGGATCAAATTGATGTCCTCTGCTAAACTTCTCTTCGGATGGACCCAAACTGATCATTGACCACTTTTGTGTGGCCATTTCAGCAGAGGAAGTGCTCATGTTGTAATGCCAGTGAAATTTACTTTGTGTGACACTGAGTTCTTGGAAAGTTGTGTGCAAAGAACTTTTTGCTTGTGGAGGGGGAGAAAACAGTACATTTTAAAGTTCATCCCTGGAATTTGTTGCTTAAAAGCATTCCAAAGTGAATTATTTTGTAAAGTGAGGAATCCTTTTGAAATATGAGTAATAAGCCAGCATTTGCTTTGTAAGTTTGGGTTTTCAAGTAATAAATAAGGGTGAAGAGCAAATCAAGATTGTATGTAAGATTCATCAATTCTTCACTCATATTTCCTCTTTCATAGAGACAGGTTCTCATGAAAGTTTCATCTGGACCATCTTGGCAGTAAGTTCTCTGAGGGGCCTACAGATTAGATTAGTTCTCTCTCCGGGTGCTACATAACTAGAAACTCCGTGCCCTCGGTGGCTTCTAGTGGATTCAGGCTTAGCTTGGGTGTGTTTTACAGCCCCCCATTTCTTGGTGAGCCTTTCACAGAGGGAGTTCAAAGTCAAATAGGTTATTAGATTAGATGACCTTTCAGGTCCCTTCCAGCCTTGAGTTTCTTTAGATGAAACGTGTTACATGCCTATAGAGTTCAGCTGTGCTGGTGGAAAGGGCCTTAGAAATGACCAAGGTCCAACTCTGTTCTGAGACTGACTCCTGTCTGCAGCATCCCAGGCAGGTAACTGTCCCATAGCTCCGGGACACTAACCATGGGAGAGCCACTCACCACTCCACTCTGTGAGTGTGAGAAAGTTCTGCCTTATGTTTACATGGAATCTGCCTCCTGCAACTTCCATCAGCTGCTCCTCCCATTCCCATGGGTGTCTACTCCCTCTGCATGTCAGTTCTTCAAAAATTTGAAGCCAGCCATTGAATCCCATGCAGACCTTCCCTTCTCCAGATGAAAGAGCCTTAGTTTCTTTGACTGTCAGCTTCCTGGTCATTCTTCAGTGGGTGTTCTCTAGCTCACCCATTTCTTCTGTACCTGGGCTGTTCTGGTGTATACCCCACAGGAGGTCCCCTCTTCCTAAACCTTTAAACACTCCTACCTTCCTGTACTCTTCTGAGAAGGCTGAGGCTCTCCACTACTAGGCTCTCCCTTTGGGCCCCATTCTCCTCAATTTATGTTTTTATTCCATAGTCTTCAGAGGAATAAGTACAGATTCTCCCTAAAAATAACACTTCCCCTAAAATTCTAGATATAATTTCTTTTCTACGTCTCAAAACAATGCTTCTTATTTTGAGTTCTGAGGTCTCCCCACCCTACAATTTAAAATTCTCTATCTTTCTTCCTTTCACCCTCAAACATGTAGCAATCTCTCCATATTATCTTCTCTTAGCACTCACAGGTGCCCCTTCCTCAAATATCTTTCCTTCCCTTTTGGGGAGTCAGATTTCTGAATACCTGTCTTCACCAGCTACTTCTCTTTCCCTCAGTCTGAATGATGCTTACCTCCCAAGGGGTGAATATTGACGCCCAATTCAAAGTTACTCCCAAAGTTTGTGGTCAGCTGTTTTTACTCTTTGCCTGATGCCAGCCAGGTTCCCTTCTCCAGCACTGCTGAGGAGTTCAATTCCTGCCACTTCCCCTAATTATCTGAGACTCATTCTTTGAGATCAGAAGGCTTTTCTTCAGGCTTGTGCCTTATTACCTCTCTTGAGTGTTTGGCATAATGACTTTTTTTTCCGGAAAATCTTATTGTGGTTTGGACACCCTGTACTACCCTGATCATTTTCTTTCTCAAAGGGTAGTTAGTCCTCTTCTTTCTCCAGCCCCACTTAATACAACCCTCCAAGTCTCTGTGACTTTTCTAAAGCTTGTCATTGCACACACAGTGTCAATTATCACTTTTAGACTAAGAGGCCCTGAATCTACAGATTGCCTACGTCTCCCTTTAATGTCATATTTTCAAATACCTAGGGGATAATTCTACTTGTACCTGTCGCATTGTCATCTAAAGTTCATCACCATTCCCCTAAACTACTTACATCTCAACTTTTGCCAAAGGCATCACCTTTCCTTTTCCTCTTCCATTTGGTTGGAACCAGTCAGTGAACAAATTATTTCCCTGAGAGTTTCTCTTTGCTTAGAGCAGAAGAACTGAAAGAACTAACATCGACGAACACCTATTACGTTTCAGGCACTGGGCTCTCCATATCCTGACCTGTTTAATACTGGAAATAGCCTGAACAGTAAATGCCATGAGCTCCATTTTACGGGTTAAGAAATCAAAATTTGAAAATATAAACACCCAGTTTTTAAGTGACAGACATAAAGTTTCAAAGACTCCAGGATTCCAATCAAGGTCTGTCTGGTGCTAACGCCTAAGCACTTTACTATAATGGCCTCCTAACTTGTCACCTTGGATTTGGCAGATCACTGATAAACCCCATCCTCATTTTCTCCAAATGCCTCTAAATCAAAGATACCTACCTCAACCATACTATGGCTCCTCACTGTGTGTAGGATCAAATATACTCTAAAAGACCACTAGTGAACCCTCATCAATGAAATGTCTCATTGTGTTTTTAAATCCTTTTTTTTTTTTTTTTTAAGGAGGGCAGCTCACAGTGGCCCATGTGGGGATCGAACTGGCAACCTTGGTGTTATTAGAACCAGGCTCTAACCAACTGAGCTAACTGGCTACCTCCTCATTATCTCCTTACTGTCCCAATTATGAAGTCTTTTCCAGCTACCACAGCTCCCAGCAATGGCATGTCACATTCTCTTAATGTAAATGACATGGCCTCGCCTGCAAAATTTAGGCCTTGATCCAAGTATTTTTATTGATTGTGTCATTATCTCCATCCTCAATTAGAAAATAAGCTCCCTGAGGGTAAGGATCATGTTTTATGCTGCTTTTGTATTACCTACAGAAATAGATATAAATGAAATCATTTAGGAGAAAATGCTTAGAAAAGTATAAAGTACAATACAAACATTATAAGCATATTATTCTTAAAATTATGAATGTTCTAAACATTGTCAAAATGTATTGGCTGGTTGATAGTGGACATAGGTGCAGCAAACAGTCAGCAGAAACTTGAGGGATTTGCTAAGTAAGTCAGACCCAGAGTTCCTTCTCCTCTTCCTGTTTAATCCTTCACAACATCTTCCTGCCTTCTCAGACTGCATGTGTACAAGGAGAGGCACCTACATTGCCCATTAGGTACTTGGCTTCTTAAGGACAAAGAACACTTGTCTGTCCAGGTTTTTTTTCCCCAGCACATTACTACAGTGGCCAGAACATGCTGGATGTTTGATATATGTTTGACAAAGGAATGAACAACTGGAAATATGACTTGGAACAGATGTTAGCATTGTCCTACATCTCCACTTCCTTTGGGATTCTTTTCCTGCTTCCCCATGTGGAAGGAGAGAATGTCAGAGCTAGAAGGGATCAGCCCAACCTCCCCATGGTAAGGATGAGAAAATGTTCCCAGAGAGGAGAATGTCTGTACCCAGGTCACCTTCCTCTTAGTGGCTTTGTGATGTCCCATCCTGTGCTGTGTCCTCCCCACTGTATTTCACTAACTCCTCCTTTTCAATGTCCTGTCCTTGCACCTATCCCCATCCCTTCTTCCTCTCTGGCAAGTTTCCTTTCCCACATCCCCTCTCCCAGCTCTGCACTCCGAATGCCCCCAACTCATGTTTAATGTTGTACACAGTGCTCTTGGAATGTAAACAAAAAATACCTCCGAGGTTCTGAGCATACACACTTTAGTAATGGTGACTATTTGGGAGGAACACAACCTCCCCTAAGAAGTTACAATTCAGAAGCTTTTCAGGGGCACTCTTCAGGGCTCAACTACCCTTTCAGAATTTCCCTGAGTCCAGAAACATAGTAGGATTTTTATAACCATAAACTATAGTCCAGCTGCTTAAAGTGCCATGCAGTGTACATTCTAGGAGGCTCATGATAACTCTGCAGCCCCAAGTCCTAGTAGCTCCATTTTACAGATGAGTAAGCTGAGGGCTCAGAGAGGTAAAACAACTTGCTTAAGATCACTCAGCTAGTCTCAGAGCAGGGTATTGAACTGATCTATTTGCCTTCTCCAGAAAACTTCTAAAAAGTTTTTATTAAATGTATTGCGTAACATTGGTTAGTAAAATTACATAGGTTTCAATCATAGATTTCTGTAATATATCATCTGTATATTGCACTCTGTGTTCACCACCCAGAGTTAGTTCTCTTTCCATCCCTTTTACCCTCATCTACCACCCTTCTCCCCACTTACCCTTTGGTAACCTGTTTCCCCGAAGATAAGACCTAGCCAGACAATCAGCACTAATGCATCTTTTGGAGTAAAAATTAATATAAGACCTGATCTTATATTATACTATGTTATATAAGACCCAGTCTTATATTATAGTAAAATAAGACCGGGTCTTATATTAATTTTGCTCCAAAAGACGCATTAGAGCTGATTGTCCGGCTAAGTCTTATGTTTTGGGAAACACGGTATCCACTAAACTGTTGTTTGTGTCTATGAGTTTTTGTTTCTTTGTCTTGTTCATTTGTTGCTTTCAGTTTTATATCCCACATGAGTGAAGTCATATGGCTCCCCTCTTTTTCTGTCTGACTTATTTCGCTTAGCATGATAATGTCAAGATTGAACCATGTTATTGCAAATGGCAGTGTTTCATCTTTTCTTATGGCTGAGTAATATTCCACTGTATACATGTACCGTATCTTCTTTATCCAACCTTCTATCAAAGGACACTTTGGTTGTTGCCATTTCTTGGCTACTGTGAATAATGCTGCAATGAACATAGGAATACATATATCTTTATGGGTGAATGTTTTCAAATTTTATGGGTAGATCCCCAGAAGAGGGATTGCTGGGTCGTATGGTAATTCTGTTCTTAATTTTTGGAGGAAACTCCATACTGTTTTCCTTAGTGGCTGTACCAGAAAACTTTTGGAGACACACTGACCAACTGTCAGCCACGTCACTTGAATGCCCACTTTCTCCTGGATGACTGCTCTTGGTGAGGTCTCTCCTGTAAGAACCGTCCCACACCTTGGCTCTATCACTGCTCCCATCAGTTTAGCATCTCTGGAGAGCAGAGAAGCAGTGCCCTGCTGTGCCCTCTAGTGGTGACAGGGAGACACACAGCTCTTTGGGGTGCCGTTTCTGAGGGCCTCTGTCAGCACCCTCTGGTGTTGGCCAGGGACAAAAGGCCACATAGACTCAGGCTTCAGAGGTGCCGGCATCTCCCAGGTTTCCCTGGAAGGACCTGGATTCTCTGGATCCCCCATTTTCCTACTAATCCTTTAAGGAAGACCCACCCATGCCTGACAGTGACCAAAATCAGATAAGAGAGGGACTTGGCAACAGCCCCAAATTCTTCTTCAGAGAGTCAGCAAGAGCATGTGACTCCGAGTGTCTATAACTGATGTCTATTCTTAGCTTCCACAGTCCTTTGTTCATCGACACACCTCTGCCTGGCATTGTACTAAGTTCCCAAATTTACTTATGTCACATGCCCTTGAGTAGGTCTCTTAATCTCTCTGTGTATCACATGTGCAGATCGAGCCTGTAAAGCTGCCCACAACCTTGCAGCCTTCCTTCAGATCAATAAGCAAACCTTCTCCGAATGGACTCCGGGTCACCTGGGACCCTTGACCCCTTTGGGAAAATTAGAAAAAGGCATCACTTCTTCCAAGTGGACATGGCTTTTCCAGGTGCTGGGATTGGTGGGTGGGTGTGGGTGTCTCTCGGGCTGGGCTCCCTTGTCCAGTGAACAACCCCCACAACCAAATGCCGAGGTTTTATTGCCACATGCTTCTATTAATCCCTCTCTCTACTCACTGAGTAACATGATGCTAAATGGACATGCTGACCACCTTTAGAGGACACCAAAACAACCACTGTTTGGGGAAAAATTCAGTAATAAATAGGTGGGTTGGCCTCTATCCAGGGGAGGGAAAGTCCAGCCCTCTGAGTTTACTTGATTTCCTCAGGCACTGGGACAAATATTGCTCTTGCCACTGTTCCTACAGCCCAAAGAAGAATTCCTCCCTTAACTGACTGCAATTCCTACAATGGATTTAATTCTTAAATCACTAAAAGTACAGATGAAGACTTGAGTTGTGGACAGTGATGAATTAGAGACATACACTTTGAGGGAAGGTGAGAACAAATAACCCTGTGATGAAAGACAGCCACCTGGTGAGTAGCAGGGCAGAACAAGGGCATTTTACACTCTGTTTTCTTCTCTTTGCCCTAATGCTCTTCTACTTCCTTCTCCTCTTCATCTCCTCTCCTCTCCTCTCCTTTTCTCTTCTCTTCTCTCCTTTTTTCCTCCTCTTCTCTCCTCTCCCCTCTCCTCCTCCCCTATCTTTACTTCTTCTCTCCTCTTATGCCTCACTTTCTCTCTGCCTCTTCTTTTGAAACCTCTGCTTGTCATTCTATCTTCCTCTCTTTCTCTGTTTCCCTTCTTTCTTTCCTCACTTTCCTTTTATCCACTAATTGACTTATAATATGGAATTTAAAGTATTTGATAGCATTGTTTATTCTATTATTTATATTTAAAAATAAAACAACTTCAACCAGTCACAATTCACTCATGAAAAGAACAGTGTTAAATGACTTTGTTATTTTGTATATAAACCATAGTACCTTTTTCTGTGCATTAGTGATCTTTGATTAGAAAAAAGTCCTCCCCCTGCCCCACAGAGTTTATACACTACTAGGGAGGGGAGGGAAACCAGCAAGAAGGTACTCATATGATTAGCATCAAGGGAAAATCTTCAGGATACCAGCAGCAAGGAAGGTGCAGGATCATGGAATGATGAAGGTGGATTCTCTATTCCAAGCTCCTTGCTTTGTTTCCAGGCTTTCTCCTCTGGAGTTTTCTGGAGAAGACAGATAGAACATTTCTGTGGTTTTTCCAAAATCACACAGCCAGTTCATGGCAAGAGCTTGAGTAGAAATGATTTATTGAACACAACAAATATGCAGCACGGGGAACATAATGTGAGGACATTATAGGAGCTACAAGAATTCAAACAGCTTAATAAGACCCAGTTCCCACTTAAATGGAATTATGACCTCCCGGGAGAGGATAGATCATTTAAACAACACTCATTTACCAAGTGGACAAAATCAGATTCAACCCTAATCTATAGATTATGCTTCCAATTCACATTCACACACGATAGGTCACTCTAATGGAAGGGTCAGAGATATGGGCCATGCACACAGAAGATGATCGGTTTTCCTTTCAGCACTCAGCACACACCCAGCCCTGACATGTTAGACAACAGCTCACCACAAGCAGCTGCTGCCGTTACTGTCTGCCCTTCTGCATCCTCTAAGTACCTTCTGCAGTAAGCCGCATGATTCCTTTTCCCAGGGTTTGCTGTGATCTGCAATTAGCAGGCAGCCTTGCTGACTGGCTTGGATTTTGTTAAGTCCTGAATCCCAGAGCACTTTTCCCTTTCCCTTTCTTCCTCTCTCTCTCTTTTTCATGGCACCACTTTCTATTCAGTCCAAAAAACTATCTATGGAGTATTTACTATCGCCAAGCACTGTGCTAGGTGGAAGGAACAGATACAATAAGTCAAGGTCCCTGTCCTTCAGTTGGTTATAGTGTCATGGGGTCGGGGAGGGGGGTGGCACATTCATAAAGAAGATTTCCCTTCCTCTGAGATGGGAAGGGATAACTTGTGGGTTGTGCAGGGTGCTGTACAACCAGGAGGGCTCAGGATGGGCTTCTGGGAGAAGGTGACATGTAAGCCAAGTTTTGAGGCATGAATAGGGGTTAGCCAGGCTCAGGGAAGAAAAGTAAAACTAGTTCTGTAAAAGGAAAGGTGGGAAGTTGGTGAGAGAAGGCTTTAAGGGAAAGCTTAGGGACCAGTTTACTCAATGTTGTGTCCCTAAGAAGGTCTCGCACATTAAAACCATCTCTCTGTGTTGGGGGAGACACAGGTAGACATGCATAGGTTTTGTTTTGACTCTAGGAACAATTTCATTTGGCTTTAAAATGCATATTGGATTAACAGAAGAAACTGTGTGCAGGGGAAAGGAGTATATGGGAACTCTGTACTTCCTGCTCAGTTTTTCTATGAATCTAAAAATGTTCTGAAAAATAAGGTCTATTAATTTTTTTAAAACCCTTATGTAGGGGTTATTTAGTTTAATTTATGTATTTGGGGGGCAGCCAATGTTATCATTGTTGTCATTGAGAACACGGAATTCCATGGAGCTCATGACAAGGAGCCTTGCTTCTCTTCCCACTCCCATTTCTCCCTAGTCCTTCCCCACCTCAGGGACACCATCACTCTGCTCAGGCCAGCCTGACTTGATCATTGTTGATCCTTCTGCCTCCCTCACCCCACCTCTAAGCTATCACGTAGTTCTGCAGATTGTACTTTAAGCTGGAATCCATCCAGTTTGCTCCATTTCCTTTTCCTCCCCTCTGGAATGAGCCACCATCATCTTTCTCCCAGCATGACTTCTTCAATGGCCTCTGCAGTGCACATCCCACTTGTATGAGTCTGCTTACTCTGCTATAACAAAGTATCACAAACTGGTGGCTTAAACAACAGATATTTGTTTTCTCACAGTTCTGGATGCTGGAAGTCTAAGATCAAGGTGTCAGTAGGGTTGGTTTCTTCTGAGGTTTCTTTCCTTGACTTGTAGGTGGCCTTCTTCTCCCTGTGCCTTCACACGGTCTTCCCTCCATGTGTGTATGTCTTTGTCCTAATCTCCTCTTCTCCTAAGGGCACCCATCTTTTATGCTCTGCCCTCTCTTCATGGGGCTACCCCCTATGCATTCCTCAGTTCTCAGAGACTCCTTTCCTGAATGCCTTGTCTCAAGATGGTGCCCACTGTGATTTTCTATTCTAGCTCCCTTTCCCTTTACTTGGCGGCTGTTATCACATTTTTTTTTAATTAAGATTTTTTTTTTATTGGGGAATATTGGCGAAGAGTGTGTTTCTCCAGGGCCTGTCAGCTCCAAGTCTTCAATCTAGTTGTGGAGGGCGCAGCTCACTGGCCCATGTGGGAATCAAACCAGCAACCCTGTTCAGAGTTCGTGTTTTAACCAACTGAGCCATCTGGCTGGCCCTGTTATCACAATTTTGATATCATGTGTTTTTTTGTTTCCTTGTTTTGTTTGTTTCCCTCCCCTGCCTCCCTCCACCCAGTCTGTAAACGTCCTGAGGACAAAGACCGTTTCTGTTTTGTTTACACCTGTATACTTGCTCCTGGCATAGTACCCAGTACAGAGAAAGTGTTCATCAAATATTTATTGAGAGTTACAAAATGAACAGGGAGCTTAGACTTTGTTCTCTGGGCATGGGAAGCTGCCAAAGAATTTCTAGTAGGAAAATGACATGGTCAGATGCACATTTTAGAGAGGTCTCTTTGGCTACAGTGGGGAGGGGGTAGGTTAAGGGGCTGGTCCTGGAATCACGGAAACTAGTAGGGAGACTATTGCAACAGTCCAAGTAAGAAACAATGAAATATTGAACTAGGGTCGTGGAAATGGGAAAGAAAAGGAGATAGCACTTGTAGGACCTGACAGTTTGTCAGATGTAAGAGGTGGAGGACAGGGGAGACTCCAAGATGACCCCTGGATCTTGGGCTAGGTGAGAAGGTGAATGGCAGTATCTTTCATGGAGACTGGAAGAGGAGAGGGGGAGCAGGTTGACTGAGAGTGTTGGGGGGCAGTAAATTAGGAGGACACCTATCTTATCTCCCTACTATAAGTCTCCCCATTAAGACAGGGATTGTGTTGAAGTTCCCATTTTAAGTTGCCCTGCACATAGTAGCCCCTCAGTAATCCCGGCTGGGGACAGTGCATGGAGGCCCTTAGTCACAAGCATGACGTCAGTTGTGGAGACCCTCACACCTGTCCACAAGCCCTAACACCCTGGGGATGTTGATTCTCCAAATTCCCATGTCACTTATATCCTCCAAGCCCTGCTCAGCCTGTTCCATTCCTGATGGCCCCTCACGCTTTGCTTGTTTTCAGTCCTGGCAGAAACAAAGCAAGTCTAAAATACACCAGCCAACTGGCAAGTGATGAGTGATTAGCTGCCTGGCTCTAAAAGGCTGGAATGAGGCGGCCTTTCAGTGCTAAGTGCAGTAACCCTAGCCCTGGTTTGCTGTAATTCTAGATGGAGGTGGTCTGCGACTAGAGGTGGACAGGGCAGCATGTAGAGATCCTAGAGGTCCTCAGCTGGGCAGCGGGAAGAGAGTGCATCTGTCTGCAGTCAATTGAAAGTCTGAAATTAACACTCAGCCACTCAGATGGAGGTAAATGAGAGGCACTGGGTTACGTGAGAGGACAAGAGATTCTTATTTACTAAGGGAAGGTTGTGTGTGTGTTTTTTCTTTTTTAAAGATATTTTTGGGGAAGAGGAACAGGACTTTTTTTTATTATTATTGGGAATAGTGTATACTTCCAGGACTTTTTTTTCCCCCAAGTCAAGTTGTTGTCCTTTCAATCTTAGTTGTTGAGGGTGCCGTTCAGCTTCAAGTTGTTGTCCTTTCAGTCTTAGTTGTATAGGGCGCAGCTCAGCTCCAGGTCCAGTTGCCATTGCTAGTTGCAGGGAGCACAGCCCACCATCCCTTGCGGGGGACGAACCGGCAACCTTTAAGGTGCCTTGTTCAATCTTAGTTGCAGGGGGTGGAGCCCACCATCCCTTGCGGGACTCAAGGAATTGAACTGGCAACCCTGTGGTTGAGAGGATGTGCTCCAACCAACTGAGCCATCTGGGAGCTCAGCGGCAGCTCAAGGTGTCCGGCAGCCTTCGGAGTTAGGAGCATGGAGCCCTAACTGCCTGAGCCACCGAGCCGGCCCGTATGTGTGTTTTTTCAACTGCAGGAGATGCAGTGGCCATACTTAGTTTCTTTCTTGCTCCTCACCTAAGATGAGACACCACATTTACAGGGAGAGTCTCATTTCTTTTTTTCTTGATTTCTGCCACGTTTCCTCCAGCTCTGTAGTTTTGAACCTCAGTTTCCTCACTGATGAAGTGGGAGTCATAGTCCATCCATCAAAGGGTTGTTGTGAGAACCCAAATGAACTAAAGGATTTAAAGGAAAGCCTGGCTCCTAGAGGTATTCCTGAATCCAGGTGGTTAGCTCCTACTGAAAGCAAGTCTCTGTTTCAGAAGTAGCAGGGCATTGGAGAAATGCAGTCAGCTCTCAGATGTGTGTGGTTTGCAGTGTAATAGTAAATACCGGGGCTGCCAAAATAATGCATACACATTTTAGGAGATATGGGGACAGAGCCCCAGAGAGCAGTTTCCAGGCTCTCGGCCTCACGTGGAAAGGTGCTTGCTCGGGTAGTAGATGGCCGTCAGCTATGGCTAGTTGGCCGTCAGCTGTAACCATTGAGCCATTGGCCACTAATGTAACTGCCGCAGCTGCGTTGAGGAGTGGAGTCAAGGAGAGAGTCAGTCGGTTGGCAGAAAGGTGGACAGCAGGTCGCACATCATGTGAATCCAGCCTCCAGTGAGACTATAATGGTATGACTCCCCTACCTATGGCTCCGTGAGTGTTCCTTTTTGGCCTCACCATGTCCTGCGTTCTTATGTGGGGAGTGGGACTAGAGACCCCACAGGCCGCCCTGCGTGACAGGAGATGTTAATACTTTGGTCAGCGTTGCTCAAGCAGTACTTCCCTGTAATCAGAAGTGTCTAGATGACGATGGTAACCACTTTGAGCACCTCTTGTAATTGCAGAAGTCAAACATGACTTGTATTCATCTTCTGTTATCAGTATATATTAATAGTTTTTTCCTTTCTTAAAATGTGTATACATTTGTGGGGATAGAGTCCCAGAGAGCAGTTTCCAGGCTCTTGGCCTCATGTGGAAAGGTGCTGGCTCGATTATCAGATGGCCATCAGCTGTTACCGGTTAGCCATTAGCCACTAGTATAACTGCCGTGGCTACACTAGGGGGTTGGTTGGTTGGTTGGTTAGCAGAGAAGCGGATGGCAGATTGCAGCTAGCAAGTGGGGTTGATTGGTTGGCGGAGAAGCAGACGGTGGATTGCGGATCGTGTGGCTCCTGCTTTCTGTGTCTCCAATCCAGCCACCAGCGAGAATATAGTGGTATGAACCCCCTATCCATGGCTCCGTTGGTGTTCCTTTTTGGCCTCACCATATCTTGTGTTCTTATGTGGAGAGTGGGACCAGAGACCCTGCATGACATTGTTTTTGCACCCTCTGTATGTGTTTATTTAAACTGTGCTTAATGCACAGGACAGGAGTGATCACCTAGTGTTTTTAATCAAACACTAATTCACTATAACTCGGATGGTTTAGGCCATCATTATCTCCCATTATCCCCAGAGCATTATAATTAATATAATAAGTGTGCGAGCTTTTCATGAAGTGGAATGTGGCTTGTTAATAAACCTAGTTAGAAATGAGTTTCATCATTAAAATCAGTGGTATGGAAGATATGCATATAGGCTAAGATAGTTTACTGTCACTTCCCACCTTTGTATGACAGGAAAAAAGAATCTTCTGAGCCTTGTACATTGTGCCTTTCTGAATGGTACCTGAGGCTGTATTCGAACATGGTCTTGTGTCCGACCATCACATCAGAGAATTTGATTTACTCAAAGCCTCAAGGTTAACCTAATCCTGTTTCTTGACTGTGGAGTTCCCTTGAGCAAACTTCTCATGCAAGGCCTGGTTAGAGCACCTGGAAGGACAGAGCTGTGGTCAGCTTTCAGAACAGATTTTGTGTCTACTTACTGATAAAAGTGTATCCAATAAATGTCCAAAATGTGGCAGGGTTTGATCTGAAAAATGTGAAGTTGTGGGGGAACAGCTAGCCCTCAACAGCTCATAATAATTATGCATGAACCTAATAGTTTGTGCATAATTAAATTTGTTTAGGTCAGTTTGTAACAGTTACTGTTAATACATGTTAAGGCCTAGCGCTTTATCCACCTTATTTCATGTAATCCTTAGAACAACTCTGTGAGGCAGGTCTTATTACTATTCCAATGTTTTTAATCAGGGAAAAGGTGGCCCAGAGATCTTAATGCATTGCCCAAGGTCACACAGCTACTAAGTAGTAGATGGGGATTTGAACCCAGGACTGGCTGAACCTAGAACCCTTGCACTTAATCATTGCATGAGACTTCCCGATAGCACTCAAAAGTTTGAATTTGAACAAGTTTTCCCCTCAAACAGGGTCAGTCTATAGTCAGGCTCTGCTAACAGCTATGCCTTCCTCATCTCAATGTCCACCTGCTAAGATACAGCCACCTTCAAACTGAGAGGGAGCTGCCTCACTCTGCTGCCTCTGTCACGGATTCTGGCAACATCCCCCTCTTGAACCTTCCTGTCATCCAGCCTCATTCTTTACTTAACACTCAGGACCTGAGAGCTGGAGCATACAGTCCCCCGCTGGGAGAATACACACGTACACCAGGGCCCAGAGTGGTTCTTCAGCCTTGCTTGAGCACAGCCCAGACTGGGTCCTCACACCGAATTTGGACAGTTCTAATCTCTCAGGGGTCTTTCTTCTTATTGATGAGACCGTACCTTCTTGTCTCTTCGTCCACTGGTATTGATTCTACCCACTGGAGTCACTCAGAAACCCACTCCCTGTATCACATGACAGCCCTTCGGGTATATTAGGACAGATTTGTTTGTCAGTAGTGTGTGCTTCTTTAGGAAGGACCTAGGGATGTCAAATGCCTTGAGATAATGTCTGCTCTCTCCATTCCCTGCAGATCTCCCCACTGGAAGCTTTGGAAGCTGAAAGACTCTGGCTTCACAGGAATGTATCCTGTCCTCTGGGCAAAGATGTGCTTCCTGAACAGTCCAAGAGGAAGTTGCTAAAGCCTTCTTCCTTTTTATTATTATTTATAATGAGGTATAAATTATATAATTATTTACACAGCTGTTACTGTTTTGAAAAAATTTTTGTTGAGATACAATTTATATACTATAAAACTCATCATTTTAAAGTGTACAATTCAGTGATTTTTAGTGTTTCCACAGAGTTGTGCAGCTAACACCACAATCACTTTTAGAACATTCACTTTTATAACATTCACTTTTAAAGCAATCACTTTCAGTTATCACTCCACAAAGAAACCCCGTAGCCATCAGCAGTCACTCCTGTTCTCTCGTCCCCCAGCCCTGGCAACCACTTTTCATCTCTATGGATTTGCCTATTGTAGACATTTCATATAAACAGAATCACACAATATGTCGTCTTTTGTGACTGACTTTCACTTCGTGTAATGTTCAACCATGTATCAGAATTCCCTTCCCTTTTAAGGCTAAATGATATCCCATTGCATGGAGGTACCACCTTTTGTTTATCCATTCATCAGTGGATGGACCTTTAAGTTGTTTCCACTCTTTGGCTGTTATGAATAATGCTGCTGTGAACATCTGTGGACAAGCTTTTGTGTGAACGTGTTTTCAGTTCTCTGGGGTACACGCCTAGGAGTGGGATTGCTGTTGTAGAGCTTTTAAGTGTACATGTTGGTGTAGTTCATGTCGAGCCCATTTCACGCATAAAGGCTTCCGCCTAAGCTTGGGACTTGGGTGAGCAGTGAGGAACCTATGTCACCAACAAGAGGGTGGTGGCATCCCAGTCAGTGGGAAAGCCCAGCCAGAATCCTACCGGCAGTTTTATTTCCTCTCTCCTGTGCTCTGAGGGGCTCAGTGGTTTCTTGAATTCAAAGATGACATTTACACGTATTCAATAACAATTCAGAAGAAGGGGCAGGGGGGAGTGGTGGCAGGAAAGTTTCTTTTGACATTGATTATAAAAACCTCTTGATTTTAAAACATTAAATTGTTGGTGGGGGGATTATTGTATTTTAGACTTGGGCAATAATCTTAAATGTAATGGTTACTCTCAGAGTCCAACCCAGAATTTTTATAGCGGAGAGAAAGGAGGGATGGCTGCATAACTTAAACAGCAGCTATAGGCAAACCTTACAGCTGAGGCCCCCAGATTGGTGGTGAAAACACACAAGTGGCCGACATGGTTGGACTCTGGTCCATCTATTGAGCATCTCTGATGTGGCCTCTGGGGACACCCAGTGGAGAGAGAGGTTACACTGTGCTACACCAAACACTATAGATTAGAGATCTGCTCCTTAATTCTCCACTCCATGGTGTCACAGAGAAGCTTAAGAGCTCCACGTGGCAGAGCCCAGAGAACTCTGGCCTCGAAGCCCAACACTGTTTCTTAAGTAATGCCACAAATCACTTCACTTTCCTGGGCCTTGGTTTCCTGATCTGTGCAGTTAGGAGAGTGATCCCTTCCCTGTCAGACTCACTTGGTTGTTATCAGACTGAACCAAAGGAGATAATAGGGAGGGGAGCACTCTTTAAGTTGAAGAATACTCGTACATGGTGAGTAAAGGTTCATTATGGGTCTGGATTCATTTAAACTCATTCCTCCATTCACGCCACAGATATGAATGAGTACCTAGTGAGAGTTTAACCTCAACTACCTCTTAAGGTAACTACCACTACATTTTTATTACCTGTTGTATACTTTTGTGTCCTAAATCACTCTAAGTTCAAAAGATTTTCCTTAAGCATCCCTCCTAGTACTCATGCCTACTACTCCCTGCCTAATACGCCCGCCTTCCTGAAACTATGGTCTTTCCAGCAGTCCCCTTTTCAGGATTGTTTCAATTCATTTATGCTTTGGCTGAGGTGTCAAGGTCAAAACCACATGCACCATGATCTGCTACAGATCAACAAAATGCTTCCTGGTTTATTTAGAATGCTTTCTCCAGATACTAAGATAGGGTGAATTCTTTCAGCCTTTGGTAAAGACTTAAGAACTTGAGATAACTTCTTCAAAGCATTTACTTAATGTTGGATCTTTCTACCACCATATGCTGGGCCACAAATGAGACCTATATCACCCCTTGGTATTCTAATGGCTTTGTAATTACACAAGTGGCAAGAAAGGAAACTTGAAAAGTTAAAGGCACAACGCAAATGTCCATCAATGGGTGAATGGATGAAAAAAATGTGACATATCTGTACAATGGAATATTATACAGCATAAAAAGGAATGAAATTCTGACACATGGATGAATCCTGAAGACATTATGTTAAGTGAAATAAGCCCAGTCACAAAAGAACAAATACTAGATGATTCAATTCTACTTAGGTGTGGTACTTAGAAGAGTCAAATTCACAGAGAAAGAAAGTAGAATAGAGGTTACCAAGGGCTGGGGGAAGGGGAGACTGGGGATGTATTATTTAATGGGTACAGAGTTACAGTTGAGAGTATCGAAAAGTTCTAGAAATTGATAGTGGTGATGATTGTACCATATAAATATACTGATTGCCACTGAATTGTACACTTAAAATGGTTAAAGTAGTAAATTTTATTATATATATATCACAAATTGTGTATTCATTCAACTGGTTGATGGCTATTTGGCTATTTGACATCATTGCTGTATTTGACTGTTGGGAATAAAGCCACAGAAAAATGTTAAAGGCAGCTTTTAGAATGTTGTGACATAGTACGAGAGAAGTAGGTTATAAAAGACGTCATGCTCTTTCCAGCACCTTTCTGTGGTGCCTTAATGGTGCGCATGAACATCCTGGCCACAGCTCTCGGGAGAATCTCCACCGGGTTCTTACTAGGTCTGCTCCAAAGTCACCATCTGGTCCCTAACTGATGGTGAAGCATGCTTCCATTGGCCAGTGTGGAACCATTCATGACCACAGAGCTGGGGAAATTGTTGTGAAGTTCACAGGTTAAACACGTGTGGAGTGAGCAGCCTCAGTTTAGTGTGCAAGACAGTGATCTAGAAAATGACAGAACAATCTGCTACCATCCCATCAGTTTGGTTGTACTGTACCAATGACCTCAGGTGTCATCATGGATCAGGAGGAAGCAAAATAAAAACACACAGGGGGGAAAATTCCTGGGATTCTTTTTCAAGGGATGTAATACATACATACAAATACAAGGCCCCGATGAACAACAACAAAAAGAGTATTATTTCTTTCTTAAGAAAACAATGCTATATACTATGATATATACATAGTAAAAAGTCTTGGGTAATATTCAACAAAGTGCATATAGTGAATAGCTCTGTGTGGTGGGATTATGAATAATTTTGTCCCCCCCCCGCCTTTTTTTGCCTATTTGTGTCTTCTAATTTTTCTACAAATCATTTTATAATTTGTATGGTATGAAAATTACATAAAGTTATTTTCAAGTGTATATCTCTGCTTTCCCCTTGCCACAGCAAGGGGAACTGTGTAAAAAGTTCCCCTTGAGTAAAACTTAAGTAAAAAGGCATGGATTTTCCTTCCAGTGATCTTACTGTTTCTTTTCCATTATGTTTTTATATGCTTACATGTTAAGAGGACCTGTTGTTCAAGAGTGGAGCCTGTGGCCTTAGAAAAGTCACTTAATCTCTCTGAGGCTCTGTCCCGTCACCCATTACATAAGAATAGTACTAATAACAACAACAATAATAAAACCTCTCTGTGTGGTGCAGAGGAGTGTGATACTATATGGAAGTACTCAAGAAATGCAGCTGATGTCACTCTTCATTACCGAAAGTAATGCCAGCATCCAGATTACACAGGAAATAGGGTTGAGGGGGATGTGCTCTGATGTTCATTGCAGCTTTATTTATGGTGGCCAAGACATGGAAAAAACTAAAGTGTCCTTCGATAGATGATTGGATAAAGAAGATGTGGTATATATATGCAATGAAATACTGTTCTGCTGTAAGAAAAGATGAAATAGTGCCATTTGCGACAACAAGGATGGATCTTGAGATTACTATGCTAAGCAAAATAAGTCAGACAGAAAAAGTCGTGAACCATATGATTTCATTGATATGTGGTATATAAAACTGACAACAACAAAAGAACAAGACAAACAAATGAAGAAACAAAATTCATAGACACAGACCATAGTTTAGTGGTTACCAGAGGGTAAGGCGGGAATGGGTGGTAGATGAGGATAAAAGGGATGGAAAGAGAACTGACTCTGGGTGGTGAACACACAATGTGATACATAGATAATGTATTATAGAATTGTACACCTGAAACCTATGTTGCTTTATTAACAATTGTCACCCCAATAAAATGTAATTAAAAAAAATTCTCCCTAACCCAGGCAACTGTGATGAATTAAGGTTGTCCCAGAAATACCACAACTAAAGAATGGCCACTAGGGGGCACAATTTCATCACTTGAAATCCTGGGTCCTGTCCCATTTTCTTACCAGTGCATTTTCCCATCCCAAAACTATATGAGCAAGAACCTAGGTATTCAGGAAGCTTTCGGGTGGAGGGAAACCCAAGGTCAGAGGCTCACCATTCCACCCCTCTATTGGTCTCCTCTCCTTGGCCTCCTTTCCTGCCTGCACTCAGTCATAACTGGCATTAGTTCCCCTCTTCTGTGGTGGCAGGGTCTTACTGTGCTTCCTCAGCCAGACATTACCAGAAAGGAAATGTTTTCTTCGCTTGGAGACTGTGCAGCTAAATGTTGTTTGTTCCTTCAAAGTACTGTTCAAGGCTGCTGTGGGCACTCTTTGGTTTGAAGGACTTTTTTCTTTGCTTTGACCCAACTCAGGGTGGCTACCAAGGTCAGAAACAGTCTCCCTGTTTCTCTTCAACCTATCAACTTCTTACTAGGTGGTTTAAGACCATTCCTCTAAAAAATGTTTCATTTGGGGGGGTGGTCAAACTTCCCCTATCCATCTACTGTTGGTGATGACACGCTAGCCAAATCCCTGCTTTGCTTCTCAGAAGGCTACTGCCCCTTCTTTTCCTGTTGCTAAGATTTAGAAAGAGCTGAGCACTTCTCAGACTTTGGTGTGAATAAGAATCATGTAGAGGATAATGTTAAAAATGCAGATTCTACCATTTCACACCTATTAGGACAGCTATTATAAAAATAAAATTAAAAAAAAGAGAACAGGAACTCGGTGTTGGAGAGGATGTGGACAAATTGGAACCCTTATTTATTGCTGTTGAGAATGTAAAATGGTACAGCTGCTGAGGAAAACAGTATGGTGCTTCCTCAAAAAATTAAACATAGAATTACCAGTTGACCCAGCAATTCCACTTCTAGGTATATACCGAAAAGGATTGAAAGCAAGGACTTGAACAGACATTTTCACACCTGTGTTCATAGTAGCATTATTCACAATAACCCAAAGGTGGAAACAACCCAAGTGTCCATTGATGGATGAGTGGATAAACAAAATGTGGTCTGTACATACAATGGAATATTATTCAGCCTTAAAAAGGAAGGAAATTCTGATACATGCTACAACGTGGTTGAACCTTGAGAACATTATGCTGAGTAAAATAAGCCAGTCACAAAAGGACAAATACTGTACGCTTCCACTTACATGAAGCACCTAGAATAGTCAAATACATAAGAGGCAGAAAGCAGAACGGGGAGCTGTTGTTTAACGGGTGCAGTTTCAGTTTGGGATGATGAAAATGTTTTGGAGATGGATGGTGGTGATGGTTAAGTACAACAATGTGAATGTACTTAATGCCATTGAACTGTACACTTGGAAATGATTAAAATGGTAAAATTTTCTGATGTTTATTTCCGTACAATGAAAAAAAGTTTAAAGTAATTTTTTGAAGTGCAGATTCCGGGGTCATACACTAGTGATTCCACAGGTGTAGACTGACGCCCAGGAATCTGCCTTTTTTAAGCCCCTGGGGGTTTTGATGCAGGTGGCCTTGGAGAAACATTGGTGTTCTGTAATGGTGGCTGTGTCTCTGCTTTCCAAAAGCCCTGCATGAAGGTCATCCACCACTAGGGCTTTAAAGTACAGACTGCCACTTACCAGTGTGTGACAAACACCAGGTTTCTCTGTGTCTCAGATTCTTCATCTCTAAAATGGGACTACTAATCCTCCTACTTAATAGGGTCTTTGTAAAAACTGAAGAAGTGTTACGTGCAAAGTCCTTTTAAAGCTTATTCTAACACCAAATGGCAGGGACTACGTGTTAAATGACTGCATGTAAATATTCTCAACTGCCAGGAAGCAGTTGCATCGGGCAACTGAAGTAATGTAGCAGGGTTAGGAGTTAGAGGCATCTGTGCTTCTGCAAAGGTTTGAGTGGTGAGGAGCTTATCCCATGAGAAGCAATGATATTCCCTCAGGTGGGGGAGGGGGTTGTGATGCATCTCAGAATTCTAGTGATTTTATTTAAAATTATTCAGAGGCATTAAAAAAAATCTGGAAGAATTCATATCGTGCTAACAGAGGAGTAGTTGTGGCAGAAGGTAAAGGGGAACTTTCACTTTTTACCCTATTTACTGCTGGGTTGTTTGTTTATTTTGCATTGTAAGGCCCTGTGTTACTCTTGTACTTAGGGGAAAAAAAAAAGATTTTTTAGTTAGAATTGTAGGCATTCCATGTGGCCGTCTCCCATTCAAGACAGTGTCGGCAGTAGAAACACAAATACCCACTCAAAACACTATCTTTATGTAACACTATGGATGATGACAGTGATCAGCAATTTACAAAGCATGTTCACATCCATTATCTCATTTAATCTGTGGTATGGTTTTGTAAAGTAATATTTTACCCTAAATTTAACATCTGAGAAACTAAATGCACAACAAATGCACGTATAAGTGCATCTTTCTCCATCCTTATCCTTTGAGTATAGTCTTTAGTTCACTTTGCTGTAGTGTTTCTGGCACTTATTCTAGTCCTATAATAAAATACATTTATAATACACACTTGCAGATAAGCATTTTTTGCGGAAACTGTCAAAATCTTAAGGACCATTTGGACTTGAGATAGGCAGACCATTGCAGCCCTGACCAGGTAGGAGCTGTGCTACTGTGTCTGTTTGCTTTCAGAAGTTCTCATAACAAAATTCCTAAAAGCAAAATATCTCATGCATATGTATTTTAACAGAACCATTATTTTGTTTAGTCTCCTTACAGGCAGAAACCACATGAGATTTTCATTGTGCAGAGCTTTCTTTCACAGAAAGCTAAATGTCAGGTAGTTTTTTTAAAAGTTGTAAATGGCTTTTCCAATTTGGGCAGATTGAACCTCACCGTTTGAGGATAGGTATTCCTGCTGGTAAATGTGAGGCTTTTAGTGAGCAGGCAAATACTGATGGTTCTTGTTGTTTGCACTGCATTTGCAAAGATTGATTTGGATATTTATTGTTTAATGGTGGTCGTTAGTGGTCACAAGAAAATGAAAATGTCTTTAAATTTCACAAGTATCTTCTTTTAAATCAGGACTCAGCCTCAGGTAGCACTTGTAAATCAGGGGTCTCTCCAGGGTTGGCTACATAATTTGCACCGCCCAGTGCAAGATGAAAGTGAGGAGCCCCTTATTCAAAAATTGTTAAGGATTTCCACATGGCGACATCAAAGTGTTAAACAAGTACAGGGCCCTTTGCAAGTACACAGGTAAGTACGTCCATGAAGCCAGCCCTGTCTCAAATTTTAAAAGTGTACATATGTATGTATGTATGTATGCATTCTTTTTCAAATTTATATTTTATTATAGTTGACATACAATATTATGTTAGTTTCATGTATACAACATATTGATTCAACATTTATATACCTTACTATGTGATCATCACAATAAGTCTAAGGACCATCTGTCACCATATAAAGTTATTATTATGATATTAACTATTTTCTCTATGTTGTACATTACATCCCCGTGACTTATATATTTTATAACTGGAAGTTAACATATTACACATTTCTAAAGATATAAAAGTAAGTCTCTAAGAAAGGGAAGTCTCCCTTCCTATAGGAACCACTGTTACCAGTTTCTTGTATATCTTTCCAGATATTTTCATTCATTTACAAACATGAATGAAAAGCATATACACAATATATTACCTACCCTCCTTAAGGACACACACATACAAATAGTAGCATACTTTACACATTGTTCTGCAGTTTTGTTAACATTATGTCTTAGAGAACGTTCCTTATCACTACAGGTAGACTCATTCTTTTCTATGGCTGCCTAATATTCTGCTGTATGGATGGAACACAATGATTTATCCAGTTCCCTTTGATGGATGTATAGGTTGCTTCCCATGATCAAAAATGCCGCAAAAATACCTTTGCAGATCATTTTCCTACATGCGTGTTTCTGTGGAATCATCAAATCAAAGGTTATGGTTTGTTTTAAATTGTGATAGACCTTGCCAATTGCCCTCTAAAGAGATTGTACCAATTTACACTCTCAGCAATACAGAGTTATCAGATTTCTTTGTTGTTTCTGATTTGTTTGTTTACTTTGTTCTTTAGATTCCACATATAAGCGAAATCTCATTGCATCTGTCTTTCTCTGTCTGACACATTCCACCCAGCACAGTACCCTCCAGGTCGATCCATGCTGCTACAGATGATAAGAACCCATTCCCTTCCATCACCTCTTTTTTTTATCCATTCTTTCATCAATGGACACCCAAGCTGCCTCCACATCTTGGCCATTGTAAACAATGCAATAAACATATGGATGCACACATCCCCTTGAAGTAGCATTTTGGGTTTCCTCTTCGTGTTTCTTGCTATAGCCTTTGTTCTAAAGTCTATTTTGTCTGTTATAAATATGGATACTCCATAGTTATTTTCCGTTTTCATTAAATATCTTTTTCCATCTCTTTACGTCTGTGTGTGTCTTTCAATCTGAAGTGATTCTCCTGTAGGCAGCAAATGTAAGGGTTTTATTTTCTTATCCATTCAGCCCTCCTATGTCTTTTGATTGGTGCATTTAATCCATTTACATTGAAAGTAATTGTTGATAGATATGTAGTTAAATATTGGTGGTGATGAACTCCTTTAGCTTTTTCTTGTCTGGGAAGATCTTTATCTGTTCTTCGATTCTAAATGACAGCTTTACTGGGTAGAGTAATCTTGGGTTCTCTATTACTGGGTAGAGTAATCAGGTCCTTCTTTTCATCACTTTGAGTATTTCCTGCCAATCTCTTCTGGCCTGAAAAGTTTCTGTTGAGAAATCAGCATATATAGTCTTATGGGAGCTCCCTTGTAGATAACTAACTGCTTTTCTCTTGCTGCTTTTAAGAGTCTCTCTTTATCTTTAACATTTGACATTTTAATTATGATGTGTCTTGATGCAGGCCTCTTTGGGTTCATCTTGTTTGGAACTCTCTGCACTTCCTAGGCTTGTATATCTATCTCCTTTGCCAGGTTAGAAAAGTTGTCTGTCAAATAGGTTTCTTCAAATAGGCTTTCAATTCCTTGCTTTCTCTTTTCTCCTTCTGGTACCCCTATAATGCAAATGTTGGTATGCTTGATGTTCCAGAGGCCCCTTAAACTCTCCTCATTTTTTGGATTCGTTTTCCATTTTGCTGTTCTGATTGGGTGTTTTCTGCTACCTTATCTTCTACATCGCTGATTTGATCCTCTGCTTCATCTAATCTACTGTTGATTCCCTGTAATGCATTCTTCATTTTTATTATTGTATTCTTTATTTCTGATTGGTTCTTTATGTTTTCTACCTCCATTTTTTATGTTTCCTATCCCTTTGATAAAATTATTTTGGAGATCATCGAGCATCCTTATAACCAGTGTTTGGAACTCTGCATTTGGTAGATTGCTTGTCTCCATTTTGTTTAGTTTTGTTTTCTGGAGCTTTGTTCTTTTGTTTTCTTTAGGACATGTTTCTTTGTTTTCCCATTTTGGCTGCCTCCCTGTGTTTGTTTCTATGGATTGGATAGGGCTGCTGTATCTCCTGGTTTCAGTAAAGTGGCCTTATGTAGTAGTTGTGCTGTGGGGCTCAATGGTGCAGTCTTCCTTGTTACCTGAACTACACACTCCAGGTGTGTTCATTCTGTGGGTTGTGTGTGCCCTCCTCTTGTAGTTGAGCTTCAGTTGCTGTTTGCGTATCAGTGGGAGGGATTGACCGTTGGGCTCATTTGTTATGAGGACTAGCCGTGACTACAGTGAAGGAGTTGTGATGCAGGGGCTGACCCTACAGAGCAGGATCTGCCTCAGCACGGCTCTAGTGCCTGCCCAATCTGCCCCTTGGGTGTGTCAACCTGGGAGATGGCTGGGTGATGCTCCAATTCATTTTGAAGCTAGCCACTGGGTGCACCAGCCCCAGGGCCACCTGTGAGAGGACCTGTGGCAGGTCAAGTTCAGCTGTAGCCTATGCCCAACCCAGGGCCACACAGCAGGAGCCACAAAGCAATCTGCAGATGGCCACTCCCTGTGCCATGCTTGGAAGTGCCTCAAGAGACCAAGCTGCAAACCAAGGCCAGCTGCTTCTAGTGCAGGGCTTAGGATTTCTCAGTCAGAGGTACAGAACATACCCAAGCCAGATGCTGTGTCTCTGAGTTCTGCAAACCTTTAGGAGACCCTAGGAAAGTCTGCAGCATGAGCCAAGGCAGGTGGTTTGTACAAAAATGCCACTGGAAGTGGCTTGGGTGTGCCCAAAAGTTGGGTGGGGCAGGGTCTCAGAATCGTTAGGGTGTGGCAAACAAATGGTGTCAGCCAGCTTGATGGAAACTCAGATATGGTGGCTGCCTGTGTCTGCACACTGGGAAGGGGGCGGGCTCAACAAAGAAACAATGGCTTCCACCAGCTGCTCCATCTGGGAGAAAGCTGCCCCTCTAGCCCTCGTTCTAAAGCCAGACAATTCAGTTTCCCCCTATATGTCTCTATCATTTCTCCATATGCTGCCCCAGCACTGGAGCCAGTGATTCTGTCAGTAAGTCTGGCTCAGTCCCTTTAAGAGGAGCACCTAGGACTCTAGCTGCCCTCTGTCTCACTTAGCACAATCTCCGCTGGTTTTCACCACCAGAAATTATGGGGACTTCTCTCCCTAGCACTGGAACCCTGGGCTGTAGAGGGGCTGAGACTCTTCACTCCTCTGGAGGGGACCACAATAGCCAAGATATCCCTCCTGATTTTTAACGATCACATGCGGGTGTGGTACAAACCCGTTCCTTGGCACTGCCCCTACTACCAGTCTCGAGCTCCTACCAGCTTCTTTTGTGTGTCCTTAGTTGTAGGGCTTTGGTTCAGCAAGATTTCAGGAGATTCTCAATAATGGCTATTTTGTAGTTTAATTGTAATTTTGATGTGGTCATGAAAAGACGTAAGCACAGTGTTTACCTATTTTGCTATTTTGACCAGACTGCCAATACTAACTCGAGGCTGAATATCTTTTCAAATGGTTAGGAGTCAGTATCTTTTGTGAATTGTCTGTCCATCTTTATGATTTCCTTATTATGTTGCCTTGTTTTGTATTGTTCATTAATCTTTTTCTTATGCTTTGTACAAATGCTTTCTCCATTAAGGAAATTTTTCCTTGGTTTGTGATGCATTGAAAATATTTCCCCTAGTTGATTTTACCTTTGAATTTTGTTTAGCCATGCAGATATTTTTTTAAATGTAGTTAAATTTGTTAATTTTTTATGGCTTCTGGATTTTGTATCATACTCAGAAAGATCTTCACTCCCATGCTTCCTTCTAGTATTTCTTTGATTTCATTCCCACACAATTTTTTTTTGCTCCATTTGGAATTTAGTATAAAGTGTGAAGTAGTGATCCAGCTTTGTTTTTTCAGATGGCTACCTAATTGTCCCAGCAACATTTATTGAATAATTCACCTTTCCCCCACCTATCTTAAGTTCTTACATGTACTTGTGTCTATTTCTGAACATTCTATTTCATTCAGAATGGTTAAGCATAATGTGTTTGAGATAAAAGTCATAGAGAGATAAGACTTGTCCAGAGCCACCCAATTCAACACAATAATCCCTGAAAAGTTAATATGTGTTCATTTTTTTATATATTTAAAAGAAAAAAATGATCATGATGGTCAAGAACATGATTTGGGTTTTAGTCTCAGCTCCACAGTTACTTCGCTATGTGCCTTATCTGAACCTCAATTTCCTCATTTTTTTTTTTATATGCAAGCAGGTTGTTTTTTTTGTTTTGTTTAGTTTTGTTTAGATTTTTATTGGGGAAAGGGAACAGGACTTTTTATTGGGAATAGTGTGTACTTCCAGGACTTTTTTCCAAGTCGTTGTTGTTTCAATCTTAGTTATGGAGGCTGCCATTCAGCTTCAAGTTGTTGTCCTTTCAGTCTTAGTTGTGGAGGGCGCAGCTCAACTCCAGGTCCACTTGCCGTTGCTAGTTGCAGGGAGCACAGCCCACCATCCTTTGTGGAAGTCGAACCAGCAACCTTGTGGTTGAGAGGACACATTCCAACCAACTGAGCCATCCTGGAGCTCAGTGGCAGCTCAGCTCAAGGTGCTGTGTTCAATCTTAGTTGCAGGGGATGCTGCCCGCCATCCCTTGTGGGACTCAAAGAATTGAACTGGCAACCTTGTGGTTGAGAGCCCACTGGCCCATGTGGGAATCAAACTGGCAATCTTTGGAGTTAGGAGCATGGCGCTCTAACCTCCTGAGCCACCGGGCCGGCCCCTCAATTTCCTCATTTTTAAAACAGAAATAAATGTAATGCCTCTTTCATTGAATTGGTTTAGAAGTAAGTGAATCCTGGTAAATCCCTCAGTCCTGGGAAAACTGGGACATTTTCTCACCCTTAACCCTATTATTATGTGCAACATGTTTTGTTTTGTTTTGTTTTTCTCTCAAACCCGTTCTATTCAGTACCTACATTGATTAGCTCAACTTTTACAGAAATATCACAAAATGCAATTTTTTTCATAAATGTAAATTAAAATACATGCTCTTATCTCATTCCAATTGAATGCCCCTCCCCAGGGCTGGTGGACATTCTTTGGCCATTGGAGCCTAATCTAGGATTTCCTCTGATTTCTACTTGAGCCAAGATCAAAGAGCCCCCCTCCCCCACCTCCAAGAAGGGGAAGGTGTTGGGAGAGGAGAAGTGGGGGTGGGGGTCAAAACAGGGCTAGAGGACAACAGAAGCAAAATGACTCCCAGACATTGGTGACCCAGAAAACTTTACTTTTAGAATAAATAAACAGAGCACTCTCTTCCTGAGACTGATTTTCTAGAATGTAAAAGAGCAGTTGTCTTCCTCACTCACTAATCATTCTAACTTCAGTGTTGTGATAGACTGGTAGGATACATATTAGTGGAGAGGTAATACAGTATGTATTTCTCAAATCCTACTACCAAAGTTGTGCCTACTCTGCGGAGGTGTGTAGCAGCTCTGAATCCATAAGGACAAAAGTGCCAGGTTCTGGCTCCTTGGAGGGGAGAGGAGAGAGGATTATTTCTGTTGGAGAAATCAAGTCTTGCGCTTAATTAGACTTAATTTAATGGTGCAACAGAAAGTCAGAAAATACAGTTCTCATCCCATCCTTTTCATGGACTAACTCAAACCCCAAGCTACCCACTCCTCCCAGGGCTGCTCTGCACAACTCCAGGGTGTGCATGTCATTCACAGAGACATGTAAATATGCACCCTTGGAGCTCGCAATACAGGGACACCCCCCATATCCTCACTGGTCCTCCATTTTTTCCTCTGTAAAATGAAGGACTAAATTTGATGCTAGTCTTTATCATTCACTTGAGATTCTTTATGGTTCAATTCTAATCACCATACTGGGAGAAACATGATTTTATCACACAAGACTCACTTAGTTTGCTCACCTGGGTTTCTCTGACTCCTTCCCTAGAGTGTAAAGTGGTAGTGAGAAACTAATAAGATGAGGAAAGGTCAGAAGATGGCAGACATGGCAAACATCTGTTGTTTCAGCCTCACCAGCATCCATTCTTCTTTCTTCTATCCTTAATTTTGCTTTGGGGGAATCACATCTCCTAATTGGATAAAGTCGGGCCAGTCAAGGCACACCACTCTTTCCTGGCCAAAGAATGAGCGAGTGACCCAAGTTTTGCCAATCAGATGCTTTCTCCCTTAAACTTGAATCTTGAGCTAAGTGATATGAAGATTGAAAATAGTTAGAGATCCATGCCAAAGGGTATACCTTAAAGCAAGGCTCAGCAAACTGTGGCCATGGACCAAATCTGGCTCCCTGGCAATTTTTATAAATAAAGTTTTATTGAGACGTAGACATAATCATTTGTTTACGTATTGTCTATGGCTGCTTTCATGCTACAAGGACAAAATTGAATATTTACCATAGAGACTAAAATATTTACTATCTGGACCTTTACAGAAAAAGTTTATTAATCTTTACTCTAAAGGAATTGCCCGTGAATTTCTGCTACCTAGATCCCAGGAGCTATGCCAATTTTGGTCCATTCCAGAGCCTGGATCTCCACGGTTTCTTTGGCTTTTGTGAGCTACTCCATATTTTTCTGAGAAATTCATTTTTTGTTTAAGTTGGAGTGACTTGGTTCCTGTTGCTTACAACCAATGAAGCTAAAATTTGTTTAGGGATTTAAATATGTTTTTAATTTTGAAAATCATTTAGAGAAATTAGTATTTGATATGTTTTTCCTCTCTGGCTAAAAGTGATGATTTAATGTGGCATTGATGGGGGAGAATCCACACCTCTGTGGAGCAGCACAGGTGTGGTGATGAAAACGACCCTTTGACCCCATGCAGGATTTTTTAAAAAGAGACCAATCATCAACATCAAAGTTCACAAGGACATCTGTGAGTATCCTGGTTAACCCAGGACAGAGGGTATGTCCAAGACTGAGCTGTTTCCTGGGACTGAGGGATTTGTGGACTGCAGGATTTTCAGTTTTAAAACTGAGACAGTCCCAGGCAGACCCAGACAATTTGATCATGCTAGGATATTGTATGATTGACGTTAAGTATATGTTGTTTTTAAAAATCAAAATAAGAATAGGATTTTTTAAAGTGAGGAGCATTTCAAATTTTCCCATTGCTTTAATTTGTTTTTAGCCACAATACTTTAAGTATCTAAAATTTTCAAGTAACATGAGAGTTTCATATTTAGCTAAAGGAGACATGAGTTTACTACACGTAAGGAATTCTGTGTTATAAAGGAAATAGTAGTAACTGAATCATGGTGTCATAGAATGAATGATGGGTTAACAATCCGGAGTTCTGGCTCCACATTCTGGCTCTGGGACAACAGCACTTCACATGTTGAAATTACTTCTGAGAAGCAGAAGGTGCCACACAAATGCAATATGTTATAATTATTGGTGGGGGAAAAAGAGAGTACAATCACAGATAATTTCTGAAACCTGGGCCAAGAGTCAGAGCCTCGTTGGTGCCGGTGATTTCAGAAATGAATCCAGTGCCGATGCTTGTGTGAAGGAAGGAGACTGATCCTCTGGATTTGCAGAGTCCTGGAAAATACCTCCCGTGATGAAAAACATCTATTTGGATAAGGCAGCCTCCAGTAAGTAGGCGGATTATCCAGCTTCCTTCGTTTAGAACTGACTGGACTTGTTAGACGACTTCATAACTATCAGGAAGGAAGAGAGAGGGATGTGCATGTTAAATCTAGTGCAAATATGAAACGTGCTGAGTTGGAAGCAAGACGAGCTTCTTTCTATGGATGTGCAGAGGATGGCGGGGAGTGGCTGGGGGAAAGGGCTGGGCAAGTGGCTAGAGACAGGAGAAACCCCAAAATTAATTCTGAAGGATCTCATAGTCATGGGAGTTGGAGAGGCTGGTGGTTTGGGTAGAAGGGATAGAAAAAAATGAAAGGGGAAAGAGACTTGGAAATAATTTTCTCCTCTCACCTTTCCTAGGCTAATAAATATAGAAATTCTGTGGAGTAGATGTCTGTTGACCTAGCATCCACTACCCTTGTCAAATTCAGGAGGTCTGTGAACTTGAGTGGGGAAAAAAAATAGCATCTTTGTTTTCGCTAACATAAAATGAAATGTAGCATTTCCTTCAATTATAAATGTACGCAACAGACTGCTGCGGTATTAGTGAACCTGAGGCTTGTCACCAATGGAAATCACGGATGTTTTTAAGTCACATTATTGTGTTGTAGCTATAATGAACTATTTGTGTTCACTACTTTGAAATTATGATGCAAATTAGACTCACTGTTGGACTTCTTCCTTAATGCACAAAGAAGTACATATACTATTACCATATTACATATTTTTATTCTGATAATTGTATTTCAATGTTACCAATTTCTTTTGTAATCCTCTATATTTTATTTTATACATTTGAAAGTATTATTCTGAAAAGGGGTCCAAAGGTTTCACGAGACTGCTAAGGGCTCTGTCTCTGGAGTTCTGCTCTAGACACTGCCCTGTAGAATAGCCCAGCACCTTACACACACACACACACACACACACACACACACACACACACACACACACACACACCCACCCATGCCCTCCACCCCTTTATATAAGCCTTGAAGAGAGCTCTGTAGAAATACAGACAAGTGCTTCAGATAATGTGATAAAGTAGTATTTCAGTATGGTCATAACTAGGGGAAAATATTTGCTCTAGCTCTTATATGTGGACAAGAACTGGAAAATAACAAAAAAGAAACCAACTGTGTTTACTTTTAAAGTGTTGTTATATTATCTCTTCAACACTATTTAAAAAGTATGTATGATCTCTTTTTACATAAGTAATATATCCTCATTATTGAAAAATTGCAAAATGCAGTTGAGTAAAAAGGAAAAATGTTCAGTCTTCCTTAACCAGTTAAAAAAAAAAGCATGCTGCATTTTTTAAAGTGTGTATGTAGCATTTTAAAAAATGATATACAGCTATATATTCTGACCTGGAAAGATTTCTATCGTGTATTAAGTATAAAAGCAAGAACAATACATAAACAGAATCCCATTTTTTAAAAAAGGAGACATGTGTAACATATGAAGATGTCTAGGAGGCCACACATCAAACAAGCATTGGTGTTAACAGTTTGTGATGATGTATTAATATTAGCCAATACCAGTTTTGTTAAAGGAAAGGAAATCCTTCAAGGAAAAGCACAGTGTTGATGCTGGATTAGCAGCTTCAGGGTGTCCTGGGTATATCCTGTGGCAGTGTATAGAGGTTGCTCTGTGCATCAGAAGACTGGTGCCTGGGAGGGGCCCTCTGGGCACCCCCACAGAGCCCTCCAGGGCCTGGGCCTTAGCTCTGCAGGCTGGACGGTACCATTTGGTTTCTACACCCAGAAAATCGTTTGTCTCTGGGGAAATGATTAAATTCGCAAGAAGCAAATGGATAAACTAGAATGCAAATGTTTGAATTAGAATGATAACACCTACCTTGCAAAGTGTATGAAAACAGGAAGGATGTACCTGGAGCTCTTAGCAGAGTGCATGGCACGTGAGAAGCCCTCAGTAAAAGGGAGCAATTGTTGTTATGAGGTTTCCCAAGAAGATGTATCTGTAGGGAAGTGAAGCTGGTCAGTAACCATGAGTATCCGTGGAGGTTTGCTTCCCTGTGCCATGCATGCTGCTAAGAGCTTTGAGCCTTATTCTCTCATTTCGTCTTCACACAGCCTCAGGTGGCCCTCCCATTTTACTGACGAGGGACTGTGGCATAATAGAGCTAAGAAACTGACTGTGACAGAGCCAAGATTTGAACCCCACTCTGCTCACTCTTAGCCACGTCGCCTTTGAGGATGGCTTGGAGAGCGTGAGCTTGGAGCATGGGTCCACCTGTGTGGTCTTAGTGGCATTATCATGCAGTTGCAAGGGCCAGATATCTCCATGTCCATGATCCACATGTGGCTGTGGGTGGGTCACTTAACCTCTCTGTGTCTCAGTTTCCTAATATTAGTGCCTACCTCCAAAGGTTGCTGTAAGTATTAAATACTTTTAAAATGGTGACTGGCACATAAGTATTCAGTTAATGTTAGCCATTGGTGTGATTGTGGTTGTGGTTGTTACCTGCCTCCAGAACTGATATCCCAGGTTTGGTCTGGGCCTCTTGGCCCCTACTTCCTACTGAAGATACAATGCCCACTGCCTCTCTGAGCATAGCCTTCTATAGACTATGCCAGTTCTGGGCACATTCTTTCTTTAG
Source organism: Rhinolophus hipposideros (assembly GCF_964194185.1). Classification (NCBI taxonomy): domain Eukaryota; kingdom Metazoa; phylum Chordata; class Mammalia; order Chiroptera; family Rhinolophidae; genus Rhinolophus; species Rhinolophus hipposideros. Next base: position 24,675,238 of record NC_138061.1, on the reverse strand, counting down.
CTAGAATTTATATTTTATTTAGTCATAAAATACAAACGATTTAAGTTTCTTCAGTTATACCTACAATCAAGTTGGGTCTCCCTGAAGTTGCCCCTCACCCCAGGTTACTTTGATTGGATTTGGGGTGTTCACATATTCTCTTGGAGCTTTTTTTCTGAAAGACTTTACTCTTTAAAGAGCACTTTTAGGTTCGTAGCAAAATTAAGAAGTACAGACATTTCCCATATAACCCCTGCCCCAAATGTGCATAGCCTCCCCCTTTATCAACATCCCCCATCAGAGTGGCACTTTTGTTACTCTCGAGGCACCATGTCACACTGACCATAAACACCCATAGTCCATAGTTTACATTAGGGGTCACTCTTGGTGTTGCACATTCATTCTACAAGTTTGGACAAATGTATAATGACATGTATCCACCATTATAGTATCATACAGAGTATTTTTACTTCCTGAAAATCCTCTTTGCTTCACCTAGTCATACCTCCACCCCCTCCTTGGGACATTTTAAAGATGGCCACTTCCATTCCTAAAAACTGGATCCAATCCATTTTTATCCTCAGAGTATGCCTATCAGCCCAGTAAACTGAACACACATCCTTTCCCCATCCCAGGGTCCCAGATCATCCATTCCCCGGGGAATTCTAAGTCCCACTGACAACGAAAGGTGTGAATTGAGTGCATATTGGGTTGATCCCACAGAGGCAGATGTGCCCTTTTCAGCAGTAGCCACTCTGGGCTTAGTCCGCCCAGGCCCCAGGCAGCGGCTTGTGAAACTGAGGAAATCCTGTCCTTGAACAGCTGGGACCAAGCCCTTTGGCCTCTACTAGGACCTGTCCTCCGTCACTGGGCCCAGAGGAGCACAGTTCTCTCAGTGTGGGGCTAAGCGTGCTGTCACTTGGGCTTGTTGGAGCTTGAAAGGGCTGGTCCCTTCCCTCAGCGGGACCTCACTGCAGGCCCAGGAAAACTTGAGGCTGTGTTATTTTCATTCCTGGCCATTATTCCAAGACAATGAATTTCTTGTCAGCAACAGCAATTCTTTGTTATTGAAAGATGTGCTGCTGACAAAGTTTCCATGAAAACCTTCCCTTCACCTCTGACCTTTGCCCAAAGGACACTGCCCACCCCCTTCCACTGCTCCCTCTGGGTACACCCAGGTGGCAGTCACCATATTGGCCATAGCCAAGTCCTATTGTACTGTTATTTCCTTAACATTTTGCTTTAACTTTTGTGCTCCTTTTTCTCTCAAATAAATTAATTTGCCAGAAACCAAATATCAGGCATATCTGTGAAATTACAGATTTAATGAGCTGCATTTTTCTTAATATACATTAAAATAAATACATAAGTAGTAAACATTTTTAAAGTTTTCCCATGAATCACCTAAAAGCACCCTCACTGTGTGACTGTGTGGACCCCACCAGGGGTATCCCACCCCTGCCACAGGAAACCCCAGCAAGGTCTGTAAACTCCCGCTCACCCATGTTGTCTCTGTTGACTTCTCTCCCAAAGACCCGGCAGCATGTGCCCTGTGGGCGGCTGTGGCAGGAAGGGGCGGGTTTGTTCCTCTTGGATTTCCTTCCTGTCTGGTAGAGAGAGACCCATTCTTTTACTGATCAATGATAAAAACAGGGTGAGGATTCTAAGTGGCTCACCTCCCTGGGTAATGAATGACGTGGCCAGACAAAGCCCAGGGGCATCAAAGGCAGATGGAAGCTGGTGGCAGCTATGGAGAGAGGATGGATAGATATATGACTCTTCACAAAAGTAATTGATGGATAAATATTTGCTTTTTTTTCACAAAGAATTTGAGGCAGAGGATAGATGTGGGAACACAAAGGCTGTGTGGCTCCTGGCTCCACCAATTACTTACCTTGGGCAAATCCTTTCTCCTTCCTGAACCTCAGTTACTTCCAGGAAAATGGGACTGATGATATTTAGTTATACTTGTCTGACCTGTCCAGGCTACAGTGAGGATCAAATGAGCAAAGGAAAGCATGACTTCTTTACAAACTCTAAGGCAGGCTCCTCAACTACGGATGAATTTTGGAATAACCTGGAGAATTTTTTTAAAAAACAAACCCAACAACGAAAACCAATGCTCTAAGACCCACACCCAGACATTCTGAATTAATTGGTCTGGAGTGGGTCCGGGGTATCTATATTTTTTAATGTGCTTCTGGTTGATTCTAATATGCAGCCAAGATTGAGAACCACTTCCCTAGAGCTGTAACCAACATAGGAGCCACTAGTTATATGTGACTGTTTAAACTTAGATTAATCAGAATTAAATAAAATTAAAATTTGATTCCTCAGTCACACTGTCTGCATTTCAAGTACTCGGTAGCCACATGTGGCTAGAGGTTTCCATGTTGGGTAGTGCAGACACAGAACAGTTCCATCATCACAGAGAATCCAATTGCCTCCTAAGGTGCACTCTGTGGCCCAACAGTGCCTGCATCACTTAGAATTTGTTAGAAATGCAGCGTTAGGCCCATGCCCAACCTACCAAATCAGAATCTGGAGTTTAATGAAATTGAACAAAATCGCCTGGGTTTTTGCTAAAGTTTGTGAAGCACTGCCCTAAAGCATACCTTCTACTCATTCATTCTTTCAGCCAATATTTATGAAATGCCTGATGACAAATGATCAGGGGAAAACCAGGCAGCAAGGTCTACCATCCTAGCTGCAGAAAACAGACAGTAAGCAAGAAAATCAACAAACTCATTTCAGAGTGAGAAAAGTCATACAGGGAAATAGGCTAGAGAGGCACTATGGGGGCAGGGCAGCTACTTTAAATAGGGGTGGGGGAGGGTCAGAGAGCATCTCTCTAAGGAGGGGACATTTGAGTAGAGCCTGAGTGACAAGGAGGTGAGCAAGGGAAGGTGGAGGGATGGTGTGTTCTGGACAGAGACAACAGCAAGTAAAAAATGTCTTGAAAGTAGGTTGCCAGATTTAGCAAATAAAAATACAGAATGCTCACTTAAATTGAAACTTCAGCTAAACCATGAATACTTTTTAGTGTATTCCAAACATTGCATGGGACACGCTTACACTAAACAAAGTACTGTGGTTTATCTGGAAATGTGGATATAACTAGATAAACTGTATTTTATGGAGATTCTACCTGAAAGAGGACCAAAAAGGGGAGCCATGCTTGAGGGACACAAAGAGGAGCAGGGTGACTGGGGCAGTGAGGAAGCATGGTGCCATGAGGAGGAGTTGGAGAGGCTCTAATCTGGGACTACACAAAGGCAAGTTTTAAAATGGTCACCAAAGGACTACTGACCGCGGCTGTTTCTTCCCCTCGAAATAGCATTGTTCAAATTATTGGCTTTACCTTCCTGCAACCCTATGGTTTCTGGGAAGGGCTTCTTGGAAGATGAACAATTGTCTGGGCAGTTCGGCCTGAGTGGTGCATGGGGAGACCTCAGGCCACTGGTTGACCTGCCTGAGCATAGCGTGCGGTATACATTGTTTGGTCTGAGTTTTTAAGTGCTCTTTCCCTGTTTGTTTGTTTAATTCCTGTGCTTTTGTATGTGATCCCCTATAAATCTCCCTCTCCTTAAGGACTATGTTTGACAACTTCATTTCCCCCCAACTGGAGACATTTCCCCTGCTAAGGGTCAAAAAGATTGATTACCCTAAGCTGAGCGTTGGAGACACCCTCAGAGGGCTCCCACATGACACAGAAGTGCATGATCCAGCCATATTAATAGAAGAATGCAAGGAGAGCAAATCTGAGCCAGAAGCAGTGATGTCCCCGAAACCCAACTGTATTCCTGTCGGAAAGTAAACTCCTGACCCCTTCAACGACTAATGTGTGGAACCTCACAATAGAAGAGGTCATGAAAGTGATTCTCTCCAGACACTTTAGTTTACATGTGAGGAAACTGAGGCCCTTAGAAGACAGTGATTTGCTAAAGGACCCAAAATTGATGATGGGGCTGGGACCCGAGCTCAGAGCTCCCAACTCCCTGTCCAGTGCTCCGTCCACCCAAGTTGGGCTTGATGTAGGGGGGTGGAGGAATTGTCTAGGGACTTGAGAAGGGCTGCAAAACAGCCGCTGACTCTCATAAAGTGCTTTAACACTTACAGAACACGTCCCTACATTATCTCATTCGAGGCAGGTACAATTTTCATTTTGCAAGTGGGGAAGCTGGAGCTCAGATAGGTTAAGTGACTTGTCCAAGATCACACAGCTGTTAAGTGGCAGAACCAGGGATCAAACCCAGTTTCAAGCTCCTTTGTCTTTTTTCAACATAACCTGGAAAAAAAATGGACAAAGAGAGAGCAGCATGCTGGCCCCCGGTGTTATCACAGATCTAGGGCAGGCAGATGTGAGGGAAAAGTGGCCTGAGAAGTCAGAAAGAAGACTGCTTGCCTGGAGCCATGTTGGGCCCTTTACATGAACAATCTCCTTCAATCATCACATCAAATTTATGGAAGGGGTATCAGCATCTCCATATTTCAGTTGAAGAATTGAGACCCCCAGAGGTTAAGTAGCCACCCAGCTGGTTAGTAACAGAGCTAGGACTTGAATCCAGATCTGTCCAACTTGAAGCCTCAGCAGGTCCCCACTGGGTTTGTTTAGTCAGTGAAAGTCTGCAGGATGAAACTGGGCATGAGGGAGGCATAGAGAACATGCAAGGAAAGAGGACCAGGCTCACGTGAAGGCTCACGTGTACACTGAGTGGTCCTGGCGTGGCAGAGCCTGGTTTCATTCTCCACGGCTGGCTCCTCTACTCTGTATGCAAATAGTGTCTCCGAAGCATTAGCCAAACCCCCTCTCATCTTACGTCTAGATTTGCTCTTTGCTCGGCGGCTGAACTTTGCTTGCCTGCATTGTGGGTAGGCCCCACCCTTAAAACTGCAGTGTGCTGGTCCCATGGCTGCTCTGACCACACCTAACAAGCCCTCCTTCCCCCAGAGCTGCTCCCCTTCCAAAGACCACCAGCGTTAGGCAGGAAACAGAGCTGGGTTGCCTTGTTTTCGTGTGAGAACTTGTCCCATCTTGTCCTGCCTACTTCCACCCACCTCCCAGCCTCCTAATCTTGTTTCCAAAATAATTGTGTGTTTTTCCCCAACCGAGGGTTCCTGATCAGGCTACTACTGGGGGAAATTCCTACCAAGCCTCCTTTATCTTTTATACTCAGCCATCCTGTTTTTCTGTTGCTAGAGGCAGCATCATTGACAATCTAACCATTTGCCCCACACATAGTAGGTTCACAGTAAGTCTTTCTGCCCTGAATTGACAGCTCAAGAGAGTAAGAGGTGGAATTACTCTGAAGGGCTATCATTGCTAATGTTTCCCTTGTTTAGACATGTTTTGAGGGGGGCGGGGGGGTGGCTTAAAGAACAGAACTTTATCTCTCACAGTTCTGAAGGCTGGATGTCCATGATGAAGGTGTTAGCAGGGATGGTTTCTTCTGAGGCCTCTCCCCTTGGCTGGCAGGTGGCCACCTTCTCCCTGTGTCTTCATGTGGTTGGCCCTCTGTGTGTTTAGACATCTTTTGTAGCTAATGAATTTCTCACACCTGGCGTCTGGGACATTCCTCAGCAGCCTCCCCATTAGGAGACTCACTGGATGACCCTCTTGTCCCCTGGGGGAATGCTGGGAATCGGCACATCTGTTCAGGGGCTCAGGGAGCCCATGTGGTCCGTGGAGCTTGCTGCCCACTGGCCAGCTGCCACGTTGCTTCTTATCCTCACCCTCAGCAAGGGTCTGCCGTCCCCCAAAAAATGAATGAAAACTTAAGTCTGAGGGACTATAACGATGTAGTTAGAAAATGTAACTAATATTTACTCTCTACAGTAAAAAGCCAACATTTGGGGCATGTGGATGGAGGGTATACAGGGATACTTTGTATTGTTTCTGTGAAATTTCTGTAAATATCTCAAAATAAAATGTTAGATAAACAACATACGGTTTACAAACAGGTTGAGCAAGTGAGCAAGAACATGGGGGACAGCACGGAGCAGATAGAAGCAGGGAGCAGAGTGATTAGATGAGGGTTTGGGGGTCAGGGGAAGTTGGATTGGCATCTGGCTTTCTCACTTTAGAGTTGTCATACATTGAACAGTTACTTCACCTCTTCAAATTCCATTTCCTTTATCTGGAAAATGGGAATGTTTATGTTGACCCACCTGGAACATCAGGAGATCACATGAGATAATGCATGCATGGCATTTAGGAACATGCCTGAGCCTCAGTAAGAGATCAGTAAATGGTAGGAAGAGGGCAAAAAGAGACACAGAAAGGACAAAGTCCTCCCCTTTTCCAATCTCAGTGATTTCTCAGTCTCTGCCATTTAAGATCCTGGACCCCACACCAGAGACCCACCATACTGTCTGTCGTGACCAGCCCCTGGCTTCAACCTGCAGTTGCCTATGTGATGAAATAGACCAGGGCTGCCTCCACCAGAATGTTTCCTGACATTCCTAATTGGTCATCTTAAAGGGACAGCAGGAAGGTGCTTATGAATCCTTCTTAGCTTGTGACCTCTGGGCCACAGTCTTTCATTCATTCATTCATTCATTCGTTGAACAAAACTTGACTGAGTCAGAGTGGAGGGAACCATGAACCAGGCACTGTACTTCACATGGGGATGAGCCATGGAATGAAACTGACTTGGTTGTTGCCCTCCAGCTGCTTACATTCTAGGAACTAGCCTTTCCTTGTAATTTTCTCTGTCATCCTTCGTTGGCAACACCCAGCCTTTCAGTCCTCCAGAATGCAAAACTTCCATTACTGCAGCTTGCAAACAAGTGAGGCTCACCCAGCTGCAGTGAGAAGGGCATATGACAAGACGTTGGCAGTTACTGGGCCTGCTCATTCTTTAGCTGCAGCCCTTGGATATAATTTGGCCTTGAGAGTTTGGGAGGAGCTAAGGGTAGCCAGTGGTGCAAAGCTGAAATGACCTTATCTGCAAATACTTAAACTCCAATTGGCCTCCCCACCACCCCATTCCATGCCCACTGTATTTTTTTAACCTAGTCTCTCTCTTCCTTCAATGTCTACAATCCCTATCAGTCTGAAACTCTTTTTCCAAACAGCTTTCCTTTTGTAATCATATGTCCTCCCCTCTCCCCCCCACCCCCCTTATCCTGCCTCACCCTCACCCTGCCTCTCCAACCAGGGTGAGATACTCATCCAACTCCACCTAGAGTTCTTACTTCCTGGCATCTAGATACCAATCAACCACAAAATTAGCACCAGCCTCTCTATGTGGCAATTCATTTTTCTTTTTTTTTTATAAGAAAACTGGAGTAACAATCCAAAGCACAATACAAATTGAAGGAGGAAGAATTTCGTTTTTCTTATGCTCTTTCAGATTTACAACTATTTTAGTAAGCTTCTCATTTGTGAAAACTTTACATGGAATGTTCTAAAAGAGGAAGTATTTTTTTCCCTTTAGAATATCATTTCAATATTATTTATTGAGAACTGCCTGTGTTTTATAACCTATAAAGGTGTATATATTCTTCACAAATAAGACCTACAATATACAAAAAAAATATGACTAAGCACACACTATAGGAGGGGCTCCAGTGAGTTCTCTATGGGGAGATGCAATTTCAGAGACTATACAATTGTGGTGAATGTGTGTGTGTGTGTGTGTGTGTGTGTTTATGTGTTCAAGCCAAAAATAAGATATTTACTAATTAGTTTCTGATTTTTAATCATGAAAATTAAGTCTCCATGAAGCCTAGAAGGAAACAAAAAAGAGCCAAGACTCTGGACTCAGACACGTTCCAGGTCTTACTTTCCCTTCCACTATGTACTTGCTTGTAGAATTGGTATAAAAGTTAAAAGAGATAATAGATATAAATTGATTACCACAGTGCCTCAATAAATGGTAGCATAGACTGCTGGCTGTGTGCTCCCAAATCTATTCTCCTCTTTCTTTTAGGAACGTAATCCTGATTTTTATATGGGCAGATAGACTTCTTTGCAGCTAGGTGTAGCCATGAGACTAAGCCATGAGTTCTGAGCAGAAGCATTGCATGGGACTTCCAGGAAATCTCCCTAAATAGAGGAGAAACTCTTCATTATCCTTCTGCCTGTTATTGATCTGGACTGTGGATGTGATGGCTGGTGCCCCACATGCTATTTAGGAGCACGAGGAGGGCACACCCTGGCGATGGCATTGCAGAGAGCAAAGATCTTGGTTCCTTGATGAGAAGGGATCTGCCAATCCAGCTCTGGACTTCCTGAAGATTTCTTTTCATAAAATATAAATTATTTTTTCTCATATTTAAACTTTACTTTTCAGGTCTTAGTTTCTGAAAGTGAAGCTAATCCCAATTAATATACTATAATTATTGTTGTCATCGTTATTTTATGAGCCCTAGCCCATAATCCTGCTCTCTCACAGATCCCCTCTTTAGGCCATTAGAAACAACCTAAATGTCATCAGTAGTACCAAGAATTTTGCCTTGGTTCTAATCTCTGTTTCCAGTCCATTCACGCCTTTAATGTACAGGCACCCGTGTCCTCCTTGCCCGCTCGTGGCATGTATGGCATCCCCACTGCTTTCCCTCCTTTGTTTCCCCCACTTTCTGTATTCCTGACTCTAGGTCTATCTTCACTTTCCATGGCTCTTCTTGAAGAAGTGACTGGGTGGGACTGAATCACCCTGAAAGTGGAGGATTTGAACTAAATAGAAAAAAGGGGAAGCATTCCAGGTGGAGAAAAGAGAAGCAAAAGGAGAAGTCACGTGGAGCATTATGTGGGGAGTGGAAGGGAAGTGGCTGAAAGTTCCTGTTGAGGTGGTAGGATATCAGATTGAATTGAGAAGGGGGTTGGGACCTAATTATGGAGGGTCTTCAAGGCCCAGCAGAGGAGGCATTTGGACTTGATCCCAGAGGAAATAGTCACTACAAGTTACAGAGCAGAGCAGTGACACAAAGCAAGTGATGTTTGTAAAAGAATTAATCTGGCTGAAGTATGCAAAACAGATTGAAGGCAGGAAGAGCCTGGAGACAGGGAGACCAGTATAAATCTTCCACCCAGTAATCAGATGGTCAAACATTGTCAACAGACTTTGAAAGGGGCCGTACGAAACAGCAAAATTAAAGTGTAAGTGATTTCAGTTAAACAGAATATGAAGCCTTAAACAAAGTTTTTCCTCAGAACTTCTCACACAGAAGGAGTAGAGAGAGCTTTCAAACAGAGATAATTGGTTCAATCCTTTTGGAAAACAACTTGGCACTATGGATCAAGACGCTTAAGAATGTTCACACCCTTTGACCCAGTAATTCAACTTCTGGGAATGCTAAGGCAATAATCCAAACTAGAGAAAGAAAAAAACATATGCATGAAGATCTTAATCACAGCCCATGTGATAATAGCAAATAATTAGAAACAATCTAAATGCTTAGCAATAGAAGGACGGTTAAGCAAACCGCGGCTCTCACTTAAATGTTACCCGGTGATTAACTCTGAGGGATAAGACCAGGCAGATGACATGGAAAATGCCCTGAAACATAATTAGACGAAAGCAGGATGCAGAGTACAGTGAGTGTATATCACACAACAAACACCCTGAGTGTAGACAAAACTGGACTGAAAGGTAGTATTCAAAATTACTCCCAGTTGTTACATTAAATTGGAGTGACTATAGATTTTGTTTCTTTTCTCTTAAAAATTATTTTTCTCCACTGTGCTTTTGTTACATCTATTTATTTTTATTTTTTTTTTTATTGGGGAACAGTGTGTTTTTCTAGGACCCATTAGCTCCATTTGTCAAGTTGTTTTTGTTTTTTTCAATCTAGTTGTGGAGGGCGCAGCTCACTGGCCCATGTGGGAATCAAACCAGCGACCTTGGTGTTGTGAGCACTGCGCTCTAACCACTGAACCAACTGGCCGCCCATATCTATATTTTGTAAGTATAGGGAATGTCAAGGAGAAGTCTTTTCATTCTATTCACTCTGAATTGTTTGACTTTCATAAGAATGTATTCAATATGTATTGTCTTGTATGTTTTTTAAATAAATGATTTTGCAAACATCATATATATACATGAATGTAGGAAAACCATGAGTCATGCACATGTCATCACAAGCACAGATACTTATATTCATCTTCTCTCTGTGATTTTTTTTTTTTAAGCTATAGGATTTGGAGTGGGGTGGGGGCTGAGTTTATTTTTTTACTTAAATTTTTTCCAATTGCAGTTGACATTCAGTATTATATTAGTTTCAGGTGTACAACAAAGTGGGTAGACATTCATATAACTTATGAGGTGATCCCACCGATGAGCCTAGTACCCACCTGACACCACACATAGTTATTACGTTACCGACTATATTCCCTGTGCTGTACCTTACATCTCTCTGTGTGGTATGCCTGAGTTTAAATCCCACCTTAGGTAGAGGACCGTGGCTAGGTCACCTGGGAAGTAGGGAATAATGCCCTCCTGGTATAATTATTGGGGAAATCAAGTGAGAGAACATAAGAAAATGTCTTAGCAATGTTCTGCAGTTAGGAGACACACAGTAAATATTGATAGCTATGATTTTCTCCATTCTGTTTTCTGCCTCTTGCCGGTGGGGAGCTATGAGTTTATGGGCTGACTGTCTGAGGAGAGAGACAGAAACCCTGAGCAGTTTCTTTAGCCTCAGCCACCTGGTGTCCCTGTGGTGCAGCCTCTCCCCACTCTGAAGCCACTCTTCCCCACTCAGGCAACTTCTGCTCCTCCATCTGCCTTTGCAAAGCATTTCCTTCTGCTCAGACCACACATTTGCAGTGGTGTATGATGAACTAATTGGAAAAGACAAAGTTTATTTTCAAAAGGTAGTTTTATTTTCCATATACTCAGCCGGCATGTATTTAAGAATGGTTTTATGTTTTTGACATTTAAGCTGGAACATGAAGTGGCCTTTGTTTGCCTAAATCATTCTGTTATACCTCCCTTGAACTCCGTTTTTCTTCAAGTCCCAGTTTCCAACCCTGCACCAAGCTGCACAAGTCCCTTTGAAGGACATTACATGATTTTAAAGGGTCACTGAGATTAGGAGAGAGACAGAGGGGGAAGAAGGCAAGGATGGCTAGGAGATAACCTAGGGCAAAGCAAATTCATGCTACAAATGATTTTGGGGTGGGAGGAGCTGAACAGCACCACTAATATCCCCAACATCCTGCTTAATAAAACTTTCATGCTCATCCGTATGTTCCAAGTTTCTCAAGGACTTCTTAAGTGGGAACCCATTCAAAACCTTATTAAAGTCCAGGCAGATGAGGTTTATTGGCTCTCTGTGGTTGGCTAAGTCTGCGGTCTGTCAGGGATGCCACACACTGGCTCTTGGGTGTCCCCAGCACACCGGGAACTGACACTCCAGGAGGAAGGAAGAGTCTCCTTCTTTCCCCACACTGAATTCTGGTCTTGAACCAGGGATGTGATCAGTCTGGGAATAGAAACACTGTACGTGACTCTTGGACCACAGATTCTGCTCCTCCAAGAAACGGGAAGTCAAGGGGGATGGTCACGTGAGAAGACAAAGCTGGGCTGGGACCATGTTCCCATTCCCTCGCTGCTGCTGCTGCTGGCCCTTTTTGCCCCCACACTTGCTCACTTGGTCATCACCGGTTTCATTTTTTAGTCCGTGATCCTGTGACGTGAGCTGACTTAGAACAAAGAGAGGGACTCTGTCTTAGGTGCTGTTGTATTCCCAGCACCTGCCACCCTCTAGATGTTTCGTCCGATGAATAAATGAGTGTATGCCTGTGTGAACAAATGAATAACACTACTTCCCATTCACTCCCACTCCTCCTTGTTGCCCCCTTTCCATGTCTTACCTTCCACTGGCAGATCAAATTTATGGCTACTCACTGCCATGTTTCAAACCATCTTTCCTTGTTACTGATTTTCGAAAGAATTATGACTCTAAAGGGAAAAAAAAGAACTAGAACATCATTTAAATGCAAACAGAAAATCTAAGTTCTGTAACCATGTGGAACAGAACTGCTCAGGGAATTGCTGAACTGTGTGTGGTGAGAGGAAAGTCTATGTTATCAAAATAGAGAAGACAAGGAGGGGAGGATAGAGGAAGGGAAGAAAGAAAGAAGGAGAAAGAAGCAGAGAGATTGAGAAAGAAATAGGAGTTCTGGTCCTGTAGCCCTGACTTGGCTACTCACAGCTTTGTAACTTGAGCCTCAGTTTTCCCATCTGTAAAATGAGAGGTTGGACTGGATCACTGGATGCCTTTATGAGTGCATCAGAATCACACGCAAGGGTGCTGTGAATCATGCAGATCCCTGAGCCCCACCCCCAAAGACTTTGGCTCTGGGCTGGGGCCCCAGGAACCTTCACGTTTAACAAGCCCAGTTGCAGTTGTCCTAAGAGGTTACTTTGAGAAAACAGGACCCCATGGCCTCAGAGAAGCTGTGGCTCTCCAGGATGAGGCTCTGGAACTGGGAGATGAACCAGTATTCCTTATTTCTTGGGGTAACCACTTTGGGGTGTGCTTTAACTCTGGTTTAGATGAGAATGACTCATTAGTAAGTGCTTGAGGCAATGGGAATTGTACATTAGCATTTTAGAAACCAGCAGACTCTCTCAAGGTAGCTTTTCCCTTCCATTGTTAGGACTTCTGAAATGGGATCGGGGTTAACAGAGGCAGACTGTCTCCTTGGCTGTACTCACCCATGTGGAGATGGGTATAAACAGTACCTTCTATCAGGGGTTGCGTTGTGCATTTTCTAAGTACTTTCCACTATATGACCTCATCTGTCCCTCATGGCATAGACTATCATCCTCATGTCACAGATAGGGAAACTGAGACACAGAGGCTTCTTGCCAATTTGTATACTGCTCTTAATTGTCAGACACAGGGAAAGAACTTAGATCTCCTGATTCCAAGTGTAATGATTTTCCCAGGGTACCATCTTGCAGATAACTGTGTATTTATTAAACTAAAAGACTGAGGAATTATTAGCCATAAATTTCTAAAACTTCTTACTTAGCCAGAACAATGATAAAGTTCCAGTGTGGGCTGAGATGACTACTCTAATGTAATTAATTATAAAAAAATTCTAAAGAGCCCTGGGCGTAGTCTGTGCAATCCAGTCCCACAGTGACTAGATATAATATGTATTTGCATACATGTGCTTTAGATAAAAGATTGAAAGGAATATACAAAATGGTAACAGTGGCTATCTATGAGTAGTAGAATTATAGGTGATCTTAATTTTTTCTCTATACTTTTTGTATATTGATTACATTCTCATTTTCCATAATGAGTCATTTTTCCTTTTTTAATCAGAAAAAAATCCACATAGCACTTCTCTGTGTTTATAGATACTTTAGACTTTCTAAGATGTTTTTGCATATTTGTTATTGAATTTCATTATCACTTTGTAAGAAGTACTCTGAGCAGGTATTATTTTATTATTCCCGTTTACAAGAAGTAACATCCCTAGTGTCATACCACACAGCTTATAAAAAGTGGACTGTGAAATAAACCCAAGTCTCCCAGCTACTTTGAACATTTTTTCCCACTTTGACCTGTGTGTTTGTTTGTTTGTTTGTGAGTGAGCTCCGGAGTGCTCTGCCCAGTCACATACACACTTGCCGTCTTGCCCTCACTTCCACACCCTCTGAGTGACCTCTGCCTAGTACAAGGAAGCTAAAGGTTGGTCTTTCCCCCAGGGTTCCATCCTCACAGTGCTGGGAGGGGCCTGCGGCCCTCGGTGGGGCAGATGTCCTCATGTTGGTGGAATGGATTTTTTCCCTTAACATGGGGTCTATTGAGACAGAAGCAGTGGTGCTGTGCTGCAGGGCTCCGAGGCAGGAGGGAGAGAGGCATGTGTCCCTTGCCGCTTGGGTTAGGGTGAGCTGCTCTTGCTGTTTCAAGGGTGACCCGGGCACGGCCCATGGCATGAGGTTGGACTCTAGGTGTCCACTGGACGGGAGATGTGGACATTGACGCTGTGTCGTGCTTCTCAGAGGATGCCATTCTGCCCCGCCCAGGGGCTGACTGTCAAGCGCTAGGTGTTGGTTTCTTTCCTTTCTATAATCAGTGAGCAGTCCCTGGGCCACAGGACTGTGAGTTGAGTCAAGGGAGGAGAGGAGAGCCAAGACGGTGGGAATGAGAGGGCCTGGCACATATCCAGACTAATGGGTATGCCCTGCGTGAGTGACTTGGACTCGTATAACTTCTCTATACCGGTTCCCTGATTTTGAAAATGGTAATGAGGTTCACGATGTTAATGATACCTTCCCTGCAGAAGTAAATTGATTCACTTGCTCAATGGATTACGTATTATCTATTGTGTTCCAGATCCTGCTCTAAGAACCATTGGGGAAAGAGACAGAAAAAGGCCCAGTTTTTATTTCGGGAGACAGACAATAAGCAGATACGTAGATAATAAAACTCAGACAATGGTGAGTGTGATGAGAGAAATAAAATGGAAGGAAAGGCATGAAGGGGTGAGGAGGCGATTTGAGATAAGGAATTCGAGGAAGATGTTTCTAGGGAGCTGAGACCAGAACAGAGACCAAGAAGATGTGAGAGAGTGAGCGGGGTCGCATCTGTGGGAAGTCATTCCAGGCAGAGGGAACGGCAAGTGCAGCAGGATGGGGGTCAGAGAGACAACGAGACAACGACCCATCAAATCTGAAGGTCAGATGTGAACAGAAGGACCTTCCAAGGTGGCCTCTCTTTACTGGCCTCTTGACCTTCTGACAATTAGCAAATAAGAGAGCAGCCACAGAAAGACAAGTGTTAAACCTGACATTTCCAAAGGTCCTGGGGTCCCCTTCCTAAGCACCACCAAGAACAGGCAGAAAGAGAAACACTTTCTTTAGGCCCCTGTGGAAGCCAGGAGCACCTTACATTTCATGATTTGTTTACATATCAGTATCCCCCTGGGATGTGGCTTGTGTTGGCAGGACTGCCTCTCACTCCTCAGGGTTGGGATCCTGGTTCTGTTTTGTACTTGCTGTGTGAGTTTAGGCAAGTGTTTTACCTTTCTGAGCCTCAGTTTTGTCATCTGTGAAATGGGGGTATTTTAATAGCTAACTCACAGGGCTGTTGTTGTAAGAATGAACAAGGCCCAGCATAGAATAAGTGCAAAATTATAACGTGTTCACTGTCAGTGTCCACATTCCAGATGTCTGGCATATAGGAAGTGTTCAATACATTTTGTGGAACGAAAGCTCTAGGAAAAGAAAATGCTGCATGAAGAATTTTATATTCAGAGCTGCTACTCTTGGGAGGGGATGTGAAGTGGCCCTGGAAGGGACGCAGCCATCTTTCTTAGAACATCTATCAGACAGGCAAGCTAGCCAAATCTGAATTTAACTCCTTGCTCCGGAGCCTATTTTAATGTATTGTTCTCAAATGGAAAACCTGTCGAGCCATTCACTTGATAAGAACAGATACAGCGCCTGAAACTAAGAAACAGCCCATTTGCTTCCCACCTTGGCCTTGTCTGTCTCCCATCTCCTGCACATGAAGCCTCCCCCAGCCCTCTCTGGAGCCCTGTGTGGGGCTTGTACTCATCCCATCCCACCCCACCCCTGGTGCTTCATGGTAGCCATCTCTGGGGTTTGTGGAAAGCGGTCTTAGAATCAGGTGAGCCAGGCAGAAGATAAAGCAGAGACCTCAGGATTTGCCAGATGCAAAACATACCTTGAGTTCACATGTTCTGAAGATGAGACCAGCAAGAACCATCTCGATTCACAAGTAATGGTGTGTTAGAAAACTTGAAACAAGCAGCTCATGCTCCGGGAAAAGAGAGGATTTGAGGGGAAATGGGAAGAACACCTTAAATGGAAGAATTTGTTTGTGTGGCCACAATCGGCTGTTGGCTGGAGGCAGCTGGGGAGTGAGAGCGGATTCTGAGTGACTGGCAGGAGTATCTGCAGGACACGGCCTAGGAAACTGCCTCCCCACGGATCTCCTCCTTGTCTGCTCTGATCCCAAGCAACGGTCAGCATTTTGTCTGCTTTCCTGAGGTCATGAAGGAATGATGGCGACCTCAAGACCTTGCCCTCACTCTGTCTGCCTGTGCAGATTGAATGTATCTTCTGCCTTCTGGCAGCTGAATCCCTGTCTGAGTAAGGAGTAGGGGAAATGGAGCCTTATAAGAGATGGGGACGTGATCAGGAGGGCTAGTCCTCTTGCCATTACCACTGCTTCCATTCCTTGGACACTTTGCCCAGGCAAACCAGACTCCACTGAGTAACCCTGAACAAGCTCAATTACTAACCCTTGGTAAATCAATGCCAGGAATTTGGTGTGTTTAGCTGAAGTGCGTAGCAGATCTAGGTCAAAGTGATGTTTTACACTTGGATGAT
Source organism: Rhinolophus hipposideros (assembly GCF_964194185.1). NCBI lineage: Eukaryota > Metazoa > Chordata > Mammalia > Chiroptera > Rhinolophidae > Rhinolophus > Rhinolophus hipposideros. The sequence continues at coordinate 24,658,934 of NC_138061.1, read as the reverse complement.
TCTGTTAATGCTTTGTACATGAAATCAGAGTGAAAGCGAGGTGTAAGTCTCACTGACCTACAGGTCCAAAGAACTGGCTAAGAGTCTTTGGCTGTGTGGCTGTTAAGAGCCTGAACCTTTCTCAGTGTCTGTTTTCTCATCGACAAAATCGGGATTATAATTCCTGCCACACCTGCCACACAGGGTTCTGTTAGACTCCCATTTGAGCAGATTTACAACTCATGAAAGCAAGTGTAGCAAGTACACAGCCTCCCATATGTTTCCCTCAGATAGTGGTTGTAAGGCTTACCCAAGCAGTTAACTCAATGACCAGCACATGATGGACACTCCATAAATCATTATAAGTAATTCTCATTGTTACTTGTAAGAATCCTATATGTGCAAATATGATCTTAGGCCACAGAGCCACATACAATGTAAATTCTTATTTTCATCTTTTATTGACCTGCTAGCATGTAGGGTTAACACACGATTGCACTCCTGTCTGTCCAGCTTAGGTAAATATGTCCCATCCATGTGAATTTGGTAATCCCGCTGCCATCCTCTTTGCATTTGGCGGCTCCCCAGTTCAACCCTATACAGTCTCTTCCTCAAGCATCATTCTTATCGCTCAGTCTCTCCTGAAGCACGCTTTTTACAGGCATACAACCTCAGCACCCTCCAGTTTGGTCCAGCCATCTCGTCTTCATACCTCTCTTACTCATTCCTTGAGCCATCAGTGCAGTATGGAACACTCTTGCCTTTTCTCTCTGCTTCCTTCAGCGTCAACCCTGCTTTAAAATCTGGATCAACTCCTTCCTTTAGGAAACGTCCTCTGATTTACTCACTCCACCCATCACTCAGCTTGTGTGGGCTCAGTTTGTGTTCTATGATTTTGCTTTAGTCCACCCATGACTTTCTAAACATTATTTGAGCCACATGGCAGGGACTTAGGTCTTCTGTTTCTTTTGGATTCCTGGCCAGCCCTTAGTGAGATGTGCCGTACAGAAGAGGCATTCCAGGGAGACTATCTGGGACCATGAGGTCCTCACCTCATTATCTATATTCCTCGGCCTCTCTTTCGCAGCAGAAGCTCCTGGAGAAACAGTGCTGCCCTTCAATGAAACATTTTGTGTCAGATGCCAGGGTGGGTCCCAACCTCCCACCACACCCAGGGAATGCTTTCAGCTGGTGCCTGCAGGGGGCAAACCCTGCATGACTCACAGCTTCCCTATTCAGGTATAATTGCTCTTGTTCTCCAATTTGGCAGGGATCTTGCAGCCAAAAGAAACTCATGCAAGGAGTACCTTAGAGCCTTGGGTCAGTGTCTCTGCAGCAAACCGAGATTTTTCTCCTCGTTTATTTTTCTGTGGATACCTGTAGGCAAATGCCAGGATGTGTCTCCCCCACCCACCTCTGGATTGGTTCTAGGCCTCCCCGGGAGGCCCACAATCTAAGTTATTTGACCTGAGACCATGTTGTCCCTGGGGGAGAGGCACTTAGGAAGAAAGAGCAATCCTGAGCTTGCTTCAGCATGCAGACTTGCTCCCAAGTTTTCTTTCTCTCCTTTGGTTCCTGTTCATTTGGTGTTTGTGTGTGTGCTTGGCACTGGAAATATAAGATAAATAAGATCCTATCTGCCCTGATGGAACTTCCTACTCCACTGATGGGAAGCCTCTAAGAGGGACCCTGGATTCCTGCTCTTTTCTCTCGCTCCTCTAAACTTTTTGAGAGGAGTGAGAATATTTTGAGAATATTTTGTAATTTATGGATTTTCTCCCCAGAAAAAAATGCACACATATCCAGTAGTCTGCACAAAACTTCAGGGAGTTTTGTGGATGAAGCCCATCCACAAACCCCACAGGCCTTAGGTGAAGAATACTTTTGCTCTTTAAAAAATCAACAAGGATGAAGGGAGGAGAGAAAAAAACCCCAAAACAGAATACAAATTTTAAAAAATTGAACCTAACTTTATTTCAAACAAAAAACATTACCACACTGAAGGGAGAGTAAACAAACAAATAAAAACTAATGAACCCTGCATTCTAGTTAGAGTTTTTCTATAGTGGTATGGGTTAGCAATTCTGAAATACTTTTTGCGTACTATAGAATTGAGCAAATGAGTAAATATACTGGGGAAAATGGGAGCCAGTTCTTGCTAGTGGAGAAGAGTTACAAATATGGAGAAAGGGAAGACTACAATGAAACTGATATTGAATTGGAACTGGAGGTAACTGTATGAGTTCATAGTTTTGTGTGTGTGTGTGTGTGTGTGTGTGTGTGTGTGTATAAATAAATTAAGATGTAAGTATTTATTTATATTTCTTAGTTCTGTCTGTTAAAGAGCTTAGAAGTAGATGCCCAGTAGCACTGAGTACACATGGCACCCAGATCTTAATTTCTAAACTCTGTACCATTCTCCACTAAAAGGAACCAGGGCTCCTTGGAGAAATTGCCTGTTTTCAGGGCTGAGAGCGAAAGCACAAGATGAGCCTACAATATCATGTTTGTACCAGAAAGCAAAGAAGTGCTAAAAAGACAATGGTGATATGTCAAAAGTAAAGAGGAATCAGAAGGGGCTCCATTGGTCAAATCTAGGACAATCTAAACATCAAAATAAATAACAATGGTAATATTACCATAGAACAGTAGGCATAAAATAAGAATCTATGAGCTCATACTAATGTAAATAAATAAGAAGGGAGAGCTTTCTCTTATAGCAGAATGTCAACTAGTAAATGTAGAAGAAATAATGAAGTTAGAATATAATCATTGTGCAACCATTATAGTAATAATTGACATAGACAAGAATTATCAATGGATGCTAGAACTTGGAAGTTTGATGAAGAACAGGATATTTACATAAACTGAAAGCACCTCCCTACAAATTACTTATTATCTACAAAGGGAAAAATTAGTAATTCTACAGTGGGTTAACCTAGTGAGTGAACACAACCATAAACATTTAATTCAAGTAAACAATACCAATAAAGATATAAACTGACTTCATTTGCCTCCTGGTATGATGCTCTGAGGACTCAATATCATTTCTATGGTACACCTGTCAAAACCTCATGTCCTGAATCTAATTATAAGGAACCATCAAGCAAAACAAATTGAAGGGCATTCTACAAAATAACTGGCCTGTAATCTAAAAAGAAAAGAAAAAAGATCAAGTTCATGAAAGATAAAGGATGGCAGAGGACCTGATCTAGATTAAAGAAGACAAAAGAGACATGAACAGTAAGTTCAAGGTTTGACTTGAATTGGATACTTAATCAGGGGGGAAAATAGCTATAAAATAGGACACTAGTGGAGCAATTGGTGAAATTTAAACATGTATTGTAGATCAGATAATGTTTTGTATCAATTACATTTCCTGACTTTGATAAATGTGGTTATGTAAGCAGAAGTCTTAGGAAATATCCAGTATTTACAAATAAGGAAGGCATAAATAGTTCAGAAAAAAATATGTATGTGTGTGCAGATCGATTAGATAGAGATAGATATAGATAAAATGATGAACACCTGGGGCAAAATATTAGCAATTAGAGAATCTGGGTAAAGAACATATAAGTGTTCCTTGTACTTTTTTGCGGGGGGTAACTTTTCGTTGTGAAATTATATACAAATTAAAAGTAAAAAAAAAGTTTGCACTAAACTAGAACTCTCATACATTGCTGGTGGAAGCATAAATTGATAGAACCACTTTGGAACTGTTTGGTAATATCTACTAAGGCAAAACATATTATCCCTATGACCCACCAACTCTACTCTTACGTTTTTACCCAACAGAAAAGGGTGCTATGTTCACCAAAGGACAGGTATAAGAACGTTTATAGTAGTAAAAACTGGAAATAGCCAAAAACTAGAAGTCACCCAAATATCTATCAACAAGAAAATGGATAAATACATTGTGGTATATTCAAACTACACAGCAATGGATGAACAAACAACTACATGCAACAACATGGATGAGGCTTAAAGATATCTGTTAAGGCAAAGAACTTAGATGCAAAAGAGTATATACCATATGAATCTATTTTTATGCAGTTGAGGCACAGGCAGAACTAATTTATAATAACAGAAGTCAGAACAGTGGTTACTTTGAGTGATGGTGCTAACTATGAGAGGACGCAAGTTGCTTTCTGGAGTTTTGGAAACATTCTCTGTCTGTTAGTTACACAAGTGCATACTGTGTTTCCCCGAAAATAAGACATAGTCGGACAATCAGCTCTAATGCATCTTTTGGAGCAAAAATTAATATAAGACCCGGTCTTGTTTTACTATAATATAAAACCAGGTCTTATGTAATACAATACAATACAATACAATATAATATAATACAATACAATATAATACCAGGTCTTATGTTAATTTTTGCTTCAAAAGACACATTAGAGCTGATTGTCTGGATAGATCTTACTTTCGGGGAAACATGGTACATATGTAAAAATTCATTGAGCTGTGCACTTTACGTTAGTTAAGCATTTTATGTATGCTATTTTAAAAGCGTTTTTGAAAAGAAAGGGTACTTATTCTAACTTATGTCTTTTCTATCCACTCTATGGCTTTAGCTATAACCTCTGTACAGTTAACTCCTAAATCTATATTGCAGATCCCAAAAATCTACTCAGGCCTTAAACATTGCTCCCCAGAAAACTTGCTTTCCTTTTCAGAAATGTACAAACCACCCAAGATGACTCTAGTCTATAACCCTAAGTACAACAGGTCACCAGGGAACATTGATTCAGCTTCTTGTCTCACCCTGCAGTTTGTCTCTTCCTCTCCTTGCCATCAGTGTCCCATAATTTCTGCTTGGGCCCCATCAGCCTCCTCATTGGTTTCCCTGCCTCCATCCCTTACACTCTCTGTATTAGCTTCCCAAGGCTGCTGTAACAAAATGCCACAAATTGTGTGGCTTAAAACAGTAGAAATTTATGCTCTCACAGGTCTGGAGGCTGGAAGTCTGAAATCAAGATGTCGTCAAGGCCATGCTCCCTCTGAAAGCTCTAGGGAAGACTCCTTCCTTGCCTCTTCTGGCTTCTCCTGCCTACAGCAATCCTTGGCATTCCTTGGCTTGTAGCTGCACCATTCCACACTCTGCCTGTCTTCACCTGTTTTCTTCTCTTTGTGTCTCTGTTTCCTTTCCTCTTATAAGGACATGAGTCATTGGATTGAGGGCCCTCCCTAATGCTGTATTATCTCATCTCAATCCTAATTAATTACATCTGCAAAGACCCTATTTCCAAATAAAGTCACAAATAAAGTTCTAAATGGACATGAATTTTAGGAAGGACACTATTCAACCCACTACATTGTCCCTCCACAAAGCCATCCCCTAGCTGCCAGAATAATCTGTTTATTAATAACAACCCAAATCTGACCACAACCCTCTCTGCATTAAATCCCTTGGTGATTCACCGTTGGACCAATGAAAATTAATAAAGGAAACCTCAACTAAAATTGGAATAGGAAAGACTTGTAGAAGGAGCTCTCATGCCCTACTACTCCTCATCAATTACCCCAAACAGGAAGAGACATACCTTGCATTTCCAGCAGAAGGTGTGTCTACTGTACCATCCCAGCAAGAGGAAGGAAGATTTTCTTCTTGCCCAGCAACTAGCCTAGCCAATGAAAAATGCTGTAGCTCGGCCAATGAGAAGCCATCATCAACCTGAACTCCTACTTTCCTCCAATGGACTTTCATTTTTGCTGTTGTTGTTAATGACTTCCTTGACCCATCTTCTTTCCTATAAAAGCCTTCCATTTTGTATAACTCCTAGGAGTATCTCTGTGCTTTCTAGATGAGATGCTGCCGGACTCATGAATCAGTTAATAAAGCCAATTAGATGTTCAAATTTGCTCAGTTAAATTTTTTATTTTTTTAACAGACCAGATGACAAAATAAAACCCAGATTCCTTAGCATTAGGGAACGAGCTCAAAAAGAGTTTGGCTTCTGTCTTCAAGGAGTTGATAATCTAATTGGGAAACAATTGATAATGCAATACAAGGGAGTGAATAGCGAGTGTAATGTCTAGTTGTGTGGCACACTAGTAACAGCAAATGCTTAAATAGTGCCTACCATGTGCCAGGCCGGGTTTTAAACACTCGCTATGTGTTACCCCAGTTAATCCTCACAAACAACCTTATAAGATAGCTGTTGTTATTACTTCCACTTCACAGAAGAGGAAACTGAGGTAAGAGGGGCTACAAACCTGTCCAAGATCACACTCTAACGAGTAAAGGGTAGTGTTGGGATTTGAAACCCATAAGGCCAGTGCCAGAGAATGTGCTCCTAGTCACAGTGCTACACAGTTCTGAGGACTACACACCTGATTCAAAGTGAACATTTTGACTGCCACGAGCATTGAGACTTGAATCCAATCGAAATTTCCCACTGCACAATTGCCACCCTGGCTACTTATTTGTCTCTGCTATCCATTAGACTTTGAGTTCTTTGGCAGCAGGAGCTGGGTCCAGTTATTTCATTCATTCATTCATTCATTCATTCATTCATTCATTCATTCAACAGTATTTGAGTGCTGGCCTACTATGTGCCCAGCATTTTTCTAGGCCCTGGTGAAATCATAATGAATAAGGAAGGTAAAGAAAACATCTGCTCTCATGGAATTCCGGTTGCAAGGAAGATTGGTGCTAACACAAGGAATAGTTAGAATGAACATCATAGTAACAAATAGTGATAAAGTTTATGAGAAAATAAAATAAAACAGGGGGACGTGAGAGCGACTGAGGGCATCTTTAGATTGGGTGGCCAGGGAAGACTGTCTGAGAAGATGACATCTGAGCCAAGACTTAAACTATAAGAGGAGACCCACCATCCAAAGATTCAGGCCAAAATGTTGTAAATAGAGGAAACAGTGTGTGGACAGAACATAGGACTGGGCAAATCTAGACTCTTCTAAGTCTCAGTTTTCTCCTATGAAAATTGGGAATAATAGCCTCTCCTCTCAGTATTGTTGGGGGGACTGTGTGAGAAGTGAGACGAAGGAAGTGAGGGGCTTGGCCAACAATGGTGCTCAGTAAGTGATGCTTTCCTCTTGTTACATGTATATGCACTTATATCCTGTATCATTCAGGGCTCCACCAGAGAAACAGAACCAGTAGGAGATGTATGTGAGTGTGTGTGCATGTGTGTGTATACATATACATACACACGTACATATGTACTATATACATATTTATACGCACACACACTCTTGAGTAGTTGAAGCTGCAGTCCAAGGTGGAATTTCTTCTTCAGGAAACTTCAGTTCTGCTCTTAAGGCCTTTTGGCTGATTGAATCAGGCCCGCCAAGGTTATCTAGGATAATCTTCCTTAGTTAGTAAACTCTTCTGACTAGCTTTCAGGATGTCCATAGTCTGACCCTCCTTGGGTGACGTGACAGCTATCTTAATATTTCTGAGAGAAGAAAGATTAATCTGATGGCATGCTGCTCTAGCAGGCAGAAGGAGATTATAGGTGGACATTATAGGGAGACATAAGTGCCTCAATGGAAAGAATCGTTTTCTTTTTTAGTGTGTGACTGTGGGTGTCAGGAGGTAACAAAATACTGCACATCTAGTCTGAACATCAATCGTGTCAAGTTTCTGATAGTTCAGATACAATTTTGTTTATCAATCCTACTAGTGAATGAAGATGACGGACTATTTTAGATTTTCAAGAAATATGTGTTTATTTTGAATGCATCACCTTTATGTGGTAAGTTTGGGTTGGAGAGGTGGGCAGGGACCAAATTACGTCAGCACTGTTGGTCACCGTGAAGAATTTGGCAGCAGAAATGGGGGAGTGATGTGATCCTAGAGTGGGAGCAGGAGCCCGTGACGACTGAACTTTCTAACAGAGGGAGCTTTGCAGCAATGACATGGACGGCCTCCCAGAGCCGGAAGCGGGGTGGGCAACCCCTGTCCGGGATGCTGTAGAGTGAGGTCGGGCTCCAGGAGAAAGGTGAAGCAAGAGGACTTCTAAGAACCCCCTTAGCTCTGACATGCGTGCTGACTAGCTTCATCCCCTCTATCCCCTAACCTGCACCGTGGTCGCCGGTCAGGATCTCTTCAGCTCCTGCCGGCAGATGGCGCCAAACCGTCTCCTCACTCCCATACCCTATGCTCCTTTTACTCATTCAGATTCTACCTACCCACCAGCAACGCTCTTGATAATAAATCATCATAAAGGTGCAACAAGGACTGACTGAGTAAACTTTTGTACATTTGTACAATGAAATGTTGTGTAGTTTATACTGTGGTGATGGAAGAAAATTTAATAATGTGGAAAGATGGACACCACATACTATTAGGTGAAAGAAGCTGGTTACAATGGGGTCTGATTTTGGAAAATTAACAAAAATACGTATAAAAAGACTAGATGATGTGTATATCAAAATGTTGACATATTCTCTGGGTAATGGGATTAAAGGGGTTTTCTTTTTATTTATGTTTTCTAAATCTTATAAAATTAGCAGCACTCGATTTTTATTGGCTTTTATGAAAGTATTTTTTTATTCTATTCAGCAAAGCCACCTCTTTATTCTTAACTCTAACCTACACTTATATCATCTTTTCTGTTTATCAACCTCATTGTTGGTTCTGTATAATCCAGTACATGGCTACATACTGTCTTGTGTTATTACAAGATTGTTTCCTTCACACTGGTTGTGTACCTCCAATTTGTACCGCCACAGAAAACTCAGAAAAGTTTTCTGTGGCCAAATTGTGACTTGTTTTCTCGCTTTCCCCATCGCCAAGTCCTGTGCAGGAATTGGGCACTTGGTGGTGGCTTGGTTCTGCACCCTCTAGGTACCACATGACTTATCTGGCTTTCCAGAGAGGCCTGGAGCTGAGAATGTCCCACATGCCCAGAGCAGTCATGGGGACGGTGAGGCTTGCTTCCTGACCCAGGTGTCCAGTCACTCACTGGCACTCCAGACTGCTTGACCGTATTATACTATTCTGCTTCTATCTTCTCTAGTAATTGGGCTGAGAAACCTGCAAAACTTTATGCCCTGTCCAAATTCCAAACTAACTGTCCTCCAGTAGCTAGAGCACAATTGGAGACTGGGTGGTCACCTTTGCATTCGTTTCTCATTACTTGTGAGCAGCATTAGAGATGAAGGGGTCTTTCGTGACTAGCACTCTTTCAGAAATTATCCCACATCCTAGTCTTAAAAAATGGGCCTTCCTGCCACCGTGCCTGCTGTGGTCCGCGTACTCTGCCACGCAGTGGCTCTGTAACAGTGACTGCAGGGACATGGTCCTGAGAAGCATCCCTTTGTTCTTGTGCTTCATCTGTGCTGGGAGGCAGCTATTCTCTTCCGTTGTCACTAGCAAACCCTCTGAAATGACCCCTGCAATAGTTTCATCATGCGCTTTTTACCCCACAGGTGAGTCCAACTCCAGTGACTGCGCCTTAGCACTGGTAGCAGTCTAAGGGGCATTGCTCTATCAGAGGGGCGGCGTAGCTTACTTCAATAAGGCTTAGAGCAGGAGATCCTGCTGTTTTCTTGACAGTTTTTTTTTTTTTCAAGTGCATTCAGAGGTGCTCCATAGCTAGTTGAAGGGCTGTCAGGTGGGAAGAGGACAAGATTTGTTGTGCAGCCGAACCCTATTGCTTTTCCAGCCCTAACGTGGCTCCAGTCTAGCACTTGTCTCCATCTCCCCTGCCACAGACCCCCCTGCAGCCTTGCCTGGATGGCCGCGACAGCCTCCTAACCCTTCTGCATGCCTGTCCAGTCTTGCTCCTCTAATCCTTTTTCAGAGAGCCTCAGTCATCTGTTTAAATTGTAAATCTGATCACACCACACCTCTGCTTAAAATTCTGTAATGCCTCTGCATTGCCTTCAGGATAAACTCTGAACTCCTTAGTATTGCTTTTAAGCCCCAACCCCTGCTTAGTTCTCTAGCTGCATGCCATGCCAGATTGTATCAGCATATCGAACCCCAAACACTTCTTATTCTCTTACCTACAGGGTTTTGCCCAGAACATTTCCTCTCTACTCTTCACCTAGTTAGCTTATTTGCCCTCCAGGTGTCACCCAGATGTCACTTCCTCCAAAAGCCTACCCCCAATCACCCAAGGGCAGGCTGGATGTTCCTATGTCCTCCAAAGGAGTATTCTAGGTTTACCCTATTTCTTATCATCTTATCTTGTAATGAATTGCCTGTTTACATCTATCTTCCTCTCCAGACATCCTTGAGGGCTAGGATGGTTTTATCACATCCCTAATACCAGTGCCTGACAGACACTTAATAGTTACTGAATGGACAGATGACATAACAAGGATGACAAATGGAAGTTTCCCGGGTTTAGATTTCTACTCCATGTACTGAAGAAGTTGATAATTGGTGATATCCAAAAAAGGGAACAGACTGACCCACAAAGCACAGTGAAAGCCCCATTCCTGAAAGTTTCCAAACACAGCCTAAGTAGTTGTCAGGCAAGGAGCTTCAAGAGATGGTAGGCTGGAGTACATGCCCTCCACTCATTTGCTACCTGCAGGAAGGCACAATTAGCTTCACTTTGGGGGACAAAAGATCTGGGCTCTGCATAACTGTGAGGCCTTGAACAAGTCACAGCCCCTGTGAGCTTTCCTCACCTGGAAAATAGAGGTGACACCTGCACTGCCTACTTCACAGATTTTGTGAGAACAGGTGCAATCACGTATGCTGAAGTACTCGTAAAAGCCTTAAAACCAAATGAAACGTATTCTTATGCACCACGTAATCTTCAGGACTTGCAGCTTCACTAAATAATTTCAGTTTTGCCACGTGGAAAGTTTTACTGCTGCAGGCAGAGCTGAGAATTAGAGAGATCTTCTACCTCTTCTGTGTCACACCACTGCCCCAGGGAAAAGGCAATAGTGGGATCAAGAGCATCTGTTTAGGAGGATCTATCAAAGGCCCATGGTTCCTGCCATCAGGGAGATTCCTTGGAGCCTATTACTAAAACAAGGGGAGTAGGGCCCCACTGTCTTAAATCACCGTGAAAATCAGCAAAACCAGACACGACACACACGCACTAGACCTTCCTTCCCCTTGGGCCCCTCGATTTATGCTTAAAGTCAAGAATAGTTGACAGCATTTCACTTCCCCTTTGACAAGACAAACCCAATGAAACCACGTAATTTAAAGGCTTTTTATTAGGAACCAGGGGAACGAGCTGCTTATCCCTCTATAACAGTCTAGAGCAGGACATCAGGCCCAGGGTGGAGAGGTTGTCAAAGGTGCTGTGGTGTTTTGCTGCACTTGCTTAGGGCCTGGAAGGAAAGGTGGTGGCAATGGAAGTTGGCAGGAACTGGTGTTTGCCAAAACACCAATGGCCTGGGGAGAGCCCTCTACCTTCCTTCCACCTCCACTCAAGGCTGGAGAATGCCAGGAGACAGAGTGTGTCTGGAGTGGGCAGGGTGCAGCAGTGCTGTCTGAACCCCTGGTTTCATTCAGTGCTACTTCGCTTGCCTGCCCTCCACTCTTCTTGCCGTTTAGTGATTAGGCATTTGAAGAACTCATACACAGACCACGCGATGGCTGTGGAGGGGATCTGGTAAATTACTCTAGCCTGCACCCCTCGGAAGTAGGCAGTCACCCCACCAACTTGATATACCGTCCTGAAGGCACTAGCCATGCCTGTAATATGTCCTGTGAAGTTTGAGTTCAAAGCCAGGGATTCCTGGGTGTTGAGCAGTGTTTTGCAAACGTCCAGTGGGGTTGTGACAGCGGCAGCTACAGCTCCTGCACAGGCTCCGGAGATGACGTGGGAGCCGGGGTTGTACCGTCTCTGGGGGTTAAAGTGCTCCTGCAGGAATTCGTAGGTCATGAAGTGAATGGCTTGGAAGGGAACGTTCATGGTTAGCTGGGTGGTGTAGCTGCGGTAAAAGGCCCCAGCCCCTTCATTTTGCCACACTGCCCGTACACAGTCTGTCACGCGGTGGTACGGTGAGTTGTACATCTGCATTCTCTGCTTGACCACTGGTAGTGCCATCAATGACAAGGAAGGAATGGCAACAGCAACCAACCGGTGAGCAATGTCCAGATTCAGGGTCCCACGTCAGCGGATCCGCCAATGTAAGAGAGAGGAAAAGAATGAGTGAGCTGTCAGTTATCCTGGTAAGTTAAGGTTTCCCTTATTTGAGAGGAGGGGACCGGATAGGGTTGATAAAGAGACAAAAAACAATGGACCCACTTCTGGTATGATTTCTTTAAAACCAGCCAAATAATATATTCAAGGGTTTCCTTGAAGTAAGTGCCTATCTATCGATATATCATTATTATCGTACCTTCTGACAACTTCTGAAACGAGAAGTGACTCAGTGGCAGTGAACATAATAATGAACAGAAAGCCCTAACAACCCCAACGCTCAGGTAGTAATAGCACCTAATGATTATGACATGAGGTTCCACCCTCCTACAGGAGAGGAGGAAATGCTACCAAAAAGAAAACTTGGCTAAGAAAATTCTTAGCCAAGAAGAGTGTGCCTTTAGTTTCCAAATATTTCCTACTTCCTCAAGTAGATGACACGGTGTGAGATCCGCAGACCTTCACCTTAGCTTTAGCCCTTTCCACACCATGGCCTTGCCCAGAGAGGCAAAAAATGAACTTAGAAACATGGCAACTATCAAACTGTGCTATCACTTCATATTTCTTGCGTACCTCATTCTCCAACTAAAATGCCAAGATCCAAGCCACAATGCAGGGACTGAGTTCTACAATTTAACCTTCATTCCTATCTCAACTATCTTCATTCCCAAATGGCAGTATTTTCAAGTTCATCTTCACATCTTTGTAGAAAAGTGAAATACTCTGCTAATATTTCAGATGAGATCAAAGGGGACTTCCAAGAAGGCCCAGGCCAGGTAGAACCATATCTTTCTTAGGGAAGCCCCAAAGATGAATAAAATCTCAATGAACATGCTTCCTGTCCGAAGGGCTAAGTACCTACAACACGGAGGGAGCGCCCTCTAGTGGTGAGACAAGGCAATACAGCAGGATTTCCCACCAAAACTGATGGGGTGCTTGCTCCTCAGCTTTCTTCTGCAAACCAGAAAGAAAGGAAAAGCCCAAAGATGCAGGTGCAGCTGCCCAAAGAGGGAAAGGATGAGGAATCATTACCTTCAGCTGGATTCATGGCTGCATCATGAAGTAATGTTGCCACACACCCGGCCGCACCTGCAAAGGAGAAAAAAACTGCCACATGTAAGGCCTGGAGAGGGCTACTGATTCACTGAGGCCCCAGAGTGAAGGGAAGTGGCTGTGCTAACCCTCAGTGGGGAGATGGAATGGTAAGACCAGTTCAAAAGATGGGAAGCTGCTGCTCCTTAGCTCCTGTTCCAAGAAATGAAGGTATTTGTCTCCACCAACTTAGTTAAGGTCAACATACATTCCACATCTAAAATATTAAGGCCAGGAAGGGTCAAAAAAAACAGCCCAGATTTCACCAATAAAACTGGTTCTGAGAATAAATGTAGTTCATGCCCCAAACAGGAAGCAGATACTGCTGCCAAGGGATGCCAGGTCATCAACTGCCTCCAATGCATGGAGAACATGAGGCAGGTGGTCAGATCTCCACAAAATCTCACCTTCTATCCTGCTGCCCGTCTCTAATCCTAACATCTGTCACTCTAGACCTTTCTTTGGGTTCTTATCCACCATATTCCTCCCCCTCTCCTCTCCACACGCAATTGGGTTTCCAGACAATCCTCAATCTCCTGGCTATTATCCCTTCCCTTCCTTCCATACAACTTCCAACCCTCTGGTTTCTCCATACAGAAGTCCCTTGGTCCCACTTCCATGCACTTGTTGAGGTCATATCCTCAGTGACACCAACTGCCTGTGGTCAGTTGGGATCCTGAAAAGGTGAGGTGGAGAGCTGGGGCTCCATTAGTGTCGTCCTTGGGCGCTGGGTCACCTCTGATCCTGCCCTGAGGAGCAGGACACCACCCGATTATTGAGACATACAACGGGGGTAGGTCAGGGTGTCTCCACATTACCAGGGCATAGAAGTTGATGCCAGGGAGAAGATGAGAAGAGAGTCAAGCTGGTAGGTAAGGGAGGATATTGTAACCCTTTGTTGAGGTGTCCCAAAGGAGGGGTAGGGTTGAAGCGGCCTGTTGGCTGAGATCATCAGGTTTGGAGGTCCCTCCCCTATAATCTGGCCTACCCCAGCCCAAAGCTTCAGCTCCAAACCATGCTGAGACTGGAAAGCACTGACAGCAGCAAAGCCCAAAGAGTTGGGAAAGTGGGGGAACCAGCACAGGAAGGCTCAATACCATTGGCAATATGGCTATTGCCCCCAGGGTGGATTACATCACTCAATGTCTTTTTTAACTTTTCGTAGCAGGCAAAATAGAGGGCGTGGGCAGGCCCTGCGCCTGTTGCTGTGATGTTCAGCCCCCGCATGGGCCTCCACAGGCCCTCTGTTCTTATAATCCTCCAGAGGGCCTCCAACACATTGCGATAGCGGGCTGCTGGGTCAGGCTGTAGGCTCTGCATCCGGGTCTGAAATTACAGAAAAGAGAAAAGCAATGTCAGTGATGCCAACTTCTCGCTCCGCCTCAACACTCAGGCTTCGGGCACTGGGCAGACCTTCGTGGAATCATGCCAGTGTGCATCCAGTTTTACTTCCTTCCAAATCTGTATCCAATCTTTCTAAGCCTTGGACCTTTTTCTAGTCATTTATGACTCTAAGAATGGAATACCATTATTTTCCACGAGAATATCACCCTTTAGTAAGTGTCCTTGAACTCCAAAATGATTCACAGCCCCAGCAACAAATATCCAGCCTATGTTTCAGAAGTTGCTTTTGTGCTTTAAATCTCAGGCTAAGAATTCTTTACAAATGGATTCTAAAGTATTTGCTGTGTATAACATACTGCATGCATTTCTGAAGGCTGATTTTGGGCCTGCTTTCTGTCCAAACACTACACTGACTAATGAGATGATGGCTCATCCTTTGACATAACTTTGATGATAATCTGACTTTTACACGCTTTTTGGAATTGGCAGATGGGTCTGTAAGATAAAGTCTTGGCAGAAATAGCGTTCTGAATAGATGCTGCTCTCATTTTGTGGGAAAGAAAGTGTACCCTGAAACTATGGAGGTGGAACCAACCTAGTCTCTAAAACTGAAAGAGCTTCCAGATTTCTAATCTAAGTCGACCAACTCCCAAAATTGGCATCAGTGAATAAAATCAGTCCCTGTGAAATATAATCCTTGGAATCTCTAGAGGATTCAATAATTGGAACTAAAGTTTATGGTACTTTTTTTTAAATGTCTGTTACATGTAATACCATAGATGAACCTCACAAGCATAATATTATTAATAAATTAAATAAGTCAGACACAAGAGTATATGTGATTCCACTGTATGATTCCATCTATATGAGTCTGTCAATGTAAGAAATGTCCAAATTTGTAGAGAATTCTTATAATGAGTTTGTTTGCACCAAACTGACAACATATGCTGGGGAGCAAGATCTCAAATGCCCCCAGTAGACACTTTGTATGATATTCCTGGACAAACTTTTACTGAAATTTGGAAAATTATTCTCAGTTGAAACACTTCCCCAAATCACAGACGGTCTCTGAAGGGTGTCTCCCAATGAAGATCTCTTCTCTATTGATCCAATTCAAGGTTAAGGTAACACAGGGACTAAAACCATTAATATAAAAACCAATATCCAGTGTCTGGAACGCAGTAGGTACTCAAGATGTGTTTGTTTAATGAACACATGAAAGAATGAATGGATCTTAGATGTACCTGCACCAGGTCAGAAAGTAGAAATTGGCCATTAGTGAGCCAATAGGGGTAAGTGAAGCCCAAATACAGTTTAAATTCTTACTTCATTCCAATCACTGATTCAGTCTGCATCTAAAAGCTCGAACCTTCCTGTTGGCCATCTGGAACCTGAAAGGAATGCCTTTTCTCAAGAGCATGGAGAAAAGAAACTAACTGCATTAACAGAAAACCAGATTAACAGGTCCCAGTTAGGCACAAGCAATCCACATTCCTCTGTATTATTTTCTCCTCCTTGCTACCAACAAAGAACTGGAAGCTTAAAAGCTTAATTGCTGGAAGTTTAATAAGCAATACACAGTATCACTTATCACAATTTGACACATTCTCTTCCACTTCTCAAAAAACAAACTCATAAATGTCCAATAAAGGGTGTGCTTACATCATGCAGGGGAGTATAAGATACATCAGGTAAGTTATACAGTGACTACAGGTCTTTACTGGCTATGGCTACTAACAGATAAACTGGGCCTGGTGGCTTAAAAATCATGTGTTTTCATAGGTTTCTTTGAAACTGATCTTGAATAGGGAGAATGTTCAGAAATTGCATTGCTTTGCATGTTTAGGCAACCAGTCTTGAAACGTCTGGCCTCAGAGGCCTGGAACCCTTCATCCACAAGAGAAACCTGGACTGTGGGTAAGTTACTCTGACATTTTACACACGTCTAAATCTGACTCACAACCATAACTCAATGAAAATACATCCTTATGGAGAGGACCCAGGCATCAGCTATGCCAAATATAAAAATGAATATGGCTCCCCTAATTTGTGAGCCAATAAATCTACCTTTGGGGCAAAGACGAAATCTCTGAAGAATTTATCAATAGCCTTCAACATAAAAAAAGTCCCACTGCCTGGCTTTGATGAAAAGCCAAATGGACGAATAGGGAGATAAGTGGTTTAGTCAAAACAAAGACAAGTTACATTTGAGTTAGAAAGCCTGAATTTAAGCTCCAGCTTTGCTAGATGTGTGGTCTTGGGTATGTCACTTAACCTCTCCGAGAGTCAATAATTATCACTTATAGCATAAGACTAAGTAAGAATGGCTGGCTATATTATAAGGCTGTTGTATGAATTGAAAGAGTTAAGGCATGTAAAAGCCATTAGTAATTTATGAGGTGATAGAAATATAAAGCTTTTTATTGTATTCAAATATGATTCTTGTCTTAGAATTTACAGATCATGGCATTGTTATCTTTTGTATACATGTCATTTCACAAATATGCATGGGCATCTAACTGGTCCTTAACCACTAATAAATTAGGTTTAATTTTTTTTTTTCATTTTCAAGTTTCTCTGTGGTTATAATGATTTATATGTCCAGCTATTAATCTGAAGGTCATGTTTAGGAACAAACACTATTGTGAAATTCTGTGGCTTGCTTGGTTCTGGAAATCTGCATTTGGGAGGCTGTATGGAAGGTTTGGGAGTCAGACTGGGTTCCCATCATGACTCTACCACTTAATACTAAGTGACCTTGGACAAGTTATTTAACTTGCCTCCTTTTCTTCATCTGTAGAATAATTAAAATGGTGTCTACTTCATGAAGTGTCACAGATTAAACAAATAAATGAATATAAGGCACATCAGAGAGTGCTTGGCAAACAAGAACCACTGTCATTTATTGAATACTTATTATTAAATGCAAGAAAAGCAAATAAGCCCATGTTTCCATTTCCTAATCTTTCATTGGTAAACGTGTGACCATTTACATCAGGAATTTGGAAAAGATTATTTCCCTTTGCTTTCTTTCTTATGTAAGTAGATTATTTGCTTCGCCACTAGAGCCCAAAAGCAGCGTCTTGGTGACACATGGGTACTTTGCCAGATGATTTTGAGAAGAGTTCTGACTGCTTTCAGTTGCAGAGCCTCTCCCTATAGATAAAGTCTGGGGCTTCCCTCCAAGGCACGAAAAAGGAAAAGTGGGATTTGGGGGGGGCGGTAGCTGTTAAACCTCCCTATATGACCATGGAAATAGCTGAATAACAATGGCCTAGCAAGTCTATACTGACTTCCCATGGTCTGTCCCAAGGATATTTCAAGTTTCCTTGACCCTGATAAGTGACTAGGGGTACACAGGCTTGCCTGCCAAGAGGCAATGTCAGCTTTCATTTGCAAACACTGTAGTGGCCCTTGAGGCTCCAATACGGATACCTGCCTCTAGTCTTAGGGTACGACTGGGCTGCTTTTCCTCTCCCCCACCCATTTACGGTAAAGGGAAGAAGAGCTGCCTAATAGGGAGATAAGTGCCTGGGGATAAGTGAACAGGGAAGGCTTTTCTGAAGAAAGAGGTTTGTTTTACTTTCATATCTGCACAAGTGTTTAACATACTGACATTAAACCTACTGGTCTCACCTAGTTATTCTCTTTAGTCATTTAAGTCCCAGCATTAATGACAAATAAAAATGATTCTTCTAAAATAAGCTTTTGTGGTTTTGGAGATTCCTGAGCATTTCTTCCCTCCAGATCAAAAAATTATTACTTTAATGCAGGGCATTGAGGCATGACAATATTGTATGACTAATTTTTTTTTTTAATTCCAAAGCTTATGTAAATGGGTAAGAATTGTTCTTCAAAACTTGGAAGGCTAGAAGTGACTTCCAGCAATGCTGTGGTTATGCAAAACATTTCTGGAACTCCTCTTCAGAAGTGTTCCCTCTGTGGATTTAACAGCCTTAGGAGTTAATCAAAGCAAAAAATCTCTTTGCTTTCTGGTCCCACTGTATCTTTGACCCAATCAAGTATTACCCATTTTGACTTCCCACCTTATTTGTCATATTTGATTCTAAATGGTCTCAGTTACTAAAAAGTCAATTCCATCTTGTCATAGAACAAAGAATTGCTCCCATTAAGGATATGCACACAAGGATATATGCATTTCTAAGAGGAATCTGTAAACAGCAACAATAGCATTATGTAAATACATGGAGCCAGGCGATGGCCTCCCAAGGTAATAGGACACTTAAATTGGTAAGTTGTAGTAATATTTCTAAGTCAGTTATATTACATTGTATTTTTCAAGTCATTAAATAATTTTCATTGCGCTCCTTGATCTCGGTTTCATTTGATACCTATCCTGAAACATAGCACCCTAAACCCGCCTTTCTACTCACAGTCTAAGTATAGTGACGTTATTTTGCAGTTAGATCATATTAACTTTTGGATATATAGCATTAACAATTCACAGCCATTCAACATGACTCTTACATAAATGTCTCAATCTTTTCATTTCTAGTTACCCATTTTACATTTCAGTACTGTTAGAGCATTAACCATCTTCTTACTGCTCTCTGACAGATTTTACCATTTATTTCTATTCCTCCCAATTGACAAGAGCATTTAAATTCTAATGTCCACTTTAGCCAAATACATTTACCACCCTTTCAATGGGTCTGGCCCTTGTTAGGAGTTACCTTGACACGTGCTAGAATACTCCTACCAACTCAACGTCTTTCACAAAACTTAATAAGCACTTTCCCCATTTCCTCATCCACATTGCTAATGAAAACATTCAACAGCAGTGGAACCGGAGAGAAGCCGAAGAGACAAGAGTTGGCATTTCCCAAGTTGATGCTCTCCTTCTTTTGAATATATAACATATTCCTAATTAGAGGAGAAAACATACATCAAGCGGTTGACAGGACATTGGTTGACTACATACCCTTAACGTGTAAAGGAGGCAGCAGGCTTTGTCATTATATTTATTTCAAAAGACCCTCTTGAGTTTCTCAGTCCTTGTAGTCCTCGCCTTTAACGGTTGGTACCTTAGCTCATGCACAATAAAAACCGTCAAGGATAACATTCCCCTCTTCACCCAGCTTTCTTCAGAAGCACCTGACTTCTGCACCCACCGTCACTTCAGGTGACTAAAGAAACACACGATCAATTCCACCTCTCAGTTGGGGTCTGATGTGCTCCCTGTACGTGCCCCATCCTAATCCCAGCTCCATTTCCACGTTCAGGAACTTGCTGCACAGAGAAACCGAAACCTTTTCCTGAACACGGTCTTTCCCACGTTAGTTCCAGTCTGAATTCTGACTGCCTAACGATCTCCCATCACTCGGGGATCACATTAAGTAAACCCTTTATCTAGCTGAGATCCCAGGTGCTGGTCCCTGCCCCGTCACTTTTAAGGGCAGACCCCGCAGGGAGCTTGTACAAGCACCGGCCCAGAGAACACCTTCAGGCATTAATTAAGGGCCTGACACGCGCCAGTTGGCTTCATCTCCATCAAGTCAGTGGCACTTACCTGTTCTCATCCCATCCCACCCTATTCCTGTTTAGTCCCCGCTGAGGTCCAGGGCTTGGGCTGACAGATTTTCGTTCCAGAGTCCCGACTCATATCTCACGGACGGTTAGAAACGGGTCCCGGGTCCCGGCTGGGACCAACTCCCAGCCCGGACCTTGCTTGCACGGAGTATCGGTCGAATTGTGTGGTAGTGGCAGAAGCCGGGAAGGAACTCCTGTCGGCTCCGGTTTGGACCCAGGGATCCGGTCAGCCCCAGGTCGGGTTCGGAGCCGGTCCAAGTCTCACCTTGACGCAGTCGATGGGGTACATCACGCAGTGCTCCAGAATCCCTGCCACGGCGCCCGCCACCATGTGCGTGGTGACAGTGGATCCAGCCGGCAGAGCCTCGTAGTCCGGGCCGGAGTCCGGATCCTGCCGTACCGGGGGCCTGCAGGCCCCGGCCTCCCCGCCGCCGGCCCCCCGGCCCACGCCCCGCTGCAGCCACCCGTCCAGCAGCGCAGACTCCCCGGGGCTCCGCCCCGGCCCAGCCGTCGGACCCCCCGCCACACCGCCAGCACCCCGCCCCTCTAACTCCATCCACCCGGGCCGGCTGCGACGCCCACCCTCGCCGCCGCTGTCGCTGCCGCCCTCCGGCCCCGTCGCGTCTGCCTCAGGCGCGGCCCGGAGAACCCCCGGCCTCCGGCTCCCGCTTGGCCCCGCGGACACGCCCCCAACCAGCCATTGGTGCTGCTGCCAAATTAGCCCTGCCCCTTTGGTTACGTAGGAAAAATAAGTCCGTGGTATTAGTGAAGCTGCCTGTCATTCCTCCGCCCCGCGGCGTTGCTACCGCTGAAATCCCACCCCTTCCCCTTTGATCTTGGAAGCTTCTTGTTTATTGGCCACTGATTGGTTGACAGGTAAAAGTTAAGGCTGAACTTTGATAGACTCAACCACCCTTGATACTTTGACCGCAGCCATTGGCCCGCACCACGTCGGGATCGGATTGGCTACAGGAGGAGAGCGAAGCGCCCGGGGCGATAGAGGCTGGATTTGGGCCCGGGACTGGCGCCTGTGGAGCTACGGGCGCTGCGGGTCGGATCGCCTGGTGGTGGTAGGGGGGCGGTGCCACGCATCAAGGTCAAACCGCTGACTGCTGCCGTTAGGACCCGTGCTCAAGCGCCCGCCCCAAATCCCAAGACGCGCTGGTCCCTAGCCCGAGAGTTGTGTTCCCGCGGGATCTCGGGCTGGCGTGAGGCGGAGCCGGCCTGAGCGGGGCATCCCCTGGAACGGCCCGCGGGTCTTGTTCGGGAACCTGTTGCGACGCGCTGGCGGCGGGCCTTTAGACGCCTGTCTGGACTGTTGTCCCCCTGCCCCTCCCCCGGTCGTGCGCAAGCTGACTCCTAAGGGCCCAGTGTTCTTCAGGCCCCAGCATCCCGCACTGAGCTTGCACCCGGAGTCGCCCGGTAAACCGCGCGGTTGTTGAATGAATGAGTTCTTCGGAGTCCCGCTGTCAATGGGCCCTGCGCCAGGCCGCGAGCATGAAACAGGGAAGGAAGATGTCGAAATGGGCGGGGTGATTCAGAGACGACAGGTGGAGAGGCCGGACTGGAGGCAGCTGCGCAAACACTGCAAGGAAAGTACGGCCACCCTGGCGGAGCTCGGACGGGCAGCTATTTCCTGAGCTGACGCCCGATGCTCCCCACTGCCTGCTGAGGATCGCCGTTTGTGAAAGGACCGCTCCCTCCCCAGTCGGGCCGGCGGGAGTCGGGGGCGCTCACTGGTTAAAGAACAATGCCCTAAATTCCCAGCCTTGAGCACCACCTTCGGGGCCGTGACGTTGCACAGGACCTACGCAGGCTCGGTGGAGTAACACAGGCGCTTTCCCCACTCCACGCAGCCCGGCATCTTCACGGCATCTTCACTCTCTATTCACTGGAGCGTGTTTGTGCAAGCCTCTGCACTATTTCTAGCTGTCTTTAGTACCCATTTTACTGAGATGACGATGCAATTTTGGAATTTTCCCCCTGTTTATAGCGTTTCCTTTGACAAGGAAGAGATTTTTTCCTTTTTCGCTCTGAATCTTAACCCGTCTCAGGGCCTCTGTTTTCTTTTTAAAACTTTTTTTTTAAACTCACCTATTCTCTTCCTCTTCAGCAGTGGTTATTGACCTTTGGGTCTCAACCTTTTGGAAAATAATGAAACTACAAATCCTTGCCTTCAACTCCCACCTCCCACCTGCCGTGCACAAAATGTTGCATGTAATTTCTGAGTTTACAGAGTCCCTGAAGGTGATTTGTGGACCTCTAGGGGTGCTGGTACACAACTTCCAAGTAGCCAAACAACGCTGGTGTTAATCAGGCCATTTTTAATCAAGGTACAACTGTAGACTTTGTCTTTCTCTGACTTACATATATTTCTCTTACAGGAGAACATGGCTTTACAATATCCTACATCTCAACAGCACTTACACCTCCCTAAAATCAACAACGACAAATTAGCAAGCAAAGAACCAACTTCTTTGGTAATAGTCTTTATAAACCCTCAATAGCTTCCCACACCTACAACTCCTCAATCAGGCACTGTAGACTCTTAGGTTTTTTTATTCCTAGGAGACTTGTTTTCCACATTCTCCCTTCTAGTTCCTGTCATTTTCTTTTTTACATTTTCTTTCCTAGCTGCTAGTTGTTTCAATATAAAGTCTCATGTATTTTCTTTAATAATCAAAACCCCAAGTTTTAGCTTGGGTGCATGGTTAAAGTCCAAGTTTTTTCCAGCTTCCCTTGCAGCTAGCATTTGCTGTGTGACTAAGTTCTAGGTAGTGGGATGTGAGTGTAAGTGACATGAAACATCTGGGTTCTGCCTTTGAAAGGAAAGATTACATCATCTTTGAATTCCTTATTTTCTTCCTTCTTGTCATCTAGAATATAAACCCAGAAGATGTTGACCATTTTGGGACGTGAGGACAAGACCTATACCATAGCAGATGGCAAAGCAAAAAGTAGAAGAAACCTGCTGCCTTACGGATAACAGTAGTATATCCGTACGACCTCGAACCGGCGACCTTGGTGTTAGGAGCACAGAGCTCCGACCACCTGAGCCACTGGGCTGGGCCAGATTTAAATATTTTTAATTTCTTAAGTAAAATGGCTAGAATTACAAAACTTTCCTTGAATGTTACCAAAGAATGTAATATTTGTTGTCCTTGACATACAAAGAAGATAAGCTATCAGCAGGGGATGAGGTTTGGGTTATGTATCTAAGTAGATGTGATTATTTTTAATGTTTTGTGGTATTGAATCCTTTATAAATATGGGATGTATTCTCGAAGCAACTAGCCAGGCTTATGGAGGCAGAAAACATGAAGAATAATAACAAAAACATAATTATAGCAGCAGATGTGGGCCTCAAACCCTTAAAGCTTGAAGTCCTGGATATCTGTGTGATTTTCCTGGGTGTTCTCCAGTCCTATTCCCATTTTTCACTCTTTTTACTACAGGCACATTTCTGACCCTCTTACCTGGCCTTCTGCCTTATCCAGTGCTCATTTCTTTATTGCCTCCTTTAAATCCATCAGGTCTTTTCACTCTTTAGTCTTCCTTGCCTTTACAACTTACTCATTGCAAACTAGCATATAAAAGCCCAGGCATTTACATTGACTACAGCAAAAGAAAAAATCAAATATTTTAGGGAATGGAAAGTTATCCTCATAGTGAGCAAGGTAAATTGTTTCACGTTTGAATTTAATTTTCTCCCTTTCAGAGGCACTTATTGGGCTTCTCTTATGTGTGTGCTCAGCAGTGTGCTACGGGACAGAGTGCAAAAAAAGGAATGAGCTACAGTCCTTTAAAAGAAACTTGCAATCATTGGTGATTGCAATATATACTATGTGCCAACCAGTATATATATTATTTCTTTTAATCCTATGTGGATCTATATTAGTTATCTACTGACAAATTACTACAAAACAGTGGCTTAAAATAGAAACAAACATTCATTATCAGTTTCTATGGGTGAGGAATTTGATAGTGGCTTAAATGAGTGGTTATGACTTAGGGTATCTCATGAAATTGCAGTCAAGATGTTGGCCTGGGCTGCAGTTATCTGAAGGCTTGACTGGGGCTGGAGAATCCACTTCCACAATGGCTCACTCATATGACTGTGAAGTTGGTGCTGGCTGTTGGCAGGAGGCCTTAGTTCCTCTCCATGTGGGCATCTCCAGAGCTCTTTAAGGGTCCTTATGGCGTGGTAGTACATGGTACCTCATTCTTGGCAAGTCATTGACTATTTGATTATAGCTATTCTAGTACATATGTCATAGTACCACATTGTAGTTCTAATTTGCATTTTCCTAGTAACTAATGATGTTGAAAGTCTGGTGTGCTTATTTGCCACCTGTATATCTTTTTTGGTGAAGTGTCTAAATCTTTTGTCCAATTTATAATTGGGTTGTTTGTTTTCTTATTATTCAGTTTTGAGGATTCTTTGTATAGTCTAGATACAAGTTCTTTTTCAGATGTGATTTAAAAATATTTTCTCTCCCACTGTGTGGCTCATTTTTCATTCTCTTAGCAGTGTCTCTTAAAGAGCAGGTCTTAATTTTAACAAAGAACAAGTTATTAAGTCTTACTTTTGTGGACCTTGCTTTTGCTGTTGAATCTAAGAAATCTTTGCTAAACCCAAGGTCACTAAGATTTTCTCTTATATTTTTCTTTTGTAAATTTTATGGTTTTAGCCCTTACATTGAGAACTATGATCTATTTCAAGTTAATTTTTATAGGTGATATGAGGTTTTCCATTAGCTGTCAGTTTTTATTTAACATTGTTTTTTTGAGATCTTCTCATATCAGTATATAAAGAGCTTCCTTATTCATCTTTAGAGCCCAATTCCTGCTGTGATAGAGCTTATATTCGAGTTGCAGAGAGATAGACAAACCAATAAATAAAACATATTGTATGTAAAATGATAATATAACAAGGAAAATGGTGATACAGGAAGTGTGAGTGGGAAGGAAAGTTATAATTTTAAATAGGATGGTTAGGGTGGGTAAAGAGGGGTTCCCAGACCCAACTCCAGTGTGTGTGTGTGTGTGTGTGTGTGTGTGTGTGTGTGTGTGTAGGCGTCCCCATACCAACAAGTAATTCTCAGACACCAGCAGGGGTCCAAGAATTCAACTCAATTCTGATACTATCTATGAAGAGATAGAATCAGATTCCATAGGTAAAGGGCTCAGTCCTACAGGACCACCCTCCACTTCAGACACTTGTCACAATCCCAGGTTGTTAACCTGTGCATCTGACGAACTGACTACAAAACGACTCCCTCCAACCCAAGATGACAGTCTCAAGTCCAGGTTGTTTCCTGTACTACTAACCAACTGGCTATCAATCAGAGGTTCCCAAGACACCCCTCCTTGGGTTTGCTTAATTTGCTAGAACAGCTCACAGAACTCAGGAGAACCCATTGATTCACTAGATCACTGATTTATTACAAAGGATATTAAGGGATATGAATCAACAACCAGATGAAGAGGTACATGTGGCGAGGTCCCGAATGAAGGAGCTCTGTCCTCCTGGAGCTTGGGGCCCCGCACAGTGGCACACAAAAGCATTCTGTGCCTCTGTCTGGAAGTTCTCTGGAAAAAGACCAAAGAGCTGTTCTTTTGAGTTTTTAGGGATGTTTCTTATGTAGGCATGATTGACTAAGTCATTGGCCATTGGTGATTGATTCAACCTGGAGCCCCTCTCCCCTCCCTGGAAATCAGGGGGTGGGACTAAAAGTTCCAATCCTCTAACCACATAGTTGGCTCCTACTGGCAACCAGTTCCCACACTTGGGTGGGGTTCAAAAGTCACCTTACTAACATAACAAGAGACACCACTGTTGCTCTCATCTCTTAGAAAATTCAGTTCTTGGGAGCTGTGAGCCAAGAACTGTGGATAAAGACCAAATATATCTGGGAAATATATTTGGGTCATCTGAATGACTACCTATATATGTGTGTGTATATGTGTGTGTGTGTGTGTGTGTGTGTATATATATGTATATATATATATATATATATATATATATATATTAAACACATATATGTGTAAAGACAGAAGGAGGTAAGGGGAAAATCTCTAGGTGGGGAGAACAGATATAGCTCTGGAGAAGCTCTGGAAAAGAGGACAGTAATTACAAAAAACTTAAAGCAAGAGAGGATCTGTCATGTTCTAGAAACAGTAAGGAGGCCCGTGTGGCTGGAGTGAAGTGAGTGAAGGGAATTGCAGTGACAAATGAGGTTAGAGAGGTAAGAGGTGAGTGTGTTGTAGGTGTTGTGAGGATTAGGGCTTTTACTCTGAGATGAGAAGCTACTGGAGAGTTTGGAGGAGTGACATGATCTGGTTTGCACTTGAAAGGATCACATTGATTGCAGTGTTCCGAATAGACTGTAGGGGGCAAGGGTAGCTGCAGAGAGACCAGGTAGGAGGCTTCTTCAGTAATTCAGTAAGAAGTAGTTTGGACCAGAGTTGTAGCAGTGAGGTTAGTGAGAAATGGGTGCATTCTGGACAATTTTTAAGGTAATACCAACAGGCTTTGCTCACGGACTGGGTGTGAGGTATGGGAGTAAGAGAGGGATTAAGGATAACTCCCAAGATTTGGGGCCTGAGCATCTGGAAGAATGGAGTATTTTTTATTGTTATTGTTGTTTTTGTTTCTTTTTTACCTCTTTACTAACATAGTGTATTATCAAACATTTTAACCTTTGACAATCTGGTAGTTGAAAAATGGTACCTAATGTAGGTTTTTCCCTACATTTTGATTGTAAAAATTGTCAAATGTACAAAAAATTGAAAGAATAGTACTCATTTCATATTGACTTTAGCAGTAAAAAATATCAGCTGAAATAATTGTCTAGACATACAGTGGAATTCAGGTTTGATGTGACTCAGTGGTTTAGCCATGTCGTTAAGAATCTAGGAAGTAATCAACAGAAGGGCACCCATCAATGTAGACCAAATGGAGCACCGAACAAGGTGGATGGAGGGGCCAAGGACTGTAGGCTTGAGGAACAGAGCCTGCTGACCTGGGCAGAGCCCATTCTTCTCTTTCTGTGTGATCTGCCCAGATTACTTTTCTGTTCCTCACATTCCATCCTTGGTAGAACAGTGGTGTCTCCAATGAACTTGTTTCCTGGTTTTGCATCTTGTGAATTTTTTTTTTTGTATTTTTGTTAAACATTTGTATAAATTATAAATATATTTAGTTTATCACTAATTAAAAAAAGAATCTAGAGGAGGGTGAATTGCTCCCTCACATAGTCTCTAAGGAAAGTAAATACACTTTTCATTTGCCCAAGCGAACATGTCTCTTTATCTGGAATTGAGCTATCTGCCCACTCCTAAAAAGGTAGCTGTGGCCAAGGGATGGAATTTTGCCTAACATCTTGAGCCTGGCTTGCATGTCCCACTCCTAGAGCAGGCGTAGAGTCAGAATCCTCAGATGCACATGGGCTGTGCTTGGGGAAGGTGCCCACAGCCAAATAAAATTAGAATGGATACCAAGAGGAGGGGATTGATATCTTTCTCCCCAGGCCAGTGTCCCAAGTACTACGAGCATTTTAGAGTTTGCTATACTGCACCCTTCTTCCCCGACAGTGTCTCCAAAGCATGGCCTTTCACTTCTCTGAATGACCCATGGCATTGATTTCCTGTGTTTGCCAAATTTTCAATCATCCTACTTGTTAATTCACTTCCTACAGTTGTTGTGATCTTTTTGCACTGCTATGCCTTCATTCCTCAAAGTTCTCTAACACACGGCTATCAGACTTTTATTGAAGTTTTGGGGTCATGGAAAGGATTGTAACATAGCACAGAACTCAAAATAGATGTCATAACTATTATCTGAAATGTCCTTGATCACCTTGCCTTGGGGACTGGAGAATTAAAAATATGTCTACAGATTGTTTGATACTTCTCCCTTGAAAAGGTGGAAATTAACTGCCCTCTCCTTGAATGTGGGCTGGGAGTTAATGACGTTTTGAACAAATAGTATGTGGCAGAAGTGAAGACATATGACTACTGAGGTAGGGCATAAAAAGGATAGAGCTTATACCTGGCATTTTCTCATATTCTCTCTCTCCCGCTCTCTCTCAGATCACTCTGAGAGAAGCCAGCTGCCATGTCATGAAGACACTTCATCCCTGGTAGAATCCCAAGTGAAAAGGCACCGAGGCCTCCCCCCAGCAGCCAGCATCACCGTGCCAGCCGTGCAGTCTGCCATCTTAGAAGCATACCTTTAGTCCCAGTTAAGACTTCAGACCCTAGCTGACATCTTGACTGCAACCTCATGAAAGACTCTGAGCCAGCTGCTCCCAAATTCCTGACCCACGGAAACTATGAGAGATACGAATGCTTATCCCTGCTTTGAGCCACCAAGTTTTGGGGTAATTTGTAATGCAACTATGGACAGGTAACACAGGGACTCTCTCATGGGCCTTTTCTTCAGTCCTGTCTGCCACCACCTTGCATGGCTCCTTTCTCTTACCTTTCATCTTTTTTTCCTTTTTCCTTATCAGAGCTCCCCAAACACAGTCTCTAGAGGGAACACTCCAAATTCCTGTATTTTATTATGCAGAGGAATTGAAGTTATCCTGGTCTAAACCTCTCCCACGTAGGCTAAGCCCAGGGGATCCCACTTCCCTGACCAAACTTACTCATTAAGGTCTAAAACCTAGATAGTCTTCCTACTAGGCCAACTGGTACCAGGTCCACTCAAATAGCTACCAGCTTTTAAAACAACTATTCTTGCCCTAATAAAAGTAAACATGAGCAAAGTGCTACAAGAGCAGAGAAGAAGCACCTACGATGACTGGGGGAGATCAGAGGAGGTGACCTTTGAGCTGAGTTTTATAGGATAAATAGGAGTCCATTTGGAAGAGAAGTGAAAGAAAATCATTTATGTAGAAGTAACAAGTACAAAGGCTTCAGAGAAAAGGCATAATTCAGAGAACTGTAAATATGTCATGGTTGTGGGTAAGAATACCTATTAGGGAGCTTGGAAGGTGTTGGTTAGATCGTATCATGCATTGTAAGCCACATATATCATCAGTTAGGAGACTACAGGTAAAAATCCCCTGATTTAAATGACTTAA
Organism: Rhinolophus hipposideros; assembly: GCF_964194185.1. Classification (NCBI taxonomy): domain Eukaryota; kingdom Metazoa; phylum Chordata; class Mammalia; order Chiroptera; family Rhinolophidae; genus Rhinolophus; species Rhinolophus hipposideros. Next base: position 24,629,785 of record NC_138061.1, on the reverse strand, counting down.
AAATAACAATAATGAATTTAGTATCTCAAATAATAAATCTATATAGACTATATGTAGGGCTGCTCCCATGTTGATTAATTTAGTAGCTTGATGTTACCAAGGAACCCAGGCTTTTTCTATATTTCTATTGTTATCCCCAGGCTTGTCCCCCAACCACGGTTGTAAGATGGCTACAGTAGATCCTGGCATCACAGCCTTAAGACTACTTCTGGAGGTAGAAAAGGGGCCTTCTGTTTCTCATTATATAAACTTATTATTGACTTATACTCTTTTTTAGAATGGAGAAAACCTATCCCAGAAATGTCTTCCCTCCTCCCATTCCTCCTCATGGCTGACTTCCCTTTAGTATCTGGCTGGAATTGCATCATATGCGAGGCTCAGCGTTTGGTGAGGGAATAGGCCACCTGACTGACTTAGAGCAATCACAGTTTATTCCCTGGGTCTGGGGCTGGAGCCTAGCACTCTGTAAGGACAGGGCCAAGCATAAGAGTGGTTACTTGAATAAAAATGGAGATTCTGTTAACAAGGCAGAAGAGAGATTGTTGATTTTGGGGTAGGCAGTCAGCATCTGCCACACCATGCCAAAGAATACGGACTATATCCCATTAGGATGGGGAACCACAGTAGGATTTTAAAACAGGAAGTCGCTTGATTGTATTTAACTGTATCAAAATGGAGGGGTACCCAGGAGGGATATGGGTCTGGAGGTAGGGCCACAAGTTAGAAGGCTTCATCAGAAGATATTGGAGAAGCTTTTAAGCACTTGAAATAAGAACACCTAGTGATTAATTGGATGGAATGGGGAAAGGAAATAGAAGGAAGAGATTCTAGAATGACTTGCAGATTTCTGCTTCGGTGAATCACAGGGTATTTCGTCAAAGTTGGGAATATAAACAGGTTTGGGTAGACACGGAGAGAGTGAAGAGACAATGAATTTGGTCTTGGACAATGAGGTGCTTGCAAGACACGTGAAGAGAGATGAGTAAACTTGGAAGGGAGAGTTTAAACATTACTTAAACTCCTTTAAAGGTTAGGGCAGATGGAGTGTGGAATGAAGGAGAATTGATAGGAGAAATAAAGTTATGCAGACAACTGATGCCTCGTGTGGGACTGATTTGGCTGATTTTGCTCAGGGCTGGGTAGAGAGTCAAGAACTTCTTGAGAAAATTGCAAATGTAATTTAAAGACTAGCCTTTAAAAAGCAGTTAAAAACCTGTTTCGAAATACAGATTTCTGTAATTTGTTTCAACATGTTGAGTTATAGCAAATGAGATGGAGAAATGATCTCACCCCATTTTTTTGGCCCTCTGACTGGAAACCTCAGAACTCAGCCCTGTGAGCTGTTAATCAGATAAACACTGCAGGCTTTTGTAAAGAATCATGCTTTACAAATGCCTGAGGGCATATGGACTTACTGAAGGAAGTGTTGTCCAAATGAGACAGACAAAGAAAGTATAAGGAGAAAGCGTTGGGATTAAAATGTAGGTTTTGGGGTGGCCGGTTAGTTCAGTTGGTTAGAGCATGGTGCTGGTAGCACCAAGGTTGCCGGTTCGATCCCCGCATGGGCCACTATGAGTTGTGCCCTCCTTAAAAAAAAAAAGTAGGTTTCTTTTCTGTTTTATAACAGTAGTTATGAAATGTAAAGTAGAAGATTTTCCAATGCACCTTCAAGTTCGAATATAGTTCATAAACCATATGAATTAAGTACTGTTTGAAACATAAACAGAAATTCTATTTCCATTTAAGAACACCCATTTGGTGAAACACTGGAGTCTGAAATATACATACCATGTTTCCCCGAAAATAAGACCTAGCTGGATCATCAGCTGTAATGTGTCTTTTGGAAAAAAATTAATATAAGACCCGGTCTTATTTTAACTTATGTTAAACTTATGTTAAAATAAGACCGGGTCTTATATAATGTAATATAATATAGTATAATACTGGGTCTTATATTAATGTTTGCTCCAAAAGATGCATTAGAGCTGATAGTCTGGCTAGGTCTTATTTTCGGGGCAACACGGTAGGTTAGACTAAGAACTGAACAGTTGGCAGGCAACTTCAAGAATTAAAAAAAAAAACGCAAACCATAAAACTCCTAGAAGAAAATATAGGAAGTAAATTCACAGACATTACCCTTAGTGATATTTTTACTGATACATCCCCTCGGGCAAGGGAAGCAAAAGAAAAAATAAATATGTGGGACTACATCAAACTAAAAAGTTTTTTCACAGCAAAGGAAACCATCAACAAAACAAAAAGACATCCTACTGAATGGGAGAAGGTATTTGCCAATGATACATCTGATAAGGGCTTAATATCCAAAATTTATACTCATACAACTCAACACCAAAAAAACAACCCAATTAAAAAATGTGCAGAGGACATGAAGAGCCATTTCTCTAAAGAGGACATACAGATGGCCAACAGACATATAAAAAGATGTTCAATGTCACTAATCATTAGAGAAATGCAAATAAAAACCACAATGAGATACTACCTCACTCCTCTCAGAATGACCATCATCAATAAATCAACAAACAATAAGTGCTGGCAAGGATGTGGAGAAAAGGGAACCCTTGTGCACTGCTGGTGGGATTACAAATTGGTGCAGCCACTATGGAAAACAGTATGGAGATTCCTCAAAAAATTGAAAAATAGAACTACCTATGACCCAGCAATTCCACTCCTGGATATTTATCCAAAGAAATCCAAAACATTAATTCGAAAAAATATACGCACCCCTATGTTTATTACAGTGCTATTCACAACAGTCAACATATGGAAACAACTGAAATGCCCATCCTTGGACGATTGGATGAAGAAATTGTGGTATATTTATACAATGAAGTATTACTTAGCCATAAAAAAGAAGGAAATCTTACTATTTGCAACAATGTGGATGGACCTAGAGCATATTGTGCTAAGTGAAATGTCAGACTGAGAAAGACAAATACCATATGATCTCATATGTGGAATCTAAAGAACAGAATAAATGAGCAAATAAAACAGAAATAGAGATATAGAGAAAAAACATGGTTGCTAGCTGGGAGGGTGTTGGGGAGGGGGAGAAGGTGAAGGGATTAGAAAGTTCAAAATATTAATCACAAAATAGTCACAAGGATATGAAATACAGTATGGGGAATATAATCAATAATGTTGTAAAGATTATGTAGGGTGCCAGATGGACACTGGACTTAGGGGGATCACTTCATAGACTGTGTAGATGCCTGACCACAGCTCTATACACCTAAAGCTGAAGTAGAATAATATTGAATGTCAACTATAATTATATATGTATACATATAATATGTATATATGTATATGTATATATATATATATATATATATATATATACACATATACAGTCACGGGATGTAAAGTACAGTGTAGGGAATGTAGCCAATGGTACTGTAACAGCTATACACGATGTCAGATAGTAGATTGGGCATGTTATCACTTTATGAGGGGTGTAAATGTCTCATTACATTGTTTTGTACACATGGAACTGAAAAAAAAATTATTCCAAAACAGTTGTTGAGTTTTTCCATGTCTACTTTGTTCTAGGCACTGGGCTCTGGAATAATAAAACTACCTTATATTTATATAATTTTGTGGTTAATCCTAACTTTATGCAACTGTTCTACTCAATGTAGCTTCTGTACTGTTCAATATGACACTTGAAGCAGAGTAGGGATTGAGGGACAGAGAACAAAACTGAGAACTGAGAATTGAAGGAGAAAGGCAAGTTAGGAAGCCCAACTAGGTTGGAGGGGAATGGAGGGGAAAAAACAACACAGGTGATCCTTGAACAGTGTGGGGATTATGGGTGCCCACCCTGTGCAGTAAAACATTTGCACGTAACTTTTGACTCCCCCAAACTTAACTACTAGTAGCCTACTGCTGACCACATGATTTACCAATAACATAGTCAATTAACTTATTTTTTGTATATGTATTATATACTGTATTCTTGCACTAAAATAGCTAGAGGAAAGAAAATGTTATTTAAAAAATCACAAGGGAGAGAAAATACATTTACAGTACTATACATATTTATTGGGAAAAATCCACATGTAAGTGGACCAGTGCAGTTCAAATTTGTGTTGTTCAAGGGTCAACTGTAGTCACGTGACAGTGAATACACAAACTGGACAATGGCCAGACCATATATGACAATTAGAACTCCGACTCACAACCTCTGCAGCAATCAGGCCAGAACTCTTGACTCATCAATGACTGTCAGCTTCCCTGTTTTTTGCCTCTTTCCAACTCAGGACCAACTAGAGAAAGCCAAATATGCTGCCCCAACACAATTACTAAGATGCCCTGCTTCTAGTTAGTCTGCTTCCAGCTTCCCCATGCTAATACTCTCAAATCAGAGCATATTTGAAACCTTCCCCAAACCCCTTTTTTTCACTTCAAGCTTTCCCACTCCCTTGACAAGCCTTGAGTCTGCCAGAAGGAAGTGATAGTGGTTGACTGCCTTGTTATAGCCGGCATAGAATAAACAGCCTCCTTTGGTTCTCATTTGGGTGGTCTTCATTTATTTCCACATTCATTCACTCATGTATCACGTATTAGTTGAAATTTATGTGCCAGGTAGTGCTCAGCGTCGATGTGGAAGCAGACAGTCGTCGTCCTCAAGGATATTCTATTTGCACAGACACATAAATATAATTGCAATTCAGTGTAGTAAGCGAAATAGGCATATATAAAGGGGGTGTAGGTCAAGTAAGGCTTTTCGGGGAGGTGACCCTTAAGCCCAGTGTTAAGGGATGAGTACCAGTTGGCCCGGCTAAGACTCAGGGAAAGATATTCAAGGCAGGTGGTGACGTGGGGGGAAGCAGAATGAGCAAAGCCTAAGAGGGCAGAAACCACAGAGGTGCGTTGCTGGAGCATTATAGGGGAGGCGAGGAGCAGCAGCAAATGCAGCTCGGCGGGTTGTGGACGGCCATGTCTGTGCCACGTTTGTAAGGAGTTGGACTTTACCCTCTCCAAGCGGCTCCCTCCTAGATGTGAGAGAAACGGCTGGTGTAAGCAAGGAAGAAAACCATTAGGAAACATTACCTTTGTATGCCTTACGGTAAGGTCTGGGAAGGCAGGGACGCAGCCGCTCACCATGCGTGGCGCACGGTACACTCAATGAATATTGAATGAATGGATATAAGCGCTTCTGTGTAGACGTCACTGTCCCCAATTTCCATGTTTTTCTCACGGGACAAGACAATGAGGCCGGGGCATCAGTTTGGTAGGCTATTCTAGGGAAGAGGCGAGGTGGGAGAACTATCATTCTGGAGGGTAGGATTGGTGGACACAAAATCTCCTATACGTTATGGACAAGGGATGCACTTATGTCGCAGACAACGCAAGACCCACCCACCGGAGCCGTTCTGTCCTAAAAGAGGCCGGGGAGAAAGCAGCAGGGGGAGAATTCGCGCCACGGGAGGGGGCAGCAGGAGCAGGGTACCCCGGAGCTGCTCCACACTGGTCACCTGTGCAGGCACCCACCGCCAGCCCCTCCAGGCGGAGCCACGGTACGACGCTCCTCTGGATTGGACGCGCTCGAAATCCTGGGGCGGGCATTAGAGGCAGAATACTCTTGGGATTGGCCATCTTGGCGGACGGACGTGCGGCTGTCGGAGCTGGTTCGCTGGGGCTCCGGCTGGGTGGAGGGCGGGTCCCTCTCCGCGGGTCCTCTGTCAGTCATTGGCTCCCTGCGGTTTCCTTGGGGACGTGGCGCCGCTGGCGGCTCAGGCCTTTTTCCGGCTGGGCTGAAGGCGGTGGAGAGTCGCACCGGACCAGGTGGAGAGGTGCTGAGGTAGCCGGCGGGCCACTCGACCGGTAAGTGTAAGTGCTGGAGGGCTGCGGGGCCGGGAGGGACAGGAAAGGTAGCGGAGTCCCCCACCTGGGGACTGCTGGTTCCTCGAGGACATTGCTGGCCTTCGAGAACTCCCGGCTCCCAGGGAGCCGGGGTAGGGTCCGCTGGGCCCCAGGAACAAGAGGGGACGGATCTGGAGTGGGAGCCCGGGGAGTCGGTGGGCTCCGTGGCCTTCTCGCGGAGGTCTGCTCTCGTGGGCACTGTTGAAGTAAGCCTGAAACCCAACCAACCAACTCTTTCTAGGCTGCAGGCTTAGGAGATGCCTGGGACAAGGAGACCACCATCTCAGGGCAAAAGGAAAAGGAGGTGACAGGCATTGAGACCACTGAAGGGAACCCATGGCTAGGTAAGGCTGCACACTTCCTTCTCAGCTGGAGGCTGGGGGGGGGGGGTTGGCAGACAGGTTGAGGGGCCGGGAGAGGTTTTTACAAGTGAGGATTGCCCTAGGGCTGCATCAGGACTTTGCACCTGGACAGATGGACGCAGAGATCAAATTTGCATTATTTTGAAGGCAGATACAACAGTAATTTCCAGCCCATAAACCCGGATCACTTCAGTGCTATCTAAACTCTGAAAAGTGCTAGCTTGTAATGTTCTTTCAAATTTCCATTTGAGTGAGGCTAGGTGCCCCTTAAGGAGGTTAAACTAATTTTTTTTCCCGATGAACTTTGAAAGCAGACTGCGGTCCTTTTGAATCAATATAAAAAGTGATCTTCACAGTTGAATACACTTATACATACATTATACTCTGAAGCTGTCAGAAAAGATTCATGTGGATCTGTGGATATGGGACTGTTGTCAAATAGAGTAAGTGGGGAAAGATGCAGAACAGTAACTATCAAGTAAAACCAAAGGAATGGAGATACACATACGGATGTATTACCATACATGATATATATCTATGCTTGTGTATACATAGAATATCCCTGGAAAAATACACAGAAATTGAGTAGCAATGGTTGCCTTTGAGAGGGAAATCGTGGGGTTAGGGCAAAAGACTCACTTTCTACTTATGTAGGCTTTTATGCTGATTTTTTTTAACCAGGTACATATATTAACTGTTAAAATATTTTTGAAACTCAGTTGAATAAATTTTATTACTGTCTACTTTTTTGACAGCATTTTTTGTGGGAGTGTTGTAGTTACTATGATTCTTCGATGTTACGAAGTTGCCCAGGGAGACTGGTGATCTTTTTATTAACATAAGATTAATTCTTTGACTTGCACCTCAAAGTGTAGACTTTGGAAAAAGATCAGATAAAGCTTTTCTGATTTATATAGTAGCAGCACCATGAACCACATAGGCCCTTTTCTAAAATTTGAGACTAAAGGAACATTTAGATTTCTGGAGGCATGAGTTTTTGCCTTTATTACAAAAGGTTGAACCCAGTTTAAAAACTATATTTTGATACTCAATATTAGAGACTTTTCTTACTAATGTTCGTCTCATTTCAGGATCAGTTTTTCCTACCTCTGCCCAGCCTCGTGGTACTTTACTGTGCCCACAGTGAGCCCATTTCCCCGTCAGCGAGTGGCATTCCTAGGACTCTTCTTCATATCCTGTCTCCTTTTACTTATGTTGATCATGGACTTTCGACATTGGGGTGCCTCATTACCACGAGATAAGCAATTTGAAAGGTGAGTCAGCTTTAGATATCTTTGATCAGCTTTGCACCGAAGTCATATATATTTTGATAAGCTGTTTAATACATTACTTACTACCTTTGACCCTTTGGGGGAATACTGCACTTTTATTAGTAAAATTGCACGCCAGTTACTACATAAAGATCTTGTCAATATTCAGGTTTGATTTAGGAATGATGCTGCTGCATTTTAAACATGAAAGGCATCTTTCTGTTTTCTTGTTTTGGTGGGCTGACTTATTGGGTGCATAAATGTTTAGGATTATTAGGTACTCTTGATGAAGTGACCCTCTTATTATTAAATGACTCTCTTTTTCCTTGATTATATTCTTTGCTCTGAAATCTGCTGGTCTTGTATTAATATAGCTACTTAAGCTTTCTTTTGATTAGTGTTAGCATGATAGATGGTTTTACATCCTTTTAGTTTTAGCCTATTTGTGTCTTTATATTTAAAGTGGTCTTCCGGTGGGCAGCGTTTAGTTGAGTCTCGCTTTTTATTTAACCTGACAGTGTCTGCCTTTTACTTGGGGTGTTTAAACCATTTACATTTAATGTGGTTACCAATTATGTTTAGGTTTAAATCTGTTTTGCTCTTTTCTGCTTGTCACATCTGTTCCTTGTTCGTTTTTCCTCTTTTTTCTCCCTTCTTTTGAATTGAGTACATTTTTTATGATTCCATTTTGTGTCTTTTGTTGGCTTATAGATATAACTCTTATTTGTATTTTTTCAGTGGTTGCTTTAGGGTATAGGGTTTATAGTATACATCTTTAACTTACCATAGTCTCCCTTCAAGTAATATCGTACTTCTTCATGCATACTATAAGAACCTGTCGACAGCGTACTTTCATTCCTCCCTTTTCCTTTGGCCTTTGTGCTGTTGTCATACATTTTACTTCTGCATATATTGTAAGCACCACCATATATTGTTTTTATTTGTGCTTTAAACGTTTGATTATCTTTTAAAGAGGTTTTAAAAATAGAAAACAAGGCTTGCATATTTACTATTTCTGAGCCTCTTCATTCCTTTGTGTAGATTCATATTTCCATTTGGTATCATTTTCCTTTTGCCTAAAGAACTTCCTTTAACATGTCCAGTAGTTTGAGACTGTGGTTGGTGAATTCTTTCAACTTTCACATAACTGAAAAAGTCTTTATGTTGCTTTCCTTTTAAAAGAAATGTTCATTGGGTATAGATCTCTAGGTTGGTCTTTTATTACTTTAAAGATGATGCTCCACTGTCTTCTGGCTTGTATTCTTTCTGAGAAGTCTGCTGTCATTTTTATCTTTGTTCTCTCTGTATATATAATGAGTCTTTTTCCTCTGGCTGATTTTAAGATTTTTCTCTTTTTCACTGGTTTTAAGCAATTTGGTGATGTTGTTTGTTGGTGGAGTTTTCCTCATGGTTCGTGTGCTTGTGATTTGTTGCTTCTTGGATCAATGGATTTATAGTTTTTAATCAAATCCGGACAAATTTTTTCTTCAAATACTTTTTCTGTCCTCTCTCACTTCATCTTTGGCATCTCGCAACATATATGTATTTTGAACCATGTGAAATTTTTCCACAGCTTACTGATGCTCTATTCATTTTCTTCAGTCTTTTCTCCCTCTCTGTTTCTTTCTGGATATTTTATATTGCTATGCCTTCTAGTTCAGTAGTATTTTCTTCTGTAGGTTTAATCTGTTAATTCCATCCAGTGAGAGCTGAATAATACCTTTATTTCCCACAGAAAATACATCTGAATTATTTGATATAGTTTCAATGCCTTACCACTTGCATAGAAGAGCTACATTCTTTTATAATAGTGATTCATTTTGCTATTAATTTCTGATTAGGCTATAAAATAACATGATGACATGTTATTTTCATCATCTTCAACATGATTTTCTCTTTATCGCTTCTCGGGTATGTATCAGTTAGGAGGCTTTGGGCTGCAAGTAACAGACAAACTGAATGAAATAATCAGGAAGTTTATTGGCTCATAACTAGAAGTCCAGAGGCAGAGAGACCACAAGTTCAACACTGGCTGGCACGATGGGAGTCTCTGGCTCTGTTGTCTACAGTGTCAGTTTACTTAATGGTTGCAAAACAGCAGCCAGTAGCAACAAGGGCTACATGCATCCTCATTCCTGTTCTCTAGAGAAAAACAGGCCTTCCATGCTCTCTTATAAGAATGCAGAAGACCCTTCCCAGAAACGTCTAGTAACCCTTTCCTTAAACCTTCTGCAGTTGGAATTGGGACACATGCTTACTCCCCTTAATATTTCTGGGTTGTTCTATCCCCAGAAGTTTTCATTTCTCTATCACTTTGGTCATTCATCCATCCATTCATTCGACAAACATTTATTGAGCAGCCACTATGTGCTGGGTGATATAATGGTACAAGGACATGGAGACTTTGGTACCTTTTCTCAACAAGTTTATGTTTTCAGCTTTTACTCCTCTAGCAGTGCTGAGGCGTACTGACTTCTTTTGACTCTTCCTTTCCAGAAGAGGCAACACTTGTTTAGATGACTACACAGTTGTCAACAACTGGCCTTAAGAAGCCTGTTAGCTTTGGAGAACTAAATCCATAATTTGAGTTTCCTCGATGCTTACTGGGATTTCCTTGGTAGACCTGTGCAGTTTCCCACTGGAAGACAGCATGGGCTAATTATGGAATTCTATGCAGGTTAATATGGCTAGAGTGAAGACTGTTACGGAGTTAGTGAGTCATGTAAAGAGATAGATTAGGCTGGGCCTGCTAAGCCATTTTAGGAAGTTTAGACATTATCCTAAGGGCAGAGGGAAGGCTTTGAAAGGCTTTGAAGGATGATATGGTTTGCTTTTTAAAGAAAGCTTATTTTGGTGGCATTGTAGAGAATGAATTGGAGGAGAGTAAAAATGAAAGCAGGGAGATGAACTGGAATAGTGCAATAGAGAGCTGATGGTGGCCTGAACTTGGGTGGCAGCAATGACGATGGCGAGAAGGAAATGCATTTGATGGATCTGTGGGAGGTAGAGCGATCCAATTGGTCTTGTCTGCCAATATACCCCAAGGGGCCAGATCCATTAAATACTTGTTAAGTTGAATTAATTGAAACCGGTTAGGTACAGTGCTAAGGAACACACAGACTGTGCCACTGTGGTGACCTTACCAAAGTCTTGACACCCTGTAGTGCTTTGGCTGAGCAGCAAGCAGCCATATAGCCTAAAAGCAGTTTGTTCTTTTTTTCTTTATTTTAATTAAAGTTTATTGGGGTGACAATTGTTAGTAAAATTACATAGATTTCAGGTGTACAATTCTGTATTACATCATCTGTATCTCACATTGTGTGTTCACCACCCAGAGTCAGTTCTCCTTCCATCACCACATATTTGATCCCATTTACCCTCATTTACCACCCTTCTCCCCCTTTACCCTCTGGTAACCACTAAACTATTGTCTATGTCTATGAGTTTTTGTTTCTTTATTTGTTTGTCTTGTTCCTTTGTTGTTTTCAGTTTTATATCCCACATATCAGTGAAATCTTATGGTTCTCGACATTTTCTGTCTGATTTATTTCTCTTAGCATAATAATCTCAAGATTCACCGTTGTCACAAATGGCACTATTTCAAAAGTTATGTGCATATTGCCACAAATTACCGTATATCATTAAACTATCATGGCAGCCTCTATGAGTCATTTAGGAAGCAAACATTTGTTGAGAGCTTGCTGTGTACATAACACTGCTAGACATTGGGGTACAAAGATGAATAAAATGTGGCTCCTGAACTCATGGAGTTCATAATCTAGTTAGGGAGGCAGACATGAAGGAATAGTTATTTCCCAGTGAGATAATAATTTATGTATAGCTGTATAGAATCAGAAATGGAGAATCAGGAACTGTATGCTGCCAGGAATCCGGAACAAAGTTAAGAATCAGTAGTTAATCAAAGAGGCCCATGAGTAACCCAATTTGATATGACTAAGTTCATGTACAGGAGCTTCTGTACTTTACTGATAAGATAAGCTCTCACAAAGAGCCTGTTTGCTTTTATTTTACACATTGTTTTATTTAGCTGGGGTCTCTCTTGTCTCAGAAGACAGCAGACCAGAGCAAATTGGAATAGTGGTAGTGGGGAGTGTGCGGTGGTCATGAGATGTGGGCACATAGATGACAAAAATAATATCTAGCACTTTGACAGCGAGGCAAGAGAGAGGAAATGTATTCAATGTAGACACTCAAAATTTCTATCCACCGTTCTCTAGTGGCAAACAGTTCTGCACATTTTGTTAAAACTTTTATTACACAGTCTAATAATTTATGTAAAGGATGACCTGAAATATGTGGTTGTCAACTTTTGTGTATCTGAATCACTTGGGGAACTTTAAGAAATAGTTGGACCTTTTCTCAAGGTGACTCTAACATGCAGCCTGAATTGGGAACCACTGCACTAAGGTTTAGTGATATTTATTTGGGAAGGAGGTATTATGGTGTGGGGATAAGAGGATTGATGTTAGAGCTAATAAGCCCATCATTTGCTAGTTGGGTGTCTTGGGCAGGTGTCGTATTCTGGAATATCATTTTCTTTATGTATAAAGTGGAGGCAGTCTTGTCATTTGGATTAAAAGAGAAAAGCATCTAGGACTGCCTGTAGCATCATGGGTGTTAGTTTTATTACTATTATTATTATTTGAAATAATCTTGATTTTTCTGTTTTCTAATTTCTGGGTTGTTTTTTTTTTTTTTTGTCCTATAAACATACACTGAAGATAATAGACAGCATTATCTCCATTTAAAATTTTCCTTCCAGAATTTTTTTTTGTGTGTGTGTCAGTAGCTACTATGTAAGCGCTGGTGGCCACTAGCTGATGATAAAAATCATTAAATGAGTAACTAAGAATTTTTAAGCAAATAATTAGGAATTCATGAGTTGTCCCTAATTTACAAAACGAAATTAAATCAGTATGTTGTGATGCTTCACAAAAGGTAGATAGCTGGTCCTTGAATAACACGGTTTTGTTCAATGTTGATGAGAACAAAAACAACAGTTGGTTCCCAGCCGGGGCTACTGTCGGCGTACAGTGTGCATGTCCTCCCCATGCCTGCGTGGGTTTTCCCTCGCTGCTCTGGTTTCCTCCCACAGCCCAAGATGTGAGGTGAACGGCGTGTCTAAATGGTCCTGGTCTGAGTGAATGTGGGTATGTGAGAGTGCACCCTTGATGGAAGGGATTCCGGTCCAAGGGGGTTCCCACCTTGTGCCCTGAGCTGCCAGGATGGGCTCAGGCCACTTAGGACCCTGAACTGGAATCACCGGGTTGGAAAATAATTATCTAACTTGTTTTTATTAATTTTTCTTAAGTGTATGTATAGCTCACATTTATTTCAGTGTTTAATATTAGAAGTGTTTGGGGTTTTTACTTAGAAGTTTGGTGATTTTTTTTTTTTCACCAGAAATATGCCATAGGAACTTAACTCTTGTTTATGTCAATTAGCCTATGGTAAAACTGGTTTTGTTATATGTTGTTTTGCTTAAAGTCACATTCCAAGAACCTCTCAATGACACGTGAGGACTAACTGTGTGCTATGTGGCCAGGAGCACACTGGCTTACTAGGTGTCTACACGAGAGCAAGTTTAGAAACACTTGATCAGGGAAATATGCTCACAGGAATACCAAAGTCGTCCTATGGTCTTGATAAATGAGGCATTGCTTTAGGTAGAAATTACAGTCTCTCTTGCACATTGCACCTTTGTGTTTTAATATGTATGAAAGTAGCTAATGTTTAAAAGAATGATTCAGTTATTTTCGCATTGAAAAAAATTTGAATTTTTTTTCAGCCATTTGTGGAACTTAGCATATCTGCTGAGGTGATAGAAGCCTGGGTGGGGGATCCCCCCTCAGTCGTTTCAAAACTGAAGAATTATTATTTTTTTCTTTATCATGAACATGTACCCACATTGCTTCTGGAAGAAGAAGGCGGGAGCTTTGCATTAGAACTAGAATTTAGGAAAAGGTAAATTTAGAATGATGGGATGTCGGTGAGGATAGAATGTAGAGTTGTTTTTTTTTTTTTTTACTAATGTTATTTTTTAGAGCAGTTTTAGGTTCACAGTTAAATTGAGCAGAAAGTACAGGGATTTCCTTTATACCCTCTGCAAAGCCCCCACACACCACCACCACCATACACAGCAAAGCTCTTTTTAAGAATAATTTGGGTTAGGTATGTGTTTTCATCAACTTTTTATCTGGCGTGTGCCTTACATTATAAGATGTGCTCCAACAACTTCAGACTTAATACATATTTTACATTCATTTATTCATTTGTCTGTTCACTTATTCAACAAATAATATTGAATGTCTACACTGTGGTATCCAGTAGGGTAGCCACTACACATACGTGGCTATTTCAAATTAATTACAATTAAATAAAACAAAAAATTCCTCACGTGCCCTAGTCACTTTTCAAGTGTTCAGGGGCCATACGTAAGCTAGTACAGACCTTCCTTACGAGTTTCAGTTCTGTTTAAAGCAAGTCAAAAAGGGCATTGCTTTTAGTTAGGAAAAAAAATACTAACTTTAGGATATGCAGGTAAGTAAGGGCTCTTTTATACAGTAGAACAATCCGTATATTTTTGCTGGTGAAATTGAAGGCATTTATTTGCGTTTATTCACATTCATTTATTTAGTTTCTTGTGCTTAGTGGTATTTGTAAGCAGAACTTTAACTTATAAATGTTCCTGACTGCTCTGATTAATCTTGTTAGGAGATAAACAGTAACCTTACAAGAGGCTTTTCTGGGCCTGTGTTACTATCGTCAGTCATGCACAGCTACTCTGGCTGTGGTGTCATTGTATTTGGTTCTGAGCCTTGAATGGAGTTGAAGAGTATGATGCCGTTCAGCAAAGAGCTGGTCGCCCCATGCGATGGGGTACTTTAATTGACTTTTGATGCATTACTGAGTTCTGTTTGAACTCTAGAAGTGGCATAATTAGTTTTCATTTTGTAAGCTAGGTAATGGTTTGGTCAGTTACCGTGCTAACGCTGTTCATGTTTTCAGGATAATGGCAGTGAAAAGCCACTATCTTCCAGTTCTACCTCGGGTGATATATGTGTGGGCAACTTTCTTTTCATTGACTCAGCAGTGACCAGAGGGAAAACAGGTTTTTCAAATATAGAGAGAGGGAGTGTGTGTGTTTTGGGGGTTGGGGGTGGGGTTAAGTATGTGTGATGGTGAATCAGATCTCTCCTGGGAAGGTGGATATGAGGGATTCCAAAGCTTTCAGAACTTTTCTCTTGGGCTTTAGGTCCTCTTTAGGGGTTGACTTAGTGCAGCATCAGCAAAGCAGGAGGGTCCAGCAATGCAAGTAATTGACCACAATGGCTAAGGCCAGGACTGCACATCACAAATGAGAACATCTAAGATCTGTCCATGTTAGGAGTGATCTATCTATGTTAGGAGTCTACCCAGAGGAGGACCTTCAGGGATCGAAAAGTGTAAGAAGCCTGATTAAGTCACAAGATGTCAGAATTCCAGAAAGAGGTGATACTAGTACTTCACGGAGGGGGGAATTGTTCTTTAGTTACTCATTTGTATACAGGATGAGAAAAATGGAGACTTTCTGCAGCCTGCAGGATTAATCAAAGACTCAAATCGGAGGTGTAGCATAAGTTCTGTCTGATCCTGTCTTGCTCCCTTGCGTTCTAATGTCAGCTGACATTTTTTTCTGCCAGTGCATACATGGAGACTTCTAAAGGAAGAGAAAGAAAAGTTGAGTTGCATCCAAACTAGAGCTGTGAAGTTGTTTATCTTGACAGGAGCGAAAGAGGATGACAGGATGCTTTGGAAAGCCATTGAAACTTTCTAAGGAGGAGACCAATTGATTTTGAGTGTAGCTATACAAAGATATAGAGACGTTAGCAACAAACCAACAGCTGCATATTGTGAACTCTAGGACCAGACATTTAGTGTTGATTGACACACATCAGAGAAATGTGAGGAACATATGGCAATATCAAGGTACTGCAGATAAGGCCATGTTCTTGAGAAACTAGTAGTCTAGATGGAGAGGTGGAACAAACAAATATGAAAGAAGTCTTAGGGGCCGGCCCGGTGGCTCAGGTGGCTGGAGCGGCATGCTCCTAACGCCGAGTCACTGCTTCAATTCCCACATGGGCCAGGGAGCTGTGTCCTACAGAACTAGACTGAGAAACAATGGCTTGAACCGGAGTGGAGGGGAAGGCCAATGAAGAGCGGGATAAAAAAAGAAAGAAGTCTTAGGGGCTTATACTGAAATATATACAAACAACTCAAAGGGAATAATGAAACTCCACATTTTATAGCAGAAGGAGGAGACTGTGTGGGATAACTGTGGATATTACAAGGTCTGCATTGCGGCATGGAGGCTTCTTAAGAAGGGGGAAGCCATGTCAAAGAAGGCAAACGGGAAAGAATAGGCGGAGGTGGAGAAGCAGATTGATGTTAAGAAAGATAAAGGTCACATCAGAGCCGTGGTCCTCAAAATGTTTACTGACCCTTTAGAGTTTCTGTACCCTTTCATCTTTAGTGGGTCTATGAGGCCAAAACTATTTTGATAATAATACTAAAATATTTGCCCTTTTAAAATTGTGTTAAAAAACATATAACATAAAACTTGCCATCTTAATCATTTTTAAATGTACAGTTCAGTAGTGTTAAATATACTCCAATTGTTATGCAGCCAATCTCCAGAACTTTTTCATCTGACAAATGTGAAACTTTATACCCATTAAACAACAATTTCCCCTTTTCCCTCCCCATCCAGCCCCGCTGGTAACCACTATTTTATTTTCTGTTTCTATGAATTTGACTGCTTTGCATACCTTATGTAAGTGGAATCATACAGAGTTTGTCTTTGTGACTGTCTTATTTCACTTAACACAAAATCCCCAGGATTCATCCAGGTTGTAGCACGTGACAGGATTTCATAGGCTTAAGGCTGAATAATATTGCACTGTATGTATAGACCACATTTAGTTTATCCATTCACCTGCCGGTGGACATTGGAGTTGTTTCTCCCTCTTGGCTATTGTGATGATACTTGGCCTTTTCACTGAGTTGACATTTACACTGACGATGCAAAAGCAGAAGAGAAGCAGAGAAAATCTGCTGGTGCCATAGCACAAATCCAGGGAGAGGTACTAGATTGTGCTAGTAGTCATTGTAGTCTCCATTGCCACACAGCTGCAGCAGGGGGAAATGTTTTGTTCCACTTCAGAATATATTTTCAATATTTTGTGTGACAAAATGGGAAATCAGCGTTAAGCAGTTCTGTTGCATACTGAAATGGTCTTTAGGAAAAGCATTTAGGCAGTTGTTTGAGTTGTGAGCTAAACCTAGCTGCTTTTGTCATGGAATACTATTTTCACTTGAAAGAATAATTGCTGGAAAAAACTGTGGTTTTCAGACTTGGGTATTTCACAGACATTTTCTTGCAAATGAATGAAGTAAAACAGCTTGTCACTTTAAGGAAAACAACTGTCAGTATTTATTGCCAATGATAAGATTTGAACTTTCAAGTGAAAATCAGAAGTTTGGAAAATTTGTATCTGCCGCTGTGAGTTTGATAGCTCCCAATACTTAAAACTTTTTTGATAAGATTAGTAGTGATATTAGTGAATGTGTTTTTTTTTAAATATTGTCCAATGAAATGTGTGAACATTAGTAAGATTTGCGTAGTTCAGTGAACCAGTATTTTCCAATATATGATGTTACAAAATCATGCATGGGTAAAAGCCATTCAAAGTGCAAGAAAGAGCAATGGATTTTAATGTTACAGAGTATGGAAACTTCTTTTTTTTTTTTTTTTTTTTTTTTTTTTGTGCCTCGCCGGGCCCCGGGACGGGCACAGCCGCCCGCCCCTCCGGGCCGCCGAGGGCTGCTCTACCCCTCGGTTCTGGCCGCCGGGAGCAGGGAAACTTCTTAGATAGGGTTTTAGGCTCCACATTGCAACTAATCTTTAAGAAACTCTGCTTGTTGAGTTTTAGTGCAGCATCAAAGAAGAATATTCATAATGATCTAAAAATGATGATTCATAAAATATTCATAAAAATGAATATTCATAATGATCTATTGAAATATCCTTCCCTTTTCCAACAACATGTCTGTGTGAAGCTGGATGTTCTTCATATACTTCAACCAAAATAGCCTATCAGAACAGATTGAATATAGAAGCAAATACAAGAATCCAGCTGTCTTCTATTAATCCAGGCACTAGAGAGATTTACAAAATTGTAAAACAACAGCACTCTTTTTTGTTTTAGAAAATATTGTTACTTTTTATACAGTATGTTAATGTGCAATGAGTTTATTGTTATATCTAAATTAGTAAATACTTTAAATTTTTATGTTTTATTTTCTAATATGGTAAATATAGATAGATGTAATCTATATACACTAGTTTTTTTAAAAATAACTTTTGAGAATATGAAGGGATCCTGAGCCCCAAAAGTTTAAGAATCAAGGTACTAGAGAAAAGTTATTCATTAAGCATGAATGGATGGGATCCAGAATGTCTGAGAGAAGAAGAAGGAATGGTTTTCAGAGAAGAGAAGCAGAGAAAATCTGTGAAGCATTGAAGTACAAAGATTATGATGGGAAATGAAAAGTCATTTGAGCTGGAGATGGATTGTCTTGCCTATTTCTTTTCTATCTATGGTATCTTGCGAGGTCACTATTTGCAAGAGTTTGGTGACAAACTCAGATGTCTGCCCAGCTTTCATGTGATAGAAGTGAGCTGTTACAGGCTGATTGGTGGATTGTGAGCCCTGTTCAGCACGGCAATTTGATTAGCATGGGAAAGAATGTGGTGAAATGGAATCTTTAGGACTGTGAACTTTCTAGTGTGTAACAGATTTTTACCACCTGTTGCATTTCCCGTAACTCACTCTCATGAAGTCCAGAATAAGTTCTACCTGACCTTATCCTGTGCACTAATTTACAACGTTATAGTGCAGCTCAAATATATGTCCTTCTCTCTTTTTTAAAAAAAAATGCGTTTTGTATGATAGAATAGGAAAGGTACTCAGCTCTACCTTTTTATTTTAGAACAGTTTCTACATGTTCTTCTTTTTAACATGTTTGCTTTTTTCTGTCCAAAGTAAGGAACTTTGTGGTCTCTATAGCAATGTGAAATCACCGGTAAACACAGGCTAGACTGTTCTGAGGGGCTTCACACTGGCTTTGTGTTCTGATCAGAGGTGGATTTACTACAAAGCTAAGGAATGATACCTACACTTCAAGACCCCTGACTTGTATGAGCCCCTTTTGTAATTTGTCATGTTGAATCTTTTCTTTAAAAGACGCCCCCTCCACTTGTATTAGCTTCAGGCTCCACAAAACCTAGTTCTGAGGAGTTCTGTGGAAGGGTCTTGGGGATCTAAGAGTTAGCTCTAAAGACAATGTTGGATGAGTAAGACGTATAAGGAAGGGAGTTTAGCTATTACACTTGAAAAAAACTCCATAGCATTGCTTTTCAGGGCATTTATTTCATTATTAACTCAACCTAGGGTAATGCTTATTCAAATTTAAAATAATTTAGAAGACAGAATTTTAATCTGTCTACCACGCAGTGTGTATTCTTAGCACCAAGAAAGAGCGCTCCTTTTCTGTATACTCAGCTAAAAGCCATTCTCACTTGGGCTCCTCTTCAAGTGAAGCCTTTGAAGAGAGGAATCAGTGATATTTGTACTTTTCAGACCCTCAGGCTCTGAGGGAATTTTAATATTAATTAAAGCCGCAATGCTCAGAAGCATCGACCAACTCTTAGCCTTCTTTTCTTTCTGGACTTTCCATCCCTTTTCTCCAGAGGGTTGGCAGCTATTTTCTCTCCCAATAATTACGTAACAGCAAGAGCAGTGGCGACAGCAGCACTGTGCTATCTGCCCACAGGCATCGCATGGTCTCTCTGAGGGCAGAGGCCCCACGATCCTTATTTTACAGATGAGGAGACAGCCTGAGGGAAGTTCGGGAACTTGCTGAGGTCACACAGCATAGAAAGTGCTAGAGCTGAGACTCAACCCTTGGTGTTTGACAGCAACATCTTTCCTTGTTTCTTCTTCCTGTTGTCAGTCAGGTATCTTGGAATGAGAATCTGAGAAAACTCTCAACACAAAGTACTGTCTTAGAGCCTAGAAGCTTTTTTTCTAAATTTGTTTGTTTTATTTGTATAATGTTTTATTTTTTAAACTGGGTGTTAGGTACACAGGCATTGTCTTATTATTATTTTTTACTACACTATGCAAATTTTATGAACATTCTTTTTATAGCTACAAAATTTTTAAAAAGAGCGTAGACAAGAATAATTATTGTTTCATGAAATGCATTTTTTGTCAATACAATTCTAACAATACAAAGTGCAAAGCAAAAAGCCCCATAAAAACATCATCACCCAGAAACACACATTAAGTGATAATCATTCTGTAGTATTCTTTATGTTTATATATAGAAAGGATAAATAGATAGGTAGAAAATTATTAAGATTGTTTTAGTTATTTAGTGTGCATAACAAACCTCCCCAAAATTTAGTGGCTTAGAACAACAAAAACCAGTTGTTTACCCAGGCCTAGAACTCTTTCATGAAGAGCTTGGAAAAGAGTGGTTACCGCAGCCAGTTTCAGAACTGGAGACCAAATATGGAGGAGTCCTTTAGCTATCTAATTTCAGTGGCCTCTAGGCAAACAGACCAGCAGTTGCCTCCTATACGTCAGTCCACATGGTCAATACTGTTTCATTCCTCTGTTAGGACATGGAGTCCCATGTGCCTGGCACATGTCGGCGCTTAATGAAGACACATGAACAAATGAATTAAATGGTGGTGCCTTTTGTGGACCTGGCCTCTTAACAGCAATTTCTCTTTTTGCCCGACTTAGGTATTTGGCTCGAGTGGGGGAGCTTGAAGCTACTGACACTGAAGACCCGAATCTAAATTATGGACTTGTTGTAGACTGTGGCAGCAGTGGCTCCCGGATTTTTGTTTATTTCTGGCCAAGACATAATGGGAATCCCCATGACTTGTTGGACATCAAACAGATGAGAGATCGCAACAGCCAACCAGTGGTTAAAAAAATCAAGCCAGGTACTAACCAGAATGTATTTTGTTGTTGATGAAATATATCGGCTACAGGCATATGAGAGAGGAGAGAAGGGCAAGAAAGCAAGCTCCCCTTTTCTCTTGAGATTCCGGTTAAGGGGAGCGGTATCTCTTTCATTGCCTCCCACCTCCTCTCAAATGAATGTTTAGGATCTTAAGCAGAGCCTCATAGAGTATCAGCCCTCTGAGTCTGTGTGATCTGCTTTGTAAAAACAGTATTTTGTCTTACTTAAGGAATCTCTGCAATGGCAGACACTCCAGAACATGCCAGCGATTATCTCCGTCCTCTGCTGAGCTTTGCTGCTGCTCATGTGCCTGTGAAGAAGCACAAGGAGACCCCCCTTTACATCCTGTGCACAGCGGGCATGCGGCTTCTTCCTGAGAGGTGAGATGCAGGGTCTGAGAAACACAGGAAAATGGGTGGCACAAGACTTGAAAGGCTGCTGTCCTCTGTGCTTCCCTGGTCTGAGCAGAGCCGCCAGTCCCCGCAGTAACTACACAACCAGTTGTTCACACCTTCGCGTCACTTGCTTCTTTGGGATCCATATCTACCTGAGAAGGCCATAATGGTTCTTAGTTTTGATTGAAGGTCAGGAGCAGTGGTGATGATGTTAAATTTGAATCATGAGGCACCTCGATGGGGAGCATAATAACAGAAGGGTAGTAGGAGGGTCACGGAGGGACTGGGTACCTGGGGCTAGTGTGAGGGCTCTGATAGGACTGCTGCTTTCTCTGCACCTTTCCTGGCTCCCTGGTGGGGCTCCTAGCAAAGCTCAGGCTCCAGAGCTTTTGACAAGTGTTTTCAACCCTTGCCCGTCTCAAGTCTTTCCCAGCTAACCTTGGGAGTTTCGCCCAGCATCTTGCCACTTGATCCCTCTTCCCTCACTGGGGGAGGAAGAGCCCCCTTCTTGTTTGTGATATCTCCCCTTTGACCACCTCCCCGACCCCTCCACACTTATTATGGTCACGGGGTGGGACTGAGCGCCCTTGACTTTAGAATCCATGCTCTGAAATGTTCATCGTCTCATAGGCATCAGATCTTTTTTATCAGCTTAAATATTTCTCCATGGTAAATAGCAGTTCCCTTTCCCACAAAAGTTTCCTTTTGTATACTTGGCAACAAAAATCTCAGTCATACGTATAGGACTCCATGCTGCTTATGCCAGACATGCCAGACAATATAACATATGTCAGTACTTCTTTCAGTGGACTTCTTTCCTTCTGTTTAGATGCGCAGTTACTGATTTCCTATTTGGTTTACTGCAGAGAAGTAGATTACAGTGGTACCTCGGTTTTCAAACATCTCCGTTGACAAACATTTCGGTTTACAAACACCATAAATTTTATGGATCTATGGTATCATTAGATAGAAAAATTCATGCTAAATTTTCAGTTTGGGGGATTGATTTTAAAGGTCTAGAATGGATTAATCCATTTTGCATTACTTTCTATGGGGAAACCACACCTCAGTTCTCAAACGTTTCAGAACTCGAACGGTCTTCTGGAACGCATTACATTAGAAAACCGAGGTACCACTGTATTTTACATAGCCATGAGAGGCCCTCTGTCTTTTTATTTTCCCATATATCTTGGTCTTTAAAAAAATTTTGTTGTGTTTTTACTTATTTTTAAAACCAAACTTTAAAATATTATGCCTTCAACCTTACGTCATTAAAGGAAATCTTAAAAGTCAAACAAACAAACAAACAAAACCCAAACCAAAAGCACTCATGATCCTACTACCCTATGAAAACTTTCATTTTGTCACATTCTCTTCTCTCTGTGCATATGTATTTAATTTCTACAAAGTTGTAATCATACTGTGCATGCAACTTAGGAGTTTTTGTTCCTGACATAAGTAATATTCATATCATCCAAAAGTTTAGAAACTTGGGAAGAGTATAGATGACACAGGTGGTGCCACATCACAAGTCTGTGAATAGCCTGAGATCTCACAACCAAGGAGGCAGGGAGGAGGGCCAGAGAAAAGGCTGACTCGGGGGTCAAAAATCAGAGTCAACCAGCAGGGCGATGGTTTGGCCACGTTTTGTGAGTCTGGAGCAAAGGAGGGGATTGCCTCATCTCTTGACACTGCTCAGCATTGCCTCTGTTTGTCAAAGAAGTTTCTTTCCAAACAAAGCCCACTGTAGCTCCACCCCATTTGTCTTAAATGTTCTCTGTCAGCTTGGAAGCTCTAAATGTTAATATTTATTTTATCTTAAGAATTTTTACAGAACTTGCCTTTTTTTTAATTTGTTTTCTGATCACCTCTCTTAATAATGCCTAGCTCTATCCTGGGCTTATGAAATCATTGCTACCTCTATGGCAGCTATAATTGTTGACCTAAGTGTAACTATCACTGCAAGAACCTGTTTTGCATAGTTAATGCTTTGATAATTTATTAGCATTTGTGAGCAGTATTCAAAATGGCATTGAATCATCTGGACTCTATTTTGAATTTATTGGCACTAGGTTTTATTTTTTTGCCAAAGGCCTGGAGTAACAGAATTTATTCTACCACTTTTTTACTTTGTAATGGAAAAACCCTTTAAAAGTTACAGATAACACAAGGTGATTTTTAAGGGAAAAAACTTTTAATTATGGGAAATTTCAAATGTATATAAAAGTAGAGAGAACAGTGTAATGAATCCCCATTCGCCCACCACCCAGCTTCAACAGTTACCAATGTTTTGCCATTAACAGTTTAAAAAAAAAATTATTGAATTTTAGAAAATGAAAGTTATATTCAATCCTGTATGGTACATGAAGAGTATTTTGTTTTATTTTTAACATAAATTGGGATTATATTGTACATTGTTTTGTGGTAGAACTCAAAATATATTGGACAACTTTTCATGTCAATACATGTAGATAAAAATTGACCTCATTTCTAACATCTGTCTAATATTACATTGTATGATTATACCATAAATTATTTAGCGGGTCCCTATTTATGTATATTTGCGTTATTTCCAGTTTTTCATTGTTACAAATAATGCTGCAGTATTCTTCCTGTTTGTATTTTTCTCTGATGATGTCCTTGTAATAAATTTCTAAAAGTGTAATTGCCAGATCAAAGATTAAGCACATAAAAAATTTGGTACATAGTCCTTGATTGCCCTTTAGAAAGGTGTACCCATAATGTACATTCCAGACAGCAATGTATGTCGGTGCCCATTCTTCCATACCATCACTAAAACCAGCAAGCCCTCTTCTTTGGGTAGTTAAGAAGCATATCCAGTAAGGAGGGTTAAATATCTCCTGTTGTTCCCCATGTAAAATTCTTATTGCATGAATGTAGTATGTGTGACAGTGGATATTTTAGAAACTGTACTTGACATGCTGTAAGATTATTACATCATTAAAAGTAATTCTTTACTTTTTAGTGCTAACAATATTCTCGCTAAGTTGTGCTGACAACTGTCTGATCCAGTAGAATATTTTTGTAATGAGTAATTTAAAATCCAAGATACTTATCATATATATATATATTTTTTTTAATTATTATTTTTTTCTAAGGAAGGCGCAGCTCATAGTGGCCCATGCGGGGATCGAACTGGCCACCTTGGTGTTATTAGCATCACACTCTAACCCTAACCGTCCATCCCTGATCTTATCTTTAACCAACATTTTCTCTAGATTCATATTACTACTTCTAGCTTCATTGCTTTGCCTTTCTTTGTCTGATAATACTGATAACACAAAAGTTTAGAAGGAAAAAAACAACCCTATAGATACTGAGCTTCAAATGTTATTCCCAAATTTTGACCTTTGGATTTTGATCCCGATGTGGGGTTTTCAAATGATACGGCTTTCCTAAAGAAAAAAAATTCAATCCTTGAAATATGGCAAGGGAGATTACAAAATTCATTGTAAGCTTATATAAAGGATTATGTGAAAACCCGTGGACCTAACTGCTTCTTGTGTGGTGAAATGAAGCACCGTTTATGTATTGTGTAAGGTCTGAGGATAATATTGTGTACCTCAATTGAACAGCTTTCTTTCACAGTAGTTAGGAATAATGTAATTACATCTATTTTACAGATTGCAAAACTGTGCTTCAGTTTCCTGGGGCTTATTTCCACTCAGCCTATGAGAGGCATAGAACTACACACCATCTCATCTTTTCACACTATTTGAATTGTAACACATAAAGGAAAAGTATTACTATCACCATATTGCCTTTTAAATAGGAGGCTATAGTCTGGAGGCAGTTGAAACCTTTGGAATCAAAGGACATACCAAAGAGAAACAGGACTTGACAAGGAATGGGGTAAACAGTGAGGTCACGAGGCTGAGTAGAAGGTCAAGTTGAGGCTGTTTGTGAGAAGAGAGTTTAAGGATTAACGTTTGGATTTTTTGTTCTTTCTTGCAGGAAGCAGTTGGCCATCTTGGCTGATCTGGTGAGAGATTTACCGCTGGAGTTCGACTTCCTCTTTTCACAGTCTCAGGCAGAAGTGATTTCTGGGAAGCAGGAAGGTACTGGGCCTTGAGGGGAGCGCTAGTTCACCTCTTAGCCAACCACGGCACTGTCTCTCTAACGGGTGTTTAGGATTGCTTTGTATATCTGATTTTTATTTTTCTGACAGTAATTTTCTTGGTTCTGCTGTATAGTTTATTTGCATATTCTGCATTGGTGTCTGTTTTGGAATGCTGCTTCCGGAAGTTATCAGTTTATATCTGTTTTTAACTTTGTGCTAACTACTGTGGTTTTAAGAATGTATCAGTACATAATGGTGGTACCAAATGGCTCTTTGGTTAGCGAATTACACTTCTGAAAACATATCTGCATTTAGGAGTTGTACTGAGTTTGCCAAATTCAAATGTAAAGCAAATTATTAAAGTAAGGAGAAGTTTTGATTGCAGGGAATGATCAGAATGAATTACTTTTGTTTTGTTATGGGCTTTCCTTTCATTGCACTTACTACGCTGTATTGATACCTTCCTAAAAACTCCCCTATAGGGTTTGTAGTTTTGGGGTGGAGTTGAATGTGTGTTCTTGTGTGGCCTGTATGGTGAATTATATTTCTGTTTCTTGGAAAAAAATATCTTTTATGTCTTCTAATTGCAGTCCACGTAAGGGAAAAAGATTTATCTTTTTCAATTTCAACATTGCATTTTTCAGTCCTAAAATTTCCATTTGGTTCTTTTTATATTCCATTTCTTTGCTGAGACTTTCTCTCTTTCCATCTCTGTCATATCAGGGTTGGCATATTTTGACCATCTTTTCCCTTATGAGTTGAGATTTTCCTCATTCTTTCTATGCCAAGTAATTTTATATTGTATCCTGGACATTTTGAATATTATATTATGAGACTCTGGGTCTTGTTTCAATCATAAGCAGAATATTGATTTTTTTTTTGTATGTTTGTTTGAGCAGATAGTTGACCCGGTTAGGTTCAGACCTCAAGTTCTGACCTGCCTTTTGTGGGCTGTGATTCTGTTGGTTCATCTTTAAAAGACTTGGCACTGCTGTTTGGATTTATCCCGTGTGTGTGCCAGCCAGTGGCCAGTCTGGAACCTGGGCATAGACCGTACCAATGGGTTGTCTCGCCCCAGCTCCATTCTCAAAACCTTTGCTATATTGTTTAGAGTCAGATCTATGCATATGTAGCTTGAAGGTGAGCCCAGGAGTTCATACACCACTTTATTCCCTTTTCTCTATGATCATCCTGACACTTTCTGGCTCCCTGGGGCTCACTTTCACAGTCCTCTGGTCAGAAAGCCCGGTTTTAATCTGCCCACTCTGCCATGCATTCATTTCCATGATTGCAGCTGCATGCAGGCCAAGTGGTGGAAGATAGAGGGGAAAAAAATAAGCAATAAGGATTTGCCCCAACTCTTGGGGCTGCAGCTCGTCTGGTCAGAATTTTAGGTACTTGCCCAACCTTCACCTGTGCTGCTACAGGATTGCCTGGTAGGAGAAAAAAAGGAAAAAAAGGAAGGGATTGCCCCCCACCCCCGCCACACTCTTCCTACTCTTTGTAGCTTCCTTTTCTGCTCCTTGGAACAGAAAGCGAGGTCTTTCTGACCACCTGGTGTGTTCTTTTGTGTTTCAAGCTACTTAGTCCAGGCCAGGTAATATATGAGGGGGAAAAAATGGGAAACTCAGTATTGGTTTGGTGATTCTTTAAAATCTGATCTCTGTCCTAGTGTGCCCACTATCATTAATTTTCAGGGTCCTCAGAAAGCTGCCCCATATGCTCTATACAGAGTTTATACTTGCATTTAGAGGGGAAGCAGGGTGGACTGTACTTGCTTCAGCTTGCTCAGAAACCAAACGAACATTTTAACATTTGTTTCTATACATAATTCCTAGTCATTGTAGGAAATTTAGAAAAATGCAAATCATTTTAAAAGTGAAAAGCATCACAAGATAAAATATTTTATTTTATTTTATTTTATTTAGTTATTTTTTAACATAAAAGATTTTAAGTTCATGCACTGAGAGTGTGGAGTAAAATATTATTACCACTAGTTTTGTAAGAAAAGGAGAGTAAGAGCAACTCTGGGGAGAGGTGTATTCATGGTGTAGCAGAAGAGAATTAAGTGAAGGCTTTTGTATTTCTCTCTTAGGGGTTTATGCATGGATTGGAATCAACTTTGTTTTGGGAAGATTCGACCATGAGGATGGTGAGTAATATTGTCTTCTTATGACAGTTCTTTAAGGGCTAGAGGATTAAGTTATAAACTATCAGTAGCAAATAAGTGCTAATGTTGAGTTTTCTTTTTAAAAAAAAAACTCAAGATGCTTCATTTTCCAGCCCTAATTAGCTTTCTTTTATTTCTTTTTAACTTTTAATATGGAAAGTTCCAAACATTCACAAGAGTAAATAATAAATGAACTTATATGAAGCCGTTACCTAGACCCAACACTTACTAATGTTTTGCCATTTTTTTGGTCCCCATACTCCCTCCACACAACCTGAATTTTTCTCTGATTGGATTTTTAAAAGCAAATTCCAGACATAATCATTTTACCTTCATATACTTCAGTATATATCTCTAACAGATGAGGAGTTTCAAAACAAAACAAAAACAAATCCACAATGCCATTTTCATACTTAAGAAAATTAACAATTTCTACTATGTAGTCAATACCCATCTAATTCCTAGGTAGAGACTTCTCTGATTGTCTCAATATTTATTGTAGTTGTCTTGTTCAGATCAGAATCTGAACAAGGATCACGAATTTCATTTGACATGTCTCTGTTAATCTATAACAGTTAACCTTCCCCCCACACCTCTTTTTTCAAATCATTCATTTAAAAAAAAGAAAAGAAAGTAGTCGCTTAGTAGAATGCATTTGCCACGTTCTAAATTTGGTTGGCCACATCTTTGCGGGGTCTTTAATGTGTTTCTCGTTTCCCCATAGGTCCTGTAAACTGCAGATTAGATATGGAAACTTGGTTAGACTAAGATTCAGTTCTTTCCACAAGACTAAATCATAGATGGTGCTAAATGTTTCCTGCTACATCACATGAGGAGGCTGGTTGTGATGTCTGGTTGTCCCACTTTTAGCCGTGTTAGTACTGACAGGTAGTCGGGGTTCAGGTATTGTCAGCCTGCTCTGAGGTATTATAAAAATTCCTCATTCACTTTTCACCTAATGGTTTAAGAGCCAATTTTCGTTGCTTAGATTGGGTTTTTTCACTAGAAGTTGCAAAAGGATGATTTGTCTAATTCTGTCATTCCTTCTGCATTTAACAGCTGGGATTTCTCATATTTAAGATTATAAGGTTATTTAATTTAGTTGATTTCATATTTATATTCTTTTTCTCTTACGCTAAATATTGGTCCCTAAAGATAATAACATAAATTTTTTTTATTTGCTTTGTTCCTCAATATGTGTTTAATGGTTTTAAAATAGTGTCAATAATATTACCAATAAGACTACTAGAATGTGGTTTAAGATATTTATTTGTTCCTTTTGTCATTAAGATATATCTACAAGGGATATATAGTTAAAATACCATGTTTTAAGTCACTTGAAATAATTCTTCTCTGTGTTAATTTCTTTGTTTTGTTTTTTTTTAAGGGATTACTGTTTTCTGTTTTTTTCTTCTTTTTGACTTAATTTTAGTTTTCAATTACCAGACCTCTCCAGTCCTTTATTTATTTCAGAATCAGATGCTGAAGCTCCCCAGGAATTGGCAACGGGACGCAGAAGGACAGTAGGGATACTGGATATGGGAGGAGCCTCTCTCCAAATTGCCTATGAAGTTCCTACCTCAACCTCTGTCCTTCCTCCAAAACAGGTATTTCACCTTTTAGGGAAATCCCATCGCAAGGAATATCCGTATTTGTGAAGGAAATTAGATTTAGATTAGATTAGATTCTGTGGATTTAGACCTACTTGCCTGGGTCCAAATATTTGTTCAGATACTTGCTAGCTTGCATTTTCTTGAGCAGGTTACCTCTCTGAGCCTTAGTTTTCTCATATGTAGAAAGGGAATAGTAATAATATCTACTTCATAAAGTTGTGACAATAAAATACCACCATTTGTGTAAAGCTCTTAGCAAACTGTCAAGCATATAATAAATGTTTAATACATTTCAGCAATTATAAGTATACTACCTATCTCATGTGGTTGCCTGAGGGTTAAACACGATAATGCATATAAATCGCAGAGCACAGTATTTGACACATACTTGTTCTTTAAATGTTATTCCCTTTCTCTTACTAATGATTCCATTCTAATATTCCTTACCTGAGAAGAATGTAAAAAATGTACTTTGAGGGAAAAGTTTTATCATAGAGAGGAAGAAGAAATACAGACACTTGTGAGCACCTATTATGTGCAAAGAATGAGACATGTTACACTGAGCCCAAAAGCTTGTAATCTGTCAGTGAGACAGCCTGCAGTACCAGGCAAACCATGACAGTGTGCTGTCATTTGATGTAAACCAGAGTTTCTTGTCCTTGGCACAATTGACACTTTGGGCTGGATAAGTCTTTGTTGTGGGGCTGTCTTGTGCTTTAAATGATATTTAGCAGCATCCCTGACCTCTACCAGAGGATAGGAACCCCCCAACCCCCCCCACCTACCAGCTCCCAGTTTTGACAATCAAAAGTGTCTCCAAATATTTCCAGATATCTCTTGGGGTGCAAAATCACCGTGGTTGAAAGCCTCTGGTCTAAACAGAGTGGTGGCAGTGTGGGAACTGGCAGAGTCAACTCCATTTGCAAAGGCTTGAATGGGAGCCATGCCAGCTTCCTGGAAGGGATGATATTTACCTTCCTTGGATGATGACAGGTTTTTGCGTAGTGGAGGCTGAAGGAAGGCCCTCTGCATGGAGGGGATAGTATGTACAAGGGCACAGAAAGAGCAGCACAGAGCCCAGAATGTCCAGGGAATGGTGGATAACCTATGGCAGTATAGGATTTTAAGTAAGGCTGGGAAGATAAGATGAAGTTAAATCGTGAAGTCTTGGGTGCCATGCTAGGGAATTTGGCTTTTGTATCTATAGATAGTGGGGAACCAGCAAAGATTTAGGAGTGGGAAGTCATTTGGGCCTCAGTTTCATCATCTATGAAATAATTAAACTCTGAAGGTGTCCTTCCCAGCTCTGAATTTTATGGCTATGTTAATTGTGCAGCTGTGATCCAATCAATCCATTTTTTTTAGGAAAATAATTTCAGTGTTGCCGTGTTTTCCCAAAAATAAGATCTAGCAGGACAATCAGCTCTAATGCGTCTTTTGGAGCAAAAATTAATATCAGACACGGTCTTATTTTACTATAAGACTGGGTCTGTAATACAATATAATACAATATAATATAATACCAGGTCTTATATTAATTTTTGTTCCAAAAGACACATTAGAGCTGATTGTCCGGCTAGGTCTTATTTTCGGGGAAACACGGTAGTAGGAGAAACAAATGTGGGTCAGGGAACCTTGGGTGAGAAGTGTTAAAGGGCTAAACTAGACAATGTTAAATGGAAATGGAAGGGAGGGGACAGATTTCAAGGGATGATTTGGAGTGAAAAAAGAATGTAATGTGGTGGTGTGGGTAGGGCAGGGAGGGATGGCCAGTGATTCCGAGGGCCCAGCTTAGAGAACTAACTGGAAGGGTGAGGAGCCCAGTCACTGTGAGAGACCACAGGGGAAAGGGCAGGGTTGATGCTAAGCAAACCAGGTGGTTTGGGTAAGAGCATCTTTCTGGTGTCCAGCTCTGAAGTCCTACAACCAATGAGCTTAATTTCGAATATGTTGAGTTTGATATCTCTGAGGAACATATGTGTCCAAATATCCAGCAGGACTGTTGGAAATGTGGTTTTGGCATTCAGTCAAGAAATCTGTGCTAGGGTTGGAGATTTTGGGAACTAGATTGTGAAACTTTTTAGGCTGTATTTGTTTGTATGTATTCAACAAGTAAAATGAAGTCATGGTTCTGATACTAAGGGGTAGGTGGAAGGTGGCAGAGGGCCTTAAACAAATGTGTGTGCAGATTTAGAAAGCAACACTGGTCTAGGAATATACTGGCAAGCAATTGTACACATACCGGTAGCGATATAATGGTTCTTAGTGCTCGATACAAAAAGGAAAGAAACAATGAGACATCACAATAGCACTTCTAAAAACCTACATAATCCTTAATGCCTGATGTATTTTTTGTACAGTTCACAAAGTTGTGCCACCACTATCGAATTCCAAAATGTTTTCATCACCCCCAAAAGAAGCCTCATATTCGTTATCAGTCACTCACCTGTCCACTCTCCCCGGCCCTACCAGCCACTAATTTACTTTCTGTCTCCATAGATTCATGGATTCTGGATATTTCATATAAATAGAATTATACAGTATGTATCCTTTTGTGACTGGCTTCTTTCATGTAACAAAATGTTTTTAGGGTTCATCCATGTTGTAGCATGTGTCAGTACTTCAACTCCTTTTTATGGCTGAATAACATTCCATTGTCTGACCAAGCCGCATTTTGTTTATCTGTTCAGAAGCTGAGGGACATTTAGGTTGTTTCCAGTTTTTAGCTATTATAGATAATGCTGCCGTGAACATTCACGTACACATTTTTGTGTATACCTAAGTGTTCTCTTGAGCATATATCTAAGAATGGAATTACTGGGCACAGTAGCATTTTCATAAATTAAAAATAAATACATTCAAAACAATAATTCAAAACGATTTGGCAATAATACATACAAACAAATATTACACATTAAGCACATTAGGATGGTTGCCTCTAGTGAGGAGCAGAAACAGGAGTGGGTGTGAACATAAAAGGAAGTAAATGAAGAAAACAAAAGTGGGACTTTACCGTGATAATGTGCTAAGAACTGGGGAATGTGATTAAGTCAACCTCTGTACCTGAAGTCAGGAAGGAAGGGAGGGTGGGAGGAAGGAAGGAAATAGAGCACATTTTATTGGAGGTATAATAAAACAGAACTTTCTCAATTCCAAATCTGTCACAGAGACCATTAGGACTTCTTGAATCATTTTAGAAAAGGCCATAGAATAGATCTCATGATGATCTCCCAAATTCCTTAAATTTATTTTTATCAAAGGATTTTTTTTCCTGATTATAAAAATAGTACATTCCCATTTTGGAGAATTGGAAAATCGGAAAAGTACATGCAAGAAAACAACAACCTCTGTAACGATTTTACCTTCAGTGTAACTACAGATAGTGTTTTGGTCTATAATTTGGTATTCAGTCTCTGATTTTTTTCTTTTTTGTACAGTCTTGTCATTGTATGTCTTTGTATAAAATAATGCTATGAGGATGAAAGAATGCTACAAGGTATGTTCATAGCCAGCAAAGCCTGGGGTATTAGCATTGTCATAGCTTTCTAGAAATCAACCAAAACTAAAACTCCCCTTTTTCTCTTTACATTGCATTGCAGGAAGAAGCTGCAAAGATCCTGCTGGCTGAATTCAACCTGGGTTGTGATGTACAACACACCGAACATGTGTATCGGGTTTACGTCACGACCTTTCTGGGTTTTGGGGGCAACTTTGCCCGGCAGCGCTATGAAGACCTTGTGCTGAATGAAACTCTTAACAAAAACAGGTACATTTGGCATGAGAGCTGTGCTTCTGGAATAGAATGTCATCAGGTTGCAGATATTAAAAAGAAATGTTCATATCCTGCTAAGATACGTCCTTGCTTCCTCTTTCTTCTTACCACCCCTGCCAGTGGGGTAACATCTCTTAGAGACTCCAGTAGTCGTCCACTGGATCTGGGTCAGAATGCTTTCTGATCTTGGTCATCAAGACTCATAAAAAAGTACAGCAGCTTATTGTAATGACTTCTTACTGTGTCTCACTTCGGATGTCACAGGATTAAGTGAGATTAATTACGTTAATTTCGAATGTGCAGTACAGTGTAGCTCCTGGCAGTTTCTTCTACACGAAAGTGCTCAAGGCATGTTTGTTGAATTCAGATGGAGTTGCATTTTATGCAGGAGTTAGTTTCATAGTGCACTTAACAGATAAAAAACTTTTGTAGCCAAAATTAACCTTGAACTTGTTCTCTCTCGATAATTCCAGAAGAGCCCGTTTTTCCTTCATCATGGACCAGATCACTGATTCTTCATTTGAGTAACAGATACAGTAGCTAGACCATAATTGTAGGTGTTGTTTTTTTTTAGCATTTAAAATTATTTTATCATTATGCTATTGAAGGAAAGCATAATAGATAGTAGAGTTCTTTCCC
Organism: Rhinolophus hipposideros; assembly: GCF_964194185.1. Lineage (NCBI taxonomy): Eukaryota > Metazoa > Chordata > Mammalia > Chiroptera > Rhinolophidae > Rhinolophus > Rhinolophus hipposideros. Next base: position 24,596,495 of record NC_138061.1, on the reverse strand, counting down.
ACCATAAAATTATTTACCCCCATTTGTTTAGCTAGAAACACGAGTTTGAAGAGGTATTGGTATATCCCATTTGTAGTAACTTTTCTACAGCAATCAATTGTTTTATATTGGAAGCATGTTAAAGAAAATATTGTCTCATAAGTCTGTTTTGGTTTTGTCTCAACTACTAACAGTTCAAGGTACTTTGGGAGAATCCTGTTATCCCAGGTGATTGATGAAGGCAGTAAAGTCAAGCTGTGTGTTTGTATTGTGACAGTACCCTTAAATGTTGCCAGTTGTGGAGCTCAGATCACTCCTGCTGGCACTGGGACATCTGAGGAACAATTATTATGAAAGCTTCGCACCAGTTTTGTTTTGCTCTGCTTCCTTTCCCCTTTTCTTCCTTGTTCTGCTGCTCTTTTTTCTCTCTCTGCTATTTTCTGCTGCCTCGGAACTTGCCAGCCTTCATCATCTTCTTCCCCTGTATTGACATTTTCTTGCCATGTATCTTGAGTCACCTAATTCGGAAGAGTGATTATTTATCTTGTGTACGTGCTGATCTATTAGAGAAACCTGTGCTTCCTGGGATGTCACAACCTAAGGGTTCTCTCTTCTTAATAATGATTTTCTAAGTTTTCCTCATAGCTGGTGTTACATCCTTAAAATAGGTTCCAGGTGTTCCAAAGCGCTTTGTTGTGTTGCCACATTCCCATTCCCTCCTTCAGTCTTTATACTTGTGGGTGCGTCTTCATCCTAGGAAGTCCACTCTTCAATGTCTGTTTAGGAAATGATGATTAATTAACTGCAGTTACTTGGTCTCAACTTAATTTCTGTCCTCTGCAAGATCTACATATTAACCTCTTCAGGAATGAGAATACTGTTGCTCAGCACCTACAAACTAAGTAATCAGAACAGTGTGATGGCTGTTGGGGGGGAACCAAATTGCCCCTCCGCTCCCTTCCGCACTCCGAGTCAGGCATGGGCTCCATCACGTGCCAGCCATTGCCACTGCGCCACTGCCGTGGTTCCCTCTCAGGAAATTCCCCCAGCCCCTCCCACTTCACCTCCTCCCAGTTGTTATTTTAAGCATTAGAACCACACTCAGCAGGGTGAGATCTTTGCATTTTTAAGTCAAGTGGGAAAGAAGACTGGATGGAGAATAGCAGATTCACATCTCCAATTTCACTTTACACTGGGAAGTGTACATGTTGACTGAAAGGTTGAACAACATCCGTCACTGCCATATTTCTCTATCTTTTTTCTTTTCTTCATTTTTTCTTTTTTTGCTAACTTGAATTTTCTTAGGTTAAATGTTCATGTGACTCGGCTACATGGTAATACTTCATCCTTGTTTCTGTGATGTCATGTAAAATTATAATACAGTGTCTATGAGGCACATTCTTAGAAATGGTTTCCTAAACTAGGTGGTTCTTAGAGTAGGTTGGGTACAGCAGTGATACGTTCTGTGTGTTTTTGTCACTGTGATAGGTTGCTGGGCCAGAAGACAGGTCTGAGTCCTGACAATCCGTTTCTGGATCCTTGCCTGCCCGTGGGCCTCACAGATGTGGTGGAGAGGAACAGCCAGGTCCTTCATGTCCGGGGAAAAGGAGACTGGGCGACTTGTGGGGCAATGCTGAGCCCCCTGCTGGCTCGCTCCAACACCAGCCAGGCCTCGCTGAATGGCGTCTACCAATCGCCAATTGACTTCAACAACAGCGAGTTCTACGGTTTCTCTGAGTTTTTTTACTGTACAGAGGATGTGTTGCGCATTGGTGGCCGCTACCATGGGCCAACATTTGCCAAGGCTGCTCAGGTAAATGATCAATGACAAAGATGACTCATGCCAGCAGTGGCTGTATATTGGGTGCCTGACTTTCCTCCAGGCACTGTGTGAAGGGCTTTGCTTGCATGGTCTCACTTGACTCTTCACAGGAGCCCAATGAAGCATCATTTTACAGATGAGGAATTGTATTTAGAGAAGTTAAGGAAGCTGCTATCCTATAGAGCCTTCTGATTACTTAAGCTTAGGTTCCCAGGGCATCCTATCACCCCAATTTTCAGCCAGGTCTATAATTGTTGTGGCAGCCAATAGTTTTTCCTATAACTTACCACACTAAACATTGCTTAATGTTTGTGATAGATGATACCCCAAAGTATCATCTTTAGGTATTTTTCCCCTTACTGGGTGCTCCCAGTTGTAATGTGCTTTTGGAGCTGATGTCACACAGGTGGACAAATCCACTTTCATTTTCTTGGTTTGAGCTGTTAAAAGGTTGGACTATATAGGGTCACTCAGAATATTAGAAAGATGTTGTGAAAATGTACAATGATGGGGGAAGTGTTATTTAAATTTAAAATGCAGCAGATGTGAAAATTCACTCTGAGCACATATAGGACTTAAGTATCCTATAGGCCTAAATCATCAGTTACCTGGACAGGTTCAAGTTCCACCAGCTTTCCATAGTTCCCGCTTTAATGTAGATTCGTCACTTTGAATTATTGTATATGTCTCTGATCTCTCTCTTTTATCAGAAAGCTTATGGGCAGAATCTGTTCTCTCTTATATTTTTTATTCTTTCCTTTCTGCTTTATCTAATTCTCTAGCGTTCTCTTGGTGGAAGACTTCCAGTAGAATAGTATGTGCAGTGTGTGTACTGTTCTGGTCCCTAACGCCAGTCCCTAAGAAATACTGAGAAAGCCTGGTTTGTATTTGCTTTTTCCTCTCCAGCCTTCAGGATCACCCTCATACTTCCTTTCCTTTTCCAGCATCCAGGGCTCCCTGCCTGTTCATGGCCTGAATCTTTCTCTCATTTTAAAACTTCTTCAAATTCTATTCCCTTGAACACTGAAGGGCTCAAGTGATTGCTGGCCCAGGTTGCTAGTGGCTTACTATGCTCTCTTTCCCAGGTATAAAAGATGATTTTGTTTCCTTGCATTCTTACCTTCCCAGTGACACCTTCCCTGGCCACTCTATCCAAAATTGTAACCCTCCCCAATATTACCTATTTCCCTTTCCTGCTTTATTTTTCCTGTGAGCATTTATGTTGTTTAACACACTCTGTATATGTGTATGTATGTGTATGTATTTATGTATGTATATTTGGTTATTGTCTGTCTCCCACTAGTAGAATGTAAGCTTCATGAGAAAGCAAGAAATTTCAACAGATATTTTTGTCTGTTTTATTCACTGCTGGACCCTTTTGGCACCTGGAATAGTACCTGGCACATAGCAGATATTCAGGAAATGTTAGTTTACTGAACAGACAAAAGGAATGATTCCTTTGGTGAGAATTACCACGTGGAGGTAGGCCGGTGACAGGTTTTTGACCACTCTGTTCCATCTGTTTTACCTGCTCCCGTCAATCTTACATGGAGTGGAAGGACGCGCTCTTTGGTTTTGGTGTTGCTGTTCCTGATCCTCACCTTACCCTTCTCCGAAGCCTAAGGGGCTCAGGCATCATGTCAGGCTGGCTTTGTACTAGACTTTGGGGCGACAGGAGTAAATAGGAGTGTCTCTAGGCCACTCAAGGAACCCAGCAGCCTGAGTTCTGGGACATGCCTTGTACAGGACCTGGTGCGGTGAATGAATATGTCATTTCTATTTTCCTGAGTCAACTAGTAGCCCCCGAGTAACTTTAGAAATGGAATAGCTGTGACTGTGGGGGAAGTTATAGAGTTTGCCTCCAACTTCATGTTGCACCATTTCTCTGTGGTTGTTCCAGGATTACTGTGGCATGGCTTGGTCAGTACTAACTCAGAGATTCAAGAATGGCCTCTTTTCATCACATGCAGATGAGCATCGACTCAAGTAAGTAACTTCCTTTTCCCCCTCAGATGTAGCCTTAAAATGTGGACAGCAGATTATAAGGAAGGAAAAAGCAAGCAATAGTTCAGAGTGGAGTTTATGTTGAAGGAGAATTTGATTATTTCAGATTTTGGTTTTCCTGAGAGATAGGGGACAAATAATGAGCCTATTTTAGTGAAGCCACGGAAAACCAGGTGTTTACCAGAGTTATGTCCAAGTGGTTCGAAATCAAAGTTGTGGTCTTTTTCTTTTTTTTTAAAAAAAGGTCCTCTTTATTAAAATATCAAACATACGGAAAAGTAGTAACAACAGTAACATAAACCCTCATGTAACTATCATCCAGCTTTAACAAATACCAGTATTTTGCCAGTTTGGTTCATTGGTCCTCCCATTTTATAAACATTTTAGTTTAAAAGTTTTTAAACATAAACAAAAATAGTATAATGAACTTCTGTGTACCTACCCTGTTTCCCCGAAAATAAGACCTAGCTGGACCATTAGCTCTAGTGTGTTTTTTGGAGCAAAAATTAATCTAAGACCCACTCTTATTTTACTATAATATGAGGCCAGGTCTTATCTAAGATAATATAATATAAGACCGGGTTTTGTATTAATTTTTGCTCCAAAAGATGCATTAGAGCTGATGGTCTGGCTAGGTCTTATTTTCGGGGAAACACGGTATCGCCCACCTACTCTACTAACAGTTATCAACTCCTGGCCAATCTTGTTTCATCTATTTTCCCATCCACAGCTCCCCTCTTATCTTAATTAGACTCAGACTTCCTATAATTACATACATACATATTTCAGCATGTTCGCTGAAGATAAGAACTCTTTAAAAAATTAAAAAATAAAAACAAAAATAAAAGAAAAAACATAGCCATAATATTATTATTACATAAAAGTGTCCTTCACGTTTCTGGTAAGCGTTAATATAAAATAGGCTCGGATTTGGCTCCACCTAGAGGTGAGGGAGCTGAAGCTGGGAGAGAGATTTTTTTGACATCCAGTGGGAGTGTGCAAAGGAAAACAGTAGAATTCTGCTTCTTCTTTTTAAATTTTTTAAATTATTTTTTTGTCACACAGATATCAGTGTTTTAAATCGGCTTGGATGTACCAAGTGCTTCATGAAGGATTCCACTTTCCTTATGACTACCCAAACCTACGGACAGCCCAGCTGGTATATGACCGAGAGGTTCAGTGGACGCTGGGAGCCATTCTGTATAAAACACGGTTCTTACCACTCAGGTAAGGTGGACTGACCAAGCGCTTCTTGAGCTCAGAAGATGTTAGTAAGTGCCTCACGATAGGTTTCTTAAGTGGTCTTTCCCTGCCAAAAAACCCCACCAAGCAAACTCCTCTTACTATTACCACATGAACTGCTATTGCTAAGCAGACATGTTGAAACAGAAAGAAGGTTGAGATTATGGGTCTGGAGTCTGTTCCACAGCTTTGCAATTTCAGAAATTCAGCTTTATTTGTTGATCCACAACAAATCAATTGAGGATTGAGTTCTCACTAACCACTTCCAAGATACTGACTCATAAAAACGAAAATGTCATTCTTAATTTACCCTGGAAAACATAACTGACTAGAGAACTGGGGTAGGCTGTCTGTACAGAGCCATCTTTCCTAATGAGGAAAGCCACTCTAGAGATTGTGTCCTTGGCTTAGAATGCTTTTGGTGGGCCCGAATTCAAAGGACATGAGATGTTTTATAGGAGAGGTATTTTCATAAACTCAGTGCCGTCAGAAGCCAGGCAGATGATAAAAGTCAGACAAGGTGGGGGAATCGGAGAGTGTGTGCCCTACACAAAGGGCTGGTCACTGTCGTGCCGGTTCTCATTTATCAAGAGAAGCCAGAAGTCCATATTTTATATGCAGTCTTTCGGTTTGGAGACTCACATTTAAAAAACAAAAACAAAAAAAACTGCAGCTGAAACAAAACAAAAACGGTTGTGGTATCTGGACCATCAAAGAACGGCTTGTGTTCTAGATGACAGACCACTACATTTAGGTTTACATGTCTCTTAATTTTTGTCCAGATTGCAATATAGGTGATCAGGGGACAGTTTTCTTTACCTGTCACCTAAATGCTCAGGAAGCACAGAAACTTTTTTTAAAAAAAGATTTAGACATACTCCGATTTGTTGGTTGGGCTCAGGGGCCACCTATTCTCATTAGTATCATATTTACAAACTGTGTAGGCCAGAGTGGTATGGGCCATCGTTGAGACTAATGTTATAGACGACCAGTCTTGTCCTACTGTGCGTTTTTTTTGGCTTCCGATTTTGTTCCCAGTTTCTGGAAGGTGTAGCCTGTGAGGCTTCCTCTGTAGACTGTGGAAAGGAAGGTGCCAGAGGGATCACTCGGCAGCCCTGGGGCTGGACATGCGCTTCAGCTTTGCTTGCTCTGTGGAGATGGCATCTTAGAGTGTTTGCGTGGATGGAATAAATGGGACAACATCCCTTGGCCTTTAAATCAGCATCGAGGTCTGTCTCTGAAGCTAACGTTTCTTTCTACCTTCAAACTCTTCCCTAGGGATCTACGGCAGGAAGGTGTCCGACAGGCCCACAGTAGCTGGTTCCGTCTCTCCTTTGTCTACAACCACTATCTCTTCTTTGCCTGCATCCTGGTGGTGCTCCTGGCCATCATCCTGTACCTTCTGCGGTTGCGCCGAATTCACCATCGACAAACTCGAGCCTCAGCCCCATTGAACATGCTATGGATTGAAGATGTGGTGCCCTTGATTGGGGTCCAGGTGGGGCCATGAGGTTGGGCAAGGACGAGGGAAGCTCGTGTCCTCCGGAGTTGCTGCTCATAGCGTTCTACCACTTTCTTGTATTGGCCTCAGACGCTGCTTTGCCTGACCTTGTGGATACCTGGCCTTGGAATTTCTACTTTAGTATCTACTTTAATTCCTTCTGTCTCCAGGTCCTTATCTGGGAGAAGCTGTAATTTGGTCTGTGAAGAACTAAATAATGAGAGATTGGTGCTAACAAAGGTGGCCAGCCTTAGTCCAATTGAATTATGCTTCTTCTGCTCCTTTATCTGAGAGGTCTGGTGTGTTCCTGGAATTCAGACTGTTATCCCCTTGCTAAAGCATGAAGTTTGGCACTGGGCACACTGGAAGCTGGGTTGACACCAAACTTGGAGCATCTTATGCAAAGCTGAAGACATTCTAGCAAGCACAGCAGCCCCTTTTTTCTCTGTAACAGAGATGTCATTTATGTGGAGATCCACAACCTTTACTAGGGAGCCAAGATTATTTGTAGTTCAGTGGAACGGATATGAATTTCCAGGCAACCAAAATAATACAACCTCCTTGCTTACTTGACAAAGAAGCCATGATGAGTGTGGTCCGAGGGCCCTGACAACGTTGCTGATGTTTGTATGTGATTTTTTAAAGGTTAGAACCCCTTCTAAATGAATGGTCCATTGAAGGTTTTGACAGGATCTTATCTGATGTCTGGTAGGACCACGATAGAAAATTTCCCCATGTCTATGTGCCTCACAGGCTGTTCGGGCATTATTATTATTATTATTTTTTTTGTGTGTGAGCCTTAAATGTTCTTGTAGGATAGAGAAGCTGTGATTCGGATTGGAGACCTGGGTTTGTCTGGTTTCAGGTCACTGTCCTCTAGGCCTGTTTTTAAAAATCCTTATACAGTAAAATTCAGAAGAGTTCCTTTATTTCACTGCTAAGATCAGTATGCAGTTTGGGAAGGTGTGTATTTGAGTTGTTTTTAAAGGAGGAAAGAACAATATTAGGATAATGGGCAAAGGCAATAAAGCTCTTAAATAAGAGCCAAGCTCTTATTTATTATTGTTTTTCTGAGAAATATAAATTTTCTCAATTTGACTCTTGTCTGAAAAGAAGCAAACTCTAAACTTTGGAATACATAGATAAATCTGCTCATAAGCCACCTGACAACTTTCAGAACCTTTGTTAAGAGACGGCTCCACCACAAACAGCATTTCCGTTACTGGAGAGGAAAAGCCATAGTAATTACACTTTTACCCACGAAGCTCCTCCACATTTAACCTTTAAATTGCATGAGGTCGTGCTCGCTTCGGCAGCACATATACTAAAATTGCACGAGGATTTCTTATTCTTCTCCCGCCCACCATGGAATCTTCTTTATATTTTGTCCCTTCCTATACAAGAATATGCTCCCAGAGTTGAAGGAACCTTGTTTTCTATTTTGTCACCTTTGATTTCTAGAATTAGATGAATAGGGGAAATGGAAAGGGGGGGAAAGTCGAATTCTTAAAATATAAGTTCCATACTGGAAGGAGAAGGGAATTAAATGCTTCATAAAACAGAAAATGAAACCAAGATCCTCCTAGAAATAAACGAAAAAGATGAAAAGAAGTATACTGATTCTTGGTTGGTAGGTGAAAAAAGATGAGTCTTGAATTGTTTTCAAATTCGATAAAAATGGATCTAGCAAAGAGTCTGAATGGTTCCTTTGGAAATATTTTTTGCTTTTCATTAGGGCTTCTAGCACAGCAATTTCCTTTAATTTTTAAGACTTCTAAATTGCCTTGATTTTTCTTTGACTTCTTAATCTTTGTGTTACTGTGAGTGAGCTCTTGCCTTATGAATGCTGCTTATTAATCATGTCAAAATATGTTTTTGCTAGCCATTGCCCACTCAGGTAGCTCTTTCTTTTCCCCTCACCTTTGTTTCAAGTACTATTTTTGGTTTTCTTGTAGTCAGTGATGTAGTCAAGTTACCTAATTGGCCAACAGTGATCACTTCTGTTTGCTCAAAATGAAGTTGAAGCAGGGAAGAGGCGATGATTAGTCCAATTTGAAAGCTGTTATTAGTAAAGTTATTCTTCATCCTGGTTATAATAATAGCTACCATTTGTTAAGCATTCATTGTGTACCAGACACTCTGTTAAGAATTTTATGTATGTTATTTAATCATTATGAATGATTGATATTATTGTGTTCTTTTTATAGTTGAGAAACTCAGGATACTTATGTTTATCATTTTTTTCAATATAAATGTATTTTCTATTCTTAATTTATTTTAATTAGGCTTTGAGTTTTTGTGTAGTGTGTTACATCTTGTGTGTTATTTTAATACTACAGGATCTAGGCTTGTCTTTATTACCACGAGTAATATGAGTCCCATGGTATAAAAATAAGATTTTTACCATACCCCTCAGAAAATTTGAATATATGCTCTTGGTATTGGCTCCTGTGCTTCTTCCATTGCTCCCAATTGATGATTTTAAATGAAATCTCATTAGATAGAAACAAGCCATTTATTCCTTGCTGAGGGCCAGTTATATAGCTTGCTTTCTCTTGATGAAATATTCTTGCTTATAGAGTCAGTCTATCTTGCCTTTAACCCTCTTTTAGCCCTCAGTTTTTAAAGTATTTAGTAGATTTCTATTTGCAGTTCTGCGTTTTGAGTGGTTCCCTTGTTATTACAGTTATGGTTCCATAAAATTCACATTCCACTGGTTACTTTGAATACTACCAACCAGTCTTCTTGGTAACAGCAACAATGAGCCTGAACTGTTTTAGTGTTTTTATTATTACTAAGACAGGTCACAAATGTCAAAATCGGAGTCAATGGCTTATAGGAGTGATGCTTTATTTGTCTTATCATGTCACAACCCATCACTTTTCTCTGAATTCTTGTCACTAGGACATAATGAGAATATGTGTAATATCCAATTATATGGCATTACATTCACTTAAGTTGTAGTTAATTCTAAGTGAAATTATACCATCTTTCTCTCTGTACCTTAGCTCCTAGAATTGATTTTCCTTGGTCTAGGTATGTGTAATGACTTCCCAGGGTGTTTATCTTTCTGATGTCATCCAAAGTACTTTGACTGTCCCCTTCTCAGCCTAAGAGCTTCCTTTAACTTCAAAGGCCTCAGGCAGTGATTATTAAAATGTGGTTGATTAAGCCTGCCTTACCCTTGCTAAGCTAGACTTTTTAGGCATTAACATGTATTATCACATTCATATTTCATTTTCAAAATAAAATAACATACTTCTCACTGTTATTTAAATAGATGCCCCCCCACCCCTATTCTCAGTTTAGTGTTTTGCTTTTTGTCAGGAGTGAAAGACAGGTGCGTGGTATGATTTAGGGGAAAGAACTCGAGATTTCATGAACAGCAGATTTGGATTCTAATCGTGGCTTTGTCATTAACTAGCTCTAGGACCCCAGGCAAGTCACTTGCCCTCTCTGGTTCATTTCTCATCTATATACAGGTTGGCTAGACAAGATGATTGGAGGCCAGTTCCAAAGGGAGAACCATTGGCCTAAGGAACTAAAGGCAGGAGAGAAGGTAGGAAAGTGATACAGTTTCAGGAAGAGGATTTTGGTTTTTGGTTTAGAAGGCCAGGTTACCCAGAAGAGCCAGTGTCATCTCCTACTTTATCCATAGCCCCTGACATTCCCTGATGGGAATGGCATTTCCAACAGCAATCATTATACATAAATTTCAGATGGGATTTTTACAGGGATTTTAGAGGTCTTCTAGTTAAAGCCCTTGATTTTATGAATGATGAAATTGAGGCTCAAAGCAGTAGTAATATGTGCCAAGTCACAGTGAGTGGCTTCGGGCATCATTTTCTCTATTCTCTGTAACACAGACACACCTGAGACAGCTGCAATGAAATGCTCATTGACCGAATCTTCCTGCAAGTTTATGTATTTCAACAGAATCTATTCTTTATAATACAGCTGACTGCAACTAACCATGCCCAATCTTTTTAACTGCCACTGATATTCATTTTTGGTCACTTTGCTCACATTTAGGAATAAAATATGAAAGACTAGAAATAGTACCAAGTTTTCACGACATCTATTCTAGCTTCTGTGTTTAATACTTTTAAATTTTAGATGTCGCTTTTAAACAGTTTGCTTAACTTTGTACAATTTTCTGAACCACAGCATCCAAGCAATTCATGTGAATGGTTACAATCTGAATTATGTAAGGTGTAAATGCCTACTAGAGCTACCTCATTAAGGAATTTGGTTTTAATTCTTGGGCGGTTCCCAGACTCCCTATGGAAACAGAGTGCTGTTTCTTTTTGCTGTCTTTGAACTTCTTTTCAAACTAATTCTGGACTAGCATCTAATTTCTCTTTTTGCTGTGGTATGTATGTAACTTCAGTTGGGATTAAGAATTAAGGTAGAAGTAGCAGCGGGTGTCTCAAATTCTCCCAGATGAATCCCTTAGATGATGCTAGTTTCAGAATCCTGCCACTAGGGCCATATGCTGTCAAACTTGTGAGGATTCTGTTGGTGTTACAAAAAAACATGTTAAAAAATGAGGACTTTTTTTTATTTCCCTTGTATTATTACCCAAGTGTTTCCCTTTTGCCCTAATAGTTCATTATTTCTCAGTTTGTCAGTACCCTTATTAGAGGGACAGAGGGGGAATACATCTGTTGATCATTTTGTTTCTCTGGAAGTCTGAGCAATAAGGAGATCCTTTTATTTGTTAAATTGAATCTTTACTCCTACTATAAGGGCTTTCTACTTTTAAAATGTATTCAATCATCGCTTGCCATTTTTTTTAAAAAAAACAAAGTTGAAACAATTTTGAGTCCCAAGAAGTTTATAGCCATGAATGTATGATTCAAGCAAGCTGAAAGACAAGTCTGCTCCTGAGCCTCTCCTTAAGTCTCGCGGCCACCCATACACCTGCTGGTGGCCACCACTCCTCCTTCTCCACGCCACTCCAGTGTAAGGCAGCCCGGATACTTTTCCTAAGCAGCCCCCCCTCTAGAGCACCTTCCCGAGTCTGGCCTGTCAACACTGCTGCCGATGAAGGCTCAGCCCCTTATTAGCTTCGTTAAGTCTTTCTCTATAAGCAATGGTCCCACACACTTGGATTTCCGCTATGTCTGTCATTGTGTTGTGTGAAATTCTCATTCCACGACTCCCTGGAGTCGGAAGCCATGAAGCCTCCGCCTTGTCTCTTTCACTGTCCCTGCCTTGGGCGATGGACTCTGCAGGTATCCAAAGGCATCTGTTTATAATCTACAACTAGACGCCCCCTTCTTGCTTTAAAAAAACCAAAGGCTGCCTGTATTGCATCAGCCTTTTTTGGGAGTTGATAAGATTGTAAGTTTTTCTAATGCTTCACATTAAATAATTTTGCTTGAATTTCTCACTGATAAATACTGTTAAATCAGTGTTGAGCCAACTGTAGTGCATATTAGAGGGAAGGCATTCCCCCTTAAGCAGGGACATGGGCATATGCACATATGCCGGTATATAACCCACCATTCCAGGACCGGAAGGATGGCTGCCGATTAACTGGTTATCTAGTATGGTGATCGTTAGTGTTGGTCTTGGCAACCAGCATCTCTTTAGGCCGTAGCTGATCAGTACCCCTGCCACAATGGACAGCATTTGTCAGTGTAAAGACAAAAATATTCCGTGTTAAGAAAGCCAGCTGTTTTAATTTCCTTTGATGTTTTAGAGACTGACAGAATTGTTGAGAAACCTTTGAAAATATTGAGGGAAATTCATTTAATCTTCTAGGTCTGGGACATCAGTCTAATCCATGTTCCACTCATTCATTATTTGGCATGCGTCTGGTGCTGGGAATAATGCAAACATAAAAATAATTCAGATAATCGCCATTCACCAGAACTCTTGGATAGGCATAATACAGTTAACTAGATAGATACAACCAGATGTTTTTCCAAACTTACTCATCTTTAATAAAAGAAAAATGAAAACATCTCGAACTTGAACGTCCTTTGTTCATTCCTTGCTCCTGGGTTGGAGGGGCTGTAGAATCATTAGCATGTGGTCCTTTGGGTTGGGCCATACTGCCCTCTGCTGACTGTTACTAAGGTCAACCTTTGGGGATCGGGAGATAACGGTATGGACACCTGCCCCAGTGACTGCAGTTCCCTTTTTGTAAGAATTCTATCTAGAAGAGGTGCTATCCCATTAACACACTAACAGGATCGACACAGCAGATGAAATGAAATAGGGTGGGGTGGAAATTCAGAGGGAATGGGAATAAGTGGTCAAAGCTTTCTAAGGTAACTAGGTTAGTAGGGCCTAGGCCAGGGGTTCCCAAACTTGTCTGCACATTGGAATCACCTGGGGAACTTAAAAATATGCCTATCATCACTGCTTCCAGAGGCTGTAATTTAATTGCTGTTGGGTGAGGATTGGGCTTTAGAATTTTTAAAGATTCTAATGTGAGAGAAGCTGGGGAACCACTTCTAGCCAGAGCATAAGCTCCAGGGTCTGCGATTTTCTAAAAGTTGGAGATAAATGGTCTACTTCTGTTCTGCCAAGAACCACTTCAGAATGTTACACTGTAAGTCCCACTGAAACTCAGTGAGATCATGTAGTCCAAAGACTGTAAATGGGCAACCCTTACATCATGTATGGCTCCCATGTGTTCCACCTGCATAATGTTCTAAAAATTTGGAAATTAGTTGCCAACAGTTAATTGAGAGTTTTCCCATAAAAAGCTAGGTGTTTGACTTTAAGAAGTCAGATCTGACAACCCTGGACGTGCAGAGCAGCGGTAGGCCAGAGCTCAGCAGTGGTTTAGCCCATTGGCTGGGCACCTGCCCTCCCCATTGTGGGCATTTATGTGGTTCAACTTACTCTTGCCTTCTACAAAACTAAAAACGATAATAGCTTTTGCAATTTTCACCCATTGCTCCAGCTTTGCAGCACAAAGGAAGCTCATTCCTTCTTCATGAGAGGACTTCAACTTGTCAATGACAGGAATTTTGCTCTCTCTCCAATGTTCTCCTCCAGCTAAATACCCCTTATTCCTGCAGCTATTCCCTGTGATAGGGGTTCTGGACTCCTCACCGGCCCAGTCCCTTCTTCTGGATACATACTTAGGGGTCAAGATCCTTCTTAAATTTGGTACCCAGAGTGAAATGCAGCACTTGTATTGAGGTATTCTGACTATGGCTATGAAACTTCTATTGACAAAATCTCAAACACCACTAATTTTTACTGGTGTCATCACATTGTTGGTTTGTGTTGAGCCTGTGGCGAACTGAATTCCCTTTTTCATATGAAATGATATGAAGTCAGGTTTCTCTACCCCAAACTTATATAACCATTTAATTTAAATGAGGGTGTTATATTTATAATCTGTTTAATTTCATCTTGATTGTGTCACTCTGGACTGTTTTGAGCTGTGACTGTCATCTATTAGCAATGTTGGGTTGCTCCACCCTCAAATCTGATCTGATGCCTTCATCCAAACACTGACTTAAAAAAACTCGAGTAAGACAGAATCCTATGAAATATCAACAGAGACCAAAATCACAGCAACTCATTAACCAACAATTTGTTTCAATATCTGAATATATGTCCGTGTCCACCATCAGGGCCACATTTTTCTCGTCACGGAGGTTGTTAGGAAACCCTGTCAGGGACGGATTTCTACTATCTATTCCATTCATCTGCCCTAGCCATGTAACAGCACTATAGGTTAGTGCTTGATGAATCCAAGTGGGTTACTAGGGATTACCTTCTCTTCTGAGTCCCTAGAAACCACTGTGCTGCACACAGACATCAAGCTTGTCACAATCAGCCCTGTCCCCATTTTGGAAATTCAGAATACTAGTTTCTTGTTGAAGCTTATCTGGCTTCTTTAGGGTATGCGAATCTTTCCCTTGAACCTTCACCTGATGGACATGAAGTTAAGGTCGTTAACAGATTTCTACTTAGGCAGAATTCAGGACTCCAGAGGTCAAGGAGACAGCGACAATGTGTGTAGAACCAAGAGCTTCCCAACATTAGAAAACTAAGACAGAGCCTATTAAGAAGCGGCAAATGGCAGATCTGAAAATGTTTCCTTTTTATTAAACCAGATTTTCAACATGAAAAGTAACAGATGTGAAAAGGAACCGTTAGTATAACCACAGTTAATGATATTTGTGACTTAGTGACTATCTCAGACACAGGCAAAGAATTTGTAAAACCTTGACCACTTTGGAAACCACTTGACATGCCAAGGTCATCCTCTTAGAAGAACCCAAGTTCTGTGCGCTCTGATGAGCAAAAGCACAGTTTCAGTCCTACGAAGGTGAGCCTCTTAGAGTTATTTTGGGACTCTTCGGAGTTCGTTCATGAGCCAAAGGGCAACACTGAGCAGAGCCAAGGAGCCGGACTGGTGAGTGGCAGCCAAAGGAGTTGGAACGTACATCAGCAGAGTGCTAATGCCCAGACCCACCTGTTACAGGGGAAAGAAAGCAGTAAGCAAAATAGCCACAGATTCGGAGCTGAAACGACTGGGTGTGGACAACAAACCTCCACATCCTCCGATCAGAACATTAGAAAATATTTTTAATTTCACAAGTAAATATACTTACAATGAAGGAAATTCAAACAAGACAGAAAAACCTAAAATTTCCCTTAATTATCTTTCACTCTATCCTAGTTCCCCTCCTCAGAGGTTGTTACTGTTACCAGTTTCTACACAATTGTACTTCTGTATAAAAATTTTAGAGAAACATACAGTTTTGTGCTTTTAAAACATGTTGTTTGTCACTTGCTTTTTTTTTTCACTTAACAATATAGGTCTTCAAAGCTTATTATTTTAAACTGCTACACAGAATTCCACAGTATAAATTTACCATAGTTGTTTATTTAACTATTTAGGTTGTTTTCCAATTTTTCACCATCACGGCAATTCTAAAATGAATTTCCTTGTAGATACATAGCTTTGTGCATTAGAATATCTCTCGGGGAGGTACTAATAAGGCAATTTGTTGGGCCAAAGGATTATACATTTAACATCTCAAAAGATACTGCCCTCTGAAAAACACTATACCAACTCATGCTCTCACCAAGAATATATGAAGGTATCCATTTTCCTACACCTATGCCAATACCTGATTATCTTTTTTTGTTTCATTTTTTCCAATCTGACAAGCCCACAATGGCATGCATTGTTTTCATCTGCTCCTCCCCGATCATGAGTGAGACCAAGCAGCTTTTCATATTCATTGTCCAGTAATCATTCCTCTTGTGAGAACTGTGTATTGATATCTTTATTTTCTGGTTATTAATCTTTGAGTCTACTATAAGTACTGAAAATATTTTCTCCTAGCTTGTTACCTTTCCTTTTCAACTTTGTTTTGGGGACAACCTGAGACCAAAAAGAGGTGGTTTGTACCTGTGTATACGCCAAAGCTAGCAGAGTCACTGCTGCCATCTTGGTCCTTCGAGGAAGGAGAATTCTCCGGGACAGGAGGTAGAGCATTGTAATGGCAGTAACTGAAGTGATTCCCTGCAAGGAGGAGAGCCTCATCACGCGCCAGAAAGAAATGGCCCACCTCCTGATGTGTGCTCACCTCACCTGTGTCTCCTCCAGAACCACTAAGCACTTTCTTGTCTGCAGGTCCCCGATTACTGCTTCTCAGTCTTTTCTGCTCTTCTTCTGCTTGCCACGTAAATGTCGGTGTTCCCCAGGGTGCCCCAAGTTTCTGCACCTATCACTTTCTACACACACATTCTCTGTGATCTCATCCACCTTCCAATGTGGGTGTCACCCAGGTGTGGCCCTCACGTTTTAAATCGTCCTTCGCATCCTTAGCCCTAACTTTATCTCTATCCTGTGTTTTTAAAGCAGGGCTGACCCCAGCCCCTGACGTTATTATTTTCCTGGGCTGTGAGTAGCAGAAGTGCTGGTGCTGCGAGCTAGTGCTAAAACAGATCTTAAGTCTCATTTTCATTCCCGCCCTTCAGAACGCGGGACTGGGAGCGGGAATAGGATCCTCTTACCCCTTCCATGAGGTCAAAGAGAATGTTTTTCTATCATATTATTTCTGCATCCATTTCTTTCCTTTTCAGAGCTGTCCATGATGACAATTTCAACTAGACTTTTTTTATTCCAAAATGTGTGGTGGTGGGGACTGAGCCCCCGTGCCCCACAAGCTAATGTGCGCAAGCCCCCGCATTCCCCTTGGATATCTGTGTCTTCTCGGCCTCTCTCTTAGGATGTACCACTATGCTCTCATACTCAACATGCCTCCATCTGATGACATCCTCCCATATCTGGCTCAACACTCATTCCAATAGTCCCATTTTTGTTGGTCGTGTTTTAAGCACGCCACAGAAAAAACTCGGGATCTCCTTTGATCTTTCTTCACCTTCATCTCTACAGCCAATCTTCTATTCCTTACAACCTCAGATTCCTCATTCTTCTGAGTTCCACTCCCACCATGAAGCCCTGAACGCCCCCACCCCCACCTGCATTACAGCAAAAGAGCTACTGCTTCTCACGGGCCTCCTTGTTGCTGATCTTCCCCTGCTCCGATTTATCATGGCCAGGCTACCAGGCCCATTTTCACACAACCCAGAGCAGGCCCTTCATAAGCATTAGTTTAAATAAAACAAAAAGTATTTATGATGCCCTTGGCTCCCTGGGATTCTAGGTCAGCTACGTGTTCAGCAACCACAGTCTGTCTGCACTTGCCTCTCTACTAAGCTTCATTTCTGCTAAAATGACACTCCTATGTGTGTGCAGGATGGAGGGCAGTTATCATTTGCCAGATGGTAAGAGGCATATTCAAACTTTAAGAAGCTGGCAGTACCCTTCCTGTAAGCCAGCATTTGGCTGGAGGGGCTGTGGGTAATTAGGACAAAAACATCACACAGAGGACTGGTACTAAATTTCATCTAAAAGGAAAAGGAAATCTAATCGCCACTCTGCCCTCTCACTGTTGCCATCCATGCTTTAGACACCCCAAGCCTGTAGGGCTCCCTGTGCTTCGTAGCCAGGAACCACGAGCCAGACTTACCAGAATCCGGTGATCAAACTGCACCATAGTGGGATTCTCAAAAACATTCCTCAGGATGGGGGAAAAGGTAAAGAGATCCTCTGGGATCCAAGATTCTCCCATCTTGGGGAAGGAATTGTAAACAAGCCCAGCATCCAGTCCTGCCACAAAAGCCCCTGTATGCCAAGGTAAATAGTAGTTATTAAAATGAGAACAAGCACTATTCTGACAGAAAAAGTTTATTATGCCAGATTTAGATAAAAGAAATAGAGAATAATAAATAGATTTATTGTAGGGTTCTCAAACAGGGGATACACATCACAATCACCACAAGAACTTAAAAAAAAAAACAAGTACATCCTCACTCCCACCCCAAGTTTCTGGTATGCCTCCCATGGAGGAGTGGATGAGAAGCTCTAGAGAGAGGCATGTTAGTCTGGAAAAATTCCATTAGTGACTGATGTCCTCCTTACTTCCCACTGAGAACTACTCATCTATTCTGGAAGTGCTCTTCTCCCAGCTATCTGCATAATTTACTCTATCACTTCTTCAGGTCTCCATTCAAACGTCACTTTATCAAAGAGTGGCCCCCAGTGACCCGACATAAGACAGCACTCCTCCACCCCACCTCTATCCCTTATTGTGTTTTAGTCACAGCACTGAACACTAACTGACATGTTTTTATTGTTTATCTGTCTTCCCCAAATGCTCAAAAAATATTTACTGAATGAACAATAAAAAATTATAAACTAAATCCTGGATAAACACATAAAGAGGGTATTCATGAATTAATGGATGACTAATCCATTACGTATGATCAGAGAAGATTAAGGGATGTTTAGATCATATTCCTTATTTTTGTAAATGCCATTTATAAAGTAAAAATTCATGCTCTTCCACCAAAAAAGAGGGGGGAAGGTTGGGTACATCACTTGTTTGATGGTTTTATTTTAAATCAGTGTTGTCCAACAGAACTTTCCGAGATGATAAAAATGTTCTATATTTGCCATCCTACTGAGCCCTTGAAATATGGCTAGTGTGACTAAGGAACTAAATTTTAAATTTTACTTATTTTTAAATAATTTCTGTTTAGTCACATGAGACTAGTGATTGTTGTATTAGATAGCACAGTTCCAGAATGAGAGAGGTAGAAGTATGATTTAAAGAATGAGAAAGATCTGCGTTGGTCTCTTTGCTCCAATGAACTCTCCACCTTAGACCATCTTTGAGGGCAGGCCTTTTGTCTGACCCATCTTGGTGTAATGTAACAATAACAATGTTTACATAATAATAACAGCTAACACTTATATAGCTTTTGCTCCGTGCCAGGTACTGTTTTAAGCACTTCACATATATTACTCATACTATTATTATCACCCCCATTTTACAAATGAGGTCACTGAGGCCCAGACAGGTTCCAAGGCTTGTCAAAGGTCATAGAGTTCATAGGTGGTAAAGCCAAAATTTGAGTCTAGGCAGTCTGGATCCAGGTAGATGCTTAATATTTTTGTTCAATTCTCTGGAAAGCAGGATTTTTAGAAGGCGGAAGGAACAGAAAACAGGGTGAAGATGATGGGTATGAGAGGGGCAAGTGTGGAAAGGAAATGTGACGATATAGGAAAAAAGGGGAAAGCATTAGGCAAGCGATCCCGCCTGACAGTGGAATGAAAACAGACCATCTTTGATGAGAATAGTCCTACCTGAGAGAGCTGTAAGAAACACCAAACCTGCTGTTCCATGAGCAAATCGTCTCAACCATAGGAGTTGATGGGTTTCAGGCAACTAAATAAGAAAAGAAAATCACTCAGATTAACCGTACTGCAGGAGCTACGAGAGGCAGCCCAGATCTCCAAGACTAACCCCAAACGACCATGCCTTCAGACCACTCTGAGCCCTGGACTAGGTTACATACTCCCAGCAGACACTCTGTTCTGACACGCATCATATTTTATTAAATTTATACATTTACTATCTGTTTTCTCTGCTATCTTGTAAGTTTTGTGAAAGCAGGAACTGCTATCTGTCTTGCTTATTATAGTACTTCTAGCCCAGGGCTTGGCATGTAGGTACTCAATACGTATCTCTTTAATAACTGAATGATTTGCACTGTTCAGGGAGAAAATGCTTCACAATGGTTAACATGATGTGGCTTAAAATAGAGGACAGGATTCTCATCTTGTGTGTGATATTTAGTGTAGAAAATATAGTCAGAATCAAAATCGCAGAAAATGCCTAGAGTAGAGGAGAGTTGCATTTAGTGTTTTTAGTAAAGTCAAAATTTGTTTTTATTTTTACTACAGCCAACTGCTGACATTAATCAGGAATCAATAAATATTTATTAAGAACTTTATAAACCGGTACAAAAAGGTACAAAGGAATTAAGTCAGAATGCTGCCTTCATATGATTTATACTCTAGTACGTGAAGAACAAGGTATCACTTCTAAGATTTCGTAGGACAATATACCAGTGCTGCCAAATAGAACTTTCTATTGGCTGTGCTGCCCAATATGTATGTGGCTTATGAGGGTTGAAACAAGACTAAAGCAACTGAAAATTAAACAAAAAGTTAGTTTTATTTAGTTTAATAGCAAGTTTGTTTAAGTAAAGTTAATTTTATTTAATTTTGATTAATTAAAATTTAAATAGCCACATGGAGCTAGTCAGCTACTGTGTTGGACAGCATAGTCCGACTATATGTTTGACTAGCATCTCAAATCCTTTCTGTAATTAGTGGAATATAAATAAAAAAATTTTTGAGATCTAATTAAGAGATTCATGAACCAGGCAGCATCCCATCCAGTAGCTAGAAGGGCATTCCTAAATAAAATTTTAAAAGGGAAATACAATTAATTGATAATTAATAGGTCATTAGTAACCTCTAAGAGTACCACTTCATTACAGAGCATTTAGGGTGTGTGGGTATATGAGTAAGTACTGTGTTTCCCCGAAAATAAGATCTAACTGGAAAATAAGCCCTAGCATGATTTTTCAGGGTGACATCCCCTGAGCATAAGCCCAAATGCGTCTTTTGGAGCAAAAATTAATGTAACACCCAATCTTATTTTCGGGGAAACATGGTATGTAGGAGAATATGTGGGTGTGTATGTAAGAGGGGTGGGTGGGGAAGCCAGATGACAAGAATTGTAAAAAACAAATATGTTGTCAGGATGTACAGCTATAATAAGATACAGGCAACTCATTTTAGAAGCTTGGCTTTGAAAGTCAGGAGAACAAGAATTATTCAGATGTACACTGTCTACTATACACCAATGTTTCGACTCCATCTGGCTTCCCTGTGGGGAGGAGTGCCGTCAACACCTTCTGTTCTTACTGGGATCCAGGCCACTGGCCCCGAGGTACTTATATTGGATGATTCTTCTTAAAAGTCCTGTTATCATCTCAAACTTCACCCATGAACAAGTTATCCAGGTCAATCATGACTTCAATACCTAACACAATACTCATTTTTAAGACAAGTAGAAACAACCTTAATCGGCATACAGAGAAAATACTTTCAGGCGAGCTCACTAAGGTTTACTGTATTGTTCGGCTTGATGGATGCTAGGTTCCCCATCTGAAGAACAGACAACCCAACAGGCTGCTCTCATCTGGCCCTGCTCACTGTACCATCCACCACCCCTCGGGACTCAGAAGCAGAGTGGGTGGGGCATCTCTTCCTGCGAGTACTCCTTCCCCGTTTCTCTAAAATTCATGTTTCACCTTTCCTAATAGACAATGCTGCAAAACATTCGACTCCTATGCTAATTCTCCTTTGAGTGAGTTGCTCCAGCTAAAAAGAATAGGTGTACATTTTACTTTGCAGTTGCAAAGTTCAAGGTTCCTCTAAACTTTGGTTTTATCTAGTTTCTGGTAAATCGGTAGATGTTATTACCATGTTTCCCCGAATATAAGACCTAGCCAGACCATCAGCTCTAATGCATCTTTTGGAGCAAAAATTAATATAAGACGGGACATTATATTATATTATGTTATAATATAATCTACTATATATCATATCATATCATATCATATATTATATTATAGTGGGTCTTATATTAAAATAAGACCAGGACTTATTCTAATTTTTGCTCCAAAAGACGCATTAGAGTTGATGATCCAGCTAGGTCTTATTTTCGGGTAAATATGGTAAAGGAATGTGTGCATTTTGACTGGTAACTTCCCATTAGAGCCCGAATTCCCATTTCTCTGACCCTGTCAGCATCTGTGCAGATGTGGTGACAATACATAATGACTTACCTTGTGTGGGGAAAGCAGCAGTGAGAGCGAGGTCCACAGGCTGGCGCAGTACAGAACAAGGGCTGATCCCAGGTGGGCAGCGAGGCGGTACTGACTGACCCGAGGGATGTCATGGGAATCTGGCTTTTCTTCTAATCCACTTTTCACCATGTACCATCCCAACAGACCCTAGAACCAAAAGGAGAAGAGGCAAGTAAACAAGGTTGAAACTGTCTACTCACCTTTACTCTCTGAGAAAGTGAGTTATCAATTATCAGTACTCTCTACCTGATCCCTCCTTTCCATGCCTTCCCATATCCTCAGTATCCCAGGAATCAGGACCGATCTCTATTTCCACATACAGCACCATGAATATTTAACCACTAATTAGATTAACATTTTACTGAAGTATAAGCTAAATATAGAGAAGTACATATCATATCATATCAAGTATGTCTACTTGATATGATTTAACACTGTGTAAACCAGTGAAATATGAGAATGAAAAGAGAGTTGTTTCTATAAAAACCAGATTGAATATACTGGAAAAGCTTGACAAAGATAACTGCTTAAAAACAATTAGTGTCAATTTAGGTGGGAATAGACAATTTTAAGTTTTGTGGAGAAAAGTCATAAAAATCTGTAAGGCTTTTTGCAGTCAGTTACAAAAATCTGTAAACTTTGCAAGTGTCTAAGTTCTCTTTAAGGAAAATGATACTTTATGAGGGTGTAAGAGATTTGAGGTTGAACTCTAATCAGAGGACTCAAAGAACAGGTCTTACTTAGCTTTTCAATTAAAAAAAAATGGTAATGAAAGTAAGTTTAAGGTATATATTATTATTCTATGATTCCCTGCTTTAACTGACGTTTCCAATTAACCCAAACAATTGCCAGTTCCAATTATATCAGGTAAGATACAGCCCTTTCACCCCCTACCCTCATAAGCCAAGAGAATCATACTCCTTAGGAAATCTCTTTGGGCATTTCTTCCCCCTTTCTGATTACCCTGGATTTTCTAATTATCTTCATTTCAACTGCACAGGACATTGAAGATGGAGTACACAGTGCCAGCTCACTTTCTTCTTTCCATTCCCCATTTGCCATCTTTAAATCTCTGACTCCCTGAGAGTCTGTCTTTAGTGGGTTTTTTTTTTTCCCATTCTAAAACAAACTTCATTTTGTTTCACCTCCCCTCCCCTAGTTTCTATTAGACTTTTATTAAAGTCTAACTCTTCATTATGTTTCTATTGCCTCTATTTCATCTCTTCCATCTTCTCCCTTAATTCCTTCTAATTAGTTCACATTCTCACCACTTCTAAGTTAAATTAACCAATTTACTTCCTCCTGATCAAATTTTGTATTTCTATGATGCTCTGATACTCTCCCTTCGGGCCTGTATACCATGATCCAAATACTTACGTGTCTTCTTAATATTCCTTTTCTTGGCTCACAGTCTCACCTAATCCCTTAACCGTGAGAGTCATTCAAAGCTTTTTTCCTTAACTTCAGTTCAACTTATGTGATTTAAACCACCATTTATAAAGTACTTGAGTATCTCTCAGCTACATCTGTATTTTAAGATCCCTTATTCCACAAAATGTTTCTGTCTTTTGGAATTTTTTAATTTGCTTCTGTAGCCATTCTAGCAGAGGGTTCCCACTTCTCCAGAGAGCAGGCAAGTTAGAAAAAGGGAGGAGATGAGAACCCAGGAGGAGAGTCATGATGGGAAAGAAACTAATTCTTGTGACACAAAAATACATTTACTGAGTGCTTACTGATTCCAGGCACTAAACTAAGTACTTTATATGCATGCTCTCAATTAATATTCACGCAACTTAAATGGTAGGCACTATTACTATTCCTCTTTACAGGTAAGGAAAGCATAGCCCACAGAGGCTACAACTTGTCCTACTAAGTGGCAGAGGTGGGTCTTAAAGCCAGGCACATGACACTAAGAATCCATGCTCTCACCTACTCTGTTAGAAGATTACTTCATTAAAAACAATGCCAACTAGGAAGCTCATGGGAGCGTCTCTGCTTTTCCAAACTTAAATAAATCTCACCTGGAAGCAGACTAAACCACAGAGGGCAAGAACACGTCCTTTCATGTTGCGGCTGAGCCAGCCCTTTCTCCAAAAGTAGGCAGCAGGCAGGATGTATGCGAGGCCTACAAGGCGACCCCACATTCGGTGTGAGTATTCCATGTACCAGATGAACTTGAATTCTGCCAATGTCATATCACGATTCAAGCTGGGTGAAAAGGGAAGTCAAAAACAAGAGGACACACCTGTCTGATTTTTATTTCCCAACGGAATGCAGGAACATTCTGTCGTGAAGCTTGATAGGTCTGCCTCCTTCCTCATCAGTGACCTCAGGATCGCTTTGGAATTAGAGGTTTAGAGTGGAGCTCACTAAACGTAACTGAGCCACCTATCAAGAAATAATGGACTCTAACCATTCTGAAATGTTTAAATAAGCAAAAGATCGAGTGGGCCTCATGGGATGTTTACCTGATTTTCTATAATACTCACATTTTAAATTCTGGAAATTGCTGGTATTTTTGGAATTCTGCTTCCCATTCCTCTTGGCTTGTAGGTGGCTTCATCTCCTTTATTAAATGCCAATCTACCATTGAGAGGCCAGACTCTGTCAACCTTAGGACAGGAAAGAAATCTGAGTGAGTGAGGCGGTGGGAGAGAGATATGCTGGATTACTCATAAATGGTTTCTAGCAACAAGTGGATCTGAGCTTAACCCCTCTAAAGGTAAACACATCGTTTCATTGTTTCCTTTCTGACATCTTCTTTTCTTCTTATGGCTTAGAATTTTGACAGAAACAGTGAAATCACCCTTAGACCAAAGAAATTTGCCCTAAATGCATAACCAACATTATTTACACAGGGGAAAGAGACTCGATATAGGCATAAGACAGTTAAGGTTCTTGAGTGAGTTTAAAGACAATAAAACTCAAATTTGTCAGTTTCCCGTACAGCCTATATAACACATAAGGTATTTTGAAATAAGGGTGCAGGGAATGTGGAAAGAAATTTGAGAACACACACTGTTTTAAAACCACAAAGTATTTTCACCATAAAGGAGTTAGAATGCCTAAAGTAAAAGGCTGATTTCAGGACTGAAGCAGGAAATGTACAAGAGCCTGGAACATCTTATCATCCAAAAAGCATGGAATCAAAGGTTACTAGCGTCCCGTCAAAACAACTCTGGAGCCAATTTGAGAGGTTCCCAGCGACTAAAGATGGGACAATTTGAACAAATCATCGGCCCTGCAATGGACTAAAACACGGACTGAAACATATCAAGTATGTTTAAAACTTATGAGCTCATAATGATACTTAAAAACTCAAACACTTTATTGGTCACCTGTGGAGGATGCTTGGGAACCAATTCATTATTTTGAAAACTGGTAAAAGGAAACAAGTATTTATCCCGCCTTTCCAATGTATCCTGTATCTTAGGATAGCCAAATTGTTGATGAGGGACAGTTTCTCTTTAGAGTTGAGCTATTATAGTTTTGCAACATCAATCGTGGTTGACATCTCTAATAGACAACAGATATTTATGAAAGTTATAATCATCTATGAAGTATTTTGCCCCCTGGCTCCAACCTGAATCTGATCAAGCAACAACCAGTTTATAGGAAATACAGGGGACAATGGAACATGTAAAATACCACCACGAATATGCAATCAGCAAAATCCAGACTGTGGGAAACTCCATAGGACAAATAATTTGGGGTTCTTCAACAAAACTGCAAAGGGGCGGGGGGGAGGGGAGAGAACAGAATCTAAATCGATAATCTCTTTATAGGTTT
This sequence comes from Rhinolophus hipposideros, assembly GCF_964194185.1. NCBI lineage: Eukaryota > Metazoa > Chordata > Mammalia > Chiroptera > Rhinolophidae > Rhinolophus > Rhinolophus hipposideros. The sequence continues at coordinate 24,570,876 of NC_138061.1, read as the reverse complement.
AAAGAGACCCGAGAGGCATATGAACCAATTGTGATGTATGGAACTTATTTCGGTTTAATTCAAGCAAACTATACAAAAAATTTTGAGACAAATTTGAGCTGATTGTAGGGGAATATGTATATAGTGCATAGCTAACGGTTAAGACCTAAACCAGTCTTTGTGAAGGGTTTCTATTACCCTAAACCATTTTATGGCAGAGCAGGCCATTAGACATATCCCCTTTTTAGGTCTCAGTTTCTGCACATGTAAAACGAGGGAGCAAGACTACATGATTCTGAGGGTCCCTTCCTCCTCGGTCATCTTGTGCCTCTAGTGATGACCCAAACAGCTGACACACTATGAGCAAATTACTCACCTAGTTACTCCACCAAGAATAACAGCTCCAGCCACTGTTCCGCTGCAGACCAGCAGCCATCGGCCCACTACTCGCTCAGCAGCCTTTGAAGGAAGGGACTCTGTACCCCTTCCAGATTGCAAAGCTACTTCAGAGATGGTGCTGTATTGCCCTGGCCTTAAGGCGCTCCTGATCCCACAGCTGCAACCGCACTAAGGATTAAGACAGATAAATTACAACTGGAGAAAGACCTCAGTCCACAGCTACGCACACTCAGTGCCACTCTGGAGTCGAGTACCCTGTGTGGCCACATTGCCACTACTGCTCTGGCTAATAGTCGTCTTTTAAATGGATTACTGCATCCTGCATCTTCTCCCAACTGGTCTTCCTGCCTCCAGTCTTGGCCTCACTCCAATTCATCCCCATCCTACATGAGCCTTCTGGTCTCTGGCATTCTTCCCCCAGACTTACTCTACACCAAGATATGGATTATTTTATTTCTTCTGTGGATCTTTAAACATATTTCTCTCTGATTTGGACACTACTTGTCCCGATTGATAATACAGGCATACCTCGTTTTATTGCACTTCAGTTATTGTACGTTGCAGACACTGCATTTTTCACAAAATGAAGGTTTGTGTCAACCCTGCATTGAGCAAATTGTAAACCTTTTGGAAAGTACTCACCATTCTAGATCCCATTTAGGACATTTGTGATTAATAGAAAGAAGTGAAAATACCAACATTAACAGTTTAGAAGTTTGATTCCAACCCTCATGGATGACATTGAAGGATTCAAGACTTCAGTGGAAGAAGTAACTACAGATGTGGTAGAAATTGCAACCACGCTGCAATTCTGGACTGTGATTTTCTGTCAGATGGCAGAGGAATCACCCCGGGTTCGAGATAACCATCACAACAAACCAGACCCCAGGAGATGCTCTCCTGGATAAATCTCAGGATTGACTCCCCCTTTTCCTTTGTTCTTCTTGTGTACCTATAAAACCTTCTGACCGGTCTAGGAAGGGGGAAGGTGGCCTTTGAGACAATAGTTCACCATGTTCTGGGAATGCTAGCATTTTGAATAAACCTTTTTTTCTTTCCACCGACCCTTGTCTCTTAATCATTGCTCAAGCAGCAAGCAGCTGAACCTGAGTTCAGTAACAGTACCTACTGTAGATCTCAGCTTAGATGTCACCTCCTCTGGGAAGTTTTCCCAGACTACTCCAGGTCTGCAACTGGCTACTCTAGGCACATTTTACCTCCTTTATCCATCCTTAACACACTTCAGGTTCCTCTCTATCTCCCACAAAACTATGAGCTGTGGGACAGCAGTGGTCAGTCTGGTTCTTTCCCTCGGGCTTCGTTTCAAACAGTTCCCGCACATAACAAGATCTTAATAAAGATTGGACAAATGAATTATATACGAATAAATTGTAGCTCCCTCCAGGGCAGTGGCTTTTAGGTATTTATCTTTCGCGTCCTGGTTCCTAACTCGATAATCACAGTCATTACCAGTTGAATGGACGCACACCCTCTTCTGACTCCCAGAGTCCGAAGACCAGTATTTGGCTTCCTGCTTCTAATTAACGAAGTAACTTCAGACAACTTATGTGAAGCCTCAGTTTCCCTTTGTAGACAGCGGTTACAATCTCTAAACCTGAGTACCTGGGGGCTTTTAGCAAAAATCAAATATCTGGGTAAAATGTGCTGAGCTTTTATGATGTGCTAAGTGCTTGATGCATATTAAATTTAATCCTCCCAGCAATCTTATAAACTATTGTTGTTATCCCCATTTTTATACGTGGGGAAATTAAGGCACAGAAAGGTTACCCATCTTGGCTAATATCACACAGCTCGTAGGTGGTTCAGAACTCAGGGGCTCTGGATACAAGGAAACGCGTTTTGAACTCCAAGGAGCTACGAAAAGAGCTCCCGGCTCCTTCTCCCTGTGCAGCTTCCGCGACTCAGAGTCCGCTGCGGTGCGGTACCTGTGTCCTAGGCGCCGCCCGAGGAACCAGGAGTCGGAGACACGGGCTTCCCATCAAGGCCTTCAAGGGCGGAAAAAGTAACCTTTGCATGCCGAGGACCGTGCGCGGCGGCCACTGCACACTCCAGCGCTCTCCGACGTCCTCTCACTGCCACCAAAAGGAGAAGTACTTCCGGGTTACTCAGCGAGCCCCTCCTCGGGAGGGAGCGAGCAGTGACTGCGCCTGCGCTGGGGACTCGGCGTTCGCGGGGGCTGCTGGGGCGCGGGTGTCGGGGACGCGCAGGAGCGCGCTCCGCAGTGAGGATGCGCTTTTCTGGTCGCGCGCGACGGAACCGGGACTCTTGAGTGGAAACCGAAGACACGCGAGGGAGGCACGTGTGGAGCATGAAGAGGCAGGCGGGCTCCTCGGAGCGGAAACGGGCGCGGATACCGTCCGGGAAGGCCGGTGCGGAGGGGGGCGGGGAGGGGCGGTCGGTAGACCTCGGTCCCGGGGATGGTCGGCGGGGCTTCTGGCCCGTGGGTTAATTGCGATTTCCTTCTACACCCCCTGCGCGGCACGTTCTGTGGTTCCTGCTTTAAACACGTGGGAACGGGGGGCGGGGGAGCTGAGAAGTGGCACGTGACTAGTGTCGGGACTCTGGAGCCTGAAGTGCGGGTTTGAATCCTGGCGCCGTCGCGTATCGTCGTGCGACCGTGTTGAAGTTGGTTACACTTTTCTCAGCCTCTCCTTTCCCCGTGGCCACACGAGGATCCCAGTACCCACCTCGTGGCATCGCTGTGGTAGTTACATGTCGAGTGCTGAGCACAATGCCTAACGTGCGGTGATGGTTCAATAACCTGTGGCTGCTACAGCGGGGGCGGGAATTGTTCCAAAAGCCACACAGCTTGTGGTGCCACAAGTCCCCAGTTCTTCCCTGTCGCGCCCGGATGGGAGGGTGTGGCAGGAGTTAGAGAATTTGGCAGATCCCTCGTCGGTCAACTCGGCTCCTCCAAACGATCGGTGCTCAAACGTTGTGGTCTCAGGACCACTTTACCCTCTTAAAAATCAGTAAGAATCTCAAAAACCTTTTTTTAATATAGGTTAAATCTATTGATACGGACTGTATTAAAAATTAAAACAAATTTTAAAAGTATTTATTAATTAACTGCAAGTAACGTAAGAAGCCCATTACATGTTAACACAAATAACGTTTTTTACGAAAAGTAACTATTCTCCTCAACAAAATAGAATAGTGCCAATGTTTTGTATTTTTGCAGATCTCTTTAATAATTGGCTTAATGGAATTCTCATACTTGTATTCTCATACCTGTTTCTGTATTCACTGTGACATGCCCTGTTTCCCCGAAAATAAGACCTAGCCGGACCATCAGCTCTAATGTGTCTTTTGGAGCAAAACTTAATGTAAGACCTGGTCTTATTTTAGTATAATTAATATAAGACTGGATGTAATACAATACCGAGTCTTATGTAATATTATATAAGACCAGGTATAATATAATAATATAATATATAATATAATACCGGGTCTTATATTAATTTTTGCTCCAAAAGACTCATTAGAGCTGAAGGCCTGGCTAGGTCTTATTTTCCGGGCAACACGGTATCAGGTAAAGTGCACATGTGAGAATGAGAGTGAAAAAGACAAAGTCTTCATATTATTATAAAAATAATTTTCACTTTTTCAGACTGTGAAAGGATCTAAGAGGCCCTCATCGCTAACTAGCCTACCACATTTTGAGAACTACTGCTCCCGACAAATGTCTTGATTCCTACAAATAACTTCTTAGGACACCTGCCTTCCCCTTCCTTCTGTGGCCTTTGTGTGCATCCCCACCCTCTCCTGGCCAAGGCCCTTTCTTGCATGAGGCAAATGGTACCCCTTCAGCATTGTCCTGTTAGATTGACCTGACAGCTGGTATGGGTGCCTATCAGGAAACTCATGGAATTAACGCAGCGTTATTGGTTAACAGCATGGAATGGCACTTAACTCTTTCACAGTTTGAGACTGATAGTCTTATTTTAAATAAATGAGACAGTTGCAATTTGATGTTAGATGATTTTTGTTTTCCAAATTAAAAATTGTTTTTTAAAAAACTGATAAAAGCAATATTGGGTAGGGAAAAAAATCAAGCAATATAGAAAAGTAAGAAGAAGAGATTAAAAGTCATTCCACACCCCAGCACCTAGTTGTAATCCCTATTAGTACATGGTAAACATTGTTTCAGATATTGCATGAAGTATGCATTCAATATTCTTAATTTAAAAAAAAAATAGGTGCTTAACTTACAGAAAAAAACTCAATAAAACTCACACCAATTTCTTTACATGACTTTTTATGGATTTGTAATTATTCATTCTTTAGCAAATCTTTGCCTGACTGTTGTGTACCTTGGTCAACACTGGTTGCTGTCAGTATTTTTCACATAAAAAGCTTATTTAGGAGCTTTATGTCAAGTAAGAGTGACCAGACACCTATCTACATAAGTAATAATAAGAAATAGAAAATTAGTGTTTTGAGGAGATACAATTAGTATTTTTAAAGAGGAACATATAACTTATAAAGAGTTACATGAGTTCAAAAAAGGGAGATGCAATTTCCCACTTTGGGAGAAAGGAAACATGGGAATGTGATTTGATATGAGTCTGGCAGAGTTTAGCATTCATAGATGGAGCTGCGGACATTATGGGTTGAGGAGATGGCATAAGCAAGACCAGAGATAGGGATTAGAACTGGAGGCATATAGAGAAAATAATAATTGATGAAACATACTTTTTACACACTTAGTGGGTAGTATCCAGTAGACATGAATTATCTCTAGCCTCATTGCTCTGAGGTAGGTTTCTACACTGTTTTATGGAAGACATAGGTTAAGTAACTTGTCCAGAATCATACAAGTAAGTGGCGGGGCCAGGATTTGAAGTCAGTCCCTGCTCTTGAACATACATTCCTTATAAGGAAGTTGAAACATATTCTGCAGGCATTGAGAAGCATTGAAAGAATCTTGCCTGGAATATGGTGATGAGATCTGTTTTAGGAAGGTTAATTTGGCATTCAGTGTACACACGTATTTTTCTCAGTATAATTTCTTATACATATGTCTGTTATTTCACAGTCCAGAGACATCAGTTTAATAATTAATGTGGTATTTTATAGCATTTACTATTTATTAGCCCTAGTGTACTAATCTACTTCCCTATTATTGGACAGTTGGATTTTGACAGCAAAATGTAAAATGTTTGTGGTAGGTTGGTCTGGATTGGTAGTACCGTCATGAAATTGCATTGTTTTTCATGTATTTAGGAGCAACAAATGGATTTCTCATGGAAGTGTGTGTGGATTCAGTGGAATCAGCTATAAACGCAGAAAGAGGAGGTAAGAAAAATTAGAGAATGAACGGCAATTGACAGTCCTTTTAAGAGTCTGATAATGAATCCTGTGAACTGACCTTGGGAGCCTTTGTGATCTGGAAGGATTCTAGTAATCCTTTTGAAAACAACCAACCAACTAGAAAACCTACTAGAAAATTATGATCTTCTAGTCTTACTCCCTTAGTAGGTCATATTTTGAATCAAATGTCCACAATAGTGCTTACTCACCAACTTCCACTTTTTATTGAATTTAGCAAAGATTTAATTTTTTTAAAACCATTTATTTAAAGATGATTGTAGAGATTTGTTGACATTTTCATCATGAGTACTTCTATCATTTTTTTTTTTAACATTATTTTTACCTCGAGGCTTCTTTTGCACTCTGAACCTGTGGGCCGTAGTCTGCTGAGAAGTTCCCTAATCTGTATTCTTAACCTTCCTTCCCCCATCCCTAGATTATTTTGAAGCAAATTCAAGACATCATATTATTTCATCCTCAAATATTTCAGTATGTATCTCTAAAAGGACTCCTAAAAAATCAAATAGAAAAACCCGACAATATCACTAACATATCTTAAAAAATAATTTCTTAATATCAAAAATACCCAGTTAGTTTTCAGATTTCTATTAACTTGTACTGTTTTATTTTGCAGTTCTTTGAATCAAAATCCAAATATTTCATTTGTTTGATATGTCTTTAAATTTAAAAAAATTTGTGCTGAACAATGCTTTTTTATCACAGGTGCTGGTCGGATTGAATTATGTTCTGGTTTATTGGAAGGAGGAACCACACCCAGCATGGGTAAGGGTCCATTTTTGTGATTGCCTGGAGACAATTGATAATCTGTTTCATTGGGATCCTTTACTAATGTTACTAACATGTTGACTATGCTATGGATATTATATCAGTTAGAAATGCTTCTGATTGTAAATAAATTTATCTGTCAAGGATGTGATCAAATAGATGTTTTTCTCCTCATACATCAAAAAGTTGAGAGATAGGTAGTTGCTGTTAGTATTGGTTCAATTGCTGTGCAGTAATATCAAGGACCAGGGTTTTCTTATAATTTTTCCATTTTGGCATCCTCAGTTTTAATGCCTTTCGTCTTCATTTCTATCCTCCTGGTCTTTGCCGTTGTCATGTGTTTTACTTCTACATGTGTTAAAAACTTCACACTACCTTTTATTATTATTTACTATTATTATTTCCACTAAGGCATTTTATTTGCACATAGGTATTACATCCCTAGAAAAAGAATCTCAGGATTTTCCCTCCCCTGTGTTTTTGTCTTTCGTCTTCATTGTTTATGATGTCCGCTGAGATTATCACTATAGTGAAACCAAACTGACAGGATAGAAGCAGGTTATTCTGCCATTTCTCTAGATTTTTGAGTCACACATTAAATCTGGGGCTGATCACTTCACACTAGTTTAACCCGCCCATGAAGTTCACACCAATTCTTGCAGCTCTGTGAATGATTTTTGTTTAAAGAGTCAGTTATCTTTTAAAGAGATTGTAATAATAAGAAAACAATCACATATTTACCCATGTATAGTTACCATTTTGGGGGCTCTTAATTCCTTTGTGTAGATCTATATTTCCATCTGGTTTTATTTTCCTCCTTCTTGAAGTAATTCTTTTGTAATAACTTTTTTTGTAGTACAAGTGTGCTGGTGAAGAATTCTTTCAGCTTTTGTATGTCTGAAAACATCTTCATTTTTGAAAGATATTTTTGCTGAGTATACTATTCTAGGTTGATAGTTTTTTTCTTTTAGTAGTTTTAGAATGTTTTTCCACTGTCATCTTGCTTGTATTGTAATTTATACCAAATCTGTTGTCAACCATACCTATGTTCTTTTCTGTGTAATGTGTCTCTCTTCTCTGGTTGCTATTAGGATTTTATTCTTCTTGGTTTTGAGCAATTTTATTATGATCTACTTGAGTGTAGTTTTCTTCATTTTTCTTAGACCTGTGCATTTATACTTTTTATCAGGTTTGGAGAATTTTCAGCATTTAATGTCCTCTACTCCCTCCTTCAGAGACTTCAATTATACTTACATCTGAATATTCTATTCTCGATTCACTGTTTGAATATATCTATTCTACAATTCACTGATGAATTGCCTTTTTTTAAATCTCCTTTTTCTGTGTTTCATTTTGCATAAATTGTATTGCTTTGTTTTCAAGGTTAGTAATCTTTTCTCGCAATGTCTAATTACTGTTAATCCTACCTAGTTCATTTTATTTTTTATCTCACACATTGTAGTTTTCGTCTCTTCAGTCTGTTGTTATATCTCCCATGTAGCTTCTTAACTTTCCTGAACATATGGAATAAATTATAATAACTAGTTTAATGACTTGACTCCTAATTGTAACATCTGTATCAGTGTAGGTTGGTTTCATTCTAGTGCTTTATCTCCTCATGATGTATCGTATTTTCCTGCCTGACAGTTTTTTTATTGAATGCAAGACATGAATTTACTTTGTCACATACTGGATATTTCTGTATTCCTGTAAATATTATTGAGCAGTTAGGTTGCTTGGCAACAGTTTGTTCCTATTGGGTCTAGCTTTTAAAATTTGTTAAGCAGGTCTGGAACAGTAGTCAGTCTATAGCTAATTATTCCCTACTATTGAGGCAAGACCCTTCTGTGTACTTTACCCAGTGCTCCATGAATCTTGAAGTTTTCCTATCTGGCTGGTGGAAATTGATGTTATTCCTGGCCTGGTATGAATAATAGGCATTATTTCTTGTAACCCTTTTCAGTGGATCTTTCCTGGCTTTGCATAGTTCCCTTGCATGCATGCACTGATTAGTATTCAGCTGAATATTAGAAGGGTGTTCTCTGCAGATCTCCAGCTTTCTTTCTGCCCTCCCTGGCACTCTCTTCTGTGAATTCTAGCCTGGACTCTCAGCTTTGTCTCCTCAACTCAGAATTCTCTGGCCTCCACCTGGGTTCTTTCTCCCTATGCTGTGGCCTGGAAAACTTTCAAGGTAGTAATCTGGGTCAATTACAGAGCTCACCTTGTTTGTTTCCCATCTTTCAGGCATCATTGTCCTTTGTTGCTCGACATCCAGTGTCTTATCAACTATTGTTTCACACATTTTTTTTTAAAAGATTTTATTGGGGAAGGGGAACAGGACTTTATTGGGGAACAGTGTGTACTTCCAGGACTTTTTTCCAAGTCGAGTTGTTGTTTTTTCAATCTTAGTTGTGGAGAGTGCCGTTCAGCTTCAAGTTGTTGTCCTTTCAGTCTTAGTTGTGGAGGGCGCAGCTCAGTTCCAGGTCCAGTTGCCATTGCTAATTGCGGGGGGCACAGCCCATCATCCCTTGCGGGAGTCGAACCGGCAACCTTGTGGTTGAGAGGATGCGCTCCAACCAACTGAGCCATTCGGGAGCTCAGCGGCAGCTCAGCTCAAGATGCTGCGTTCAATCTTAGTTGCAGGGGGCGCTGCGCTCCATCCCTTGTGGTACTCGAGGAGTTGAACCGGCAACCTTGTGGTTGAGAGCCCATTGGCCCATGTGGGAATCGAACCAGCAGCCTTCGGAATTAGGAGCATGGAGCTCTAACTGCCTAAGCCACTGGGCTGGCCCTGTTTCACATATTTTGTCTGGGTTTTTTTTGTTATTTATTATAGGTGGAAGGGTGAATTCATTCTCTGTTATTCTTGGTCAAAAGCAGAAGTCCTTATATGAAATTTTGACTCCTATATGTTACTCTGAGTTTGATGGTAACATTATTTAGTATAAAAGGTTTATATATGCAGTAGCCCTTTGGAATCTTCTCCCTAAAGGAGGGTGTTCCCTAACCACCCTAGGAAATCCTTAGAACATATCTGTAAATTTGAGTGCAATCTGTTTTTAGCAGTCATGTTTCATTGCTTGGTATTGGGCATATTAGTAACCCACGCATAATTGGAGTTCTTTTAGCAAGGAAAAAGAAGTAAATTAATATTGGGTTAACATTTATGGTGTTTGCCGTAGATCTTAAACTATTGAGGGTTTCTGAGCCAGCCACAAATTGTGCTGTATTTAAGTACTTTTATTCATAGATTTCTGCATAAAATCACAAATAAGTAGAACTTTGCTCCCTTTTACATATCTCTTTCAAAAAAGGGCTTTGCTAAATGTCTTTGTCCTTTAAAGAATCATAAACTTCAGCACTATGTAATTATCACTATAGTAGGTTTTAAATAGAGATGTAACCAATTAGAAAGGAGAACCCAAATACTAGGGAATACACTGATAGAACATCGAACCTGGTAGTTATTACATTTTCAAATGTCACATACCAGTAAAAGGATTTTTGTTGAGTCAACTGACAAATGCTTTTAAGGTGCAGACAGTCTGAAGGTGCAGAAAGTCTGTACGGTTAGACCAAATTTGTGTTTGCACTGTTAGTATGGCAAATGAATGGAAAAAATGTTAATACACTAGTGCATTTTTTAATTTTTGATTCAGCTTGTACCAGGTTAAAAAACCTCAATTTATGTTCCTGACAGAGAGGATTTTTTTTTATGTCTACATTCTAATAAACTGTTGGACTTAAAAAAAAAAAAACAAACCAAAAACCTAATGCAGTAACTTCCTTCTATTTTCTAAATTGCTCTTTTTTTAGCTTTGATTTTCTTATTATTTAACTTCTACCTTATACACTTTTTTCTTAGTGTCCTCCTTCCTTTTAGGTCCACTTTTCTCTGGTTTCTTCAGTCAACTCTTCCATGTCTTGTAGAAGTAATACATAAGAGCAAATGTAAAAGACCAGTTATTTTATTGACTTCCTTGAGCTTTTCACTCACGTCTGCATTTTAATTAGTCTGCTTCCTGTTCTTGTAGGTATCCTTCAAGTAGTGAAGCAATGTGTCCAGATCCCAGTTTTTGTGATGATTCGGCCACGCGGAGGTGATTTTTTATATTCAGATCGTGAAGTTGAGGTGATGAAGGCCGACATTGGTCTTGCCAAACTTTATGGTGCTGATGGTTTGGTATTTGGGGCATTGACTGAAGATGGACACATTGACAAAGAGTTGTGCATGTCCCTTATGGGTAAGAATTTGTATCTGACACCAAAAAGCCTCTCATGATGATTGCGTTTAATATTCCTGACATAGAAAAACACTATCACAAAACTGACTTTTCAGTCACACCTGCAGGCACTTACACTAACCTGTTTTAAACAGTAGTTGTTTAGATGACTGAGTAGGGAGTGTGTGTGGCATAGCCTTCCTGACTCCTCAGTTGCCATAGATCAGGTGCCTCTACTGTTCCTGTAGGGTTTAAGGGAAGTTTACCGTGATTCCTTTCATTACTGCACCAAAAACCACAAAAGCTATTGCATTTCATGAGGATGGGGAGACGTGGAGAGGACAGAAGCAAACAATCTATATTATTAGCCCAAAGTATTTCTTGAAGATTCTCGGAGGAGTAAGTAATAGATGTAATGCTGCCCTTATAGTTGCCAGATGTATAATTTTTATTCGGTGCCTCTAAGGAGTGGATGACCATTTTTTAAAATATGAAAATCAGAGATGGGAACACAGGATGTTTGAGACTGCCGTTTATTATTATTTTAGTTCACTGTCTTCACTCTGGAGAGGAAGGTATAAAACAGTCCCGTTATAACATGGAGAATTCTGTAATAATAATCAGTGATGACCTCCTCATTTACATTATTATGTGACTTTCTTTTTATAGCTCTTTGCCGTCCTCTGCCAGTCACTTTCCACCGAGGTAAGTCATTTCCATTTTAGAAGTTTTCTTGAACGGTGTCAGTTTTTTAATTTCACTGAATGCCACAACCGTTTTTTGTTTTTGAACACAATTCTGTAGTGTCACAGCGTTACCAATTGGTTTGTTTATACTGCTTTGTGACTAACAGTTGTAAATTTAGAAATGCACAGTTTCTAGAATATATGACGCCTCAGTTGGGGAAAGTTGTTAAAAATAGATGGTGGTAATGGTGGGATATAATAGAGTGAGAGAGTAAGCATTGCCTACAAGTGCATGTACTTGTCGCGACATTTCAAGCAAGAATCCTGAGATTCATTTTTATTAGATTGTCTTAGGTCATATGCAGTTCCAAAAAGAATAAATCACTGTGGCCTGTGAAATGAACTTTACTACTTGGCTTAAGCTAGATAGACCATTCGTAGAGCTACAAGTGAGGTCAACTTTCCCAGAAGAATAAAAGATTCATGGGCAGAGAGGAGGTGAATATCTGAAGAAGAATTGGATACTATTAGGGAGGAGGAAAGAAGAAATAGATGCTTGTCAGTCAGTGAACAGATAGACGTTCACTGTAGTGTACAGAATTGCTTTACATTATTGATGGCTTATCTATACCAGAATTTCTATAAAGTGCATGATAATTTCATATAAAAACTACATCTTCTCTATAAATTCAGGTAGTTCTAATTTCCATACACTTTTGCCAAGCATTGGTTGATTTTGACTTCAGTAGGCATTGCTATTTATTGCACATGAAAACCAGGAAGTATTCAGTCTTTGTTTTTTCCTTTGACTTGATGGTATGCTTTAAAAATTGAGTGTTTTTCTGACCTTTTGAGTAAGTATTCAAAGATTAGGATAAGAGTAGACACCAGCGCTTGAATCCATTTATATAAATTAAAGATAAAGCATTTATTACCTTTTTTTAATGGATAATAAATACTACCAGAAAATGTTTTGTTGACTTTATGGCAATGCCTATAAACTAGTAATATAAAAGATGTTAGAGGTCTTGAAAATCAGAATCTTGAGGCTAGCCAACAAAAAGCATTTTTAAATATGAAAAGTAACTTAAATTAGTAAACACCTGAAAAAAATATAGTTAAAATTTGACATGCTAAATAATTCAAAATAAACCCATCATATTGAATGTATATTTTGTTTTTAAACTAAGAAAATCATTTTAAATTTCTGTTCTTTTTTTTTGCAATCACAAAACTGACTTTTCAGTCACATCTGCAGGTACTTATGCTAACCTATTTTACATAAGTTCATTAAACTATTCAATAGATTTAACAAAAATGTTTTCATGTTTTCATGTTTTCACATTTTTTTCTCTCATGTATTTAATGAGATAATATGACATTGTAATCCCTGATGAGAAGGTGCTGCCACTAAAAAAGGAAAATCCTCTGTAGTAGATTAAGCTGCCTCCGTACACTACAGGGTGAAAGGAAGGGTCTAACGCTGAATCCACCATAGGTTGAAACTTCCAGATCACGTTGCAGTGCTGAGAACCAAGGCAGTAGCTTCTCTGTTTGAAATTCCTAGTGCCACTTTCCTCTATGAGAAGGAGAGAAGTCTCTCAGAAAGTAGCATGGAATTGAAACCTCATGTAGCTTGTTGTAAACAACAGTCCTTATACTATGAGCCTGTAAGTATGTGGGGAAAATAGATTAGTAGAAAAGACTAGTCATTAACGAGAATGTGAACCAAGGCCTTTTCTAGAACTGGTGAGTGTAATGTTTGTCCAATTTTTCTGAAGCTTTAGCGCAGACTTTCCTAAAATGAGTCACTTGCCTATCACATTTACAATTTTATCATATCTGAGTGCTACCTGTCCAAATTTATTTAATACTTTTCTTAAAATCTTATTTTAAATTCGAGAAACTTTTATAACTGATGAAAACTGGAAAGTTTTCACTTCTAATCTGCATTTAGGCAAATGCACCAATTCAAATGTGTACCATCTAAAATGATCATGTGGATGGATCTAGAGAACATTATGTTAAGTGAAATAAGTCAGAAAGAGAAAGACAAGTACCATATGATCTCACTTATATATGGAATCTAAAGAAAAGACTATGTGAATGAACTAATCAGAGACAGTTTTAGGGACGCAGAGAAAAAACCGAGAGTGGTTAGATGGGTGTGTGGGAGGGGGTTGGGGATAAGGGGAAAGGTGAAGGGATTTGGAAGCAGCTGGTAACCACAAGATGGCCTCAGGGTTTTTTTGAAAATTAATTTGGGGAAGGTATTCTATAATGTTGTAAAGATTTTGTTGGGTATCCGATGGACATGCGTTCTATTTGGGAGACCACCTCAGGGATACTGTGGATACCTGATCATGGCATTGTACACCAGAAGCTAAACATTAATGAATGCCAACTATAATTTTATATATATAATGTGATGGTTCAGTGTAAGGTCGGAGGGATAGTGGATGGGGGGAGGGGGGTTCACAGTATGAGGGATATAAATGATGAACGTCTAAGTATTACCTTGTTTTGTACACCTGAAACTAATAAATAAATTAATTAATTAAAAAAAAATAAAAAAAATAAAATAAAATGATCATGTGTACCACCAGTGGTATGCAGACTGGTGTGCTCATAAACTGGCTCTTGGGGGAAAAAAGAGCCCTATTTGTAGCATTTGTTGATTTCTGTGGTTTAGATCCTTCCACCTTGATTGATTTCAAGCTGCCAATGGATGAACAATCATGCTTGCAAAATTCCTGCATATTTTAACAATTGGCTCTTGCAAGCCAGTACAAGACAGGTCCAGCAGATCAATGTGTATACTACATTTTGGAAAGCACTATGTTAGAGGTATCTGTTCAAAACTCAGTTTTATTTATTTCAGCCTTTGACATGGTTCATGATCCAATGGCAGCTCTAGAGACTCTCTTAACTTTGGGATTTGAACGAGTATTGACCAGTGGATGTGACAGTTCTGCACTAGAAGGGCTGCCTCTCATAAAGCGACTCATAGATCAGGTACAGTTTCTTTCTTTTCTTCCTAATACTCCGTTGTGGTTACTCCTGATATTCTGTTGTCCAGCTAGGTTGTGAAACTAAATATTACTGACTTTGTGGTTACTCTATAGGAAAAGGGAAGTATGCAATAATATACTTACATAATTCTTATTTCTTTCACATGCGCGTTTTTAAGGCTCTTAAGATCAGGTTAAATCACTTTGATAACTTTAGGTGAGTAACTCTAAATAATGTAAATTTTTTATGGAAGGCCCCCCCAAAAAGTGATAGAATTCATCTCCTTAAAGTGTCATTTACCTATGTTTTATAAAACTTTCATTTGGAAGAAACAGTTAAATGTTTCTTTTTTTTCCCTCCTAAAATTATTTCAGCTTTCTAGATAATATTTTGTTTAATGGCTGCATCCTTCAGTACATTTCAGAATACTGAACAGTCTTATTCTACTTGTTATAATAACCCTAACAATTATTAAATTTTACGAAATAGCCCCCTTCTTTTACTCTCTATTGCTTTACTTTATTTTTTTTCCCATTGTACTTACTGATAACTGAAATTTTATTATATAAATATACCTGTCTCATCTGTCTTCCCTGAACATATAAGCTCCATGAAAGTAGGGACTTTCTCTTGTTCACCATGTCAGGGAGGAAAAATTTTTTCTTTACCCTCTTAGGTTCAATATTTTAGGGCCTACAAATTAAACTGACAAAAGACAGATTAGCAAGTAAAAAAGCAGATTTTAATCACGCACAAGTTCTGACAATTAAGTTTGTGAACTCATCTTAGATGAGTTGCTACAGACCTCATTGCTGAATATCACTACTGTCACCTTCGAAGTCCTCCCCTTGGGAAGCTATGCACCGATGCCAGTGCCTGGTCCACTCTTCAAAGCAATTTTGGAACTCTTTTTCTGGAATGGCCATCAGAGCTGTTGTCGTATTACCCTTGATGTCCTGAATGTCATCAAAATGTGTTCCTTTTAGTATTTCCTTTATCTTCGGGTAAAGAAAGAAGTCATTGGGGGGCCAGATCAGGTGAGTAGGGAGGGTGTTCCAAGACAGTTATTTGTTTACCGGCTAAAAACTCCCTGACAGACAGTGCCGTGTGAGCTGGTGCATTGTGATGCAAAAGCCATGAATTGTTGGCGAAAAGTTTAGGTCTAACTTTTTCACGCAGCCTTTTCAGCACTTGCAAATAGTAAACTTGGTTAACTGTTTGTCCAGTTGGTACAAATTCATAATGAATAATCCTTGTGATATCAAAAACAGTTAACAACATCTTTGCAACAAGTTCATGAACTTAATTGTCACACCTGTATGTATTTATGGTTGAGAGTTCACAAAGAAGTGTAACTCGAAGAGGTGCTTAGAATTTGGGGCTTATATACCATCTGAGAGGAATAGGGCAAAGGACAGTTAGGAACTTAGAAGAGGAAGGAGAAAGGGCACTTATGGGAAAACAAATGACTTTTTGGAAAGGTAAATGGACCTTTGGAAGAATAGATGGGAGATGATAGTTTTATGACAATGTCTCTTTGGGTATGATGCTGATGAGTTGTTCCCAGGGAAGGGATTTATGACAATTGAGGTGTTTTCTGGTTTTTTTTTTGTTTGTTTGTTTGTTTGTTTTTGTAGTTCTTTTGGGAAGCACTGCTTGCAGGAACATAAGGAATTTCAGGAACTCAAATGTCTTCAGCTCAAAATAATTTTTATGCCACAGTGGCATATTCTGGATCCCTTCAACCACAACATTTCCCATACCTAGAATAGTGCCTAAATATCGGGGGTGCCAAAAAAAATGTATACAAGTGGACATTTTGGTCAGTGTTGTTCAAGCAGTAGTTTGTGATAATCAGAAGTGTCTGGATGCTGATGGTAACCACTTTGAGAACCTCTTGTAATTGCAGAAGTCAAACGTAACTTGTATTCTTCTTTTGTTCAGCTCTAATGCATCACTTGGAGCAAAAATTAATATAAGACCAGTCATAGTAAAATAAGACCGCGTCTTATTTTATATTATTTATATATTTTACTTATAGTAAAATAATTTTATAATTCACTTATATTATACTAAAATAAGACCGGGTCTTATATTAATTTTTGCTCCAAAGGATGCATGAGAGCTGATTGTCCAGCTATGTCTTATTTTTGGGGAAACACAGTATATTGAGTATTACAATTTTAATAGTTTTTTCCTTTCTTAAAATGTGTATACATTTTTTTGGAACCCCCTGTATTTGTTAGATGGATGGATGAGTGAATAAAATGACATTTGACACTTTCATGATAGATCAGTTTGATCAGGGTTAAAAAAAACTGTTCAGGAGAGGGTTCTCTGAATAATCTAGAAAATGGCAGTCTACAGATTTTCACAGAATATATACATATAATTTTCTTTTTGGTAACTTTGGGCTACTTTTCCAAAATGACATGTAACTCAGCTATCATGAAAATTATTTGCCTTTTCAGTGACAAATATACCAGAAGTTAGAGTTTGAGGTCACTTGTGATCATTTTACTGAGTCTGTTACTTAAATATTTGTCTGGAAGTTCTAATTTTGCTCAATGTAGAGCACAATTTGTTGTTAACTCATACTCTACAAAAGAGTTTTTTTAACATCTTGATATTGAAATATGCAGCTAAGGCAATTTTGTAGCTGTCACATCATATTTTCTATGATCACTCTAAGTCTTTTATTGGTCTGTTTCCCTTTTTGCACCAGCAAATCATTCCTTGCCCTCAACTTTCTTTTAACTACATAAATTTGGAATCCTTTTCATAGATGGCTTCTATAATATATCTAGCTCTTTGGAGCTGCTTTAGAATTTGTTGCTTTGTTGCATAAAGACCCTCAACAGGAAATCGTATTGAATGCTCACCTTAACTTTACAGTGATAATTACTTAGAGCTCAGGAAAGTATCTATAAATTGTCTTTAAAGTAAGGAGAAAGGTGGTTTATCTCTCTACTCATGACCATCTCTATTCTCTTGCCTACTGTTATTACCTTCCCTTTTCACTGTTTTTATGCTGTCACTACTATTGACACTTTCTGATTCTTGTCCCTTTTTTGCAGTTATTTCTGGTGTTAGCCATTTTTTGCTTTATTCCCTTCTTTTGGTTTCTGTTTTCTGTCATCTTGTATCCTCTTTCTTCTTTACCCTTCTGCCCCTCTTCTCACATTGGACACAAAACCTCTTGTTCTCTTCTCCCCATTTCTTCCTCCCCACACTAAGCCAATCTTTCAGTTTTCTGATTTGTCCTAACTAGACATGATGTAGAAATATTTTTTCAGCATTAATTATATTTGTTGAATACACTAGTTGAATGTTTCATTATTTTATGGGAAAAGAAACTAAATTATGGGTGGTTCTTGATTGAATTTTTTTCCAGTGTTCAGTAGCACTCAATAGAAGGAAGAATGTCTAGCTAACCTGAGTTGGGTAGAATGTAGGCTGGGTGCATACACAGGCTGAACAGAGGCAAATGACTTGGAACTGTGTTGGGTTAGCAGGATTGGCTGGTCCGGTATGAAAAACTCGTCTCGGAATCCACATGTGAAAAAATTCAATTTATGTATAATGTACAGATTTTATTCTACAAATTAGTGAGCCTAATATAATACGTAATTTTTATTCTGTCATTGTTACCTACCTGCTACTACTAGTTCCAGTAAGTATGCATTTGTAATAGGGCAATTTCCTTTTGACTTTCAGTGGTATATCACCAGAATTTGTTTAGGAAATGTGATCAATATTGGCATAAAAATAAGGAAATTTCAGGATCTATCTACTAGGAATATCATAAATTAAATCAATTCACATAGTTTAGTTTTATTACTTAAAACCCAGTTAAATGGACCTATGGTTTTGTTTAATTGGCATAATAAGCTAGGGGATTTAGTTGAGGATACAAAATTTGAGTAGATTTCCCCCCAGTAATTTACAGATAATGCCATGCACTTTCTTTTCTGCTGAAATCTTGTTTAAATTCACTACTTAACATCCCATCCCATATCAAGAACTCAGATTAGTGTTATTTTTCAGTAATGGCTTTTCTTAAGATGGTGTGTTTATTCAGTATTTATATTGTGGTTTCCAGTTCTTTGTGTTCATAACAGTACAAGTCTTCAAAGTAATACAATAAAATAACCTTTCTGGATAGAAAAAGTTACTATGCTGAACAGTTTACCCAGGATCCCCCCAAAATAGAAAATATCTATTGAAAATTAAACACTAGTAGTAATTTTTTAAATTTAATATACTTAGATTTCTGTTCTCACTGCTTTATTATACCATTTAAGAGAAAGATATTAAAATTTACTTGTTTATTTTTTTCTTTTTTCAGGCAAAAGGCAGAATTGTGGTAATGCCAGGTATTTATTTATGTATCCATTCACTAATGTAACACCAAACTGTAGTGGAGAAAAAGCAAAGGAGGCAGTGCAGTGTGGAAGAAAATATTAGGTGTCTGGGGAAAGAATATATAGTAAGATTAAAATGTTTAAGATTGGGAGATCTCTGCCAGAATTTAAAACTTTAAATAAGGAGAACATTCCAGCAGGGATTAGCTCACAGAAGAGCAGATGAAGAAGTAGATTGGAGTTGGACTTTCTCCATGTTTGCTCTCCCATAGTGCAGAATTTTATGAATGTGGATGTTCATTTCTGGTAAAGCATACCAAGGCTCACGCTACTACACTGTGTGAGGGCCGAATGTCCAAATTGTTAATAAGGAGTAAGCAAACGTTTAGGTAATATCTGTGAATAAATATAATACTCAGTTCCTGAAAATCTCCCATCACCAAATTCCTCCTTATAGCCAGAAAAATTGGATCATATACTCTTGACGATAACTATAAGATCAATTAAGTGCATAATAGCTCATTAGAAATGAACTATTTTTAAAGAACTAGATAAGGAGATCTAAAATCAGAGGGAGATACATATAAGGGCCATCTTAATTTTTTCTTATTCTCGCAAACATTTCAAAAGGTAGAAAATAGCACGTATTCATTCCATACATTTAACATTTTGCCATATTTGTCTCATTTTTTTTTATTCTGAGGTATTTTAAAGTTAAAGGCATGACATTTTATTTTTATGCATCTTTAAAAAAAAGGGCATTTTATTATAGCCACAATACCATTATCACATCTATCAAAATAGATACTAATTTTTTAATACCATCTACTCTGTGACTAATCTCCTTTCTCTAGTTGTCCCGGAATGTTTTTTTATAGCTGATATGTTTAAACCATGATCCCATTAGAAAATAAGTATTGCACTTGTTTGTGATTTTAACATTTTTTAATATAGAAGTTTTCCTTTCTCTTGCTTTTAAGAAAATGACATTTAAAAAGTTTGGGCCACTTACCCTGTTAAATGTCTTACTTTGTGGATTTATCAAATTGTTTCCTTTTGATAATGTTTAGCTTGTATTTCCTAGCCTCTGTATTTCCTGTAAACTGGTAGGTAGATCATAAAGCTTGATTAGATTCTGGTTAATTATTTTTGGTAAGAATACTTCTTGGGTGATTCTGTATATATCATATTAGGTTGGTACAAAAGTAAGTGTGGTTTAAAAGGTTAAAAATAATTGCAAAAACCACAATTAGTTTTGCACCAACCTAATAACACATCATAAGGCATACAGTGTCTGTTGTATCACTAACCAGTGATGCCAGCACTGACCAGGGGTCCAAATGGTGAGAGCCAGATAAAGGCCAACTCTTAAGAAGAGGCCAGATAGAGTGATAGTCAGAAATTTAGGAAAGCTTTGGCCTGTTCGAAGTCCCTGATACATTAGCTGATAGAAAGCACATGTTATCTGTCTAATTGAGACCCTTTATAGATTAATCAGGGAATATTCAAGAGATTTAACTGAGTCTGATGCATTTCCATTTAAGACTAAATGTATTTAGTCTTGACAACTAATAGCCAGACTTACTCAATTGTTAATAAGATTGCCTTCGATTATTATGTAATTATTAAGTTATCTGCTATGTGCAAAGCATGACTTGCTATGCAGAGTTACACAAGGAACTACTCCTCCACAGGCTTAGGTGAGAAATGTTATATATGAAAATTTTTGTGATTATTTAACAAACCTTACCAAGTAAATGATAATTATATGCCAGGTTCTGGGGTGGATGTGAAAACACAGAAATGACTATGAAGTAATCTTTTTAATTGAGGACCTCCTAGAATAGATCTATAAACAAATTGTTATAATTTCATGTAAATAAGTACCAATGAGTAAAAATTCCTGGGTAAGTCAACCTGAATGCCTAATGAGTTATTCATCATTGGGAACTTTAAAGATCATAGTAGTTTCCCTCTGGGACTTTCAAAATGAAGTTTACAACATATTTAAGTTCCAATTTCTTCATCTTTAAAGAGATGATGTTGAATTAGTTGTCTTCTCAGGTTCCAACTGTAAAGATGTGTTAGTCTGTGTTTTGGAAAATGTATTAACTGTGTCCTAAAGTTGCTGATAACTGAGCAACAAAGGTTCAGTAGCCACACATTTTGTTATTTTTTAGAAGGAAATAACATATTTATCCTTTAACTTTTACAACAAACTCGTGGGGTAGGCAGTTATCGCTCTTTTACTGGTGAAAAAAATTGAGTAAATTTATCTAAGATCCATAGGTGTGAAGAGCCACAGGGGTGAAGCCAGAATTCCAATCTAAATCTGACTTCTCGGTCTGTGTTCTTTCTACTTCTTAGGGCTCAGTAATGTTACTATACCGCTAAGAAAAGAAAAAAAGAAAATTAATGAGTCCAAAAGAATGTGTAAAGTCAAGTTACTTCAGCAACTTGAATAGCTTGAGGTACAAAATACATATTTTATTAGTCATTAAAAAATATTTCTTGAATACTCCTATATATTAGGAGAGGATATAAAGATGAATGAATTAGTTTTATGTTTATAATCTAGTATCAGTTGGGAATACGATTCTTTATAAATATTTAAGAGATTGTTCATCATAAAGCACTTGATTGTGCAGTTTTAATAAAGTAGATATTCTTTCAGTTATTCTGCAGAATAATTATATTCTATTCAATTATTCTACAGAATAATTGATACTCTGTGAAATGAAACAAAAAAATTGATATTATAATGAATAAACTGTATAACACTGCATTATTCCCAATTCCAGTGTTGTCAGTGTGGTGTTTGAATGCTGTGCCAGAGAGAGAGAGGGAGATTCTCTCTTTCATACACATCTCTGAGGATGTGCTTTTGAAGCTTTGCCCTCAAGCCTATCCTGCTTTTGTTTTAATTTGATTTTTCTTTAATCGAAGGGGAGTCAGTGATAGAAGAGCACTCGATTTTCCTTGCCCTAGAGTAATCTTTTTAGATTTAAAATCAGTAATGTATAACATTGTTATATAAACCAATGGACATAGAAAATTCCATGATAGGTTCTATGACCTTATCAATTGTTTTCCAGAATCTGTAGTTACATCTTACCATTCTTTTCTAATCTCATTCTAGCTTAGTAGGGAAAAAATAATTCTTGAGTTAATGAGAAATTTCAGTATGGGGGTTCAAGGTAGAGCAAGCAGTCATTCATTAAATTTTATGCCAAATTCTATTCTACTTGATGTATTACTTTTTTTCCCCAACAGGGGGTGGTATAACAGACAGAAATCTACAAAGGGTCCTTGAAGGTTCGGGTGCCACAGAATTCCACTGTTCTGCTCGGTCTGCTAGAGATTCAGGAATGAAGTTTCGGTAAAAAATGTATTTGACTTATACAAGAAAGGATGACATTAATTTTCCCCGAATAGGAAAACCTTAGTTAATGGCATGCTAAATAAATGGAATGTCACGATTAGTATGTAAGTAGTGCAGTTATTTTTGCAGTTTTCAACTGCAAAGTGGTTCTTATCTTGCTTTATTTAAGCAGGCTCTTCTGAATGTAGATGA
Source organism: Rhinolophus hipposideros (assembly GCF_964194185.1). Lineage (NCBI taxonomy): Eukaryota > Metazoa > Chordata > Mammalia > Chiroptera > Rhinolophidae > Rhinolophus > Rhinolophus hipposideros. The sequence continues at coordinate 24,548,519 of NC_138061.1, read as the reverse complement.
ACCATTGTATCAGTAAGTCATTGCTGAACTTAGACCAGTTAATAATAAACTCTTAATTCAGCAGCTAAGCTTCAAATAAGTCAGATTTGTATGTGTGCTCATTCACCTGTGTTTTCCTTTAGCAAAGTTAGTAACTATGGTGTGAGGATGGAAGAGTCATAGTCATTTTTATTCCTCCTACCTTTAATACTTACTCTTTCCTCACCTTTGCTCTCTGTTTTCAGTTATTTTGAAATTATATTACCATTAAGGAATTGAAACTATTATGGGTTTTTATTATACTTAAGAGAACTCCAGTAATTTAATAGTTAGTAATTGATTATAAGCTGGGGAAAATGAGATATAAAAGGAGTAAGAGCCTGAGAACTTACATTTCTAGATATAAAATCAATTATACTATCTGGTAGATTTGGTTACTAGATGTTTCAAGTGATTAATAAAAATTACGAAATATGGTAGGTAGTCCAGGGTCCTTGACTCACCCTTGTTCTTCGCCAGGAAATAGCCTGTAAAACAAAGTGCCAATAGGAGGGCTCATTCAACAACTTAAATAATTATCTCTTCTTTTATTATTTCTATTGCAGAAATTTCTCTGTTGCCATGGGTGCCTCTCTTTCTAGCTCAGAATATTCTCTAAAGGTAACAGATGTGACCCAAGTAAGGACTTTGAATGCTATTGCAAAGAATATTCTGGTGTAGCCAGAACTCTCTGAGAAAGATGCATGTCTCAGGATGAAGGCAGAGGAGTAATCTACAATTCTCTGTGACACAACTTTAACCTTCTTCTTTGGCCAGGACAGTAACAGTCTTTGTTTTAAGTCTCACATGGCCATGGAGGATGTTTCCAAGAAGAAAACGAACTTGAAACAGAGCTACCATGACTCCCTTTGCTTAATCTCGCCAGCCATCTCCATCATCATGGTTAAATCTCATCTATGCTGCTTCCTCAGACAGAGGCTTAATCTGTCTTAATTGATGAACTGAGAAAATTCAACTGCAAGGCATTAATTCAAAGTGTGACTTCTGGGTCAGTTTCATAGAAGTATTTTGCTGTTTCATTTGTAAAATAAAAATTTCCATTCTATTATGATACAGTCTCTTATTTTTACCCTGAATACAGTCTAGCTGAATATGAAAGGGAAGATTTTTGTTTTGTTTTTTCCTTCATTTTCTCTTTTTATTGTGTATTCATTGGGTATGTTGCCTTGGGCAAGATGCTAAGGAGACAAAGTAAAATGGTACAGCATAAAAATTCCCAGACTCGGAAAGCAGAATGTAAAAGTGCCCAGCCTTAATAAAGGCGGAAGTTATCTCTGGTGTTTACCGAGTTTTCTCTACCTATGTTCCCAGGTAGAGAAATGGCTTGACCATAAGGTTCATCTGAAAATTTACAAATACCTCTATAGTAAGAATTGTGGAGGTTATGGAAGTTAATCAGAATAGCTATTTCTTTCATCTGAGGCTATAGATAGGAAGAATGGATTCTAGTGATGAAAGACGCTTTTCCTATGAGCAGGTCTCAAATGGTGAAGTTCATCACTAGCTTTATCTGTCACTTTCATATTTATAATATCATTTTATACTAACAGCACACTGGTACTAGAACTGTTTTTTCTATTTTAGGAGAGTAACTGAAGCATAATCTAAAGAGTTTACCCTTGGTCAGGAAGCTAGTAATGGAGCCTCTGAATAGCATGCACAGATTTGGGTACTAATGAATGTATATACTAAGAGCCTTGCCTTTATTTAAATGTGTCCCTTCCCTCACCTTTAAATCTTTGTTTCTTTCCTCACTTTTCCAGGTACAGTTTCAATGTAGAATGTTTGCTAAGTAGTTTATAAAAAGTGAAAGGCAAACTTTTAAAAAAAATTTTATTGGAGAATGTTGGGGAACAGTGTGTTTCTCCAGGGTCCATCAGCTCCAAGTCATTGTCCTTCAATCTAGTTGTGGGAGGGCACAGCTCAGCTCCAAGTCCAGTCACTGTTTTCAATCTTTAGTTGCAGGGGGCGCAGCCCACCATCCCATGAGGTTATTGAACCAGCAACCTTGTTGAGCGCTCACACTCTATGGCTCAACTGGCTCAACTGAGCCATCCAGCTGCCCCGAGAGGCAAACTATTTAAAAACCAACAATAACCTCAGTGATTTCTTTTCTTGCTTATTCACACTATTACTAAAAGTAGTTAATATTTCAAAAAATAGTTTTCATGATTGGCTTTGGAATACAGACGCAGATACATAAGTATCACACATGCACACATAATCGTATTTAGCATTTTGGTCTAACCCCCTCCCATGCTTCGACTTCACTATATGATTTTGTAGAGACAAGAGTAGGCCATCTCTATTTTATTATCTATATTTAAATAGTTTAGCCTAGGGATCTGAGAAGTGGTGTGAATTGCTCAAAATTTAACAAGTTAACGTTGTTTATGAGACTCAAATCCTAGGCTACTACATTCCAATCTTCTGCTTTGAGATGCTTTTGGTATGTGGCTGTGGTATAGAGAGGAGTACCCCTGGGCAAATCAGATACACCTGTCATATCCTGGCTACCAGTGTAAGCATGAGAAAGTTAACTTTAAGTTTTTGAACTTTAATTTCCTCATTTGTAAATTAGGAATAATAAACCATGGTTTCTGACTAAATGATACAGTATACTACCAAGTACATAGTAAGTACCCATTAAGTGTTAATTCTTTTCTTCTAGGTTAGCTTTCTAGTACCTGTCTTTGGTAGTTTGAAAGCCCTTCCAGGAAGCCCGGCACTGAGTATTAAAGCCAACACTTTTTGCCCTCCACTATATAAATGTAAAAGAAATATAAGATAATTCCTACCTTGTTTTTATTTTTCTACACTTTAGTCCTGCTTTAAAATATTTACTGATTATTTCATGTATAAGTTTCTTCTCAATAATACCATAAGTATTTTGAGGCTGGGGACCATTTCTTCATTTTTATATATTTCTTATTATATATTTCTTATTACACCCATGAAATTGTATACTCATTGTATCAATTACTGTGGTAGTGGAAAAAGATCACCCTTTTTGATAATTATGCTAAATATCTTTTGTTTACCCCTCCAGACCCACTCTTCACTTTGTCAACTGAATCCAACAACACAAAAAAGATTACACATGACCAAGTTGGATTCATACTAAGAATGCAAAGCTGGTTTAACATCCAGTAATCAATGCAGCATGCCATGTTGATAAAGTACAAAAATCAAATGATCATCTTAACACACAAAAGGCATTTGACAGAATCCATCACCCTTTCATAATAAAAGCACTCAACAAACTTCGAACTTCCTTAGTCTGATAAAGAGTATCCAACAAAAAAACAAAAAACCCCACACAGCTGACATCATACTTAATACTTTCTCCCTAAGATTAGACACAAGACATGATGTCCACTCTTACACTTCTATTCAACATTGTACTGGAGGTCCTAGCCAGTGCTATAGGAAATAAAAAACATCCAGAGGAAGAAATAAAATGCTCTCTATTTGCAGGTGACATGATCTTTATAGAAAATTCTAAGAAATAGATACAAAAATGAGTTCAGCCAGGTTATAACATATAAAATCAATATACAAAAAAATCAGTTGAATTGTTAAATGCTAGCAATTAACAATCCTAAAATGCAATTAAGAAACATTGCATTTATATTAGCATCAAAAGGATGAAATACTTAGGAATAAGTTTAACCAAAGAAATGCAAGACCGTACACCGAAAACCACAAAGCATTGTTTAAAGAAATTTTAAAAGACCTAACAATAAATAAATATCCCGTTTGTAGATTGGAAGACAATATTAAGATAGCAATACTCCCCATTGATTCAATGCAATCCCTACCAAAATCCTAACTGCCCTTTTAAACAGAAATTGACAAGCTGATCCTAAAATTCTTCTGGAAATATAAGGGACACAGAATAGCCAAACAATCTTGAAAAAGAACCAAGTTGAAGGACTCCTGATTTCAAAACTTATTACAAAGCTAGTAAGACAGTGTGGTGCTAGCATAAAGATTAATATATGGCTCAATGCAATAGAGTTGAGAGTCCAGAAAAAAACTCATACTGTAGTCAATTGATTCTTGACAAGGGTGCCACGACAGTTCACTGGGGAAAGAATGGTAGTATTAACAAATGGTGCTGCGACAACTGGATAAAAAGATGAAGTTGGACCTTATCTTACATCACATACAAAAATTAACTCAAATGGATCATAGACCTAAATAAAAGAAATAAAACTCTTGGAAGAAAACAGGAGTAAATCTGTGACCTTGGGTTAAGTAAAGCCTTAGATATGACACCAAAAGCACAGTAACAAAACAAAAGTAAATTGGACTTGATTAAAATTGAAAACTGGCGCTCCAAAGAATACCATCAAGAAGATGAAAAGACAACCCAGCACCAGCTCACAGGGTGACCAACCATCCCAGATTGTTTAGAACTTGCCTGATTTCAGCATTGAAAGTTTCATATCCTGGGAAACTCCTCAGAGCCAGGTAAACTGGGAAAATTTGGTCATCTGACCAGCTCAGTGAAATTACCTTTTCCTCTTTTCTTCGTCCTTACTTCCCTGCCCTTATCCTGGAATTAGGGGGGAGAAGTTGAATACCAAAGAAAATGATAAAAGGAATGACACTGTTCTTCCCTGCAGTAGCCGGTCCCTGAGCTAAGAAAGGGGAGGGGCTTTAAATTGGATGTGAGTTTGTTTTTTGGTGATAAAAATGTTCCAAAATTGCACAACTCTATGAATATGCTAAAAAACCATTGAACTGTACACTTTAGGTGGGTGAATTGTATGGAATTCATATCTCAATAAAGCTGTTTTTTTTTCCCAATGAATGTGACAGTGTTTTAAATTAGATTACATTAACCTGGATCTTTTAATACCTGCAAGAGACAAAAAGCTAACAGGATTTGCCTATGATGTGGTTAAGGACAGGGAGGGTTTGCTGGAATGTGGTTGAAGACAATGGTGGAAGCTAAATATTATTTTCTATCTAGTTTACATCTTTCAATAAACTGACTACACTAGTTTGAGCGGATTTCTGTTCCCTGCAACCAAGAGTTGTGACTAGGACATCTGAAGAATACTCATTCCATACATTCCTGTATAGATGCTTGGGAAAATCACAAATAGTTGTATGTTTGGATTGCATTGCTCTGGTCCCTCATAGAACTTTTTAAAAATCAAACCACATTGGCATTGTGTCATTGGTCGATACTGGAGATATAAGAGAAAACAGTTGTATAAAACATTTATATAAGTGTGTTATTGAGGCCCTAGAGGAGACATTTTTTCTTAAGTATTTGAGGAGTAGCTGGTCTTCTAAATAATTGATTTGTTTATATTTAATGGGGGGAAATAGAGTTAATCAGGCTTCCCACCCCCACCCCCCGCCAGCTGGTGACCTTGACTGGTGGGACCCACTGGTCCGATAAGACGTAAGCGCCGTCCATCCTGAAGATGTTTGTGTATACGTTTATGTAAGCACCTTGGCTGTGTGCCACTGTTGTCTCTGTATGGCATAAAAGGGTCCTGCCATTTTAGGGTATGGGGGGAGCTGACATGGCAGGGACAGTGGGCTGTATTGTACAGGGCTGTTGAGACATGGGGCTCTGGGGCCCGTGCCCAAGGGTGACCACTGAGCTGGGCTGCTGTGGGCGCCGTGCAGCACACTGCTGTGAGTTATGAGGCTGCTGCTGGCTACAGGTTGTAATCTGAAAAAGTCCAGCTGCGTGCAGCAGTGGGAACTCCTGGCTGTATCCCAGGAAGCCTGTAAATAAAGCATGTCTGCTCTGCCTCCAGCTCCATGCATCTTCCAGCTCCCTGAGTCAGACACCTTACCCCCGGGACCACTGTCCACTCAGACATCGACGTGACGTTTTAGGTATGTGGAATTATGTCATTGTCATAAGACTTTTTGTCTGCCTACCTCTTTTCCTTTCTGCAGCTGCTCCTGAAAAATGCTTTCTGATGCAGTTACTGGTTAAGTTTTCCTCCTTTCATTGACAGCTAGGAAACTCAAAAGTCAGATTTGCATACCCCATGTAGCAGGTGGACAAGACCATATTGAATGAATTTTGTTTCATCATCTTTTTCTATCGTTTTTTTCCTTCATTCGTGCTTTATCGTGTTATATTTTTGTATTTTGGTCAGCCACTTCCAAGCCTTTTTACAATAAGGCAGTAAATATAAACATTGTTTCCCATATTACCCTGAATCTGGACTGGAACAAAACTAAGACTTTATTCCTAATGGACATCATTGGTTTTCTGCCCAAACTTCATCTCTCTTCTTCTCCCAAGTCTAATTTTGTTGTAGAAATCACTTTTCCTTTATTGTAGCCTTTGTGCTTTAGGGAAGGTTGACCTCACCCACAGTTTCAGGGATGGGCCTGATTAATCTAAGGGTAAACTTATTCTCCTTGTCAGGAATTGATGGAGGAATTGGGGCCGTTAAAATGCCAGGAGAAATTTGCTGGTGGCTTCTATTTCTAGACCTTCTGAAAATGATCCTTTCTCTCTTTGCTCTATGTTATGATGTGTGAATATGAGTCTTGAAACTGCTGCAGCCATCTGACCACCTGTTTGAGAGTAAAACTGATTTCAAATGAGAGCAAAGCCAAAAGAATAAGAGGGAAATGGAGCACAGCCATTGGAATAAATCAGTCCTGAAAACTGAATCAATATATGTTTTCATTCAAGCCCATCTAAGTTGGGTTTGCCTTTTACAAGGTTCCTAATGTAATTGGGGAATGAGTTAGTTTCCCTTCCAGCAACTGCTAAGAAGAAGTTTGGTAGCAACGTTCCTTAGTAGGTTTAAGAAACTTCCAAATCTCTGTATGTACAGTATGATAGTTGGAAGGGAAATTCTATCTTTAAAAAAAGTCTCACTGGTAAGTCACATGGTTTGACTGAATTCAAATGCCTCTAAACTTACAGCTTAATTAAGCTGGTCAGAGTTCAGCCAACTTCAGACATTTGTCTTACAGAATGAACTTTATACCGTGAATTTGCTCAAAAGTCAATTAGAATGTGAAGATAGGGCACCTATAAATATACAATTCTATTTGGAGATTTTACAACCCATTTCACAAGGATCCGCTCACAAGATGCCAAAAAGACCCTTCCCTTCTTTATTGGTCAAAGGGAAACAGTTGTGTCTCATGTCAAAAGTCATGGTTATGAGAATAGCACATTTTATTCACTTAGCCCGTATCCATATGCCCAGCACTATTTGCTGCTCTATGCGTGCAACGTCCACAGTAAAATAATTTAAATTTGAAGTTATATGATTGAAATTATAGATTTTTTTCTTTAAATAAAATATGGGCCTCTTCAAACTATTTTTGCAAATACCACTTGGTAATCCCTCTCAAATATGTTCGCTAAGTGCTAATAAAATCAGTCTCCCAAAATTTCTACATACATGGGTGGCTATATGTAGAGACACAGAGAAATGCATATTTTACAGTCTAGGTAATGTTCAGCAAAGTTCCTTAGGCCTACTAATTTGACCATTTTCATGTTTCCTATTCACAAAATTGTGTATAATAATAACCATAAATTATAAGAATGTATTTGGTACTATGAATTTAAACAACTTCATAGTAAAAATGTCAACATAATGTCAAGGTATTGATTTCTCTGACTGTAATAAGAATACACTCTGCTTTGTCTTATCAACAGGTTGTTTTGATTAACAAGTTGTTTGGTGGCTGCTTATGGGAAACCAGTATTCTATTGATTCCACATCTGACACACACAATCATGCACCACTTACCAGGGACACATCCAGAGAACTGCATTGTTACGTGAGTTCATCACTGTGCAAACACCGTAGAGTGCACTTGCACAAATTTCGATGCTATCACACTTGGACTATATGGTGTATTTTATTGCTCCTGGACTACAAACCGGTACAGCATATTACTGTACAAAACAACATGAAATTAAATGAGCACCAGAGAAAATGATGCCATCAAGAGACTCAGTAAACACAAGATGTGTGAGGCTGCTGCTGCTGGAACATGGCATACTGTTTTACAGCAAACTTTCTTTTAGAAGTAGGGTGCATTCTAAAATAACAGTAAAAAATATAGTATAGTAAATACATAAACCATGATGATTTATGATCATTACCGAGTATTAGGTATTATACATAATTGTATGTGCTATATACTTTTCTGTGACTGCCTGTGTGGTAGGTTTGTTTATACACCAGCTTCACCACAAACGTGAATAATGCATTGCACTGCAATGCTAGGACAACTATGACGTCACTAGGTAATAGGAATTTTTCAGCTCCATTATAATCTTATGGGACCACCATGGTAGACACTGTTTGTCATTGACCAAGATGTTGTTATTAGGCACATGACTATATTTTTTTTTCAGTCCTCCTGAAAGCAACCACTATGAACAATTTCTTGTGTATCCTAGAAATTTTAATAATTTATTTGTATTTAATTGTTGGTAAGGCTATGTGTTTTTCCATGTGACAATTACTATTTATATTGCCCCCATGTTATTTCTGTCAGATGTATTTCCTGTGTGTTTGCTTGAAAAATTAAAGGAAATTATTTAGGCATTTTCCTGTTTTCTGACATCACCCTTCTCATCCCGCATCCCAGGACTCAGAAGAGTAGTTTTTCTCTCCAGCTCATTTTTTTAATGCTAATCCATTTTATTCTGTTATTTTATGACCTATCAAGAACATATTTTATGAGACGATGTGAAGTAAAGCCCTAAATCAATTACTTTTTTTGATACTAATACGCTGTTGTCCAAAGAACATTGAACAGTTCATCCCACTCTCTCTAGTTAAAAAAAAAAAAGTTAAAAGCTTATCCTTTTATTCGGAGAAATCCAAAACTCTAATTCAAAAATCTTTATGCACTTCTATGTTTATTGCAGCACTATACACAATAGCCAAGACATGGAAACAACCGAAATGCCCATCGATACACAACTGGATTAAGAAACTGTGGTACATTTATACTATGGAGTATTATGCAGCCATAAAGAAAGACATCTTACCATTTGCTACAACATGGATGGACCTAGAGAACATTATGTTAAGTGAAATAAGTCAGACAGAGAAAGACAAATACCCTATGATCTCACTTACATGTGGAATCTAAAGAAAAGAATAAGTGAATGAACTAATCAGAAACAGTTTTGGAGACATAGAGGAAAAACTGAGGGTTGCTAGATGGGAGGGGGGGTGGGGATTAGGGGGAAGGTGAGGGGATTAGAAAACAGTCAGTAACCACAAGATTGCCACTGGGGTTTGAAAATCAATTTGGGGAATGTAATCAACAATGTTATAAAGATTTTGTAGGGTATCCGATGGACACTTGTCCCATCAGGGAGACCACCTCAGGGATGATGTAGATGCCTGATCACTGCGCTGTACACCTGAAGCTGAAGCTGAACAATAATGAATGCCAACTATAATTTTACATATAAAAGTTTACATAAGTATATATACGTATGTATATACTTACAAGAAGCGAAGTACAGCATTAGGAATAGAGACATTGGAAATGTAATGGCTGTGTGCAATGTCGGAGGGATAGTGGATGGGAGAGGGATATAAATGATAAACGTTTAAGTATTACTTTGTCTTGTGCACCTGAAACTAATAAAATAAAAAAAAAGCTTCTCCTTTGACTCAGGAAAATTATTCTATGCCATTGATAACTTATACTATTTTTTTAAAGTATACAGTATGCTCTTTTTTGAAAATTACATAAAACTTTTAGTAGTTGACTCTTTTTTGGTAGGCTTTACACCTAATTCAATGAATTCATTCATTATTTCAATCTATTCTCTGCAATTTTTTGTTTATTCTTCCAGAAGAATTTTGTTGTATATCAGGTTTTAATAATTAAAGGGAGAGTAGGTTTACAACAAATAAAAAAATATTTAAAAATTAGTGTTAATTATTTTACATTCTTTTTGGTCTCTGGTTACTCTAAAAACATTTTTGTTGTTTGTTTTAGAAGTACACACAAATATGTATGGATTATCTTTGGTGGGGGGGTTGGGAGTAATTATTACTTCATATTTATAGTTTTTAGTTTTTTCTATAGGAGCATGAATTAATAGGCCCAATGTATAAAAGGAAGATTTTTCACCAGGGGTTTGCCGCCAGAACACAGGTGTCATGAAAACTGCCTCTAAACCTAAGCCAAAATGGGAAAAGAAAAGACTCATATCAACACCATCATCATTGGACATGCAGATTCAGACAAGTCTACCACTACTGGCCATCTGGTCTACAAATGTAGTGGGATCAGCAAAAGAACCATTGGACATTTTGAAAAGGAGGCTGCTGATAAGGGAAAGGCCTCCTTCGAGTATGCCTCGGCCATGGATAAACTGAAAGCTGAACGTGAGCGTTCTGTCACCATTGATATCTCCCTGTGAAAATTTGGGACCAGCAAGTATTATGTGACCATCACTGATGTCTCAGAACACAGAGACTTTATGAAAAACATGATTACAGGCTAAACGAAAAAAGACAGAAAAAGTTGAGAGCCATATGATTTCACTCATATGTGAGATATAAAACTGGAAGCAAGAATAGACACAGACAACAGTTTAGTGTTACCAGAAGGTAAAGGGAGAGTGGGGGTGGTAGAAGAGGGAAAAGGGGGTCAAATATATGGTGATGGAAGGAGAACTGACTGAGTGGTGAACTCGCAGTGAAATACATGGATGATGTATTATAGAAATATACACTTGAAACCTATATAATTTTACTAACCAATGTCACCCCCATAAATTTAATTTAAAAAATTGTTTTTAAATACATGTTTACAGGAACATCTCGCAAGACTGTGCTGTTCGGATTGTTGCTGCTATTGTTGGTGAATTTGAAGCAGGCATCTCCAAGAATGGGCAGACCTGTGATCAAGGCCTTCTGGCTTACACGCTGGGTGTGAAACAACTTATTGTTGGTGTTAACAAAATGGACAATGTGGGTTTCAGTGTCAGGAACGTATCTATCAAAGATGTACATAAAGGCATTGTGGTTGGTGACAGCAAAAATGACCCACCAATGGAGGCAGCTGGCTTCACGGCTCAGATGATTATCCGGAACCATGCAGGCCAAATCAGTGCTGGATATGCACCTGTGTTGGGTAGTCACACAGCTCACATTGCTTGCAAATTTGCTGAACTAAAAGAGAAGAATTGATCATCGTTCTGGGAAAAAGCTGGAAGATGGCCAGAAGGTTTTGAAATCTGGTGATGCTGCCATTATTGTTATGGTTCCTGGCAAGCCCATGTGTTGAGAGCTTCTCTGTCCTCCTCTGGGCTGTTTTGCTGTTCACAACATGAGAAAGACAGTTGTTGGTGTCATCAAAGTTGTGGACAAGAAGGCAGCTGGAGCTGGCAAAGTCACCGAGTCTGTCCAGAAAGCTCAGAAGCCTAAATGAATATAATCCCCAATACCTGCCACCCCAGTCTTTTTTTTTTTTTTTTTTTGCTATTAAAGCCCACTTTAATGTCTAGCAAATGCTTTTTTTTTAATTAATTTATTTATTTATTAGTTTCAGGTGTACAAAACAAGGTAATACTTAGACGTTCATCATTTATATCCCTCATACTGTGAACCCCCCTCCCCCCATCCACTATCCCTCCGACCTCATACTGAACCATCACATTATATATATAAAATTATAGTTGGCATTCATTAATGTTTAGCTTCTGATGTACAATGCCATGATCAGGTATCCACAGTATCCCTGACCACCCCAGTCTTAATCAGTAGTGGAAGAATGGTCTCAGACCTATGTGTGTCAACTGGCCATGTTACTTTAATCGTAAAAGATTGATTCATGATAATAATGCATCGCAAAACCTTCAGAAGGAAAGGAGAATGTTTGTGGATCATTTTGGTTTTTTGAGTGTGGCAGTTTTTAAGTTAGTTTTTAAAATCAATACTTTTTAATAAAAACAACTTGACCAAAAATCTGTCATAGAATTTTGAGACTCATTAAAACAAAGTTTAATGAGGAAAAAAAATGTAAGTGTAAAAAGCCTTTTTACTGTTACCACTTAAATCTGGATGAAGGTATTACACAAGAGAGAAAACCTTTTTTAAGTTTATCTGTAACCATTAACTAAAAGTATACAACTCTTTGGTTATCTTGAACTTTGAACCTTTGTAGACTTTTAAAGTTATTGAAATGCAACCACTTATTAACATTTGCTTGCTAAGTAGAAATGATACAGCATATTTTTCCTGAGTCATTGTGATCAAACATTTCCTTCCTACTGAATGATTTCTATGCAGTCAATTATTTATAGCACACAGACATTGAGCCATTAAGAAGAGATATTTTTTGGAGACCAGTAAGAAGAGATTTGGGGGAAATCGTTTTACATAAGACCAGCAGAGCTGAGGCCAGCCTCCAGGTTTCCTGACTCCTTACATCTTGCAGTCTTTCTTAGTGCAGTCTTTAAATAGCGATGATAACACTTAAAAGGGCAGAGTTCACAGAAAGCCTCATCAAATGGCATAGGAGCATCCCTGAAAATTTGCATATATTTGACATTCAGATCACATTTTCATGGCACTAGGAGAGCTTATGGTTTAAGGAAAATCTGTGGTGTATCCTTAGGTAAAGGGAATCATCACACTATTTTGTCTTTTGTATAAATATATACATCAAACCGTAAAATTTTTGAGCTCTTTAATCAGAACTCCCTGGAGCATACCTTCTTTTTCCCTACCACATAAAGATGTGGGAGGACATCTGTTGATGTTTTTGTCATACAGATATGGAGCGTTATCTTTGTAAGTTGTTAGATGTAGGACAATTTTCTTAATTTATCTGGACCTCAGTTTTCCTATTGGTAAAATTGGAATAAAAGTAGTTACCTCATCGGACTCTTGTGAGGATTAAATGAGACGAAATTTTTAGAGTGCCTAACATAGAAATGCTTTCATTATTTAATGTGTGAGATTAACATGTAATAAAAATCCATTAACTAAATGTGAGCTTCCGTAATACCTGTAAGTCATTGATGAAATTGTTGAAGGTGCTGAAGCCACTGCTGATCCTTTTGGATTGCCAGTAGAGATCTTCCTCAGGTTACAGAATTCGTTTAATTCCTTTAGATATATAGTTGTTCAAACAAGTAAAGGCCTTGCTGAGTTCAGCATACACTATACCCACTGCCAATGTAATAATCACATCAAAAAGAACAAACAAGGCGACCTAATTTAATTTCCAAGTTTGGGCAATTATGAATAAGGCTGCTATAAACGTCCATGTGCAACTCCTTTGTGTAAACACCGAGAGGTGTGCTTAGTAGATTGTATGGTAAAAATATGTTGAGTTTTGTAAGAAACTGCCAAACTTTCTTCCAAAATGGCTGTATCATTTTTTGCATTCCTGCCAGCAATGGAGAGTTCCTGTTGTTCCCCATCTTTGTTCATATTTGCTGTGTTAATGTTGTGGATTTTGGCCATTCTAATATGTGCGTGATGATATCTCATTGTTTTAATTTGCATAGCCCTAATGACCAGAAATGGAACAGCTTTTATATGCTTACCTGCTTCTGTGTATCTTCTTTGGTGAGCTGTCTATTAAAGTCTTTGACTCACTTTTTAATTGGATCATTCATTTTCTCACTGTTGAGTTTTAAGAGTCTTTTGTATATTTATCAGATACGTCTTTTGCAAGTATTTTCTCTCGATATGTGGTTTCAGTTTTCATTCTCTTGACAGTGTCTTGTTTTAAATTTTAATGAAGTCCAGCTTATCAATTACTTTTTTCTTTCATGGATTGTGCCTTTGGTGTTATATCTAAAAAGTAATTGCCAAACTCAAGGTTGTATAAATTTTTCTCCTCTGTTATTTTCTAGTTTTATAGTTTTGTGTTTTACATCTAGGTCTATAATCCATTTTGAATTATTAATAATATTTGTGAGGCGTAAAAGGTCTGTGTCTAGATTCATTTTTTTTTACATGTGGATGTCCAGTTGTTCCAACACCATATATTAAAAAGACTATGTTTTCCCCGCTGTATTGCCTTTGATCTTTTGTTAAAGAGCAGTTAACTATATCTATATAGGTCTATTTCTGGGCTCTCTGTTCTGGTCCACAGATCTATTTGTCTATCCTTTCATCAATACCACATTATCTTTATTTTTTCTTTTCTTTTTTTAATTAAAGTTTATTGGGGTGACAATTGTTAGTAAAGTTACATAGGTTTAGTAAATTGTTAGTAAAGTTGTTAGTAAACAATTGTTAGTAAAGTTACATAAGTGTACAATTCTGTATTACATCATCTATAAATCCCATTGTGTTCACCACCCAGAGTCAGTTCTCCTTCCATCACCATATTATTTGATCCCTTTTACTCTCATCTGCGACCCCCCTCCCTCCTTACTCTCTGGTAACCACTAAACTATTGTCTGTGTCTATGAGTTTTTGTTTCTTCATTTATTTGTCTTGTTCTTTTGTTGTTTTCAGTTTTATATACCACATGTCACTGAAATCATATGGTTCTCTACTTTTTCTGTCTGACTTATTTGGCTTAGCATAATAATCTCAGGATCCACCCATGTTGTCCCAAATGACACTATTTTCTCTTATAGCAGAATAGTATTCCATTGTATATATATACCACATCTTCTTTATCTAATCATCTATTGAAGGATACTTTGTTTCCATGTCTTGGCCACCATAAATAAAGCTGCAATGAACATCAGAGCACATATATCTTTATGGATAAATGTTTTCAGGTTTTTGGGGTAGATCTGCAGGAGAAGGATTGCTGTGTCATATGGTAATTCTATTCTTAATTTTTTGAGGAACCTCCACACTGCCTTCTATAGCAGCTGCACCAATATGCATTCCCACCAACAGTGTATAAGGGTTCCTTTTTCTCCACAGCCTCTCCAACACTTGTTACTATTTATCTTGTTGATGATAGCCATTCTGACTGGGGTGAGGTGATATCTCATTGTGGTTTTCATTTGCATTTCTCTGGTGATTAGTGATATTGAGCAGTTTTTCATATGTCTATTGGCCATCTGTATGTCCTCTGGAGAAATGTGTATGTAGGTCCTCTACCCATTTTTTACTTGGATTGGTCGTTTTTTTATTGTTGGGTTGTATGAGTTCCTTCTACATCTTGGATATTAGCCTCTTGTTGGAGGCATTGTTTGTAAAACTCTTCTCTCATTTGGTTGGTTGCCTCTTTATTTTGTCAATGGTTTCTTTTGCTGTGCAGAAGCTTTATAGTTTGATATAGTTCCATTTATTTATTTTAGCTTTTATTTCCCTTGCCTTTGAAGTCAAATTCATAAAATCCTCTTTGAGCCCAAGGTCCATAAGTTTAATACTTATGTTTTTTTCTATACAGTTTATTGTTTCAGGTCTTATGTTTAGGTCTTTGGTTCATTTTGAGTTAATTTTGGTACACGGTGACAGATAGCAGTCTAGTTTCATTCTTTTGCACGTGGCTTTCCAGTTCTCCCAGCACCATTTATTGAAGAGGCTCTCTTTTCTCCATTGTATGTTTTTGGCTTCTTTGTTGAAAATTATCTGTCCATATTTATGTGGGTTTATTTCTGGGTTTTCAGTTCTATGCCATTGGTCTGTGTGTCTGTTTTTTTGCCAGTACCATGCTGTTCTGATTATTGTTGCTCTGTAGTACAAGCTGAAGTCAGGGAGTGTGATACCTCCAGCATTGTTCTTTTTTCTTAGGATTGCTTTGGCTATTCAGGGTCTTTTGTGGTTCCATACAGATCTGATGATTTTCTGTTTTATTTCTTTAAATAATGCCATTGGAATTTTGATGGGGATTGAATTAAATCTGTATATTGCTTTGAGTAATATGGCCATTTTAACTATGTTGATTCTTCCAATCCTTGAACATGGAATATCTTTCCATTTCTTTGTGTCTTCAATTTCTGTTAAAAATGTCTTATAGTTTTCATTGTATAGGTCTTTCACATCCTTGGTTAAATTTATTCCTAGGTATTTTAGATTCTTTTTGTTGCAATTGCAAAAGGTTTTCTTTTTCTTAATTTCTTTTTCTGAGAAAAATTTCTTTTTCTAGGACTTCCAATACTATGTTGAAAAGCAGTGGTGAAACAACTATGTTTCATTACTGAACACAGAGCAAAGGGCTTCAGTCACCATTAATTATGATATTAGCTGAGGGTTTGTCATATATGGCCTTTATTATGTTAAGGTATTTTCCTTCTATACCCATTTTATTAAGTGTTTTAATCATAAATGGATTTTGTATCTTGTCAAACGCCTTTTCTGCATCTATGATGTAATCATGTGATTTTGTCCTTTATTTTGTTTATATGGTGTATCACATTGATGGATTTACATATATTGTTCCATCCTTTGTGCCCCTGGGATGAACCCCATTTGGTTGTGATGGATAATCTTTTGAATGCATTGTTGTATTCGATTTGCTAGAATTTTGTTTAGGATTTTTGCATTTGTATTCATCAGAAATATTGGTCTGTAATTTTATTTTTTCGTGCTGTCCTTACCATGTTTTGGTATCAGGGTAATGTTGGCCTCATAAAATGAGTTAGGAAGTATTGTCTTTTCTTCAATTTTTTGGAAAAGTTAGAGTAGCACAGGTATTAGATCCTCTTTGAAGGTTTGGTAGAATTCACTAGTGAAGCCATCTGGTCTTGGACTTTTGCTTTTGGGAAGATTTTAGATGACTGATTCAATTCCTTACTGTTGATTGGTCTATTTATATTTTCCATTTCTTCATGGTTCAGCCTTGGAAGGAACACATAGGAACACATAGGAACACATTTCCTAAGAACTTGTCCATTTCTTCTAGGTTGTTGAATTTGGTGGCATATAGTCCTTCATAGTATTCTTAGATTCTTGGATTCTTGGATGTTCCTTTGTACTTCTGTGGCATCTGTGGTAACTTCCCCTCTTTCATTTCTGATTTTGTTTATTTGTGTCTTTTCTCTTTTTATCTTAGTGAGTATAGCCAAGGGTTTGTCAATTTTATTAATCTTTTCAAAGAACTAGCTCTTTGTCACATTAATTTTTTCTATAGTCTTTTTGTTCTCTATTTCATTTAATTATACTCTGATTTTTATTATCTCCTTCTTTCTTCTAACTTTGGGCTCATTTGTTCTTCTTTTTCTGGTTATTTAAGGTGTAATGTGAGGCTGTTCATCTGGTATTTTTCTTCTTTCTTGAGATAGGCCTGTAATGATATAAATTTCCCTCTTAACACTGCTTTTGCTGCATCCCCAAAATTTTGGTGGGATGTATTTTCATTCTCATTTGTTTCTATGTATCTTTTGATCTCTCCTCTTATTTCTTCTTTGACCCAATCATTCTTTAAAAGTATGTTGTTTAATCTCCACATATTTTTGGCCTTTCCTGCTTTCTTTTAGCAGTTGACATCCAATTTCAAAGCCTTGTGATCAGAAAATTTTCTTGGTATGATTTCAATCTTCTTAAATTTGCTGAGGCTAGTTTTACGTCCCAATATATGGTCTATCCTTGAGAATGTTCCATGTACACTAGA
The DNA here is from genome assembly GCF_964194185.1 of Rhinolophus hipposideros. NCBI lineage: Eukaryota > Metazoa > Chordata > Mammalia > Chiroptera > Rhinolophidae > Rhinolophus > Rhinolophus hipposideros. The sequence continues at coordinate 24,530,948 of NC_138061.1, read as the reverse complement.
AAAGAATGTATAGTCTGATGTTTATGGATGAAGTGCTCTATAAATTTCAATTATGTCCATTTCATCTGAAGTGTCATTTAGGTCTGATATTTATTTATTTTCTGTTTGGATGATCTATCCATAGCTGTCAATGATGTATTTAGGTCCTCTACTATAATTGTGTTTTGGTCGATTTCTCCCTTTAGTTCTGTTAATAGTTGCTTTGTATATTTTGGTGCTCCCTGATTGGGGACATAAATATTGATGAGTGCTATGACTTCTTATTGTATAGTCCCCTCTACCAGTATGAAATGTCCATCTTTGTCTCTTGTTACCTGTTTTATCCTGAAGTCTATTTCAACTGATATAAGTATAGCTACATCTGGTTTTCTCTGGATACCATTTGCTTGGAGTGTCAATTTCCACCCTTTAACTTTGAGTTTATATTTGTCCTTGTCGCTGAGATGTGTCTCTTGGAGTCAGCATATGGTTGGGTTTAGTTTTTTCTATCCAATCTACTACTCTGTACCTTTTTTTTCTTTTTTAAAAATATTTTATTGGGGAGGGGGAACAGGACTTTATTGGGGAACAGTGTGTACTTCCAGAACTTTTTTTCCAAGTCAAGTTTTTGTTCCTTCAATCTTAGTTGTGGAGGGTGCTGTTCAGCTTCAAGTTGTTGTCCTTTCAGTCTTAGTTGTGGAGGGCGCAGCTCAGCTCCAGGTCCAGTTGCTGTTGCTAGTTGTACAGGACTCAAAGAGTTGAACTGACAACCTTGTGGTTGAGAGCCCACTGGCCCATGTGGGAATCAAACCGACAGCCTTCAGAGTTAGGAGCACGGAGCTCCAACTGCCTGAGCCACCGGGCCGGCCTTACTCTGTACGTTTTTATTGATTAGTTTAATCCACTTACATTTAGGGTGATTATTGATATATGAGGATTTCCTAGCATTCTATCTTTGACTTTCTGGTAGGACGGTGTCTCTGTTGTTTTTTTACCTTTTTGTTGCCGTCTGTTATTTCAGTGTGGTTGTATTCTATGATTTTTTTCCCTCTGTTTCTTCCTTTTTTATGTAATATACTTCAGTTCTGGATTTTTTGAGTGGTTACCATTAAGTTTATGTAAAAGAAAGTTTCATATTTAGAGTATTCCATTTTCTTCATCATGCTTCCTTTCTCCATCTCCCTTTGCCAGTTCAGACCTTTATTCTCTCCCCTTTTATGTTTTTGTTGTCACAAATTATCCCTGTTTATGCTGTGAGTTGATTTCTGTGCTGTAATAGCAAGTTGTCTTTTTCCTCTTTTTTTTTTAAAGTGTTTTTTTTTTCTCTTCTTTATCCTGTATGTTATATTTAAGTGTATGGTGTCCTGTTTGTGTAGGGGTTGCCATTTCCTTCCTCTGTCTGTCTGTTCATAATACTGCTCATGGTTTTGTATTCTTTTGCTTTTTTGTTTCAGGTCAAATAGCCTCCTTCAATATTTCTTGTAATGCAGGTTGTGTGTTAGAAAATTCCTTCAGCTTCTGTATGTCTGGAAAAGTCTTTATTCCTCTTTCATATCTAAAGAATATCTTTGCTGTATATGTTATTGTTGGCTCATAATTTCTCTCTTTTAATAATTTGAATATTTGATTCCACTCTCTCCTGGCTTGCAGAGGCTTTTTCTGCTGAAAAATCTATGATAATCTAATGGACTTTCCTTTCTAGGTTACTGTCTTCTTTTCCCTGGCTGCCTTGAAGATTCTTTCTTTGTTAATTTTTGACAGCTTCAATACAACGTGCCTTGGAGAAGGCCTGTTGGGATTGAGGTAATTAGGTGTTCTATTTGCTTTTTGGATTTCGAGGATCCATTTCTTTCCACAATTTTGGGAAGTTCTTGTCAACTATTTGTTTGAATATACTCTCTGTTCCCTTCTCCCTTTCTTCTGCCTCTGGTCTGCCCATTATTTTTATATTGATCTTTCTGATGGAGTCAGAAAGTTCTTATAGAGTTCTTTCATTTCTTTTAACTCTCAAGTCTCCCTCTTCTTCCATCTGTGTCATTTCCAGATTTCTATCTTTGATGTCACTGATCCATTCCTCCATCTGGTCAGCACTATTACCTACACTGGATATTTCATTCTTCATTTCTTTTATTGAGTTCTTAATCTCCAGAAATTCTACTTGGTTCTTTTTAAAAAATATCAATCTTTTGGTAAAATGTTCATTTTGTTCTTTGATTGTGTTTCTGAGTTCATTAAACTGCCTGTTTGTATTTTCTTGCATCTCTTTAACATTTTTCAGAACTGCAATCTTGAATTCTCTGTCATTTGAGTCATGTATTTCCATGTATTTAAATTGATTTTCTGGAGACTTTTTATTTTCTTTCTGAGCTGCCTTGTTACCTTGGTTATTCATGGCAATTAATGAACTATTATTTCTCTTCCTGGGCATCTACATGAGTGGGTTCTGCAACAGGTTGATAAGAAAAGGCCTTTCTTTTGCTTTCCAGTAGGGATTGGTGGAATGTTTTATTTTCTCTCCTGCTGCAGCCTTTTATTCTCTCTCATGTGGTAGCGTTATATTTTCTCTTGCACTGTTCCTGCTTCTCACACAATGGGGGGAGGGGTTCCCTGGAAGGTGGGCTTCTTCTTTGTGAGCAGGTTGCCTGGGTCTCAGGGCACCACCTCTGTGGGGAGATGTGGAGAGCTTCTGAGTCCAAAGCTCTTCTTGCACCAGTTTCAGAGTTTTGTTTACCCCTTCAAGGATCCACCCAGATAGGTGTGGGCAGGGGTGGGGAGGCTTGTGAGAAGTAGCTCTGAGCAATGGTGGAGGCTACCAGCACAGCTAATCTTGCATCTACGCTTCCTTCCCTTTTGCGAGCATTCATTGGGCTTTGAGTCTGTGGCTGCAGAGCCACAGGTCTCAGAACTGCAAATATTCTGTTCTTCTGATCTGACACTGTTACCATTCCACTTCTAGCACTGGGAGGGTGGGCATAAAGCAAGCTCTGGGAGGATGGGAAGGGTCGGCTAGGCTCCATGCCTAAGCCATCCATCCTCTGCTTGGCAGTGAGGGCTTAAACCACCATTCTCGCCCTTCTTCCCTCAGTCTTTGCTCCAAGGTCTCTGCCATGAGTGTTGAGTTCAGCCATGTTACATGCTGATCCCTCAGGTGGGACTGTGGGAGCGCCAGCAGTCCAAATTCTTCCCTTTCACATGACTGCGGTAGTTCCATACTGCAGGGAGCTTAGAGCTCCAAGCTCTGGTCTGCTTCCTGTGCCCATGCAGCCCCCATCTGTGCACTTCCTGCTTCCCTCCTCCCCCGCTCGCCCAATTTGTCCACCTTTAGATGATTTCAGTTGCATGTCTCTTAGTCTTGCTGTGCAGGGAGTCCTTTGTGAAATTATAGCTGTTCAATTTGTTGTAAATTCCACAGAAATTATGCCATTTCTGTGACATAATCTGTCTCTGTCTTTTAATTGGTATATTTAGACCACTGATGTTTAAAGTGATTATTGATATAATTGGATAGATATCTACAGTATTCGTTACTGTTTTATATTTGTTACCCTTGTTCTTTGTTCCCACTTTTGTATTCCACTCTTTTTCTATCTTGTGTGTGTGCTTGTGTGTGTGTGTGTGTGTGCGTTTTAATATGCAAGCAAGGTTTATTAGTGATACATTGTCAGGGAAGAGAACAGGCCTAGTTGAGTTGGGGGAGAGCAGGAGAGAGAGTCAGAGAGAGAGAGAGAGAGAGAGAGAGAGAGAGAGAGAGAGAGAAGCCTAGGTCCCTGGTATTAGTGATACATTCTCAGGGAAGAGAATGGGCCTAACTGAGGTGGGGGAGAGAGAGAGAGAGTGCGTGAGAGAGAGGGAGAGGGAGCATGTGGGCTCTCTATGCAAACTATAAGTCTATATGCAAACTATATGCAAACTATATGCAAACTATAAGTCTAAAGGACTTATAGTTTGCTGGGTGGAGTGAGGGAGTTACGTATTGATATGGTGGGAAAGGTGGTGTATGCTCTTTCATGGGAGGGCATGACCTCCTAAGATGGATGGAAGTCTGTTGACACAGATCCTTATCTTGCTCCAGGCCACCTTTTGTCATCTGTTGTTGTAAAATCAGATACGTGGCCAGAGGCAGGTAATCAAAGCTGGTTATGAGCTTTTTCTGTGGGCACTACGGACCCCCTCTACACCTCCTTCTCCTCCATTTCCTAACAGTTACCTAACATTTTCCCCCCTCAAGCATTAGGAATCCAAATCTTTGGGGACATTGGGGTGATGACCGCTCTGGCTGCTTCCTGCTGTAAAGGGACGTTGAGATTTCTTTGAGTTCCATCTGCTTGCTAATTGTTGATTGGAGGATGGGGAGGGAAGTGTCCATCCATCGTTCCATGGTAGGTGTCTGGAGCTTGTGGTCCCAGGGGTTGATAGTTGTTAATGACGATCATTTGTAGCTTTATAGCCTCTATTCAAGAAGAGATAAATTTAGTTAGTAAGTTGATTATCATTAGCCTGAATAGTAATAACACTAGTATGATTAATAATGGAGCTGCAAAGGGTAGAAGTAAAGACATGAGCCATGAATTTGAATCCCAGAAAGAGGCTGAGGTCTTGATCCTACATGCGGATTCAAGGATGCTCTGAATGTTCTGTTGGACTTGTCCTGATTTGTTAACATAGAAGCAACACTGTTCCTTAGGATATAGGCATGTTCCCCAAGCTGAGGCTGTAAGGAAGTCTAATGCTCTTCAGTTTTAGAGGGCGACTCCAGCTAATGAGTCCAGTTATTCTTGGAGTGCCCAAGCATTTCCACTGTTTTATTTAATGATTCATCCATTTTCTGTGATAGGCAGTGGTGGATTACTAGTCTATAGGACTTTTCCTTTTTCCTGTTTGCTAATACAGGAGTGTTACAAGGGGAACTAAGGGGTTTAAGTAGCCCATAAAAAAGAAACTTAGAAATTATAGACTGAAGCCCAGCCCTTGCCTCAGGCCTTAGAGGGTGCTGCTTTTGGTGGGGAAACTGTGAGGGATCCTTAAGACTAATGAGGACTGGGTTTTATTTATGCATTTATACATTTATGTGGTTAGTATGGAAAGGCCATTTGACTACATAAGTTTAAAATGTGCATATTAAGGAACTAGGAAAAGTTGTTTATGATAAACAAATCTGTCCAAATTTAGTTGATCTAATTATGGAGGACAAATACCCTCGGTGTATCTAGACAAATCATAAAACATAATTATATGAGAAAATAATTGGACCACTGCTTGCCTCATGATCTTGTCTTTCTTGATGTTCCTTGAATTAGTTTAGAGGCTTTAGTATGCTAATCAAAAAAGCTGACCCATGTATGTTAAAGATTTTTTTCCTGTGTGTTTTAAGGCTCCCCTAATATATTATTGTCCTTTATTAAAATAAAAAGTTCCTATCGGGACCTACTGTATATTTTTATCATCCCTGGTATAGGAATTCCATTTTTTTTATATTGACAACTAATGGGTAATCATAGAAAAAAAAACTAGAGGTTTAGAGGGAAGAAGAAGCCTCTAATTTTTAGAATTACAGAAACCTATATTGGTGTACATACAAAACAAATATACACCGTGCATTCTATCTCTGATCGGAAGCACATGATATTAACTTCTCAAACTTACAGTTATAATGCCAGAAAACACCAGAATCTTCATAACAAACAGACAAAAACAAACAAACAAGGCTAACAAAGGCATTTTTTCCTGTTGACTGCCACCTGCCACAGAATGGATTCCTGTTGAATGTCACCTGACAGAAATCATCACCATTCCAAGAATGGTCAGGGCTGCCTTACTCTCTGCAAAGGTGGAACTGCATTGGAGGGATTTGTGTCAACCCTTTTGGTCTCCCACAGGGGAAAGCTTCGAGTGCCTAGGGGTTTTCTCCCAGCTCTCCTAACAGTTCCCTCCCATTTCGTAGTATTAATCTCAGTACTTGGTGAAGACCAGTGTGACCAAAAGAGTTGGGGGTAGTACAGTCTGTTTCTGTGGCTCCTCTAGATTCTAAGCTGTTATGCCAGCCCCACACATGGCCTGGAAAAGTTGGTTAGAAGTTACGCTGGTTTCTTCTGAACCCCATTTATGGTAGATTTCCCCTCCTTGTTCTGTTTCAGGCAGAGATGAAAGCCACTGTGGCTCTCTTCTGTTTTATAAAGGTCTTGTCATTTCTAGAGCATAGTTCAGGGATTAGCAAAGGTTTTCTTTAAAGACTCAACTTACAGTTATAATGCCAGAAAACACCAGAATCTTCATAACAAATAGAAAATGTTTTGTGGGCTGAGGCAAGATTGAACAGTTTTTATTGAAAGATTGTTTATGCTGAATAGTCTTTTACACATTTTATAGTTAAAAATGTAAAAACCAGGGTCTCCCAAAACCAAGGGTCAGCTGGATTTGGCCCATGGGCCAAACCAACCCCAGTTTAGTTCATTTAGGATTCTTTGTGTCTTCACTGAGGGACTTAAAAAAATCTGTGATTACATCACCTTTCCAGCTTGCTTCTGTTAGTGTGGTCAGAGGTTTGTACCAAAGCCAGTATACTAATATCATGTTTCTATCGGACCCTGGGTCTGACCTCATCCCAAGGCCTAAATCATTTTAACACTCTTACAGACACACAGGAAAGTATGGATCTTATGGTTGTCTTCTGATAAGATGTTAACTGAATGAATGTCCTAGTAAAATTCTTATATCTTTCAGATGTTAGTAATCCAGAACATATTCCTTGGTACTATTGGTAAATATTTTTATTAATTTAAGGTAAACAAATATATAGTTAACCTTAGGCCAGGCATTAAAGTATACATTAGAATATATATGTATGTATGTATATACTAAAATATGCATTACTTTATTGTTAATTAATCTCTGTAGATACTGTCTTTATATACCCACAAAACAAAGACCTATTTGTGTGAGTGTGTGTGTGTGTGTGTGTGTTGATGACCAACATGGTTCCATGTAATCCTCCAAAAGATGATGTTTGCCCTTTAATACGTTGGCAAGTATGTCTGGCTGCTGTTAATTTAGGGTGCCATGATTTTTAAAGAACATTTGCTTTACTAGGGGATGGGGATACTAAGGCGTTGTTGTCTAATGGGTATAGAGTTTCAGTTTTGCAAGATGAAAAGTTCTGGAGATTGGTTGCACAACAATGTACATATGCTTAGCACTACTGAACTCTACACTTAGAAATGGTTAGGATGATAAATTTTACATCACACATTTTTTACGGTAATACAAAAAATTTGCTTTAAAATAATGTTAGATAAAAATACCTGATAATTATAGAAAAATCAGAAAATATAGACAAGCAAAAAGGAGAATAAAAATCACCTACAATCCTACAGCTAAGGTTAACATTTTGTTGCATAAATGCATAAGTACATATGTGTAGGTTCTCATTGAATATGTTATTGTATAACCTTACTTTTTCAGAGTTTACACTATTTTTAACCAGGTTTCAAGTTCTATGTTCTTAATTAAAAATCTAGAGGAGTAGGATATTTCACATTTCTACTAACTCTGAGGCCTTAAATGGAAGTGAAACTGCACATTGAGGGGTGCATGCCTCTCTATTGATGCTTCTCTCTTTAAGTCATGTGCCCTCAGGAAAGGGAAGGCTCCTCCATTCCTGATTTGTCAGCCAGCTCTGCTGACATCTTTCATTGGTTCCCTTAAGATATGCTCACACCTACAGAGTTTCTGGTACTTGTGGGAACTGGTTAGTCTACCGGTCCCTGGGTCTCCTCAGTCAAATGTCTATCTCCTGGGATCATGTAAACATACATTCGAGCAAGGTTAATGATTAAATTGTTGGGATGAAAGTTCAGGAGATCTGCTTTTAATTGGAATATCAGAATGGGAGATGACACATTGCTATTCACCTACCGCCTTCTCTCAGTAAAAGGGTAAACAAGAAACAACACAGTCATACGAGAGTCTTTGATCCAGGAGTGCTCCAGGAATCATGCTGGAGAAGTTCTGCAATTCTACTTTTTGGGTAAGAAATTACTTATCCTCTTCTCAAACTAAGAACAAATAGAGTATTAGCCTAGAGTTTATTTTATAACCTATGTTTATGGTATCCCAGACTCTTTTCTTGGACAAGCTAGCTACAAAATTGCCTCTCTCTAAAGAGAAATACGGAAAAGGCTTCCAATTTCATCAGTGTTAGGAGAGGGAATTGTTGTGTAGTTTGTGGGGTTGGAGAAAAAAGACAAAGTCTATGATTGAGTCTTGTTGACAGATGTTGATGTTGAAATGATAATGCTTTGTTCTAGCGGAACTGGCAATTAGTAATATGGGCTGGAAGTTGAGGCCAGGGATTTAAATTTGGGCATCATGAACACTGAGACAATTTTTTGAACCATGAGAGCAGAGAATTTCAAGATAAACAGAGTAAACAATACCAAATGGTTTAGTAAAATAGAGAATGAGAAGGGACCTTGGATTTAGTGATTTTGAGAAAATATGGTCTACAAACTCCTAGCATCAGAATCACCTAGAGCGATTGTTAAAATAGTTCAAATATCTTAGATAAGTCTTCTTAATTCTAAAGTTAGATAACTGTATGGAGAGATAAGAGCATGAATGAGATAGCAGAGCACATGGGGAACCCTTCCATCTTAGAAAGGACCTGGGCCCTCAAGGATAGAACAAGTTTACCCCGAAGGGGGATTTCGATAGGCCAATCCTTGAGATTCTCTCTGAGAATTATCAGGGCACCTTAACCTTTTCTTTAAAGAGTCTGTGCAAAGAGTTGTACAAAACAATTTAAAAATATTTATTGGGGAGAGAAAAATCTACCCTCACATGACTCAGATATAAGAATTGATATCCCCCACCCTCACTTCACAAGACACCTCTATTTATTGCAGAATGCAAAAATTAGTACACAACTTGCTGAGAATAAGTGTTCTGTCTAACAGTGTCATCGCTGCTCCTATGCTGAAGTCCCCCTCGGGTTTAGCACAAGCCCTGGGGCCATAGGAGTCTAAATGTCAGAGTATGACTAAGCACTATGCCTGCCGGCTGCCTGCGTGTTTGAACGTCTGCCAGTGAGTTCATCAGTGCTAAAAACTAGAATAAAAGTTTTATATCCCAGGGAACTAATCTCCCCTTTGGACTGGGGAACAGTGCCTCTTCTTCCCACTTGGCAGGTGCAGTGGTGAAATTTACTCAGAAGAAATTCACTTAGAATCACAGGAAGAAAGATCTTTAGAGGTTGGATTGGCCAGAAAAGTTGCTAAGTGTCATTAAATGGTGAATCTATATCCATAGGGGTGAATAGGAACATACAGCTAGCTAAAGGGTCGGGCTGGATGTAGATACAGAACTGAGTTAAAATAGTTTGGAAACAGGGTGGAAGGTGTGGGCTAGAATGGATCCTCTGTCTTCCAAAACGCATATAGCCAACAATTCTTCTCTTTTGGTCCCCCAGAATTCCTCATTGCTGGATAGCCCAGAGGTGGACCTGCCACTTTGCTTTGAGCAAACTGTTCTGGTGTGGATTCCCTTGGGCTTCCTTTGGCTCCTGGCCCCTTGGCAGCTGCTCCATGTATATAGATCGAGGACCAAGAGATCTACTCCAACCAAACTCTACCTCACTAAGCAGGTGCGGGAACCCCACTACTGTCTAACTAATTCCTTGATACACTCTAGAGACATTTTCTTGGTGGTTAACATGTCTTCCTCCCTGTCTTTTACCAGCTTTCCCAAATGCTGTTGTCTCAGGTAGAGCCATGTTCTGAATGTCCCTCTCTCCACCTGCTCTGTGCCTCACTGGTCCCTTGTTATATTTCTTAGTTAAGGTGACTTTGATTTTTGCAAAAGAATAGTGACTCAGAAATCTATGGATAGTGGACTCCCTAAACACCAATGACGGGTACTCACTCAGTCAAATATACGTAGTTATTGTCTTTTCGGTATTTGAGAAGCGAACACTGGATTTCCTAATAAATCTTTAAGCTGTTCTAATAAATCGGGAGACTGTAATTCAGCGGGCACCTACCATCAGATGAAAATGAGCAGTACAAGGTGTCCTCTGCACCATTCAGGCAATCCAACTGTCATGGCTCATCTCCCCAAACTTGGATCTGAAATAGAGCTTTCATTCTCCCAAAGCCTTCCATGAGTCTAGAAGATCACTCCCAGCAGAGGGAAGAAGGGTAGTGCTCATTCACAGTGACTTGTTTGAGTAAAGAAATAATAGAAAAGATAGGGGCTGCAAGAGACAGCCCAGGAGGAAGAGCCCCTCAGCTGGCCACACTGATTAATACAGAAAGGGTCTTGTGTGGAAATAAAAGAAAATCCACCATCTGCTTCTTTTCACTAGGTTTTTTTTTTTTCTTTTCCTCCCATCTGTTCTGATCATTAAACAGGGTTTTAGAAAGACAAATTAGATTTGGTGTTCTATGAACATATGCATCAAGGACCTCAGGTTACCTGAACTCTAAAAAGAAGGAAGGAACTTGGCCAAAGGAAGTGGGATTTGTGTTGACACTGAGCTGGGGGCTGGTGGCGGGTGTTGTTGGGCTCTGAATGGGAAAGAAATAGTCTCTGAGAGCCTGTAGCAGGGTCACTCTCTTCACTATTGACCTGAGTGCCCAGCATTCAGTAGGTATTTGTTGAATGTTGGTATTAAATGCACTCTAGGCATAGGGGTTGAATCAAGAGTGTGTTAGACTCTGAACATCGAACAATATGCTTCAATATCCTCGGGTATGAGTAAGAGATTTTGGTTACAGTTAGTTAAGTTAGGGAGATTTTGCCATTTTCTGGAGCATCCAAGAAAAGTCTTGGGAAATAAATCAGTATCCCATCCTAATCATAGTTATTAATTAACTTTTTTAAAAAAACACACAGCTTTCTTGAGCTATAATTCATGTATCATACAATTCTCTAATTTCAATACACTTCTAGTTTTTAATATATTCACAAATATGTGCAACCATCACCACAGTCAGTTTTATAACATTTTCTTTCTCTCTCTCTCTCTCTCAAGATTTTATTGGGGAAGGGGAACAGGACTTTATTGGGGAACAGTGTGTACTTCCGGGACTTTTTTCCAAGTCAAGTTATTGTCTTTTCAATCTTAGTTGTGGAGGGTGCCGTTCAGCTCCAGGTCCAGTTGCCGTTGCTAGTTGTAGGGGCGCAGCCCACCATCCCTTGCGGGAGTCCAGGAACCGAACTGGCAACCTTGTGGTTGAGAGCCTGTGCTCCAACCGACTGAGCTATCCTGGAGCTCAGCGGCAGCTCAGCTCAAGGTGCCTGTTCAATCTTAGTTGCAGGGGGCGGAGCCCACCATCCCTTGTGGGACTCGAGAAATCCAACTGGCAACCTTGTGGTTGAGAGCCCACTGACCCATGTGGGAATCGAACCGGCAGCCTTCGGAGTTAGGAGCACGGAACTCCAACCACCTGAGCCACCGAGCCAGCCCCTGTAACATTTTCATTCCCTCAAAAAAAACCCGTTTTCTCCCCATCCCTCTTATCTCTAAGCAATCACTAATCTACTTTCTGTCTCTATAGTTTCCCTATTCTATTTCATATGAATGGCATCATATAGTAATATGTGATATTTTATGATTGGCTTCTTTCACTTCGCATAAGGTTTTCGAGGTTCATCTATGTTGTAGCATTTATAAGTACTTCATTTCTTTTTATGGCTGAATTATAGTCCACTGTATAGATATATCACATTTTGTTTTACTTTTATAAACACAAAGCTCTATGGAGAAAAGAAAAGCAATGTATTAGCTTTCTCCCCCCTCTGTAGTGAATAATCCATTCACCTTTTCTCATAGTCTCAGGAGCTCTAATTATAATTTATAGTTTACTTTTTTGTCCTCCATCCTGAGAGTGACAGACACAGATTGCCTTCCTCTTAAAAATTTCAAAATAGTATCTTCTCTGGAAAAGTTGGAAGTATAAGTCCTCATAAAGTAAAACTTCACTTCCTCTATGAGAACTTTTTCCTCAACTTGATTTTATTTCTCTGCTTCCTCTTCTACCTGCCTTTGGACGCTTTGTTCCTCACTGACTCTTCAGCACTGTTGTCACTGCTTTTCTTGTTTTGTCACTAGTGCAGTGTTTATGTCATCTGAACTAAGTCAATTTGTTTGCCCAAGCTGGTGAGAGAAACTCTAAATTTATTCGTGTAAAGGTGATCCTTACAGAAAGGACCCGATGCACAGTAGGTAAATGAATGAATTGAATTACAACATGAACGAATGAATGAATGAATGAGCTCATAATCAGTCCCAGGGAAGCAAAAGGGGAATTTGGTTCTAGAGGTTTTAGAAGTGCTGAGGTGCCAGCAAGCTGTGCAGCAAACATGAGCGTGGTGTGCAGCCAGTGACATGTGGGAATTGTCTTCAAGTGTTTGCAGAAGTGGACCGTATTGCCGAGCTTGTTCTGAAAAGTTTCAGAGAGCAAGATCAAGGCAAGTGGGTGGAGGTTGTTTCAGGGAGTTGACTTTGGCTAAACATACAGAAGAACTTTGTAAGAAAAATAACTGTCCGACAAGAAAATGGACTGTTGGGGGATATGATCGCTGAAAATACTGAAATTGAAGTTAGACATTTGTCTGCCAGGGAAGTGGTGGATGTAGACACTCTCTGTAATGGGTAGAAGATTCAACCAGAGTGCCCTGTCATTCAGAAAGTGCTGGGAAAAGGAGGACCGTCCAGAGATGGGGAGACATTAAATGTGGTCACACCTCTCTCCTTTCTTTTCTAATACCAGTGAGATTGTATCTCCTTAGGAAGCTGAGTTTATTAAAGTCCTGTGTGCACTTGAAGCTCCTCCAATAAATCAGAGGTTAAGGGCAAAGACTACTAAGGATTGGGTAATCATTAAATAACCACAAGATTTCCCTTGTCCTAAATAAGAAAACCTTGTGTATGTTTCTGATTATAAAAATAATGCATGGTTATTGTAGAAAGTTTGGAGACTCCAAGGAAATGGGAAGAAAATTAAATCCGTTGATAATTGTATCACTCTGATATACTCCTGTTAACATTTTGGTATGTTTCCTCCCACTGTCTTTGAAAAGAAAGAAAGGAAGGAAAGAAGAGAGAGAGAGAGAGAGAGAGAGAGAGAGAGAGAGAGAGACAGAGAGAGAGAGAGAGAGAGAGAGACAGAGAGACAGAGAGACAGAGAGACAGAGAGACAGAGAGAAGAAAGAAAGAAAAGCTAAAGTCTATTTCTCACCCCCCTACCTGCCAGTCCCATTACCCAGGGCCCCGTGTAAGATTATTTTGATGGCTATCTCCGTATCTGCAACTAATGTGTTTATACGTGTATTTCTTGATCTATCAGTTTCCAAAAAGATCTATTTCTGCCCTCTCTGAAAGAAGGAATTTAGCTCATGACCCACTCCCAGCTTCCTTTTACTCTCTTACTCTTTCTCTCAGTCGTCTTTTAATTTTATATGATTATTTTCAGTTCTCTTGTTGGTTACCTTTATACCTAAAACTAATCTGCCATCAATTATAGACTCTACATCTTGATGCCTCTTTAAGATGAGAGGATTAGTGTCTTCAAATTTCTTGGATCTGGAGAATATCATCAAATAAAATTTTCAGAAAGAGCAACACTAAAGTCTCTAAGTTTTTCTGAAAAATGTTCATCTGGATATGAAATGTTAGCTTCAACAACCAGGTGTGTTTTTTTTTAACTCTGAAAATGTCCCTCTATTGTTCCCCACTATCCTGTGCTACCAAGTTGGGGTTTTTCTCATCCCTTGTTATCCTCTCTAGAAGCTTTTATCCTCTTTATTCTTGATGTCCTGAGATTTCATGAGTCTGTTTACATGGATCTTTTTTCATTCAATGGGTTCTACACTTTCAGCCTAAGAACTCATGTCTTTCTTATCTCTGAGACATTTTCATATATTCCTTTCATTTTTTCCTCTAATTTTGAAATTCCATTTCTCTGAATTGGACTCTGAATTGACCCTCCTTCTCAACTTCTCTCTCTAGCTCTCTCTGTCTTTTTAAAATTTATTTTCCTTTTCCCCCAGTATTCTGAAAGATGTCCTCAATTTTTTCTTCTGGTTGTCCTAAAGAGCCTTTATTTTAGCGATCATGGGCTTGATTTCTAAGGATTCTTCTTAATTTCTGAATACACTTAATGTTTAAATAGAAACCTATTACTTCTCTTATCTCTCTTAGGACATTAATTTTAAAATAATTTAAAATTCTCTTCTGTTCATGCAGTCATTTCTGTTTGTCTCATCCCAGAATCAGTTGTTTTGTTTAATTATCTTGGCTATCTTCTTTGCTAGCATTGTTTTTTCTCTGCTTTCTGGTGGTTATTAGTGTTCTGTTTGTTAATCTGAGCACATGTGGCTGGAGTAGGTCCCTTTTCCATGACATGTCTGCTTCTGCCGCTGCCCTCTTCTTGATGGGAAGACTGCCTGTTACCTGTGAGTCCTGGGTCATTGCCTGGACTTTCACAGAACTTCAATTAAGACTCTGATTTCTGTCCTGTTTCCCATTCTTACTTGCTGTCAGGGCTGACTACAAATAATAGATTTATATCAGTTGAGACTCTCTCACCTCCAAGTCACATCCATTGGTTTAAACAATAAACATCTTATATAATAAGAAGTCCAGGGGTAGTGCAGTTCCAGGATTTGTTAATGTAGCAGCTCAACAATATCAACAGGTGGCTGATCATCTGCATCTGATAACCTCGGCATAGCAAGTCAGTTATCAAGCTAGCACATGACTGCAGGATGGCTGCCACAGCTCCAGGCATTACACCCTCAAGCCAGCGTCCAGAGGCAGGTAAAGAGTGCAGGCGCCCTTACACATCACTTAAAAAAAAATAGCTTTCTTGTGATATAACCCATATACCATAAGAGTCACCTGTTTAAAGTGTATCATTCAGTGGTTTTTAGCATACTCACTAATTTTGTGACCATCACCACTATCTAATTCCAAAATATTTTCATCGCTCCCAGAAGAAATCCTGTACCTATTAAGCAGGAACACTTCCCTCTCCCCTCTCCCCCAGTCCCTGGCAACTACTAATCTACTTTCTATCTCTATGAATTTGCTTATTCAGGACATGTTACATACTTGGAATTATGCAATATGTAGCTTTTAGAATCTGACTTACTTCATCTAGTGTAAAGTTTTCAAGATTTACGCATATTGTAGCATGAATCAGTACTTCCTTTTATTAAAAGTGTTTTTTTATTGTAGTAAAGTACATGTAAGATAAAATTTACCATTTTAACCATTTTAAAGCATACGATTCAGTGGCATTAAATACATTCATAATGTTGTGCAGTCATCAGCACTGTCTACTGCCAGGACTTTTTCATCTCACTAAATGGAAACCTTGTTCCCATTAAGCACTCATTCTCCATTCCTTCCACCCTTATCCCCTGGCAATCACAGATCTGCGTTTAGTCTCTGTATATGCCTAGTCTGGATAATTTATATATAAATGCAAAGGTAATATGTGGCCTTTTGTATCTGGCTTCTTTCATTTAGCATTATGTTTTCAAGGTTCATCCATGTTGTAGCTTGTACCAACATTTCATTCCTTTTTATGGCTAAGTAATATACCATTCTGTGGGTATACTGTATTTTGTTTATTTATTCACCAGTTGATGGACATTTGGGTTGTTTCTGTTTTTTGTCTACTTTGAATAATGATGTTAGGAACATTTATGCACAAGTTTTTGAGCAGACATAGGCTTTCATTTTTCTTGGGTGTATACTTAGGAGTAGAATTGCTGAGTCATATGGTAACTCTATATTTTGAGGAACTGCCAAACTGTTTTCCAAAGTGGCTGCACCCTTTTATATTTCTGCCAGTAATGTATGAGTTTCTAATACAGTAGTACATCCTTATCTGTGGTTTTGCTTTTCACAGTTTCAGTTACCTGTGATCAACCATGGTCTGAAAATACCAAATGGAAAATTCCAGAAGGAAACTATTCATAAGTTTTAAATTGTGTGCCATTCTGAATAGCATGAAGAAATCTCTTGAGTCCAGCTCTGACCGCCCCCAGGATGTGAATCCTCCATTTGTCCAGCGTACCCACGCTGTATATGCTATCCACCCGTTTGTCACTTAGTAGCCACCTGGGTTATTAGATCGGACTGATGTGGTATCACAGTACTTACATAGAGTCACCCTTATTTTATTTAATAATGGCCCCAAAATGCAAGAGTAGTGATGCTGGCAGTCCAGATATGATCAAGAGAAGCCATAAAGTGTATGTATGTATACAGAAAAAATAGTGTATGTAGGATTCGGTACTATCTGCCGTTTTAGGCATCCACTGGGGTCTTGGAACATATTCCCCCTGTGAGGAAAGGGGGAGCTCCTATGCTTATCCTCACCAATACTTGTTATCGTCCATCTTTTTTATTGTAGCTATCCTCGTAGGTGTGAAGTGGTATCTTATTGTGGTTTTGATTTGCATTTCCTTTATGACTAGTGATGTTATATATCTTTTCATATGGTTTTGGCCATTTGTATACCTTCTTTGGAGAAATGTATTATTTGAATAAACTCTTTGCCCCCCCTTTTTTTTTTACTTTTTAAATTGATTTTTAAGTGTGTTTTTCCAGGACCCTCAGCTCCAAGTCAAGTAGTTGTTTCAATCTAGTTGTGGAGGGCTCAGCTCACAGTGGCCCATGTGGGGATCGAACCCGCAACCTTGTTGCTAAGAGCACCGCACCATGCTCTAACCAACTGAGCTAACCAACCTCCCAATTTGCCCGAGTTTTAATTGGGATCTTGTGTCCATTTATTGTTGAGTTGTAAATAGTTCTTTGTCTTCCAGATCTGTGTATCTCTTTGATCAATGAGGAAAACCTTCCCAGAAGCCCCCCACAAGTTAGTTCTCACAAGCTGTCCCCCCATTTCTCTTTGATCAGAATTGTATCACATGCCCATGGCTAATGTGTCACAGGCCAGGGGAATGGGACCATCATGACTGGTTTTAATTCACCTCGTAGGATTGGAAATAGATCCAGCTTCCACCCAAGCATATGGCTGAGCTGAGTAAGGCAGATATTTTACAAAGGGGGTCAGGGTCTGTTAGGAGGAAAAGAATAGCTTTGAGGAGGCAGTTCTACCAATCAGAGTCCCAACAGGAAACAGACAGTTGAGGCAAAACAGGATAATATGAGGAGATTTTATTTACAAAGGGACCTGGAGCTTAGTAGCAAAGTGTTACCACTCTAGGCTTGAAAGGACAAGAGTAGAGAGTGAATCTGGTGGGACAGACAGAAGATACCAGCACAGCAGTCGGTAGGTAATGTCTATCTCAGGCTCCCCTTTCCCTGCTGCTTTTTCTTTTCTTTTGTTTTTTTTTTTTTTACTTTTTTTTTTTAAATTTATTGGGGTGACAATTGTTAGTGAAATTACATAGATTTCAGGTGTACTGCTGCTTTTTCTTGTGTGTGTTTTGGGCCATGGTTTTCTCTGCTTTTACCTGTCTTGGTTGACACGTTTGCTTTTTTGTCTTCTATTAATAAAACTTATCTAGTTTCCTGAGTTCACTCTTCTTCATTCATATTCTCCGTGCTATTATGGATTTACTTCTTGGACACTGTACCATCATTTCAATGGGATGGGGAAGGATGGGAGATAAACAAAGTGTACTAAACCGGACCTCTTGGACTGGAAACGCCTGTCTTTTTCTATGAATATTTTTAAAACATAATTGAACTTATTGTATGTGCAATTTTGTAGTCTACTTTCTTTTGTTTGAGATGATATAAAAGCATTTCCCAGTGTTAACATTATTCTTAAATAAGATTTTAATGACTACAAAATCATTCATCACATGAGAATACCTTAACTTATTTTAACAACCCTGACAATGTTAACTCCTCTCAACAAACTCCTCCACCACTGTTTTGGGATATTGTAGGTTTTATAAATTCTTTACTATTAAAAACGAGACTCCAGCTAACATTCTTGTGAATAAATTTTTGTCCGTAACTCATATTATTTCCTCAGCATAGATTTCTAGAAGTAGAATTACTGTATCAAAGTATATGAACAGTTTAAAGCTTTTGAAACATACTGGGAACTTTTTCTAATCTAGCAAGTTTTTTTGACAATTTATAGTATCACCAAAACTACATTAAAGTGCATTTCTCCACACTTTCGCTAGCATTATGTCTTATATTTTTCTTTAATTTTATATGCAAAAATGTCATCCTATTGTTTTACTTTGCATTTCTGTAAATACTAATGCAATTGATTATTTTAAAATTTGTTAAGAATATTTCTTAATTTGTGACTTGTCTGTTGACATCACTTGCTCACTTTCTTAAATGGAGGTTTTAGTGTATTTAACTTTATATCTTTTGAATAGATAATTTACAGAGGGTTACAAAATCTGTTTTATTGGGGAACAGTGTGTTTTTCCAGGACCCATCAGCTCCATGTCAAGTCATTGTTTTCAGTCTAGTTGTGAGGAGCGCAGTTCAGCTCCAAGTCAAGTCGTTTTCAATCTAGTTGTGGAGGACACAACTCATTGGCCTATGTGGGAATCCAACCGGTGACCTTGGCGTTATGAGTACTGTGCTCTAACCATTGAACCAACTGGACACCCCAAGGGTTACAAAATTTAAAAGGTACAAAAGGGAGCATGATACTCTAGTCACTCATTCTGTCTGACTTATTTCGCTTAGCATCATACTCTCAAGATCCATCCATGTTGTCACAAATGTTCCTATATCATCTTTTCTTACCGCCGAATAGTATTCCATTGTGTATATATACCACAACTTCTTTATTCATTCATCTATCGAAGGACATTTTGGTTCTTTCTATGTCTTGGCCACTGTAAACAAAGCTGCAATGAACATTGGAGCACACGTGTCTTTATGTATAAATATTTTCAGATTTTTGGGGTAGATACCCAGGAGAGGGATTGCTGGGTCATATGGTAATTCTATTCGTAATTTTTTGAGGAACCTCCACACTGCCTTCCATAGCGGCTGCACCAGTCTGCATTCCCACCAACAGTGTATGAGGGTTCCTTTTTCTCCACAGCCTCTCCAGCACTTGTTACTATTTGTCTTGTTGATGATAGCCATTCTGACTGGGGTGGGGTGATATCTCATTGTGGTTTTTATTTGCATTTCTCTGATGATTAGTGATGTTGAGCATTTTTTCATATGTCTATTTGCAATTCGTATGTCCTCTTTGGAGAAATGTCTCTTCAGGTCGTCTGCCCATTTTTCAATTGGGTTGTTTGTTTTTTTGTTGTTGAGTTTCATGAGTTCCTTGTATATTTTGGATATTAGCCCCTTATTGGAGGCACTGTTTGCAAAAATCTTCTCCCATTCAGTTGGTTGCCTCTTTATTTTGTCGATGGTTTCTTTTGCTGTGCAGAAGCTTTTAAGTTTCATATAGTCCCATTCGTTTATTTTAGCTTTTACTTCCATTGCCCTTGGAGTCAAATTCAGCTTATTCTTTTTTATCTCCTAATTTACCTAAAGGCAAACATAACTTACCACTTCAAAAGCTATTATTTTTTTCCAAAAAAAGAAAAGATTCATAGTTTCATGTGAGGAAAGTACAATACTGTGTAGTGTATTATACACTTGAGAAAAATGTATTTCCCTTATTAACCTGTCTTTGACTCTATGCTTTGCTAACTAGTAGCACTGGTCCTATTAGTTAAAGGTGCATTCACCTTCCTCGGCTGATTCTCATTACAAAAGGCCCAATATCTCTGCCTGAGCCATTCTGGATGAATGAGACATGGAAATGAGTAAGGATAAGATGGGAGTAGAAAGGGATGAGGGTAGGCAAGATAGTACTAAAGATCTTCATTTTGAGGGCTAAGATACGAGTGGAGCTCCTCAGCAGAAGTAGTAATTTTCCATCTTGATGGGTAGGGGTGGTACTTTAGAACCATACAATATGTATCATATCTCGTATGCTCATACGACAAATATTGTTTGGCTTGGAGTCATTTTAGGATGACATAGCTGCAATCATTTGCAATATTAACTTTAAAGATTATAGGGGGAAAAGGCTGGGACTAATGACCAAAGAAAGGTAATAGTACCAACCCAACCGGGGTGGGGGATCACCCTCTTAAATCTATTGTATTAGTTATCTATTGCTGTGTACGAAATTATGCCCAAACTTAACAGTTTAAAAATAAATGGTTTTTATCTCACAGTTTCCCTGCGTCAGCAATATGAGAACAGCTTATCTGAGTTCTGCTTCAGGATGTCTCATGAAGAAGGTTATAGTTAATAAGCTGGGACGAAGGTCATCTAGAGTTTTGATTGTGGCTAGAGGATCTAAGATGACTCACTCACGTGGTTGTTGGCAGGAGACTCAGTCCCTAACCAAGAGGACCTCTCCACAGAGCTAGTTAAGTGTCCTCATGCTGGGGCTGGTGGCTTTCCCTGCAGTGAGTGACCTAAGACAGAGAACAAGGAGGAAGCCACATTGTTTTCTGTGACCTGGTCTTAGAAGTCACACACTGTCACTTCCACCGTATCCTATTCATTAGAAGCATGTCACTAAGTCCAGCCCACACTGAAGGGAAGGGAAACTAAGCTCTGCTTTTTGAAGGGAAGCATATTAAAGGGCACATTTTAAAACCATCGCACTTAACATTCCTCAGAAACACTTACAGCATACGTTGAACTGCATCCCATTGTTTGAACTACATGTATCCATTTATGCCTGAAATATTTATTGAGCGTGTCATCTGAATCACTGAATACCATTTTTACCATGTATTACTGGAAACCATTTTATTCTAAAGAATTATATCCTCCTAACTGTGGTCTTTTTCCTTTCTCAGGTTCTTGTTGGGTTTCTTTTTATTCTAGCAGCCATAGAGCTGGCCCTGGTACTCGCAGAAGACTCGGGACAAACCACAGTCCCCGCCATTCGATATACCAATCCAAGCCTCTACCTGGGCACATGGGTAAGGCCCATCACCACTTCTGCCCTGTTTATCTTCTCTCTGCTCGTAGTCATCTAGCTGAAATTTACTTTTCTAGAATGAAATTAAATCTAATTTCATCTACCTTTTTCAAGGACCTACGATGAGACAAATGATTATAATGGGGGCGAGACAAATTGTAGCTTTTCATCTTTTGAACACTAGTTTATAGAGCATTGTCCCTAGGGTACTAGCGTTAATGACTGATATGTATCTTATGCCTTCATATCTTGCCCCCTAAAGATCATACATGAAATTCAAGTTTCTTAATATAAAAGAATTTTCTTAAATGCTATAAATATTAGTTTTCAATTGATTGATTGTAGACTCTAATCAACAGATCACTGAGTCTAGAGTTGTTCATATAAACTTGATGACAGACATTTCTTCTGTAAGCACGTGGTTTTTGACGGGGATGCTACCCAATGAAGTAGATGCCATCATTTTAAAACAGGAAGATGCCTCATTTTTATCTGGGTTTCCAGTCTTTCTTAAAAAATCAGAATGTCTGGCAAGTGTGGGCCTGCCTTCCCACAGGGCAGCGGTCAGCTAGGCTTGAGTAGCCGTTTCCCGCCCCCATTACGCCAGGCATGCGCTCAGTACTGACCCCACACTCATTTCACTCAGTACCATGGTCTGCCTGGCCCCTGCAGGCATTGTTGTTTAGGGCGGGGCTAGGCAGTGGAATGCTGTAGTTGGCTCACAGAGCTGACTGATTGTGTGTATCTTTTCACCCCTGCTTCTAGTGACATGCTGGAACTTGAAATCTACCACAGTGGGGGAATATATACCACAGAAATTGGCAAATACTACATATCATAGCTTTTATTTTTTTCTTCCAGAATGCTAGTTTACTAACATAGCACTGGGTTTAGGGATCTAACATTTAGTTACTTATATCCAAGTGAGATGTTACAAGGCAAGTTGCTTTTATTGATTGCTTAGTCTGATATTATTAGAAAATCATGATACAGTGACCTCGCATTTATCCAGCAGAATCTGCCTCCCCCAGCTGACTATGGTAGTGCATGAAGTTAATTTCCTTGTGTCTTGAAAAGATTTTTCTAGCTCCCAAAGTGCCTTCACTAAAATGCAGATGGTGACCCTCTCCGTTCTTGGCTCGCTCCCCACCCAAGTATGGTTGAACAGAGATGGCGTGGGGAAAGGGGTCCCAGGAAGAGCACAGAGGCCCTGAAAGAGAAAGTTGGATGGTGTCAGGGAGGAAATCTAGTTTGGCATTTATGTGCTTTCTGCTTGGCCAGATTCGGTACAACAGTTTCCTCCTTCGGCCCTCCTTTCTTCCTGTTTTCTGACATCCTTTTTGGCTCTTGTCCCTGGCTAGTGGTAGTATTTTTCCAAACTTGCTGTGGATTTCTCTCCAGCTCCTGGTTTTGGTTATCCAGCACAGCAGGCGATGGTGTGTGCAGAAGGATTCTTGGTTCCTGTCCCTGTTCTGGATTCTTTCAATACTCTGTGGCACGTTCCAATTTCAAACCCTGATCCGGATGCTCTTACAGGTAAGGAGGACAGAGAGGGTGACATGAGGAAAAGCTGTCGGGCAACTTCTAAGTCGGAGCCAATGGCATACAATTAGCTGAGCTCCAGGATAGAACTGGATTTAGGGGATTTGATATAGGCTTTAATCACCAGTTTAGGCTTAATTTGGATAAAAGGCTAATTTTCTATATTGTTTTTGTTTTTGTTTTTCCCATAGGGCAGCAGTTACAATCTGGCCTACTCCTGCCTGTTCTTCATCTGCTATGGATTCCAAATCCTGATCTTGATCCTTTCAGCATTTTCCGAAAAAGATGACTCATCAAATGTGAGACTCTAAATATATACCTCATAGGTTATTTAATTGAATGGCACCTTGACAAATGTAACTTTGAGCTGTCTAGGTCTCATGGAGGTCCCCTAAGCCCAGAATACAATAGTATAGACCATTTTATGACATAAGAGAACAGAAGGTGACTATTGACTTTTACATTGACCCGCCAATCTTTAGCATAGACATTTAATTCGTATCTCTCTGCCAGAATTTCTGATTATCATTCTACTGGTGACCTTACAGTCGCTAAATAAACACGTAGGTTGACCAACTGACCTCTGTATCATATCTAGTTTCCAGCACAACATTATATCCATTTCCCATTTTAGAGCCCATAGAGTTCTTATTTCCAATTGATTTACTTTCTAATTTTTTGTCTGTCTTGCAGAATCCATCACTCACGGCTTCATTTCTGAGTCGCATTACCTTTTGTTGGTATGACAGGTAGGAAATGCCTGAAGAATGGGTCGTCTCTATCTCTACCCCCTCACTCTTCTGAAAGTGGTAGAAATCTTAATTTTTAAAAATGCCTCCTGTGGCCTCCATTTCTCCTCTATTTAGTCAGAATCAGAGAATGTTAAAACTTACAGATCAATGTAGTTTAGTTCCTTCACCAGGCAGATTGGGAGGCTGAGGAGAAGATGGAGGGAGATTTGCTTTTGGTAGTCTGGGGGTTCCATGGAGATAAAGTAGGACAGTAAGAAAAGGAGAGAGCAGGGCTGGAAAGGGGAAATGTGGGGGCAGGCAGTGTGGCACAGCCTGGGAAGGTAAGGGATGAAATAGCTGGCCTGGGCTTCCGGAAGAGCAGGAGCAGGCGTTCTTGTCCTTTGTAGTTCCATGGACCCTTTTGGCTGGTAACACCCATGAATCCCTTCTCAAATAATATTTTAAATGCATAAAATAAAAGACATGGGGGGGGGATAAGGGGAAAGGATTAGGAAACAGTCAGTAACCACAAATGGCCTCAGGATTTTTGAAAATTAATTTGGGGAACGTAATCATTAATGTTGTAAAGATTTTGTAGGGTATCCGAAGGACACGTGTCCCATTTGGGAGACCACCTCAGGGATACTGTGGATGCCTGATCATGGCATTGTACACCAGAAGCTAAACATTAATGAATGCCAACTATAATTAAAAAAAAAAGACATAGGATTATAAAGGAAAACAAATACACTGAAATATAATTACCTAAATTATTTTTTAAAAAACCCAAATGACACCTGAAACTAATTTAAAAAAAGTTAAAAAAATAAAAATAAAAATAAATAAATAAAAAACCCAAATGAGTGCTATAGTAATACAAGTGTCTCTTTATTAATGCATTAAATAACACAACCTAGTGATGGGTCTAATAATGACCATACAAAGTAGTAATGAGTAAAAGAGCCATGAAAACATTTGTGATTTCTTCCAGTGACAAAAGTACAGTTACTCCTTTTTACAACTCTGGCTGGTTGCATACACTCATATTAGAAGGAAAGGCTAAATATCAATTAGAAGCAATTAAAAATAAAGATGTAATTTATTTTTCACCCATATTCTCATGTCTGTGGTTGAGGAGACCTTATCTAGAGAGAAAGTATGGAGGCAGCCTCAAGATGATGATGGAGCAGCAGAGAGACAGCTAGTGTTTAAGGAGGAAGGAGCAGGGGGCAGTGATGCTCTTTTGGCTCTTAATTCAGTAGTACCCCATCCCTTCCCTTTCTCTTTTCTTCTATCACCTTCTGTCACCCCTACCCGAACCCTTTCCTGCTCTCCCCACTCTGTCAAGTTCAAAGGGTCAGGAGATGGGCTGGTGGGGCAAGGAAAAAGTCCCATTCTTCTGTCCCTCCATCCCGGAACTGGGAGGCAGGTTTTGATAGAAGCATCAGGGAGACAGCCTGTGACGCACTCTGTGGGGTCTCAGCTTGTGTGTCCCTCTTGTTTCAGCATTATTCTGAAAGGCTACAAGCAACCTCTGACACTTGAAGATGTCTGGGATGTTAATGAAGAGATTAAAACCACAACACTGGTCAGCAACTTTGAAACGTGCATGGCAAGAGAGCTGCCCAAGGCCAGGCGGGCATTCCAGAAAAGGCAGAAGAAGAACTCCCAGCAGAACTCTGGAGCCAGGCTGGATGGCCTGACCAAGAACCAGAGTCAAAGCCAAGATGTCCTTGTCCTGGTAACTTTCCCATGAGGGTCTGTGTGAATGTGCTGTATGTCTCAGGCAAGAGAACATCAGTGTCCTGGGGATTTTTGTGCTCATATTTTTTACACCACTTTATACTTTGCAGTGCATTTCATACTATTAGTAGGATTCACAATACTGATACCTTAGTGATGGATTCATGGGGGTATAATGTACTATTTGCTCTCCTTTGGGGTATATTTGAAATTTTCTATAATAAAATGCTTTTAAAAATAGAAAGATAAAATAATACCTTAGCATAACTAGAATTTGTACCTTAGTGGGATTTAGCATTAGCAGTTAATTCATTTACTTTTTCACTTGAAAATATTTATTGAGAGCCGCTATGTGTCACTAAACCTTGTACAAAGCAGCAACTGGGCTCAGGGGTTTAACACCTTGGAGCTGTTCAGTGCAGGACAAAGTCTTACATCCACAGCTCTGTGGACTCTGTTGTTGTTTGGTTTCGTGCCTAGGAGGAAGCTAAAAAGAAAAAAAAGAAGTCTGGGACCACAGAAGACTTTCCCAAGTCCTGGTTGGTCAAGACCCTCTTCAAAACCTTCTATCTTATACTCCTGAAGTCATTCCTGCTCAAGCTAGTGCATGACATCCTCATGTTTCTGAATCCTCAGCTGCTCAAGTGAGTCCCCGAGTCTGGGCTTGCCT
The DNA here is from genome assembly GCF_964194185.1 of Rhinolophus hipposideros. Classification (NCBI taxonomy): domain Eukaryota; kingdom Metazoa; phylum Chordata; class Mammalia; order Chiroptera; family Rhinolophidae; genus Rhinolophus; species Rhinolophus hipposideros. The sequence continues at coordinate 24,505,320 of NC_138061.1, read as the reverse complement.
CAGGACTTTCTCGTCCACTCTCCTTTTGGCCCCTTGTGGATGCAGGCAGGAGCTTATTAAATTCCCATTTGTTAAATGCTCATAATTTTCTTCCACCTCACAGCGTTGTATTCATGAAAAGGGTAAGGCAACTTTCAAAATCTAAGATGATATGTACTTTAGCCTCCCTCTTTGCCACGCTGCCCATTCCCCCACCACCACAGGAAGCCAGGTACTCATTAGGGGCTCTGTGTGTTAAACAGAACTGCTGTGGGCTGAGCCACATCCAAGAGAGGGGCAGCATATCCCAGGGGAGCCTGGTACCTCGTGTCTGTGACCTCATCGCTTCGCAGTCACTGCCTTCAATGGAAGGTTCCGGTTAATCATGACAAGACTTTACATGCTCCTGGGATCTATGGAATGAAATATTCTCAAGGGAAGCCCTTCTAACTCGTGCTACATACGTGTCCTAATTCCTTTCCAGGCTTGCGTTGTCTGGGAACGAATCACTTTGTTCCTCATGGCCTCTTTTACCAGGCGTTGCAGGAAGACAGAGACAAAGCATTGCAGTGGCAGCTCCGTGGAACATTCATTGTCCCTTCTCACAGCCATGGGTCATCCACTCTAGGCTCTTGCTGCTCCTCTCTGAGCCAAAGCAAGAGGGCTGGCATGACTGTGGCTCTCAGTCTTCCAAGAGCATTGGAATTCTGGTTACTTTTCTCACCTACGAGGTAGGGTGGAGTAGCTGGCTATGCAAGGACGGTGAGGAGGCAGAGGCTTGATAGGCATTACTTTTTTGCTCTGGCAGATTGCTGATCTCCTTCGCAAATGACCCTGACACCTATTTGTGGACTGGATATCTCTATTCCATCCTCTTATTCATCGTGGCCCTCGTCCAGTCTCTTTGCCTTCAGTATTACTTTCAACTGTGCTTCGTGCTGGGTATAAATGTACGGACAACCATCATGGCTTCTGTATATAAAAAGGTAAGTGGCATTTGTCAGGCATCACCAAAGAAAATCCCCTTAGTGAACGTGGGCATTTATTCCAAGATTGAGGAAAATTTGATAGAAATGATAAATGACCTCAGCATTTGATTTTGATTAACCATATAGTCTTCTTTCGATGTTCCTTTGGAAATCAAAATATGAAAAGTGTGTATGTAGACATGGGGTGTGGGGGATGCACTCCAGAGAAAAGCTGGCAAGCTGTTCTCGGCCCTGGATCTGCCTCTCCACCTTGAAGGCTTGCATTCTGTCTCTCTTTTCCTACCTCCCTAGACAAGGTGAAAACACCTTGGGAAAGAACATAAAGTCAGAACAAGCTGGCCAGGGGCAGACTCTTAAAACTACCAACATTTATTTACATTTAAACCCAATACTTCATGAAACTGCACTCATAAGACTTGGTGCGTCCATGTCAAATTATAATTTTGCCATAGACTGGAATGCCCTAGTCACCAGGCCTCCATCTCCCCTGCTGAAATGAGTCCCTGAGCCTTGGGTTGCCTCAGGGACCCACTTATGCAAGCAACTTCTTTTTCTAAATCTTTTGTGGCTGACCAAGCCCTCCTCTGCCTGACTCGTTTGTTCAGTTTGTAAATACATTCACTCTGCTTACTGAGTTCTGCAGACTTGCGAGCTTTTCCATCTCCTTGAGGTGATTTTTCTCTTCTTCCCTTTGATATGCTGCTTGTAACATGTAACTTTCTCAAGGCAATTGTATTTTCTTTATATCTTAGATTCCAAGATGAAGTCTCATGTTGTCCCCTAAGAAAGAAAATAGAGTCAGTGACATCTCAATTAAAAAAGAAGGAAAGAAAAAGAAAGAAATGAAAATAAAACAGTTACAATCAATTATTATAAACCTGAGGAGATAATTCACATATGAGGGGTAGGACTTTTAATAGGTCAAAACATCAAATAGTTGCCCTTTCTTCCTCTTTTTCTTCTTCCACTAGAGAGTTCCATTACAGCGATTTCTCTATTACAGTTCCTGGTTTTCTCCTTTGCTTTCCTCTCTTAAAAAGCCAATGTGTCTTTGTCCTCCCTGAGTACATACTGATTCGTCAAGAGACCCAGACAAGTAACCCAAAGGTCTTTAGGTCAGAAGCCTTTGAACTTCCAGAAACTCTCATACTAGAATTTATCTTCCCCCAAATTAATTTTTTAATCATCTTATTCCTTCTGGAGAGATTGGATTTCTGCTGGTTTGCAGGGTATGAGGTCACTAACCAGGCTGTCTCAGCCATTTCTATGAATGCACACTTTTACAATTTTGATTCTCAATATATATTCCAGGTTTTGCAGTGGTTACGATACATAAGGAAATTATAAAATAGAGCCTTTAAGACACCTTCATTCAAATAAATATTGCTACTAAAATCGAATTTAAAATTGACTAATTTCATATGTTTAGACAATGCTTCATTTATGAAATGTTGTGAAACATTTTTCATATCCATTATCAACCCATAGTCCTGTGAGGTAATTGCATTATCCCTATCTTACAGAAAAGTAAGGCTTAGATCATTTCATGCCTACAATTACAGAGCCAAGACCTGCCCCCAGACAAGGGCTATTGGGACTAAATCAATAACTTTTTCACTTTATTGAGATTTATTGAGAAAAGAAAACTATGGTGATTACCTTGAAGATGTTTTTTTTTTTCCCCCATCAAAGGGAAGGCTTAGAAATGGACTGATTTCTCTAGAACTTTGGTGTCCTAACATTTTAAGAATTTTTTTCCTTTTTACTGGACAACCAAAAATCGCTGTATGTGCCAAAGAAAAATGTATTCATAGATGAAAATAACAGTAGAGCTTCTAGGAGAAGTACTGAGGTAAAAATCTAGGGCCACTCTAGTCCATATACCATCTTTGTGGCAATTAAAGGAGGCTCTCCTTCCTCCAAGAAGGTGCATAGTGCAAGCTGGTTTTAGTCCCATCCCAACCCAAGTTCCTTAGCTGGGTGCATTTGTGCAAGGCATTGTTTGCAGCCTTTTGATCTCTTTAACATGAGAACAGGAGGCTCATATTATGAGATTTAAATATCTAGTGCGTCCATGTCAAATGGATTTGGTGAGTCCATGTTAAATTATAATTTGGAAGAGCCTAGACATTGCCTGCAAATTCCTGACAGTAAGTCATTTTGCTTCAAATGTGTGAACTCTGCAGCTTTCCTCTCCATTCTAAGATCTTTGACCTGCTTGGGAGTGGTTGCTACCTCCTCATAAAAGTATGGCTCCAATAACAGGGCCACGTCAAAAGTCTGCAAGGCCAGAATCAATACACACTTCCTTTCTTCATCCCTCCGTTTGTTCCATCTTTCAGTATTTGGTTCCCTACTGTGTACCCTGTGACACAGTAGTGAAATGAATGGACGTAGCCCTTGTCCTCACAGAGCTTAAATCTGGTGGAAAAATAGAAAAAGAAAACAATTACATCTCAGTGTGATATATGTAATGACAGAGGTAAGCCCAGGACTCAGAAGGGCGATCCAATCCCAGCTTGAAAGTCAGGCAAGTCTTCTCTGGAGAAGTTCCACCTAAGGTGACACTAAAAGATAAATAGGAATTTTGTGAGCAAAGAAGTTGGGGTGGGGCGTGGGGTTGGAGAAGGTGGGAATAGCAGGAAAGAGTGGTCAAGAATGAGAACTCTGTTAGTAAAACTAGGAGGCAAGAAGACACAGCCCCTTGAAAACACTGTGTCCATATGGAGCCCACCCTTCTGCTGTGTTCTCACTTCCTGAGGTTCCCCTTTTACTCCCCAGTATCCTTGACCTTGTCCATGGAGGCCAATCACGATCTTTATCTTTAGTCGCTGATCCTATCCAACCGAGCCAGGAAGCAGTACACCGTGGGCGAAACAGTGAACCTGATGTCTGTGGATGCCCAGAAGCTCATGGACGTGACCAACTTCATCCACCTGCTGTGGTCAAATGTTCTCCAGATCTCCTTATCCATCTTCTTCCTGTGGAGAGAGTTGGGACCCTCAGTGTTAGCGGGTGTTGGGCTGATGTTGCTCCTAATCCCAGTTAATGGTATAATCGCCACCAAGAATAGGGCAATTCAGGTAAAGAAACAGAGTCACCCTGGGGATATATAGAATTTCTTCAAAGTCTAAAGTCTTTCGCTTATTTTATTCTAACTCTTGGTGGGAGTGTGGGTAAGGCAAAGCTGCTGGAAGACTTCCCAGTATTCCAGATGAACTTGGCTTTCTTTATCTTCTCTTTTCATCTTCTGACCACTCTTTGGGTTTATATACTGTATCTCCATTCATGTCAGAGGGAAGAGCCTGATTGCAGAGAGAACAGCTGCTCAGGGACCCTGCACATACCTCTGCCACCTGCTCCACGGGGCTGTTCTTAGAACAGTGATTATTGACCTGTTTCCCCATCATAGTGACACGAACCCATCGCACACAGCCGTCACCTGAGGGACCCAAACTAAGCCTGAGTCCTGACAATCAACTCTGCTACGCAGAGAATTAAATGGTGATGTGATAGTGAGTTGACTAGGTGGCTGTTTTAGATTATGGGGTCAGAAGAGGCCTCTGTGAGGAGGGGACGTTTCAGCTGGGCTCTGTACAACACAAGCCTGACCAAGAAGGAGTAAGCCTTGAGAAAAACAATAAAAAAAAAAAAACAACACAGTTAGGCCAAGGCTGGGGGTAAAAATGAACTTGGCACTTTCAAGAATCAGAAAGAAGGTGGGTGTGGCAGAGACAGAGTGAGCAAAGAGGGGAGTGGGAGAGACACATCCCATCACTGGGCACCTCAAGTTCTTACCAAGTGACAGCCAAAAATGTCACCGAGACCTATCATGTGCGGCAAATCTGGACACTCTCACATGGAAGTGTGTTTTGTTTTTACTTTTTCCTTGCAGGTCAAAAATATGAAGAATAAAGACAAACGTTTAAAGATCATGAATGAGATTCTCAGTGGGATCAAGGTGAGAAGCCAGGAGTAGGTGGCCCTCTGGGTGCAATGACAGCAGCAGTGGGCACTTGGCCTTAATGAACCCTGGTAGACGCTCCTGCTTCTAGGCCCATGGGTGTCACATGACTCCTGATTCATCTACCCACAAATCTCCTTCTACTACCCCTTTCAGGCCCTCTTTTAAACCTGGGTTTGTATTTATTTACCTTAAATGGTTTCTTTTGTTTTTACGTTACTTTATAAATTGTCGAATGTGCACAAAAGTAAACAGAATGATATAATGAACCCCCATGGACATTGCCCAGCTCCAGTAGTTATCAACACAATCAAACTAGTTTCATCTCTACCTTTCCAATCTCCACTTAACGCCATTCTAGATCATTTGAAAGAGAATCTCAGGTTATCTTGTCATTTCATTACTAAATACCTTGTATATATTTCTAAAAGAAAGACTTTGTTTTTAAAGATACCATTATCACACCTAAAAAAATTAACAATCGTTCTTTGGTGCCGTTAAATTTCCCCAATTGCCACCTTCATCTCTCTCTTTTTTTTAAAACTGTTCATTAGTTTGAATAAGGATTCAAAAAATATCCACACATGGCACTTAGCTAATAATGCTTTTAATCTATAGTAGTACCTGCCCTCCGCCTTTTTATTTTGGTCATATTGGAGAAACCAGGTTGTCTTCTTTCCTGTATTTCTTGTAAATTGGTAGGTAGATCTAAAACTTGATTAGAGTCAGGTTTGATTTTTTTTTTTTTTTGAGAATGGGGTGGGGATAGGGGAGTAAGGATGTTACAGTAACGATGCGTATGCCGGGATACAGGCTTCGTCAGACCGATTCACCCGTTATTAAGTTTCCTGTCCTTCTTTCACCTAGAACAGTGATTTGTGGCCTTCGCAGCATGTTTCGATCCCCTGGGATGTTTGTAAAATCCACTAAGGTTTGAACCCTAATTCAGACCAATTACATTAGACTTTCTAGGGGTGAGGCCCAGGCATACATTATATTTTTAAAGCTCCCAAGTGATTCTAATATGCAGCTAAGATTGAAAAACCACTGTCATAAAAGTTTTAGCAGCCACTGCTGATCATGGCCTTGATCTATTATTTCATTAGGAGTTATGAAGGGGTGATATTTTAGTTCTATCATTCCTTTGTCGTTGAATAGTTGGAATTCTAGGAAGAAGAATTATCTTAATCAACTAGTTGATTACCTTAAAATAAAATTTGTATGGGATAGGAAGGATAGATGCTTTCTTCAAATTTTTCAAAATAATACATTTCATCCTCCAAAGGTGACCAATAAGATCTTATGTGTGTGTGTACGTATATATAGTTTTGAATTCATTGATTTTGCATTACCTTAAACTTCTTGAAAATGAAACAGAGGCCCCTTTTAATGCCCTGATATTTCTTCACACAGAGCACTTTCCCACTAATGCGGCAAAATTGAATAGACTTGATTTTGAGTCTCAACTCTACCACTAGCTAGCTTGGTGATTTTGGGCACCAAAGCTTAGCCTCCCTCTGCCTGTTTCCTTATTGTTAAAATGGGCACAATAATTCTACAAAAGTAGGGGACTAACTCTCCCTGGTTTGCCCAGAATTTTCCAGGTTTACACTGAAAGCCTCATGTCCTGGGCAATCCTGAGTCCCAGGAAAACTCAGAGAGTTGGGCACACTTAGATTGTTATAGGGATGAAGTCAAATAATGTATTGTCAACAAAAAGAAGCTACCTTTCTGTAATTATACTTTATAATCTGGATTTCTACACCACCACCCCTTCAAATTTGGGGGAGCATATGCTAAAACCTAAGTGAATGAGATGCACTTCATGTCCTTTTGGGGTAACAGTGTGAGCTGTGTTCTTTTTTATCCTATTAGATCCTGAAATATTTTGCTTGGGAACCTTCATTCAAAAACCAAGTTCACAACATTCGGAAGAAAGAGCTCAAAAACCTGCTCAAGTTTGGGCAGATGCAGTCTGTGATGATGTTTCTCTTATTCTTAACTCCAATCCTGGTGAGTGACATGAGGCAGGGGGCGGGGTCAGCTTCTGTAAGAGAAAGCTCTGTCCTAGATAGACTGCCCCAAACATCGAGGCCTGACCCCCAAATCCAGGGAACTCTGCTCCTCTCTTTAACTCCTACCTCATGCCCTCAACCCTAGTTTTACCCCTGTGTAAATTTTGGTGGTCTGGGTGCCCAGAGCAAGTTGCTGAGATGTTCGGCATGAATGTGGTATCCAGGAATGGTTTGTATGGACGACAAGGAAGGCTTCTTGTCTTCTGGGGGTGGCCATGTGAGTCAATAGCAGAAGAAACACTGATATAGGAACCAGGAGACCCGAGCTCTGCTCCCAGCAATGCCATTAATTAATTGAGTTTGTGTCTCAGGCAAGATTTTCCTCCTCCTCTGGGTCAGCTTTCTTATCTGTAACATGGGAAGGTTGAGATAATCCCTAAACTCCTTTAACTCCAGTAACTGATGTACTGCGTTCCTGAGACTTAGTACAAGGCAGCGTGAGTCCTTTTAGGAATAAAGTGCTCATGACCTTGCTTTTCCAGGTATCTGTGGTCACATTTTCAGTTTATGTCCTGGTGGATAGCCGTAATATTTTGGATGCAGAAAAGGCCTTCACCTCCATCACCCTCTTCAATATCCTTCGCTTTCCCCTGAGCATGCTCCCTATGGTCATATCCTCCATGCTCCAGGTAAGTAGGAACGTCTACTGCGAACTGATTGTCTCTGATTAAAAGCCTTAGATTTCAGAAGGACTGGCCGGTCACCTCCCATTTCTAGCTTCTGCTGGTGAACTTTCAATTACAGAGGTATGTTTGGTCTCTGGAGAACAATTGTTTGATGTCAGTAAGCTCTCTGAGCCCCGTTATCTGACTATAACACGAGGATGAGCACACCAATCTCACCTACCTCACAGGAAGACAATGTTTATGAAAGCATCTATGACTAACCCTGGTACCTGGGACTTTTCTAAGCCCCTGTTCTAAGCCCAGCCTGGTTTCCCCCCACATTTCCCCAAGACTCTTCGGGGGATTTATATTAGTATTGCATTAGGGCACGATGGCATCAAGGGACAGAAAAGACCCTTTCTTTGCTGAAGCCATGTGGTGGTAAAAACCTAAGGCAATTTGGGAGCCTCAAGCTGTCAGAAAGTGAGTTTGGAGTTCCAGAGGGAGTATCTGGCTCCTGAAAACTGAGCACGTTCCCTGAGATGGACCAGGTACCAGACCTCGGGTGGTGGTGGGGAGATCACAGGGCAGGTGGAAGACTGGTGAGCTAGCCGGGATGACAGAATACTGTCATCTGCGTTCATCTCAGAGGTGGCTGACTGCAGACAGCTCAGGCCATAGGAAAGGCTGGGGTTTAGGACAAGCCTCCTTGTCCTGGAGGGTGTTAAGAAAAGCTGGCCGTTATGGCCGATAAAGAAACAACATGCTCTTTTGAGATTCAGTTTCTTGCATAGCACCAGCACGATATCTCAGCAAAAGTGTCAGCTCCCTGCATGCCCTGTCTACAAAAGGAAACTGAAACAAAAAGGGCCAGATGACAATGCAACAGGGCAGTGGGCACTCTGTGTCTTAGGGGCTGGTCCATGCAGCAGCTGAGCAGTTTTATCATCTGCAGTTGCCCTCGAAGGAGAGGGCAAGGCAGAAAGCCTGTACTCCATCAGAACCCAAACGGTCTCAGGACAGCCTCCCTGGAAGACAGGGAGACAGGTGAGAGCATCCTTGTAAAAGCTCCTGGAGGTCTTCCCAAGTCCTCATATTCCAACAATGGGGTGTTCTGCCAGCGCTTTATCAGCTGCAGTTTAAGCTTGGCCTATGTGGAAATATGTCATGGCCACTTCCTCTCCGGAGTCCCAGAGGTGCCTCAGGTAGGACCCGGAGTGGGTCATCAAGGCCTGGACTCGATTAAAGAAGAGCATGCCAGGGGCCTCACTGCCAGAACCAGAAAGAAATTAGGGTCTTACGTCAGGGACAGGCAGTGGGAAGTTTCCGGAACTAGGTCCAAAGATTGGAGAGAGCAATAGAGTTGCCCTCTCCCCACTTCCCCACCCCCCATGTTTTCTGAAGGGCCGAAACAGAGCATCTTAATTTGCCTGTGTCCAGAGCCATGGGCTGTCTCAGGGTTGCGGCCCGGCTCTCTGTGGTGGGGGTCGGGAGGTTCCAGCTGTGGCAAGTGGTAAATTGTGGGCAAGAAGCCTGGCAGATTGACTATCTTCTTCCGCATCCCAGGCGAATGACAAAGTCCAGGTCCTCTCCCTGATGGAGCTTGTCCTTGGCGATTTTATTCTTGAGGTCCTTTGTGTCCTTCTCTAGGCCAGTGTCTCCATAGATCGTCTGGAGAAGTACCTGGGAGGGGATGAGTTGGACACATCTGCCATTCGACATGACTGCAATTTTGGTAAATGAATTTGGGAGTTGTTTCCCAAACTTATTCACAGTGCTGGCACCAAAACTTTGATCAAAAGGGAGAGCCAGGGGACTCATCTTGAACCTACATTTATGAATAAGCACACTGCTTCTACGTAAATTATGTTTTTCACTTAGAACAGATGGCTTAGCCAGATTGCTAACAAAGCTAAGCCGGCTGTTCTGAGGATAAGCAAGGAATCCTGCAAAGGATCTAGAGAGCGGAAGTCAGGATGGAGCTGAGCATGTGGACTTGGGAAGGTAGGCTGGAGCGAAGGAAAATGCAGGTTCTGGAAGTTTAAGGGTTGGGGGGCCTCCACAGCCAGAGAGAGCAGTGGGTCTGGAATCCAGGGTGGAAAGTGGCTGGATTTATATATGGAGATGGAATTTATACCAGGAGACAAGCAGACAGAGGGCCTGGGAATGTACACAGAGTGTCTGTAGGTCTGGAATCTGGGTTACCAACAGGCTTGGGACTCTAGACAAGTTGCAGTCCCCTCAGGAGCTTTTGTTTCCTCCTGTTAGTGTGGGAGCCAGCACCTGACACAGGTCATCTGGAGGTCTGCTGGAGGGACACACAGGGCTGAGGAAGGGCAGCCAGGCATGTGCGGACCTGCATCTGACCAAAAGAGGGGCTTTTTTCTCAACAGACAAATGCGTACAGTTTTCTGAGGCCTCCTTTACCTGGGACCAGGATTTGGAAGCCACAATTCGAGAGTGAGTTGCTTTTCTTTTCTTTTTTTTTTTTTTTTTTTTTTTAATTAATTTTATTGGGGTGACAATTGTTAGTAAATTTACATAGATTTCAGGTGTACAATTCTGTATTACATCGTCTATAAATCCCATTGTGTGTTCACCACCCAGAGTCAGTTCTCCTTCCATCACCATATATTTGATCCCCTTTACCCTCATCACCCACCCCCCACCCCCTTACCCTCTGAGTTGCTTTTCTAATCCTGTGACTGGGAAATTCCATGTGCTAGGACAATGGGGAGACGAGCTGTGTGCACATATTCAGTTACATCCTGGTGCAGGCTCAGCCCCTGGAGGGATGAGCGGACAGGGAAGATCCTGAGCCTCCTTGCCCATAACTGTATCTGCCGCCCTACTTTCCTGCTGTGGGACTACGTGCATCCAGCAGAGAACCCATGAAGGCATTTGTTCTCCAGACAGTGGATGGACATAGTGCAGGGTAGGCAGGTGACCTAGGTCTCTGAATATGGTAAAGGATACATACAAGAATCTGAACTCAATTTAAGTTCATTCATTCATTCATTCATTCAAGAATAGTAATCAAGGAGAGTGGAGTTCTTCACCCAGAGTGGACAATGGGAGCTACCTCTATAAGATTTAATTTCAGATCTGGATTTTCACATCTAAACAACCCATTCCTACATCCTTCCCTAGAGGCTACCTCCTCTGCCCTAAGCCAACCCCTTCTTGCCACACTGTTGCATATAATGTGTTTCTCATGCACTTCATGTAACAGCATACCCCTCTCATCCACGGAGCACAGCACACAGAGTACACGAGGACCCGGAGCTGGTAGATCTCTCTTTCTTCACAACTGAGCATACCGTATCATCTCCCTGCTACACCCAAGACTTTCCACCCCTCTCTGCTATTCCTATAGCCTTGAACACGAACTCTGGAGCTTCCCCCAGGATGTGTCAGGCCAGAAGCTCCGCCTCTAAACCCTCCCAACCTGAAAGCCTCTCTTTGCTGAGGGAAGGCTGGACACAGCTCCCACTCTGCTTGTAACAGTCTAGAACAGGTTCAGCTCACTGGGCAGCTTCAAAAAGACTGTGAATGAGCTTCTAATGTTCCTAATGTCCTAGGAACTCAAACACTCGAGCTGGCGCACGGAGTTTCCAGGAGTCTCGCCCAATGTGGACACCACCCCAGCAAGACACAGCCAAATATCCAAGAGCGAGACCAGGAAATCTGTGCTTTCAGCAAGGGTTCCACTGAATGGCTAGTCTCATTGAAGAGCAAAGTTTGAGAAACACTGACCTAGTCCAACCCCATGAGTTTAGACATGAGAGTCCAGAGGACGTGACCTTCCAAGATCACACAGCTCATCAGTGACAAAGTTGGGAGTTGAACTCAGGTCTCCAGGCTCCTACTAGGGTCTTTTTCGATGGTACCATGTTGGTTCTAAGGGGAATTTTCCCAGTGGAAACCCACGTTTCACACAGCTTATAGATGAGTTGGATATGTTAGGGCTCGCTCTCTAGTCAATTAAAGCTAAAACAAAACAAAACAAAACAAAATACACACACACACATTAAAGAAGCACTTTGGAGTCTTGTATATACAAGATAAATTTTCCAGTCTTGAGGGAAAAACCTCCTAATGCCAGACTTCCCCTAGAGAGTCTGAGAAGTGGCTTGAGCTCCTCCTGAATATCTCCTCTTATCTTGTTCAAATACACTTCTCTCTTTCAGCGTGAATCTGGACATTATGCCAGGCCAGTTGGTGGCAGTGGTGGGCACAGTGGGCTCTGGGAAATCCTCCTTGATGTCAGCCATGCTGGGAGAAATGGAAAATGTCCATGGGCACATCACCATCAAGGTGAGAGGGAATGCCAAGGAGAAGACTGACATCTAAATGTGGGCCACTTAGTGCTGCTTTCTCAGGTGGGAGAATGCACTGAGCTCCAGAATCTGGTCACTACTGCTGTCGTGTTGCTGCAGGTAAAAGGTCTTGGAGACATCTGGTAGACTCATAACCTGTAGATTCTTTGCCCTGCCCCACATATATAATAATCAGGCTCTGGGGGCAGAGTCTAAGAATCTGCATTTTGAATGAGCTGCCCAGGTGATTCTCAGATGCATACTCGAGTTTGAAAACTGTTGAATAGAGATGTCTTCCTTTAAAGTATATGCAGTTCTGCTATATCTATATATGTGTTTCTGAAGGCCTCATGTTCTGCAAAATCATGCAATAAAAATAACAGGGCCTGGGGGATAGAGCTAGAAGAGATTATTAAATGTATATAACTTTGTAACCAGGGTACCAACAAAAACAATAACAATAAAAACAGCAGCACTATAAAAGCTCTGCTGGCAATTGCACCCAGCATCACAATTAATTCTGGGCCTCCCACCTCCTCCTGGGAGGGCACTTGCTTCTGGTACAAAAATTTGATGTAGGGTATAGACATCTTCATTAATTATGATTTTTTTTAATAGAGAGGAAATGTTTTTATGCATTTTCATTCGCACTGACATCTTCCCCAGAGAGCTAAATTTAGGAGAAATTATAGGTACTTGGGATCATTTACCCAGCCACTACTTGCCTCCAAAAGAGGCATATCTATCTATGTTTAGCTTTTTTTCCTTGAGGTCTTCATAGATTGCTAAGATTTCTTTTTAATTATGAGAAAGCTTGCCCCTGATTGCTTTACACTGACGTGCTTGCATCATTTTTAAGAACTTCTTCCACATTATACTGACATTATTTACCAATCATGAACGAGCTCATTTGCATCCAACCAACACGCAGTTTAGCAAAGCAGACTGTACAGATTTAACTCTGTCTCCTCATTCCTTTTCGGAAGCTCTTTCTTGCTACCTTATCACTGCGCTCTTCCTCAAACACAGGCATTTGCTGGGCTCCATCTCTCTTTGGACATGATGTGCTTCATGTATCAGCCTGCACCCTAAGTCCAATCTCTTCGTTCTTGCTCCCTGGATGTCATCTATACTATCCCCCCGGTCAGTGGTAGCCCTCTATTGGTCCTAGTAACCTCACTGGGAGCTGACTAGAGCCCTGTTCAAGAAGCTATACGTGCGTTCATCCCCTAATTTTCAGGATCATGGCTAGAAAGTGATAGTGAGAAAAGGGAGACTTTACATGGTGAGTAGCACATTGAGTCTTTCTCTCTGGTTGGTACGATAAACACAAGTCCATTTATAAATATCAGACGTTCAGTCAGCCTGACACACATTTCTTCAAATCTAAGTTTCATCGGTTTCTTTCTGCTCCCGCCACCCCCTCCTTCAACCCTGCATTTCTGGACGTCATGTGGTCTGATCCTTTCCCATGCAGGGCACCATCGCCTATGTCTCGCAACAGTCCTGGATCCAGAATGGCACCATAAAGGACAACATCCTTTTTGGATCAGAACTGGATGAAAAGAGATACCAGCAAGTTCTGGAGGCCTGTGCCCTCCTCCCGGACTTAGAAGTGCTCCCTGGAGGAGACATGGCTGAAATTGGAGAGAAGGTACTTGAGACACCAAGGGCCCTTGAAGGGTAATGGGGTATTGAAGGAAAAAAGTAAGAAGGGTGAAGAAATACATGGGCGTAAAATGGTCGACCAATTTTGCTGGTCATGTTTGGAACAAACACCAGAAAACAAGGGTTTGTACAACATTGTGTGCAAAAACTCAGAAACTTAAAAGTGTGTACCTGGAAGCAAACACAGGAATTATGTAATCTAAAGGAAAAAGGATGAGGCTGAAAGGTTAAGTAACCAGCGACTGGCCCAAGGTTGACATCACAGGTGGAGGGGCAGAGGTGGGACAAGAAGCTAGGTGTCCTGACTCGACTTCTGTATATTACTGAGGGCCAGAGTCAGGTTCTAATAATCTGCTTCCCGCACTTATAGATTTAGTGTGAATTAATTCCTTGTGTTATAAAATGTCTTTCTTAAAAATAGATTTTTTTAAAAAAATTAAAGTTTATTGGGGTGACAACTGTTAGTCAAGTTACATAGGTTTCAGGTGTACAATTCTGTAATACATTATCTATATCTCACATTGTGTGTTCACCACCCAGAGTCAGTTCTCCTTCCATCACCATATAAAAAAATAGATTTTTAATGACTATGGTATATTTTATCCATTATATGGATAGAGCATAATTTGTTTAGAAAGTCCTGATTGTTACATGTTTAGGACGTTTTCATCTTCCTTCCTGTTAAAAAACAAAAATCAACTCAATAAATGTGAAGATCTGATTGGCTTTATTGATTCATGAATGAGGCAGCGTCCCACTTAGCAACTAGACTGGTGTTCCAAGAGTTGTACAAAATGGAAGGATTTTATAGAAAAAAATGGGGTGGGGGTCGGGGAAAGGAAGCTATTACTGAAAGAAAAGAAAATATTCATTTTGGACCCAGACTTTTTTTTTTTGAGGGGAAGAGGATGAGAAGGGTTTTCTTTTTGTTGTTGTTTATCATGCAGATTGCCTCTTCTTTCCATAGAAGGGGGGATAGTGAGGGCACACATGACAGATTACCTCATTGGTGTTGATCAGACAGCTTCACACTGGTTGATTAACATTATGTTTCTGGGAGAGGTTGAAACAGCAATTAACTCAGGTATTAAATCCAGAGATGCCATTTTGGGCCTATGGTCTTTTGTTTGACACTCCCCATTACTAAAATTGCCTATAGCAGTCTTTGAGCACAAGGATCTTGAAATGTTAGGAGACTAGTGAAGATACAGCTCTAGGGTGATTTTGTTCATTAATTCAGCACACATGTATTGAGTACCTATGTGACAGACACTATTTTCAGTGCTGGAGCTGCATCCATGAACAAAATAGGAAAAATTTGCCCTGGCATAGCTCTACCTTTTCATGGAACAGGAAGCAACAAAAATAATAAATAAGTAAGTGATATGATAGACGATGGTAAGTTGAGCCCACCATTAATTTTGGAGCCTAAAATGATTTATTTGAATCAAAGTTGTTTATGTATGTAAAAGGACTTGTAAGATTTTTAAGTCCTTGGTACCGTATTGAGGCAAATAGCTTCCTTATCCCTCCTCAATTGCCTCTGTGAAGGTAAGACGAAGCAGCAGTGCTCAATAGAAATTATTTTCTTCTTCAGGGTATAAATCTCAGTGGGGGTCAGAAGCAGCGGATCAGCCTGGCCAGAGCTACCTATCAAAATTCAGATATCTACATTCTGGATGACCCCCTGTCTGCTGTAGATGCTCATGTGGGAAGACATATTTTCAATAAGGTCTTGGGTCCCAACGGCCTATTGAAAGGCAAGGTAAGAAATCATTTAAAGTGACAAAGACATGCGGTATGTGTGGGAGGGAGGAGGGCACACATCTTCTAGAACAGCTGCTGTCCCAAAGCAGATTTCCTTATTTACCTGCCCCCTAGGCTACTGTAGAGAAACAGGGTCAGTCTGGTCTCCCAGGAAATGACCCCGTGAGGGCTCCCCCCTTGAGGTCATGGCTTATGCTGGAAATGGCTAATTTGGGCCTTATTCTGTGGCTCAGACATTGAGGCTTTTTAGGAAAATTGATTATGATAAAAAGTAGAAGACTTTGAGACCTGTCTTCAGTTCCTGGCACAGAGCTCCTCCTAACCCTTGGAATTTCTTGAGTGATACTAGGAGTGT
Source organism: Rhinolophus hipposideros (assembly GCF_964194185.1). Lineage (NCBI taxonomy): Eukaryota > Metazoa > Chordata > Mammalia > Chiroptera > Rhinolophidae > Rhinolophus > Rhinolophus hipposideros. Next base: position 24,489,599 of record NC_138061.1, on the reverse strand, counting down.
CTCTTGTTATTCAGAATGAGCCCCTTTAGATCGTACTGGAGTCTATGCTGACGAGTAATTTAGAATGGAACCCCTAAAGAACCTCAGGATGAGGCTGTTCCCCAGAAAAACCAAGTGATGGGAGGGTTGGAACTTTCAGCCCCATCCACTGTGTGGGGAGGAGAGAAGGACCTGGAGACTGGGTTATAAAAATTCTTGAGCAATGGGATTCAGAGAGTTTCTGGGTCGGGGAACACATCAAGATGTTGGGAGGGTGGTACACCTGGTGAGAGCATGGAAATGCCACATACACACTCCGTACCCCCATACCTTGCCCAATGCATCTCTTCCACTGGACTTTTTTTGAGTTTCATCCTTTAAATAAACTGATAAATGTAAGTAAAGTGTTTTCCTGAGATCTATGAGCCATTCTAGCAAATTATCAGACCTAAGGAGGGGGTCTGTGGGAATCCCCAATTTATAGCTAGTTGGTCAGAAGTATGGGTGGCTCAAGACATGTGACTGGCATCTGAAGTCGGGACAGTCTTGTGGGACAGAGCACTTAAATTGTGGGACTTGTGCTAATCCCGGGAGTTAGTGTCAGAATTGAATTGAATTATTGAACACCCAGCTGGAGTCAGAGAGCTGGCTGGTGTCAGAAAATATCCCAGAGGTCCCCACAGCACAGCTTGCTGGTGGGACAGAGGTCATCCTGCAGGGATTAGAGCTACGCTCTAAGAAGGCACTTTCCTGGAACCCTTGCAGGATGTAGGAACACTGTGCCTGGAAAGGATGACTCAACCTAAGCATGGATATAAAGCTAACGTTGTTTGAGTATTCATTATGTCCTAGGCCTGTGCTAAGCGTTTGGACTGCGTTGTCTCATTTGATTCTCACATGGCCACTCTGAGATAGATAGTACAGGTAAAGTGTCCAAAGCAAGTCACTAGAGCTGGTTGTAAGTGGAGACCGGAGACCGAACTTTTCTTACCATGGGCAAGATAGCACATTTGTCCTGACACAGTGGGCCAAATGGAGAGGGGCTGACAGAGCCCCTTGAGGGTTTGAAGACGCTCCTCACCAGCAGCAAGTGTAGAGTGGGGGCCATCAATAACATCTCCCTCAACTCTGGGCAGCTAGACTCCATCTGTATTTGGCCGGGTCCCTTCGAGATTTCTTGAATGTTGCCAGTCAAAGGATGGCAGCGTTGACCGGGCTGCTGTCCTTCTGAGGTCCTTTGCTTCTCTATTGGATCCGTGAGTCAACAGGAGCTCCCTCTCCCTCTTATTTCTAGTCCTGGTTTTTGTCCTTAAGACTTCTTGGCTCTATTCATTCACGAACTGAACATGACCTGGTTCGTTACAAAGACTGGGTGTGTGGAGATGAAAAGGTCTGGTCCCGGCTCTCAAGGAACTTACAATCTGATGGGAAGACACACAGAAAAGCAAGCAATGATATTATAATACAAGAATTATTTTAATGGCAGTCTGTATAAACTACAGTGGAAACATTGGAGGAAGACCTACATCTTGCTGGGGACTCAGGAAAGGCTCCCAGAAGAGCTGGCTTTGAGCTGCAACTTGAAGGATGAGCGTCTCCTGGGTCTTCCAGAGAAGGGGGACCTAGTGTCCGCAGGGATGCGAAGTAGAGACAGAGGCAATGGGCTTGGGTTATCTCTCTAGAGGCCCTTCTCAACCCCACGGCCCATATGGGCGCCTCGTTACTGGTGTAGGAGTGATTGTCTTTCGTTGAGTGGAGACCCTGTTTCAGCAGTCAATGTGCTTCATCAATAGACAGGAATACAAGGAACGTCGAGTCTCCACATGAAGGAGGACCTGGGGCAAAAGATAGAGTTTTTTGCTCCACAGTATCGCAAACATGCGGAAAGAATCTGGGCAGTTCTTGTTAGCTCCGTTGATTAACTGGTTAGGAAATAGGCAGTTAGTTAGCTAGTTATTTAATTAGTTATGTATGCATCAGTTAGATTGATAGGCCTGGATCTGAGGTGACATTCCTAAGCCCAACTCCTGGCTACCCAGGAAGCTGGAGGACAGCGTGTGTAGTGCAAACTTCATTGTTACTATAAAATATAACTGTGAGTATATCCACAATGACAGAAGTCTCATCTTACACATGGGTCAGGTTTTAGGATGAGGTGCTGGGAAGGAAAGAGGAAGTAAAAGAGCCCAAAGGGTCAGGGCCACATTTTGAAGCAAAGCTCCACAGTGAATTGAAGTGTCTGTTTTTCCTTTTTTTAGAGTAGGACAAAGAAGGTGGAGGAGACAGGGTCATCTGCACAACTTACTGTTATTTTTACAGACTCGACTGTTGGTTACACATAGCATTCACTTTCTTCCCCAAGTGGATGAGATTGTGGTTCTGGAGAACGGCACCATCTTGGAGAAGGGATCCTACAGCTCTCTGCTGGCCAAGAAGGGATCATTTGCTAAGAATCTGAAGACATTTATGAAACAGGAGGGTCCTGAAGAAGAAGCCACAAGTATGTAAGGAGGATTGGAACAGGCTAGAATGTGGGTATGGGAAGGGGTGGGAGTGGCAAACTGATGTCTACCTTCTGAACTGTTCAGGTCATTGAAAGTGAGTGACCCAGAGATGCAAAATCTGCTCTTTCTGTGTTTTGTGTCTCTGTTAAGACACACAAACATAGAAACACTATGCCCGAGCCGAGCTGGAGGCTCATCCTTCTGATCCGGTCTCTGCCATGCCATCAAAGGACACTCTGCAGAAGGGTATGACTGGAGGTTTGGGGTGATTAGCCCTTGTGGAAGAAACACCAGTGGCATGAGGGGCCCCCTTTTAGGGACGCCCTGCTTCTACTGATTTAAGTGAGACATCCCATCCCACCTACCGTAAATCCACTAAAACCACCTCCTGGACAGCTTTGTAGGCTGGGACTAACAGTGCACTGCTGAATTCTTGATCAGCCCTAACAAAGGGATCTTGACGAATATACCAAAACCACTGCGTGTTTTGAACCAGAAAAAGTCATGGCAGCTGCATAGTGTCACCGGACACCACAGGAATAGCCCCTAACACCACCACCACTGGGGTCACTGATTAGCTCCAGTCAGCAATGGAGCCCTGTTCCCTGGGGTCCTTCCCCAGACCCTTCAGGAGTCCTGTGCATAGTTGGGGGCAGCAGCCCCCAGCAGGAGGGCAGGGCTGAGAAAGCAGGATCTGGACGTGCAGAGCCATTCCAGCATTCAGCCGAAGAGGGAGTAGCTAGAGCCTGCAAGTGGCAGCATATGCAGGCTTGAGGTCAGGACATGGGGTGGATAAACCACCCTGGGAGCACAAGGGAAGGAAAGGAAAGCCCGGGACGTCTGTAAGTGTTGAGAACAGGATGGTGTGGGTGACAGGGATCAAAAGCCAGCCTAGGAGAATGGGGTAGGGGCACCAGGAAGCAGCAGAAAGGAGCTTTCTGTCAGCCTGTCAGTGCTCCAGGGAAAACAAAAGCACCCCTGGGGAGCGAAGGCCCACACCACGGGCTGCAGCCCTCTGTGCTACTGTTCAGTCATCCACATCAGCGTGACCAGGACAGTGTTATTACGCTGATTCTAAATGTTTTCAGTTTTGTTTTTGTTTTCTGATTTGCCTGAATCTGAGTTTCAAGATTCTGTTATAAACCCACATGGGTGGACAGCCTCTTTGAAGTATCCTATCTTTTATGTACAAAGGACAGTTTGCAAAATAGCTCATTAAGCCCATGTTCTGGTAAACACTGATAGGCAATTTCTTTTTTATTTTTATTTTTTATTGGGGAATATTGGGGGAACAGTGTGTTTTCCCAGGGCCCATCAGCTCCAAGTCGCTGTCCTTCAGTCCAGTTGTACTGAGCGCAGCTCAACTCCAAGTTCAGTCGCTGTTTTCAATATTTAGTTGCAGGGGTGCAGCCGATTGTGGGAATTGAACCAGCAACCTTGTTGTTAAGAGCTGGTGCTCTAACCAACTGAGCCATCCGGCCTCCCCTGATAGGCAATTTCTGAGCCGTTGTATAAGCCCCAGTGCCTGGCATGCTATTGTATTGGTTCTGGAACTCGAGGGACAGACCATGAGATGGTAGAATGAGGGGAAGGGAGGAGGGCAAGGTGACTTGGGTTTGTACTGAATCTGTGTATTAGCTTCCTAATTAGCTGCTGTAACAAAGTACTACAAACTGGGTGGCTTAAACAACAGAAATTTCTTGTCTCACAGTTCTGAAGTCCAAAATCAAGGTGTGGGCAGGGTTAGCTCCGTCTGCAGGCTCTGAAGGAAGTATCTGCTCCAGGCTTCTCTCCTAGCTTCTGGTGGTTGGCTGGCAATCTTGGGCATTCTTGGCTAGTAGACATATCCCAGCAGTCTCTGCCTTCATCTTCACATGATGTACCTCATTGTGTGCATTTCTGTGTCCTAATTTTCCCTTTTTTATAAGAACATCAGATATACTGGATCAGGGGTCCATTCTACTCCAGTCTGTCTCGTCTTCACTAATGACGTCTGTAATGACCCTATTTCCAAATCAAGTTACAATCTGAAGTAGTGGGGATTAGAATTTTGGAGGGATACAATTCAATCTGTAACATCTAACCTCTGGCACCCCAAAATTCATGTCTTTCTCTTGTACTCATAGTAGAATTTCTAGAGTAAAAGATTCCCACCCGTGTGTACATTTGGGATCTCTTGCTGAGGCCAGCAAGATTAGAAAAGGCTTCTCTCTCCTGGTTCACAGGGCTCTAGGCAGCTATCTCCCTAACCTTTCATGTGTCTCCTAGTCAATGAAGATAGTGAAGAAGACGATGTCTATGGGCTTGTGCCCAGTGTGGAGGAAATCCCTGAGGATGTCGTCTCCTTGACCCTGGAAAGAGAGAATAGCCTTCGTCGAACACTTAGCCACAGGTTCGTCATCTGTTCAGCTGGCAGATCTCAGCACTTCCATGTTTCCACTTGGTCGGTCTCTTTTTCTATGTGGGCTTTTCCAGAGGTAGTGGACACCATGAACACTCCTAGCTCTTCCTTTGTTTCCTTCTATGAGGAGGAGGGTTGCAGTGGTGTATTTCCCCCAAGGCCATCTGCTCTGAAGTGCACTTTGATGCAAGCAGAGCAACTGTGACATCTGCTTGCAAGAAGGCCCTTGGATTCACCTACATGCTCAGGAAAGCTTTTCCCCTCTCAATCTCTCAGATCTAGGTCCAATAGCAGGCATCTGAAGTCCCTAAAAAACTCCTTGAAAACAAAGAATGTGAATACCCTGAAGGAGAAAGAAGAACTAGTGAAAGGACAAACACTAATTAAGAAGGAATTCATACAAACTGGAAAGGTGAATACCACAAAAAAAGTACCATTAGAGATGATATATGGCTTGGGATCCCAACATTTTAAAGTTTGATGACTTGAATACTTATCTACAGGAGGGTTATGTCTATGCTTGCTTTGCCAATCTTTAAATTCATCATTGAAATTTTGATAGAGACTCTGGGCTTTCTATTAAATCATATTTCCATGAAGTATGACCTGTTTCCTGTGAATATACTCATTGCACACTTCCTGAGTGTTTGATTCCATTCTGATATATGGAGCAAACAACAAAACTACTTTGAGATGCAGTTCTGGGAGCCAGAGAACACTGATATATCAATTCCGAGTACACAATTCAAATTAATGAAACTTAAAACCAAGGCCTTAATTTAAATCTAAATTATTATAATAAAACAAATGCCGAGGTCAACAGTATCACCCTATCTTTCCCACTCTATTTTTCTATTTTCCCTTCTTAATGACATCTAGAAGCTCATTAACAATCTGATGATATTTACCTTGCATTGTATTTCAGCATTGATTATTATCCTGAACCAAGGCAGACATGATAACCACAAACTACCAAATTTTGCTACCCAAAATCCATTTTTGCAGGGAACTTCATTCCCTCTTGCGATTGGTATTCTAGGTAATTCCTCACCAAAAACCATTAGGAATTCTACTAACATTGAGGTGGGCGCTTTGCAGGTGAAGTTCTCCATCTACATGAAATACCTACAAGCAGTAGGATGGTATTCAATTTTCTTCATCATCTTAGCCTATGTAATCAACTCTGTGGCTTTGATTGGATCCAACCTCTGGCTCAGTGCTTGGACCAATGACTCTAAAACCTTCAATGGCACCAACTATCCAGCCTCTCAGAGGGACATGAGAGTTGGCGTCTATGGAGCTCTGGGATTAGTGCAAGGTACGTCTGATGGCTGTGACAGCCATTTTTTATAGCATCTGTCCGGTCCCGGTACTTTGCCTGGACGCTGGGAAGAAATTGACATTTTGTCCTTGGCACAAGACTTCAGGTGATCCCTGGGCATGGTGCTGACTAAACTGGTTCCATTTCTAGGTATATTTGTGCTCATAGCAAATCTCTGGAGTGCCTATGGTTTCACGCATGCAGCAAACATCCTTCACAAGCAACTGCTGAGCAATATCCTTCGAGCACCCATGAGTTTTTTTGACACAACACCCATAGGCCGGATTGTGAACAGGTTTGCTGGTGTAAGTATCCTAAGGGCTATAAGATGTTGTGTTTATATGCTGACAGGGAAAGAATTCTAATTTCTCCTTGGTCAACTCTGTGTAGTTCCAGTTCTTTTCTTCACTTAGAGTGCAAATGTTTCTTGAGTACCTTGTGTGAGGTCTCAAGGAGCCTGGGGATACAGGGATGAACAATTGTGGCCCTTTAAGTAGTTCATCATCTAGTGAGTGACACAGCCAAGGAAATAAAGGATTATAATAGAATACAGTAAAACCAAAATAACAATGATGTGTACAGTGGTGTTCAGAAAGTACAAAAGAGTGACAGAGAAAAGAGGTATTATCTCAGTCTGGGTGACAGAAGGTAGGAAATGTCAGAAAATGTGACATGAGTTAAGTTATAGAAGTTAGTCAGGGAGATGGTTGGGGTAGGGAGTGGGTGGGTCGCAGTAGAAGCAGGATGAGAAGAATTATTCTGCAGAGGGAAAAAACAAAAGTAACAGTACGATCACTGGGTGTAACATAAATAAAAGGGATAGCAGGATAATCCTTTGCTTGGTCTGTGCCTCCGTTCCTGAAACCTCCATCTTTGATGCTTTAAGACTAAGTAAATTAGGTCCAGATTATGGAAGAGAGCCACCTGTTATTTTAATAAGGTTCTAAAACATGGTATCCACCTACTGATGTTCCTAGAACCCTTATCAGTCATTCACTCATTCAGTCAGTCAACGACACTTATTAGCATCTCCTATGAGCCTTAAGAACTGTACTAGCCATTAGGATGCTCAATAAATGTTAAGATTATAGATGGCCGGCTCTCTTCCATGGGCCAGACTGAACTTATTGATTCTTAATGCATATGAGATGGAAATTTCAGGAACAGAGGCAGAAACCAGGCAATTCTAAGTAATATTCAACTATTACCAGCACAGTTTCCATTCCTCTATAGAAGAAGGCACACACATTTTTAAATGTCTGAGCAGCTCTGGACACTTAATTGGTCCTGGAGCAGACGCAGAAAGGCTAGCTAACAGTTCACAGCCAGGTCCTGGGGACATAGTGACTGTTCTATAGTGGGCAGATGACTGGTCCCTATTTTTAATTTCCTCTGGGACAAAACTAGTGGGCATGATGTGATTAGAGACAACTTCAGTAGACTCTCTGCTCTTTAATAGAACTTTACAAAGCACACCATTTTGGATGGAGAGATTTTTCACAGGAATTTTGAAAAGATTGCAAAGATTGCAACTCTTTTTTGATATTGTAATATAGAATTCATCTTCTGAAAAAGAGAACACAGAAATCTTTCTGTGAGTTACTTAGGCAGCAGTCATATTGTGCTAACTGCTTTTTCATGAAAAAGGAAACTGTCATGAAATTACATAGTGAGTTTTGTGGGGAACGTGGCTGAGGCCCATAAAGGAGAGTTTGATCTCGCTCCCTCCAGAACAGATGGCTGAGCCCTTAAGAGGAGATTAAAGAGTAGGTGGAAGACAGAAAGACGGAGAATCTGTGCCAAGTAAGGGTCAAAAGTAATATACATAGAACTGATAGCTGGTGAGGATTTCTTTTTTCTTCTAATCCTGAAAATATTATTTGCATTCTGATGTGACATTGGGAAGGGTACATTGGACTCAGGAGTCATCCACTCTTCAGGGCTCTCTTGGGAAACTGTTATCCCTTACCTACTTTGGAACACTCCAGAGATAGTCACATATTCCTAATCCTAGAATCAACTTAATCTAAGAAATATAGGCAAGGGAAACCCAAAATATAAGCCAGGTTTTCTGTGTATACTAAACCAACCATCCATCCATCCATCCATCCATCCATCCATCCATCCATCCATTCATCCATTTGCTTTCGTATTCATTTGTTCAACACGACATGAAGGCAATATGGTAGTAAGACCCATCCATCATCTCTGGGTTCTTCGGTTAGGACACTAGCCAGGCAGGGATCACATTTAATCTATACCTCCCTCTCCTCTTGAAGCTCTGTGCTTGGCAGAAGAAACAATTTCCTAGTTAGAGAATGGTTCTTCTGTCAAAGGTGGGCAACAGGGCTTCTTGACTGGAGACTCCAAACAAATGTTTATTGAATGTGTTATATGCCAGGTTCTGTTCTAGGTACTCAGTGGAATCAGGACCTGTGTAAAGTTAGAATAATTGAATTGGCTATAGGAGAATTTACCTTGTAAGGCTCTATTAGCTTACAGGGTTATGAATGCTTTAATAAACTTGACAAATGGGAATTTCACTGAAAAGAGTACAAACCTTTGCCAAGCCTATTACCATAAAGGTGAAGGATGACTGCCATGTCTGTTTACAGGGATTTAGAAAGATGAAGAAATTACAAAAATGAGATTGGTTTGGGGATGAATAGAATATTGCAAATGACTGTCATGAAATGATTAAATGAAGGAGTCGCTGGGAACCCAGAATGGAAGAAATTTCCTGCTGGACTCAGGAAGATGTGAAATGTCATAAGCATTCCTTGGTATACCATCTCTTGTGATTATGTGCTCCTAGGACATTTCCACGGTGGATGACACCCTCCCCATGTCCTTGCGCAGCTGGATTTTGTGCTTCCTGGGGATCATCAGTATCCTTATCATGATCTGCACTGCCACTCCAGCCTTCATCATCGTCATCATCCCTCTGGGCATCATTTATGTGTCTGTTCAGGTGGGTTTGGAAATGGCTAGGTCTCCTTTCCTCTCAGCTTATAGAAGCCCAGGCTCCTTCCCTAGTATCTGCTCTTTGGTTTATTGCTGGTCACTTGTTCCGTTCCAGCATCTTTGTCGTTCAGCCACGTAGTGATACACGGAGGAGTCCTTAGGCGACTGTCTCAAGCTGAAGTGTCAGCACCCATGGGTGTATGAGTCATAGAAAATTCACCTTCACTGTTGCCTCCCTGGAAGCTTAAGTGGGGCATATTTATATTTAGAGCCAAGACTACTTTGAGGTTGCCTCTGGACAAAGTCTTGAAGCTCTGTGAGCCCCACACACGAATGGTTAGGTCATCGGTTACTTCTAGAAGAGTCATGCTCTATGGCTGCTTCCTTGGTTGGCTTAGGCTTTCCTACTTGGAGATGTCTCTCAGCAGGAGCTGGATCTCTTTCCACTTCAGGGAAGTTCTTGTTTCACTGGGGTGTCTTTGGGTGTCTTTCTAATGTGTTTGTGAGGGAACAGGTAGTTTGAAAGCCACGCCTCACAGGAAAACTGGAGCAAGTGGAAAGGACTCCATGCCCTTATTCAAAACTGATGAGGGAAGGGAAGCTGTGGAGAGAACTCTTGTCCTACCAGTTAGTTACCTTTGGGATGAACTGTTCACCTCAGGAAAACAATTCTGACCTTGTAGTCAAGAGCAGCCTGTGGCCTGTGGAAAGGGGACACCTTCTGGTGCTTGTATTGAGTTCCTCCTCAGGTACATTGTCATCTTGGCTGATAGTAATAGCCTTTTAACTGTTAATAACACTAACAAATAAGAAGCTGGATCTTTGAGAAAACTTCCAGGTATAACATTTTGAATTCTGACCTTCAAGTGCCCAGCTCTTCCCTGGTTTCCTCATGGAATCTAGTCGCACCACTGACCCATCCCTCCGAACCTCACCCTTCTGCCCTCAGAAAGTTGGCCTGCACTCTATTACTTCCAGTTCTGGTTCTTAGACCCTCACCATTCCACAAACTTCCAGAACTATCTTTACCTCCACACATCATCGAGGCAGAGTTTTGGTCTCTTACTTGTCTATCCAGTTTTTATCCAAACCTCAGCATACCTTTCGCTGGTCATTTCCTGCCAGTATCCACTTTCCACACCCCTTGGGTCCCAGCTGCATTTACAAAATCCTTTTGGAGACCATTTTTCTAATGACCACAAAAACTCTCCTTTAGACAATATATAGGGATTCTTGGGGAGAATGTGGGTTAGGCTGACAAAACTCCTTATGCGGTTTAGAAATTCAAACCTCTAAGGCTCTGGTATAGACCCCTCATTTTCATCATCCTCTGTTCCCCACCAAGCTCAGATCGTCCCCCCATCCCCTTCCTCTGGGCCTCTCTCATCATTCCTGCAGCCAGAGGTGAGACTGGAGGCTTCTATCCTGTTCAGATGTGGGCTGTGGCCATCAAAGTGAAGAACCCTGGGTCATGGGCACAAAGGAAGAGGTATGGCATACGCAACATGGTTGTGGGACTAACTGACTCTTTACTTTTGGGGTCCAGATATTTTATGTGGCTACTTCCCGCCAGCTGAGACGTCTGGACTCTGTCACCAGGTCCCCACTCTACTCTTTCTTCAGTGAGACAGTGTCAGGTTTGCCTGTCATCCGTGCCTTTCAGCACCAGCAGCGATTTCTAAAACACAGTGAGGTACTGATTGACACTAACCAGAAATGTGTCTTTTCCTGGATTATCTCGAACAGGTGAGGCTTCCCTGGGTATTCCCCAAATGTGTGTTTTGGGGTCCTGCATATTTAACATTAACTATGGGAGAGCAGGCACGGCCAGCAAGTCACTCTGGCCAAACACATGTAAGTAGAGAGAAGAAAGGATGAGCTTTGGAACCAGAAACTGGGTCCCTGTATCTGCTCTGCCATTTACCAAACTGGGTGAGCTGCTTTCACCTCTCTAAGGAAAATCTCATTTTCTTTGTTTTCATAATGGCTGGTATAAAATCCATCTCAGGCTGATGGTACAAATCAAAGGACATCTGTGAGCATTTTGTAACCCACGTGCTGCACGCGTGTTGGGTGAACTGGACATTCTCTGTTTGTTTCCCTGAGAATGGATACATGATTCTCTACAGGCAGGACAACTCTTTGTAGGGTGGCAAAGAAAGCAGAGTTTGGAGGGAGGAGAGCTGGGAATTTTCAGGTAAAGCCAATGATGACAGAAACGGAAAGCTCACATCCTGTGAGGTGAGATTCTTCATTCCTCCATCATCACTAGACCCTGGCAAGAAGTGGTATGTCCTTGAAAGAGGAAGGCCTTGCAGAAGAAGTGAAACTTCTTGAGTGGCTTCCACATTGTTTTGAGGTATTAAGGGCAGGCTAAAGATGCTCAGTGTGATTTGGAGAGGTCAGGAATTGCATTGTGAAGATATTTTATTTCTTAGGTACTTCCCCAAGAACAAAACAGGCATATAAGTCAATCTTATCGGACCCTCATTGTAAATATGTATCATATTTATTTGTACACATGCTAGAATTATTGGTGCAAATTTATTTCAATACATTTTATTTGGGAAAGTCAATTTTTATAAACAATGTCTATCTAGATCCAATTCAGTTCTCTACAAAGCCCCAACATATCTTCCTGTGATCAACTTGCACCTAACTTCCCTCCCCCTCCATCTTCTTCTCTACCTTTTTAAAATCATGAAATCAGACAGGATACATTGAACCTTGTTACGGTGCTTACTTTCTCACCTTACATATGGATTTCTATGGCATATTTCCCCTGCCTAATTGAAAGAAATCACTTGGAACACTTGTTAAAAATGCAGGTTCCTAAACCCCAACCTAAGCCCCCGGAGTCAGACTCTCCTGGGCAAAGAGTCCAGAGATTTTTTTTTTTTTGCATGAATTTGTTTATGTTTAACAATTGCCCCCAGTTGATTCTTATGATTTGGCAAGTTTGGGAGACATTAAACCATAGGATTCTGTTAGTTTAGCAAACTCCTCTAGTGTCTTTAAAATGTAATTTCTTTTCCAAAATCCAACTTAAAAGACTTCAGGAGCACATGGTACAGTCAAATCCAGCCCTCTGAGAATGTTCTATAAATACGCAGGTTGCTGGGTAAGGTAAGGAAGTGAGTACCTCTCAGTGACACCTCTCTCTCTGATTCTATCGCCCTGTAGGTGGCTTGCAATTCGTCTGGAGCTGGTTGGAAACCTGATTGTTTTCTTTTCATCCTTGATGATGGTTATTTACAGAGATACCATCAGTGGGGACACCGTGGGCTTTGTTCTGTCCAATGCGCTCAGCGTGAGTCTGATGGTTGGGAGTTTGGTTAAGTGAATGCACTTATTCTTAAGTTAAGTCTAGAATCTACCTTGGAATTCATGTTCTTGATTCTTTTCTAGATTCAGAGGTGCTACAAGAGACTGAAGTTCAAACCCTGGTTCTATCTCTTACTAATTGTGTAACCCGTGGACATGTTCCTTACCCTTTCTAAATAGGTACCACTATCATCTGGAAAAGTGGACATAAATTTTGTTGCCCTTGGGAGTTAAGAGAGCAAGTTCATATGATTCCATCTAGTAGTTCCCTGTCTCTTTGCCTCTTTGCTTGATTCTAGTCAAAAGAGAATACATTAGTTTGTTTTCCATAACATAACAGTAAGCAGAAAGTCTTTTGAACATATAACTCGTAGGTTCATTTTTCATAGGTCACAGAATCATTAAAGTTCTTTCTAGTAAAGAACACAGAGGCCAATAAAACTATAATGCATCCGCAGCATGACAAGAGGATAAATGTTAGACTTTATTTCTCAGCACCTAAGACAGTGGCTGGCACTACAGTCGTTGTTCAACAAATGACACTCGTTGAATGAGTCATTTGGCCTCTCACGGTGTCTTTTTGAACAAATATATTGGAGGTTTGCAGAGCTACCAGCACACACTGTATGGTACTGTCTGCAGTAACAGTTAGTGAGGAGCACGACGATCTTGGTGGGCATCCAGAAGGACTCTGCTGTCCACCGGAATCACTCAGTGCCTTGTGTCAGGGCCCCTCGGTCCCCCCATTTCTAGGCTTATTAACCTACGGCAGATGGGCAAAGACAGAGCTATTAGACTGAACCAAAACAAAAACAATTTCATGGGGTTCAACCGACACAAAGTGGTTACTCTTAGTCCCCACGATATTGCGTTCTCCTTCTCTCTAACCAACATTTGCTCACAAAAACTCCCTGGTTTGAGTCTTCTGCTGAAAGAAGCTTGCCTGTGAGTAATCCACAGATTCCCTGGGCTCCAGACAGGCCCGGATCATGAGAACCCTCTTTCTCTTGGTTAGATGCATCTTTGTAACAGCAGGAAGGCACCTAGAGTTTATCTGGGTAAAGAAAGAAAGGGTCCATGTGGATGTCCCTTCTTCAGGGCTGAGTTCTCAACCGAGCTGTTGTTAACTGAGAGCAGAGAGAAGAGACAGCTCTTTGGAAGGCCTTTTCCTACTTTGTGTCTTCTTATGCTTTCCCTGTATGTAGAATGCCACCCACCACCCTTTCCACAAAGAACACTAGGCTTACAGGCATGGGAGTTCTGTTCCCATTCCACCAACTGGCAGCCTCTTCCATCCCAGCTTTAGCCCCAGGCCACCCCAAGCTCACATTGCCTGGCATATGAGCACAGCACAGTTGAACACTTAGTTGGTCTCCAGCCATTTGATGCACTGGTCTCATTTCCTCCCTCAAGGAGGTGAAGATTGTCACTTGTACTTTCCTTGCTTTCTCATAGAGTTCGGCATAGTGCGAAGTACAAAGTAGGCACCAGATTGAACTCTTGGTTTCATTAGTTGCATTGGTTTCTGAGCCTGAGATGATCTTTGGTTTTCTGGTTTTACTGTAGATCACACAAACCCTGAACTGGCTAGTGAGGATGACATCAGAAATCGAGACCAACATTGTGGCTGTTGAGCGAATAAATGAGTACATAAACGTGGAAAATGAGGTAAGGAGGAATTAGAGGAAACCAGGAACAAGGCAAAAAAAATTTACCCCTTGAGAGAGAATCTTCCCCTTGTCTAGAGATTACATGTGGGGTTATAAAGGTTCTCCTGAAGTGTCCCTTGCTCTAACTCAAAGGACCTAATTTCTTGAAACTTAGAATAAGACACGGTTTGGGGAAAGTCAGGTCTTAGAATGCACCAGGTTTAATGGTGGCTTCATTCTGGAGGTCCACTGAACAGCCTCGTGAGACAGAGTTTCTTTCATTGAATAGGGTGGGAACCTCCGGAAGTCCTAGTCTAGTTCAGTCTATTCAATGCAGCTGCCCACAGGTGGCTGGGACACGGCTAACCTCCTCCTGCTCTGCAACATGAGTCCCATGGGGTCTGTTCAGCGAGATGACTCCATGTAAAGCACTTCTCCTCCTGTTTCCTTGCCAGGCACCCTGGGTGACTGATAAGAGGCCTCCGGCAGGTTGGCCCAGCAAAGGGGAGATCCAGTTTAACAACTACCAAGTACGGTACCGTCCTGAGCTGGATCTGGTACTGAAAGGGATCACTTGTGATATCAGGAGCTCAGAGAAGGTAGGTGGAGCTGAAGAAAGGCCTGGATGCGAGTCCTTGTGGTCAGAGGACTGTTGGACACAGAGGTGCTGAGCCGCTGGGCTCTGGGCTTTCATCTCTCAGATGGAGGGAGAGGGGCAGGGCACTTCCTCCGCTGGGGAGGTGTAGGGACATAGGGCTACCACTAGAGGGCAGGATATCAACATAGCATCAAACAGACTTACAGGGCTGTAAGGGCTTTTCTGCTCAGCCCTGCGCTGCTACCTCTGGCTGGCATCACTTCTCCTGAGGCTGACCAGGGCTCATTTCCTGTAAATGCCAGGCCTTGTAGAGAGCAAGTGAGGAAGCAGCTGGCCTGCAGGGGACCTGGTGACAACAGCAGTGTGGGGGTTCACCCTGCAGCCAGAATGACACAGTTCTCGTTCTGGTCTGTCTGCAAAGTCCTGCACCCTCCTATGGTGTTCTTGTTCTCCAGTGGACTTGGGGGTCTGACGCAGGACCCCACAAATGCGTGGATAAGGAAGCTTGTCAGGGTCTGGTTCTTACGTGATGGCAGGCCTGAGTCTTCCCTTCTCCTCACTTCTAGTCAAGGATTTCTTTTAAAAATCTATCATTTCCAATCATGACAGTAACAGCCTCTGATATGTCCATTTCCACCAGTCACTGGAGTTCTCAGCAAGCAACAGTTTAGGAGGTGGGATGGGAAGACCATTTTCTTCTGCCATCTGGGCTTGTTTATTCCCCACCAAAACCGAAAGCAGTTTAACATCTTAGAGATGAAGTGGCCTATCACCGTCTCTTTCCACCTGTGATTACTACTGCCGCAGGCTAAATTTGTATCCACCGAGCATTACCGGGTGAACTAACCTGCCAAGCAATTCTTTACAGATTGGCGTGGTGGGCAGGACAGGCGCTGGGAAGTCATCCCTGACAAACAGCCTCTTCAGGATCCTAGAGGCTGCCGGTGGCCAGATCACCATTGATGGTGTAGATATTGCTTCCATTGGGCTCCACGACCTCCGAGAGAAACTCACCATCATCCCCCAGGTGAGCTCTAGAACTTACTCTGTCACACGCAGCGGGGGACAGCTAGTCCTGCAGAAAACATGTGCGTCCTCTGCATGTATATTCAATTAGCCGTGTTATTTCTGCAGTCCACCCAGGATACCTAAGCTATAATAGTTCCTTAAGGCACATTGTTTCCAAACTTACAAAAATTAAGTTTTGCATTTGAGGGAATATGCTTGTGTGACTGCCAGTATCTAACCAGTAGGTGGCAGCAACACAACAGAAGTCAAATAGAACAGATGATTATTTAGCACTTCTAGAACCCATCATGGTTCTCAAGACCTTTGCAATCAGCATTAAGTAGCAGTTGTGCCGCTGAGGCTTGAAACTATTAAGCTTTACAGTCCCCATTTGAGATGGTTAAAAGATAGGGGAGGGAATTTGCTGCAGGTTTCTGCCAGCAGCAAGCCGAATACTTAGTACATCAGCAAGAAAGGCTTCCCCTGGGCTTCCTCTCGACCCCACAAATAAGGACTGCCCTAGAGGCTTCTTGGGGGTTTGTGGGTCCTCATTAGAACCGCTCCCCCTCTGCTCATTGCAGCCAAGTCTCCGGGGGTGGTTCGGGTTTGTCCGGTGTTTCCTCAGTTTTTCTTCTCCAGCCTCTTCAAAGGCATAATAAATTCTTCTCCTGTGACCGTACAGCCTTGCTCCCTTCACCTCCACACCATGAGTTTTCATTTGGGAGTGTGGGACATATCGCTTCCCTTCTTAAGAGATGCTGCTGGGGCAAATTGGGAAATCCATAAAGGAATCTCAGAATGAGAAGCAAAATGAAAATAAGGAAAAACAAACCAGGAACTCCTCTTAATCCTGTGCTTAGCTCCCCAGCTGGCAGCGGCTCTAAGCCTGCAGCTGGGAAACCTGGCAAATCTTGACCACTAAGCAGCTTTCACTCTCAGGCCAGTCCTACTCGCATTCTCCTGGCCATAAATCACTGCTGGTCTCTTTTCTGTCATTAGCCCCAACAGCCCCCTCTTCCCTTGACTTGCAGGATCCCATCCTGTTCTCTGGAAGCCTGAGGATGAATCTAGACCCTTTCAACAACTACTCAGATGAGGAAATTTGGAAGGCCTTGGAGCTGGCTCACCTCAAGTCCTTTGTGGCCAACCTGCAGCTGGGGTTGTTACACGAACTGACAGAGGGTGGTGACAACCTCAGGTAATAGTTCATAACCCACTTCCCCCACAGGCAGCAAGAGGAGGTGAGGGGAACCACACATTTGTTCCTTGTGCTAGGTGGAGCCTGGCACCGTAGAACTTTGACTCTCTAGGTCTAATTCCTAATGTGAAAAGTGAACGTGTTGTGAAGATGATATGATAGAAGAGATGTGAGTCTGCATCAAAACTCTTCAAACCCTTTGTGAGAACATGTGCCCCCACGAGATTATTACCCAACGTGAGCTTACACATCCCGCCATTGTGGAGGTTTTCCACGTAGCTGTTTAGTGCAATCAGGATGAAAACAATCCCAGTGCCTGGTCCAACCCCAGAGCGTCTGATTTCATTGTTATGAGGTGTAGACTGGATGTGGGAGTTCTAAAGGATCCCCGGGGTTCGCTATGGGTATCTCTGCTCTGGTCTCAGAGGCACTGTCTCAGGGGCTTGCAGATGACGGGGACGTGGGGGTCTGAAGTCCGTGGGCATCTGAAACACTCTAACTGGCCCAGAGACCCTCTTGGTGTCACAGTTCTTTCTACTTTTCCAAAGCATTTCTATGTATGCTGACACTTCACACTTCTGGCCTTCACTATGTGCTTACCGGTCAGTTAATAAGTTGACCTGGCATTTTCCCTATAGCAATTGGGTATTTCCCTCCACACATGGAAGTTCAGCCCTCAGCCAAAGGCCGCTGCTTGGAGCCAGCTCTTGCTCCAGTCACGGCGCCTTCAGAGGGCGGGCAGGGGCACAGACGACAAGCAGATGAAGCTCAGTAACTCAGTTAATGGACCAGCTGCTCTGGCTTCACCTGGAAGCTTGTTATAAATGCAGAATCTCAGGCTCTTGGCCTGCATCTGCATTTTAGTAAGATTCCCAGGTGATTTTTATGTATATTACAGTTTGAGAAGTACTACCTAGAACATTGATTCTTAACTAGGCTGCACACTAGAATTACTCGAGGAACTTTAAAAAAATCCCCAGACCAGCTGAATCAGGGGCCCAGGTAACTTCAGCATGTAGCCCCAGGGAACACTTGTAAGCCTCGGTATGGAAGGCCACCACATTTGGTTTTTCTCAGCAATGGATCTAGCAACTAGCAGGACTTTAGGCTTATGAAATAGAACATTCAAACATTCAGTCAGCAAACATGCATTGAGAGCCTACTATATGCAGGCACCAGAGATACAGAGGGAAATGACCCAGACACAATTCCTGTCCTCCTACCTAGCGTGATGGAGAAGACGGACCTCTGAGAATAAATGCTGTGTAGTAAATGCTGCAGATGTGGGGACACGTGGAACCCTCTGGCAGGATGTGACGGGGTGGGGGAGCCTGACACTTCCAGTTTGTAGGAACAAAAATATCACACCATCCTTCTCGGTCCATGCTGGGAAACACCAGTGCTGTGATTTCAGATCTGGTTTTGGGGTGTTGAAACTTAAATCTCTCTGATGAGTGATCAGAGATAGGAGATCAATCAGCCTGGGGAAAAAGACAGCAGTCTAGACCCAAACTGGTGCCTCGGCAGCAGCCAGTTAAACCGTACGAAGCCCAACTGTACCAGGCGGGAGTTTGGTATAAGTTAAGGAAATCATTTTAAAGTTGCCTTGGTTCTTACAGAGGAAAACTGGGGAAGTTCATCTTGGGTGACTTCTCATCTCCTGCAGAAATTTTCTTACAGAGAACTACAGAACTTTGGTCTAGCCACCCTCTGTTTAATTTGTTCCCTAATGGCAGCGGCAGGAAAGAACAATTAGCGAATTCCTGAATATGTCCTCCACATCATTTCCCAAAGCTTCTTTATGTAAGAGGTCCAGCCTTCATTACCGGCTTTTAGCAAATTAAAGCGATTTGCATTTTACAAGCATATTCGAGTTCCACATACATTGCGTCTCACACCAAGACATCATGTTCATTAGAGAGTTACATCCCTAATTGAGGCAGAAGGACTTAAACAAATAATTAGCCTTGAGACTAGAATTACACATTAAAATAACAAACGGATTTGCTAAGGCCACTAAGAAATACCACCAGGGCATTCTGGTGCCGTGTCACCCTATATTAATGGTGTCGAGTCAAATACTGCTGAAGTGAACTGGGGGCGTCTGTCTCCTTTTGGAATTGTGCTGGGATATCACTGCAGCCACATGTAAAGCACTATTCCTGGGCTAGTGTTTTCTAAACGGGTTAAACATGAAAATCACCTGGGTGCTTATTAAAAATACACGTTCCTTGGTTCCTCCCCATTCTTTGAGTAGAGCAGGGCCCACAACATGGAGATTTAAATGAAGTGCTTGTGGTGGGCCTTCTAATTGATTGGGAAAGGTTGGCAAATATTGTCCGTGGCAACAGTGAATAGCTTGTTCGAAGAGGCTAAGGCATTCTGGGGGGATTTAGGAATGCACATTCTCAAAGTCTGATCTGGAATAGGAAAACTGTCCCCACCTCCCAGCCCAGCTTTCTCCTTGGTCCTTCAGGCTAATGCTTGGTCTTTTCCACTGGCTGCAGCATAGGGCAGAGGCAGCTGCTGTGCCTGGCCAGGGCTCTGCTTCGGAAATCCAAGATTCTGATCATGGATGAGGCCACTGCTGCAGTAGACCTCGAGACAGACCACCTCATCCAGATAACCATCCAGAAGGAGTTCTCCCACTGCACCACCATCACCATCGCGCACAGGCTGCACACCATCATGGACAGCAACAAGTGAGTGGGGGAGCGGGGCCGGCAGAGTTTGATGGATACAGATGAACCCTTTGACAACAGGAATAGCCTCAGCCGTGAGACATCTTACAGCAGAAGGTTTAACCATCATTTTACTGATGAAGAAATGGAGGCTGGGAGATTTCAAGTAATTTGCCCCAAAGTATACATCAAGTTAATGAAAACCAACAGGGTTAAGAGTAAAGTGGAAAACTGTGTGGAACTATAACCGAATATGGGGAGGTGGGGACATAAGCCAGGAGCGGCAGAAACTGACCACAAACCTTCCCAATTAAACTGGGTCTCAACTGCTACCCCGTAAGCAGTTTTCTGTTCCTTCCGTCTCTGACACATTACATGCCAAATGGGAGTAACGTCAGTAATCTTAGAAACTGTTTGGAGAGGATAGGCTCCCGTAATCAATGTGTATCTTTAAAAATAAGCTTATGTCAATGGACTCATACTGCATATATTCTTCTACTGATTCTTTTGTTTGACATTACGTACGGAATTCATCCACGTTGGTGCAGATGGCCATGATTCATTCATTCTCACTGCTTTGTAGCCTGGTATGAATGTTACCCCACAACATAGTCCTGGTTATTCTTGTAACTACCAAGATTTGAGATGCTGCTTTCTAAGGCTTGTCTTTCCTTCCTCCTTATTTCAGGGTAATGGTCCTAGACAACGGGAAGATTGTAGAATATGGCAGCCCTGACGAACTGCTGAAAAAGTCTGGCCCCTTTTATTTTATGGCCAAAGAAGCTGGCATTGAAACTGTGAACAGCACATCTTTGTGACAGCAGGTCCCATGGCTTACAGAGGAGTACAGCGGTCATTCCTTGTTTCATTTTATTTTTGTGAAATATAGCATATGTCTAGAAATGTGTGTAAAATGTGCATTTTAAAGAAGGATCACAACCTTCTTTAAGCACCCATGTACCCACTACCCAGGTTAAGAAAGTGAATATTACCAGCTGCATCAGAGAAACCCCTGATGATCCCACTGTGGTCCTACCTCCTTGCTACCCACCCCCCAGAGATATCACTGTCCTGAATTTCATGATAATTGTCCCCTTGCTTTTCATTTTAGTTTGACCACTTCGTATGTATCCTTTAACAATGTGTACCTTTTCTCAAACTTACGTAAATGGCTTGACTCGTACTGCATGTATTTGTCTATGACTTTTGTTTAGTATCGTTTTTGAGCTTCATCCATGTTGATGCCGTAGTGAGGCTGGTTCATTCTCACTGCTCTGAGTATGGCAGTGTATGACTACGCCTCCGTTTATCCTCTTTAATGTTGGTCAGCAGTGGGATCATTTCTAGGGTTGTTGTTGTTTTTCCTATTAGGAACAATACTGCTGTGAACATTCTGGTATATAATTCCTGAGATACACACGCAAGACTTTCTTAGGGTATAATGTAGGGATGGGGGGTATCACATGTTTACGTGCATGCACTCGGTAATGCCAAGCTGGCAATGCCAATTTCAAACACTTTGTCAATCTGATGAGTATGAATTGGTATCTCAGTGAGGTTTTGATTTATATTTCCTTGGTAACTATCGAGGTTTCAGTGTGACGTTTCTGCTGGTTCTTCCTCGTGATGTTTGATTTCCTTGTGAATTTTTACAATAAGCTGCTCACTCACCTTAGCATTTTTTCTGTAAACATTCTTTGAGGCTTGAGTTGAAAGCTGAGCTATCCTAAGAGAAATCCTGAAAGCATCTGCCTGTCACCTGGGGGCATTTCCCAGAACTTCTTTGAATTAAGTTCTCCTCTAAGGAGCCTCAAACCACAGAGTGTGACTTCAGACCACAGTCCAGGGCAAGAGCCAGCTTGTGCTTTTACAGATTTTCAAGGACAAGTCCTCCCCCTTGACCTGGCATCAGTTTGGAGACAGACATGTTGCTTTGTTGACTCGTCCTGCATGGTGGGGTTTATTCCTCCTTTATCTGTGTACTGCAGGCATAGCCCTTTTAGGCGCAGGTTTATCAGAGGGTCTTCCGTTCTAGTCTTCATTTTGGCAGACCTTGGCTTTCTCTCTTGCCTTGGCATTCTGTATTGTCAACAAAATGAGAGTTCAAGGTCTCCAGGTTTCAGAAGTCACCCAAGTTTTTGGTGTCACATTATTTTTGGTTCAGCATATTCCTTACGTCCATTTCAGTGACGCAATTATAAAAGATTTTTATTTATTTACCATTTTTGTTGAGTGATATGCTCAGGGATTGAAAATTCCTAGTAGAAGGGTGTAAGTAACCACAAGGCCGGATGAGGAAGGAACGTGTTTCCTTCTACGTGCTCAGTTCCCATCAGCATCACTCTGACAATGTCTTTCTGCAATGTCAGTTCATACAAGTAGCAACACTGCTTTCAGCTAGAGTTTCTCCAGTATTCCCAGAACCAGTACCTCTCAGAAACGTCAGCACCAGCTGAGCAGACCCTTCTCAGAAGTCTGGGTTTCTGCTTTAGTGATATCAACTTCTTCCCTTTTGTTCCCGTGGTCCACACGGGGACAGTTGCTTCTTGCAGTGGCTGCTATTTGATCCTTGGCCTTTTCTTCAAGGCCTATTGAACAATTCTTTATATTGTCCTCTGTTAAAATAACCTATGGTTTCTGTCTCCTGACTCACCTAACAGATAGAGCCTTTGAAGATAATCCAGTTAAAGGCCCTTATTTTTCAGATAAGCACCAGCCTGAGAAAGGTTAGATGATATCCAAAGTCAAAACATGAGTCATTCTCAATGGTGATGATGAAGCCACGCAGTGAATGTTGTGGGAGCCTGGATCCAATACTTTGGTGATGACTCCGCCCACTCCGAATCTTTCGTTATCCCAGGTCCTGGATAACCCAGTCCCCACCACGGACCATTTATAATGTGATTGCTCTTTCCCACTTTCCTTCCTGAGGTCCCCTTTTTTGCCAGTTCTTGCAGCATTAAGATGTCCCTATGCTTTTGTCTTTGACCCCTCCCTCACACTTCCTCTGTAGTTTCTCCGTAACTGATTTCATACACTCTTGTGGTTTCAGGTTCTACCCATATGATTCTCATTCCTAGCCCCTTCATCTCCTCCAATTTTGAGATATATTCAACTGCCTGTGGATATTATCACCTGTGGGTATTATCACCTTCAAGCATCTGAAACAACTCACTCTACTTTGACAGATCTTTCAACTCACTCCACTCAAAATAAGAGATTTTTCCCCCGTACTTTCTATCTCAAGTGGTAACCTCATTGTCTACTCCGTCCCACCAAATGACAACTTGGGCATTATTCTTCACTTTTCCTCTTCCAGACCACATCAGCCACTGGGCTCTTGCAGTTTATTTCCTTACCCTCACCACTTTTGCCACCTTTTGGGTTCTCATCATCACATCTAACCTGGCCCGATGGCATAGGTATTTGCTGCTTCCGGTACCGTTTTTTTCTCAAATATATCCACCCATGGCTACCAGTGACCAAATATACAAATAAGCAGGCTAGTTTTGTATAAGTTCTTTTCAAAGCACCTTTTGAAGAAATCTGTTCCATGTAGGTAATAGAATCAGTAGACATTTAATCACAAATGCACACTGATCATGACTTTATTTAAAACTAGCAAACAATATTGTACGAACATTGACAATTAAATCTCTAAACTTCTGCAAATTAGATTTAGTTAGCAAAGACCATATTCAACTATAAGCATGGATTAAGTCTTCTACATAGATTGGACACTAAACTGTTTTTTAAAAGGCTTCATATTGTTTGAAGATACCGAGTAAAAGATTGTAAAAATACATAAAAGAACTAGCTGTAAGAAGCACTCCATTTTCATAATATTCCTTTTTCCTTTATATGCAAGTAATTAGTTATGTTGTAGAATTTAACTGTTACAGTGTGAAAAACAACTACTTAGGGAAGTAGAAAAAAAAGGAATGTATGTAAGGAAGTATTTCTTTTTGGTAAAATAAGCATAAAAATAAGAGTTTTAGGAAGAAAATAAAAATTTCTTAAGACTAGTTGGTTCTTATTAAATTCAAAAAACGAGACTAATAATACAGAGCTCCTGTCTTCAACTTCAACAGTCAAGCCCGTAATCTCCATATTGGTAACCTCTTGGATAATCACATTGGTCCTTGCTGTGATAGCCATTGGGCTATTTTCCTTGATAACCACTGTCACTGATTTCAGATCCACTTGTCCTCTTCCTGAGCTTCCACTGTGAATGACAGGCTCTGTCAGAGCAGGAGACTTTGGGACATTTACCTGCTACTTAAACCCAGAGACACTTGTTCCTCTCTGGGAAACGTTGTTGGTGTCCATCTGTAGCATTTGTCAAGTTGTCCTATGTACCTCTGGACACATGTCGCTCCCCATACTTGGTGCTAACACCCTTGCCTGCTGGCTCCTTTGTTAATTAGCACTCATGTGCTGCTGAATTGTGATCTGGTTTGTCAGGGTTTGGGGTTTACAATCTAGCATCATAAAGACACCTCCTATTCCCATAAATATCTGCCTGGTTGATGCACTTATTAGTTCCAATCTGTAAACCAATTATACTTTGGCTAGCTTTTCATTTTCCTTCATCAAAAGGTTAAATTTTTCTGCATGCTTGACTTCAATGTTAATGATTGACCATAATCTTTCTGTTTTAGCTGGACTTGGAGTAGGAGTACGGTTCAAGGGCCAAATCTGGCCTCTTCTCTGTTTTGTAAATAAAGTTTTATTAGAACATCCGTGCTCACTTGTTTTTGTATTATCTATGCCTATTTTTGTGTTGCAATGGCAGAATTGAGTTGTAGCACACTGAAAAGCCTGTGAAGCCTAAAATATTTACTATCTGATCTTTTACGTTTGCCACCCTTTGCTCTAGAATCACCAGTGTAGTGTAGACTGGGTCATGTTTCCATTCTCAAAGACTACTGGCCTCAAAAATGTCATGGGACTTCATACCTTTGGTAGCTAAGATGGTCCCCAAAGATGTCCATGTCCTAATCCTCTAAACCTGTGAGGATTTACCTTACATGGCAAAAGGGACTTTGTAGATGTGATTAAGAATATTGCAATGAGATTACCCAGGTGGGCCTAATGTAATCCCAAGCATCTTTGTGAGAGTCAGGTGGGCCAGAGTTAGATGTGATCAGAACAGAGACATTTGAAGATGCTGTGCTGCCGACTGCAGGGGCCACAGCCAAGGAATGCATGCAGCTTGTAGAAGCTGAAAGAGGAAAGGAAACAGATCCTCCCCTAGAGCTTCCAGAAGGAACCAACCCTCCTGACACCTTGACTTTAGCCCCTGAGACTGATTTTGAACTTCTGACCTCCAGAGCTGTAAGATAATAAACTTGTGTTGTTTAAGGCCACAGATCTGTGGTAATTTGTTACAGCAACAACAGAAACTAATACAATACCATGAGCCCAAATAGCTTTGATAAAATTGCCAATATTCTCCAACTGAAGTCAATATAATGACAATTCATTGATCTTCACTGAATCTCACTAAGGTTTGAATTTGTAGAGGATCATGCCATCTTTTAAGCCCAGCTAAAAGCAGGTTTCAATGCTCAACCTGTCACCCCTCCTATCAAATTGTAAAGATCTTATTCAGCTTAGTCATATTTGGAGATAATCTTTTTAAATTTCCCCCTCCTTTTCTTCTGTCTCCCTCCTCCCTCCCACTCCGGTTCAAGCCGTTGTTTCTCAGTCTAGTTGTGTAGAACACAGCTCTCTGACCCACGCTGGTATTATGAGCCTTGCATTCCCCCACCCCACCCCCAGCTGAGGCAATCGGTCGCCAGTCATCTGTTGGCCGCTCACAGCAGCTCACGGCAGCTCTCGCTGGCTGCCGGCCCTCACGCTGGCTGCCAGCCACTGGCCACTCATGGCAGCACACGGCAGCACACGGCAGCACACAGCAGCCCACGGCAGCTCACAGCAGCACAAGGCAGCTCACACCAACCTCCAGCTGCTCACAGCAGCCCAGCTCCAGGGAGAGCTATTGTTCACAATCTCAGCTATAGAGTGCGCAGCTCACTGGCCCATGTGGGAATCAAAACGGCAACCTCGGCAGCGTTAGGAGCACGGAGCTCCAACCACCTGAGCCACTGGGCCAGCCCAGGTGATCTTTTCTTGATCTCCACTGAGAGGCTGTAGGAAGGTTCCTGGTTAAAGTGAGTCATGGTGATTCCTAGGATTGAAGGAGGCTGTTACAGATAGCGCGTCTCTCCCTGTCAGCTTCCCTGATCCTGGACCTGAGGAGTGGCTGCTGTGGGAAAGGCTTGCAAGCGTGAGTTCTCTTGGTGTCCCAGGGAGGCCTAGGCATGGCGGTGCAGAGGCAGCACCTTGTGACATAGTCCTGCTGGGTCTGCTGCAGAGTCCCACGTGCCTGCCCACTCCCACTAAATGTTTCCTGATGAATACATCGCTGCTGCTCTAGTCAGTGCTCGCTCCCTCCCACCACACCACCAGAACTTGCCTCTGCGAAAGCACTGTTTCCGCTTCTTTCTCCTCAAAGGATACCTCTGAGTGGTGGTGAGATATGGGTAGCCCTATGTAGCTTGCAAAGTCCACAATTTGTTGGAAAAACTCCCTTCTTGATACATACAAAATACTAATATTGATTGTGGGGACAGAGCCAGGAGAGCAGTTTCCAGGCTTTCGGCCTCACGTGGAAAGGTGCTGGCTCGGGTAGTCGATGGCCATCAACTATAACTAGTTGGCCATCAGTTGTAACCAGTTAGCCACTGGCCACTGGCTGAGCTAGCAAGCGTGGATTGCAGTTAGCAAGGGGTCAGTGGTTGGTTGGCAGAGAAACAGACGGCAGGTTGTGGATCGTGTGGCTCCTGCTTCCTGTGTCTCCAACCCAGCTGCCACTGAGACTATAGTGGTATGACTCCCCTCTGTATGGATGTAGGATTTCATGGACCACTTGACTGTTTGCTTGGGAATGTACCGCCATGTAGTGGAACTGGCAGGTGTGTGCTTCCTGTGTCTCGCCCCGCCACCAGCGAGACTGGTGCAGGAAGACCCCTTGTTGGGGTGCAGGCAAAAATAGACTTTGTGTCTAGACTGGCCGCTGTCGAGAATGTGTAAGCACCTTGGCTGTGAACCACTGTTGTTCCAGCACGGTATCCTGAGGAGCCCTGGCTGTGCCCAGAAAGACTGGTGGTACCCTGAGAACCCTGGCTGTGCCCAGAAAGATTGGTGGTACCCTGAGAACCCTGGCTGTGCCCAGAAAATAGGTGGACATTGAGGTGCCCCTCTGGGACATTACTTGAACTGGACTGATACTTTTTCTCGTGAGCAGGGTTCCTGACGTGGGGCCCCTCGCGTAAGACACTTGTTGCGTAGATTGTGAGGTGAGACCCTGTAGGGATGGAGTGTGGGGACAGAGTCCCAGAGAGCAGTTTCCAGGCTCTCGGCCTCATGTGGGAAAGTGCTGGCTTGGGTAGTAGATGGTCATCAGCTGTAACCGGTTAGCCATTGGCCACTGATATAACTGCCATGGCTGAGCTAGTAAGCACAGATTGCAGTTAGCAAGGGATTGGTTGGTTGATTGGCAGAGAAGCAGATGGCAGATTACAGGTCGTGTGGTTCCTGCTTCCTGTGTCTCCAACCCAGCTGCCACCAAGACTACAGTTGTATGAACCCCCCATCTATGGCTCCATTGGTGTTCCTTTTTGGCCTCACCGTATCCTGCGTTCTTAGGCGGGGAGCGGGACCAGAGACCCCGCATGACAAGCTACTTCCAGACAGGAAAGAAAATTCACGAGAGGAAGTAAGCAGGCTAACCGGATTTGGAAATTTTCTTCAGTAACATTTCCTGTTGTGTTTGAAACATCTGACACCTTTTCCTTCCTTGGTTTTTGTAACTCCTACTTTTCTGAAAGTTACATTTAAAAATTTTGCCTAAACAGATACTCCTCAAATTTTAATGATACACTAATCACCTGCAGACCTGGCTCAGTCGGCCTGGGGTGTGACCTGCATGTCCAGCAACACCCCACCCCTGCCCCCTGCCCCAGGTCACTGTGGTGGTGAAGCTGCTGAAGGCCACTCTTGAAGCAAGACCTCGCAGACATCCAACGTTTAAAATGATCTTCTTTTCACACTTGCTCTCATCCGTGATCTCCCTTTTTGTCAGTGATTCCATCATTTCTTCAATTTCATATTCTCTGTAGGATGCTGCTTTTTTCATTCTCAAGCAATCTTCTGCCCACTTAACTTTTCCCCAGTAATTAGATTTTCTTGCCTTTGATCTTCCTCCCTCGAAATCATCCTGTTGCCATCTTAGCTTTCCTAAAACAGGCAACGCATGAAGAATCCACAGGGGTTTATTACCAGATGCGTCAACTCTAAATTCTTTGACTTGGACATCAAGGGTCTCCAATTGATTGTTTACTGTGTGTCAGGCAATGTTCTAGCACTCTCCACGCACTAACTCATTCAATCTTTACATGAAGTGGATAGTATTCCTATCTATTTTAGATGAGGAAACTGAAGCATGGGTTAGGTAAGTTGCCAAGGTCACAAAGCTATTAAATGTCTGAAGTCAGACAGTCTGGCTCCAGAACAAGGTGTAAAGACTCAGTGAGAGAGCCCGAGGCCCAAGTTTAAATTCAGCATCTATCAAAAGCTTGATAAGTCGCAATGTCATTGAACCCCATTTTCCTAGTACATAAAATGAAAGACTTGACCTATAAGTTTCGTTCCCAGTGTCTACTTCAACCATGTTTTCTACTCTTTATCAATAGCAGACTGCTTCCCTGTCAGCCACTGTCTTCAATTCCACTGCTGCCAGTGCTCCTGCTGTCTCCTCCTCCCACCCGCAATTTTGCCCAAGCTGCTACCATGTGACCTTGTTCGTCTCTAATGCATCAGTTTTCACATCTGTAATATCAGGAAAATACTTACCCCTTAGGAATTCCAGCTTAGAGAATTCAAATCTTCTGCCAGGATTTTATAGTATAAAATGGTTTAAAATAAAAAGGCAATCACCTGTAGCATGGATATCTTTTGAGTATACAGTAATTCCATTGATACTATATTTGACAAATGAATTTTTTACTTGAATTTCTTCAGTTAGCCTCTCCTATCTCCCGGAATTTGGGCATCACTTAATTATCAGGAAGGTACCCTCAGGAATCTGAAAGGAAGGTTCAGCCTAAATGTGGAGGGAAATCAAGAAAACATACGCATGGCCCTTAGAAATGCTTTTATTTATAAAATAACTACTTCAATATAAACACGTCTAAATATAAACACTATTCACAAGAGGCTCTCATTGCTGCCTTCTGACCGACCGACAGACACAGGGAGAGTCTTCCTGTGAGGATTAGCAAATCTCCTCCTGAGGCCGGAGAAAGGTCTGACCAGGCACTTTAGTCTCCAGAGTGCCAACCATTACACCATGGAACCTACTGTAATCAGGCACTTTAGAATGTTTGGCTTAGACTGTAGTCTCTGAAGTGTGGAGATTTGAGGTGAAACAGAAAATGCTGATTTCCAAGTCTAGGATAAGCTACTGTGGGGACTGCTTATCCTAATTCAAAGACACATGAGTTATGTTTTCTGCATTTTTGGATAGTAATGTGCTCGGATGAAGGAGAAAGGCATCCAGTCTTCCACCAGGCTGGAAGAGATTCAGCTCAATGTAGTGTGAATCCTTTTGATGGAATGACTGGAGCTCTGATCCTGTTCTCCCAGAAAAACCTACTGGTTTTGGAGTTGCAGGAGAGAGCATCAGGAGAGATTATCACGCACAGATTGTGTAAAGCAGAGATGCCTGTCAGATGAAGGTGAAGGTGACTACACCTAAAAAGGAAGAGAACCTTTCAGATGAAGGCTGAAGGAAAATAAACACCCTACATGCTTTTCAAAAGGAGAAAGAAAGCAGCTGAATTTTGCATAACCAAACCAATCTGGAAATGAAGTGAAATAAGAAAAAGATTACAGATAGTAGTGTTTTAAAGACTTTTAGAAAGTGGGGTGGGTGTGTGTGTGTAAACGTGACCCTGAAGTTTTGAAATACCAAAATTGGTACCATCCTAACAAACTCTTGCCACAGGCAGAGGCACAGCCTAAAAGGGCTTCCGGAGAATTCTCGTCATCCAAGTTGGTTTCTGATCAGGTGACTGTGGAGCATGGAACCATGCCAAACTCAGTATGGTACAACCAACGGCAACAGCTTCTAATGCTATCACACAGCTTCCAGCATTCATGGGATACTGGTCTTCTGACTGGAAATTTCTCATTTCCACAGGCTGACCCGGGGACTAGCCTCTCTTCTAACAGTCACTGAATTATTTTCAAGTCCCAGGGTCCATTTCAAATTCTAGAAATTCTAGTGAGCATCAGGGTTAACAAGCCAATTGAGAACAGGACTTATCTTGTGCCCACTGTGGCTTGGTTAAGCAATGCGGACAGGGTCTGTGTGTCCAGAGCTGGTGCCCTCTCCATGGACCACCAGAACCCTTCAGCAGAAGGAAGTGAGGGCAGCAAGGTTGAGTGGGAGGCAGAGCAGGTTCAGGTGTACTCAGTTTTGCGAATATAATTGGATGGAACATAGCCTTTCTTCCCATTGACTTCGGCTAACCACCACTCTGTATTTCCTGTAACATCTTTAAATTCTAGGATCTTGAGTCTCTGATTGGCTGACACACTCAGTTCATTTGGGTTCCGTGCCTTGAAGGTATAAATAGCAAAATAGACCTGTGTGAGAGAGAAAAAAATGGCTCAGGCAATGGGAACCTTCTTGGAGCAACAGAACTTCCTGTGGTGATGGGGATGGTCTATATCTGTATCATCCAATACGGGGGCCCCTGGCCACACTGTCCTCAACCGTTTATTGAGCATTTGAAATACAGCTAATAAGACAGAGGAACTTAATTTTTAAATTTAATTTTAACTAACTTAAATTTAAATGATATGTTTGTTAGCTACTTCGGGCGGGTGGCTACCATAATGGACAAGGCAAATTCAAAGAAAACCAAAACTCCCATCTTATTACTCTTTCAGAGTTGCCTTAAAGAGTGGAAGAAGCAATGAATCTTCAGTCAATATGGAGGGATGAAATTCAAGGATATCCTTCTATTTCCCAAAATAGACATTCTGAATTTCAAAAACTTAAAAAAAAATACACAACTAACCTCAAAGCAAAAACGAATGCTCTCTAGGCGCCAATAACAAAGACACAAGGCAAAGCGAGGGTGGTGGTCAGTGGTCAGAGGGAGAAGCCGTAATGCCCATGGGGACACGAGGAGGCACATCTGAGGGGTGGGGTTTCAGGACCTGCCCAGGGGCAGGAGTTGATGGGGCTAGAACTGAGCTCCTGGCACAAAGCCAGAATCTAACAAAGGGCCGTTTTCTCCCTCAATATGTCTAGAAAAACTGTCCACAGGTGGGTCCAGAACTGGGATGTCTGTCCTGGGCTGTGGGTAGTAACAGAACCACCAGAGAGGAACAGCCATGCACTGTGCTCACCTAGCACCAAGGGGAATGCACTGTGGAAAAGTCTGAGCTGAGAAACAGGTGCAAAGCGGGTTGGAATCCAGAGCTTGGCCAGGGCAAACACTGCCACAACCCAGCCATCACGGAGTCTCTCAGGAAGGCAACCCCGCGGGAGATGAGCTCACAGACAGACTGGAACGCACACGGAAACTCACTGCTGCGAGAGCGAGCTGAGGCAGCCGGTGAGGGAGCTGCGGCTCCCCAGCTGGGAATCCCAACGTACCCTCAGAGCACGCAGGTTTAAGTGTTCAAGTTACAATGGCCATATTCGAATTCCCACGACAACAACAGGCAGTTACAAAAAAAGAGTAAGAAAAACAGAAACAGAGCCAGAATTTTATTTCTAAGTTCTAAAACTAAAAATATAGTATTGAATAAAAAACTGAAGAATGGGATAAACAGCAGACTTTATACACTGAGGAAATAGTGAACTGGAAGAATGGGAGACGTTTTCATCCTAACACCTTGTAAATGCCCCAAATGACACAGCAGCAGGGCTTCAGAAACAGCCTGTGAGGAGTCAGCCACGGCAGGTGCCCCGAAGGTGCTGAGATGCCCGCTCCCACAGCAGTGAGTTCCATGTGTGCTTTCTAACATCTGTCCCTGCGCCCACCCCCAGGTCACCACCAGGTCCTGGGCAAGCCTCTGACTCACTCACTCCTGGAAGAGCATTATCTGCACCCACGACACACGGGCCACCATTCTGCATGGTGAGCAGGGAGCACGTACCTGGTTGCCTTCTGCCTCACTGCCCTCTGGCTCCTTAGTTTTGTCTTCCAGAGACTGGGTGGTTCTTGCACATCCTTTTACGAGGTCTTTCCCCTGCCCATTTCGCCCTGGTATGGCGCAACCAGCCATTTCTAGATGCCTGGGGTTTCGGGAGCTCCTCAGGGTGGGGGCGGGCTGCTCAATGTCTTGGGTTGCATCTGCGGACTCCCAGGGCCTGGCCTGAGAGGTGGAGTGTGGGTCTGAAGGGCAGCTGGAAGGACTGCTCTCTGAACTGCCCAAGTTTAAGGAGGCACTGAGAACTCCCTGGTCCGGTTCCTTCAATGAAGATGCATCTTGAGGCTGTTTCCGGCAAGGCCCTGAGGTAAAGGACACAGCCATGCTGCTGGGGTTGAAGGTCAAGGTGCTGCTGCTGTTCTGCCGTGGGAACCTGGGGGACGAAGCGCTGTGCTCTGACTCAGTAGAGGAGTGGCTGCCAACAGACACGTCCGAGTGGCTGCGACGAGCATTGTAGGGCCTCAGGAAGGAGCTGTACACAAAACCTTTGGTGACTACGAGAAGGAAAAATAAACATGAAGAGCTCGCGGTGGAAGGAGGTGGGAGGGAGTGGGGGGAATCAACAGAGAAGAAAAAGAAACTATGGTTCAAATGCGGGGTCAATAGTGAGAGACACAAAATAAGATGCCCAGTGACAGAACAGATGAGACACTGAATCCCAGGATACAATGTGGGTGGGCAGAGAAGAAATGCCATGGCTGCCCGCCAACTCATTCTTGTTACCACTTCATACGATAACAGATGAGTGAGAAGGAGGCCTCTTGGAAAGTCAAGAGGATAGTGATAAAAAGGACAAGTTGGAGAATGAGCATCTGAGGACAATTTAAAGGGTATCGAGATCATGGAAACAAAGGCTAAGGGAGGACTTAACTAAGGATACGTTCGAATACACCAGTGTGGAAAAGAGGGATTTTAAAAGCCATCCTCCTCATGACAGAGCCCCTCAGATATGCCTCCCTCCCTCCCTCCATCCACAACACTTGAACCTCCACCCCTGGGTTGGGAATGCGGTGGGAGTACTGTAAGAACAGTCTCAAAATGGGAAGCTGTTGATATTCGTTAACATACACACACATGTTCACTTTAGTTGCAGAAGATGAGGACAGAAAGGAACCTCAGCTAAAACTTTTAAGCATAAATTAGGAATTGAGATCCCCAATCCACAGGAAATAACGTTATAATATTAAGAAGGCAGAGACCCTTCTGCCTTCCACACAAGCAACAGTCATCCCTGTCTTAATCTTCGATGTCTTTCCTGCACACATTTATTAATCTGCTGAATAATGGCACGGGGTCTCCTGGGCACATGGCGAGGGGTAGAGGGTCTAACAGCGGATCGATCCTAATACTGTGGGCTTCCTGCTACCACCTTACTTATTGGGGTGGAGTCGATACAAAACCCCAAGGATGACGGAGCCTTGTGAACAGCTTGGACCTTTCCAAGGAGTTCACCTGTCCGTGAACCCATCCGTGGCTCTCACCTGCCCATCACCCTGGGAGGCCCCAGCCTTTGTCCTTCCTTTACCAGCTCAATCTCTATTATTTTGGAGAAGCAGACGTGGGGGAGGAAAAAAATCCACAAATACTTTTAAAGAAACTGAGAAATGTTAAAATTTTCAGTTCTGGGCAATGTGAACGCAGAGGCTTATTATATAGGTCCACAAGCCACATCTAAAATGCTTAGGACCACATGTGTTTTGGAATTTCGATTTCTGGGTTTGGGAAAGGTAATCAAGTACATATACTATATATTTCATAATATCCCCAGCAGGGCCTGGCTCAATACCCCATTTTCAAATCCATTAATGTTACTGTAGCAAAATATGTAACTCTTCACACTAAAAGGGGTAAGTAATGATTACAAATAGCTTCACAACTCTGGGTTTTGCTACAGAATGAGTTCAGAATCAGGCAGGTTTTGGCAAATGAGCTCAGGGGAACAAAATAATTTTGATTTTTCAAAGCTTTTCAGATTTTGGAATTATGGAAAAGGATTATGGATCAATATTATTCTTTGTACTTTTCTTTAAATTCTGTACTCCTTCCCCAGCCCCACCCCCGACCAGAAAAAAAGCTGTAAGCTGTTTTGAAAGTCATTCCATAAACAGTCAGTCACGAGGTAAAATTGTTTGTTACGGGGGGAAAAAACTCAAAAAGCAAACAAAACCCTCTTTCTCACAGGTTTTAAATTCACACACTGACAAAACACATTTGCAGAACTTGGAAGAAGGCGGCTTATTTTGTGGTTTTCTCAGAATAGGCTGCGAGGGCACAGGACCCATCGGGCAGCACTCACTCCCTGTAAGAGCCGTAAAGCATGGCAAGTCTTGCAAGGTAAGTAATGGAATCTCCTCTGGAATTTGTAAAAAACAAAAACAAAACCAAAGACAGGTTTTGTTTCAGTAATGACTTGGGCATTATACTCTCCAGAGATGGACAAAACTTTTAAAGTTATTTTTCCCTTTAATCAAAGATGCTCCTATTTCTTCCTGGCCTAGACAGGATTCAGGTACGCCCCAAAGCACTTGTTCCTCATTTAGAATTACAGTAATCAGATGTCCAATATTCTTACCTCCGTTGTCAATCAGCCAGCGGTTCTGACTGCCCATGGGATCCTTCTTTTTGATCACCCCCACCAGATCACCTTCTAGAAGTGAGACATCCAGGTCTTGGGCAGCATTGAAGTTCCGTTCTGCTTGGAAGAGTTTTTCTGGGGGATACCTTGCCAGAAGGGAGGCCCGGAGTTCTTCTGACTGCAGCATGTAACTTGGCTGAAAAGCAACACAAAAAACAGCATCAACAAAAACCTTTCCTGGCCAGTCTAATCCCGCATTTAATCCCAGCCAGCTACTCCCTACTCTCATCAGATGTTTCTGTGCCTGAGTCAGTCTGTGGCTGGGTAAAAATCATGAGCTCTTAGGTCATGTTTTGGTGCCTTGGTAGCTATTAAGAAAATTTAACACATATTTAGTTTTCCTCTCTTGTGACAAAAAAATGTGATTAAAGTGCCACCTCAGAGACTCAAAATATCTAAAGTTACTAGGTCTTCTTATATTTTGCTCTAGGAATCTAAACAACTGAGACTTCTTATAATAAATTTGATTCCCCCACTTAAGGTAATATAAATTACTGTCTATGGGATTATATGAAGCAAAAATATTGTAAGCAAAGTCTGCAGTCTTTTAGATTATGACCCGATGTAATCTGGTACTATGGAGGAACTGAGTTTAAAAATAAATGTAACTCTAGGTAAAAAAACAGTCAGCCATGAACAGTAAATCGGATAATTACCTTTTCTAACACATGATCAAAAAATAGGGAGACCTGGCAGAATTAACATACCCTTAAGTCAGTTCCATTAATTAACTGATTAAAATATTAATACTGAAACTTTACTAACTTCTTTCATTGGATAGACTAGATCCAAGAATGCTTTTCAGAGGGCATTTGGAGGTACAAATCAAGTGTGAGAAAACTACGGGTGGTCACACTGGTAATGCTCAGTAATAATGAGTGAATGAATGAGTCCACGACAGATGAGAACTCAACAACCTTTATTCTCCATTCATTATAAAATACTTACACTCCTACTAATTGCTAATCTGTAGAGACAGCGCTGGGTCCCTCAACATTAAAAATAATAACAACGATGATAGCTCACTTGTACAGTGCTTACTAACTGCCAGGCAATTTTTAAGTGCTTTACATATACTAACTCCTTTAAACCTCATAATAACTCTGAGAGGAAGGCATAATTATTATCTGTGCTTTAGAGATGAGGAAACGTAGGCACAGAGGTAAAGGTACTTGCCCAAGGACATGGAGTGAGTATTGGGATCTGAACTCCGGCGGTCTAGCCCCCGGGTTCACACTCTTAACCATGAGGCCATGTGACCTTTCTCTAGTTCTCTACTCACCAGGCCCAGGAGGGGCTTTCGGGCAGACTGGTGGTCCATGGTTTTCCTCTCAAATGGCCTCTTGGTAGCTGGCAGAGTCTCTGGGAAGAAGGTGAAAACCTGGAGTTGCTGCAGAACTCTGCTGTGCTCTTCATGGAAGATGGCGATAAGGTTTCCCTCTCTGCCGGCAGCTTTCAGTAACTGGAGTCCATGGGAAGAGCAGAGACAGAGGAAAGGAGAGAACACGAATGAGAGATCCCAGGGCTGACAAAGTCTCGTTCAAACCAACCGGAAGCTAAAGTTCAGCTGCAGTTCCCTCTGTGTAAGCTGCCAACACTGCAGCCTGCTGCAGGGACAACGCTCTCTGTGGCACTGCCAGCGGGCCAAGCTGGCTCTTCGGGGGGCTGCTCAGGGTGGAAAGAGGGCTGTTTAAAAGCCACAGGTTTCATGGCATCGTCAAGAATTCCAATCCTGACGGCCTGACCTAATGACATAGTTAAATCTACCTAGTTTGAATAATGTCTCAAACAAGCCTACTGTGCATTTCCAGAAAAACACCAGGAGAACTTCAGAGATGACTTCTCCATGGGGGGAAGGGACTCACTGAGAGCAGCGGCTTCAGCTGCTCCAGGGCCTGGCGCACGAAGTCACAGTGGGCCTCGGCATAACCGTGGATGCAGTTGGTGAAGAGGCCCTGGGCGAGCTGCTGGAACTTGGGCAGCTCGTCCAGCAGCTGGGCGTTCAGGGCCTCGTAGTTGTTCCGGGCCGACTGCAGCTCCTCCAGAGTCTTCTTGTCCTTTAGCTTCTCCGCCCGTTCTGTACAGTTACAGAAGTCCAGGAGCTTGTCGAAGCGCTTCTGTACCAGCTTGTGGGGCCCTGTAAACATGCTCAGTAACTGATTTAAGGGAGAGATGACAAGCCGCTCCGTCCTCTCCTTCTGCAGGGACGAGAAAGGCACATTGCTCAATTGGTCAGCATCCCACAGTTGGTATTCTCTAAAATACTCTTCAGGTTGGTTTTGTTGTATCTTGTACCACCTGCTTTGCTCCTGGCGCATGAGCTACACCCATGCACATCCAGCAGTGCCCTACTTATCCAACACCAAATGTGTGTACATACTCCACAAAACTTCTCAATTTACAACTCTCTCCCCCAATAATTTGCACACACCAGAGTCTGCAGATGTGCTTAATCCCTCCTTAGCTCCGTAGTTGATAACTAATGCTAAACTGCACACATTAATGTGATTTTTGCATTACAACCCAGATGTGGCACTCTGCCTGGTATCGCTTATTATGTGTACGTGTCCATATAGCTTGAATTTAACTTAAGGTTTAGTTATTACATAAATCTGGGATAGAGAAATTTTAATATACCCATAATACTTTTTCTGATCAGAACTACTATAATATCTCTTTTCACTTTTCAAAGGACTTTTTAAATTCCTTCTAGTGGAACAGACACTGAGGGCAGGGTTTTGACACATACGAAAAATTAATAGGTACTAAGTATTTTTAATAAGATACTACTAGTTAGAACACCTGTAAGTACCCCGAGTGTGTACGTATTCTTCAGCTTCAAGCCATCCAGACATCTCCAAGACACTATTAACCCCCACCCATTTCTTTCTACTTGGGACCAAATAAATACCATATACAGTTGACCCTTGGACAATGCAGGGGTTCGGGGCACCGACCCCTGCACACTCGAAAATCCATGTATAACGTATGACTCCCCAAAAACTTAATTATTAATAGCCTACTGTTGACCAGAAGCCTTACCAATAACATAAACAGTATATTAACACGTTTTGTGTATTATTATTATCATCTGTATTCTTATAACAAAGTAAGCTAGAGAAAAGAAAGTGTTATTAAGAAAATCATAAGGGAAATACATTTATAGTATTTATAGAAAAAAAAAATCCATGTATAAGTGGACCCACGCAGTTCAAACCTGTGTTGTTCAAGGGTCAACTGTATATCTATTTAGAATTTCCTAAGCAATTTGACCTTTAGTACTTTCTTTGTAATTTGTGCCATCTTAAAGAGCTATTTGTTAACTGCTTAACTATTCCTAAATATTCCTTTTTAAGTTATTATTTTCCTGTGGTTGTGTTCTTTTGATCAGAGTTATCAGTAGTGATGACAGATTAAATTTCCCAGTTTTTCTTTGTCCCTGAAGTTAGTCTGATCACAAGCTATAAGAAATCTGGGAGCTGGCTCAGGTGGCTCAGAAATCTGGTGGCTCAGGTAGTTGGAGCATCATGCTCCTAACACTGAGGTTGTCAGTTCGATTCCCACATGGGCCAATGAGCTGCGCCCTCTACAGCTAAGACTGTGAACAACGGCTCTCCTGGAGCTGGGCTGCTGTGAGCAACCAGAGGTTGGTGTGAGGGGCTGCCATGACTGGCCGGCAGCCAGTGTGAGCGGCCAGCAGCTGGTGAGAGTGGCCGACTGGAGACCGACTGCCTTAGCCGGGGGGGGGGTTGCGCAAGGCTCATAATGCCAGCATGGGCCAGGGAGCTGTGTCCTACACAACTAGACTGAGAAACAATGGCTTGGACTGGAGTGGGGGGTGGGGGGAGGCAGAAAAAGGGGGGGAAAAGTAAAAAATTAAAAATTAAAAAAAAAAAAAATGATATCTGTGTGAATACATGCAGGTCCTACCTGTCCTTGGAGTCTGTCTTTGTAGAATTAACTTTTCTGTGAGCTGGATGTTAGAGAGAACTCCCGGAAGAGGGCCAACCACGAAAAGCAGATGACGACAGAAACTTACGAAATTTGTGAAGAGCTGATCACTGACGTAGCGATGCACCTTCTCAAACTGTTCCAAGTCTTTGTGTCCCTTCTCCATGCACACGTCCCACATGCTCACGGCAGCCACCACTTTCACACATGCCGATTCCTGGAGCCAGTCAGAAACAAACACAAATAACGTCAAACAGAACTTGCGAGCCTTCATCATTCATCCCAGATAGCAGTCTGGTACAAAGGGGGCCCACAATTAAAAATTTTCTCTCTATTGTAGCATTTTAGCTTTGAAACACGCATACGCTCATAAATTGTGATTTATGTGGCACGGGGAAAAGCCTAAGACTTTTAATTATGGAAGAACTGGTGAAGGCTTTTTCATTTTCTGTCAGTGACAAAACTCGTCAACATTTTCTCCCTTAATTTCCACTGTTAGCAGTGAGAACCAAATTGATTTGCCTATCAAATGGCTGTCAACGTTAACATATGTCCCACCTCAACATGTTATCGCCCATTGCTTTGGAGATGAGCCTTTTTAGAGTTGGGGGCTCTGGTGTGTATTTACTACGCATTTAAAAAACATGGGAAGAGACTAGCCAAAAGGGGGATACCAAGTAGAGGAATTGTAGCGGAAAATCCTCAGACAAGGGAATGTACTTGGTAGTTGTCCCAATATTGTTTTGTCAAATCTCTCACTTGAAACCAATGTGGCTCCTAGTTTTATAAATCCTAATTTTTACCTAATTACATTTTTAAAATATGAAGGGAAAGAGTTTGATATTTAAAGGAAATGTTGGGGGCATTTCAAATCTGTGGGGATTACTCAATAAATGATGATTGAATAACCAGTTAAAAACAACAACAAACCAAAGTTGGATCCCCACCTCAAACTTCTCATACACTAAAGTAAATTCCAGCTAAATCAGCAAATTCAACATTTTAAAAATTAAATGACAAAAGTTCTAAAACATTGGAGATATATTTTTTTTATTACTTAGGAACAGGAAAGACCTTTTTAAGAATGGCACAGAACTAAGAAGGCATAAAAGTCTACTTAGGCTACACAAAAATAAAACTTTTCTACATGGAGAAAGCACTTTAAGAAAACTAAAAAATCAACAAACTGGGGGTAAATGTTTGTAAACCATCATCTCAAAGGGCTAATTTCTCCAATATATATAGAGGTTCTACAAATCAATAATGAAAAGATTAACAAATCAATAAATAAGTGCCCCAAAAGATAAACAAATCACAGATAAAGAAATATAATAACTTAAAACATGAAAATACCCTCAATTTAAATAAATGCACATTTAAACTATATTGAAATAGCATGCTTTCACTTATCTTGGCAGAAAAAGATAAAACATTTTGATTTTGATAACACTGTGTGTTAGCAAGGGATGGGGAAACCGTTTCATATGTTAATATATATTTCACACATACAATAACAATACCTATCAAAATTTACACTGTCATATGTGATTTGGCTCAGAAAATCTTGTACTCTGGCTATTAGATATACTCTTATAAATCAGCAAATTATGCATCTACAAAGATATTCCAATGCCAAAGTTTCTCATCTTTTGCAACTACAAACAATTTAAATGATTATCAATAGGGGACTAGTTAAATATATTATGGTACGTCCAAAAGTGTGTCTCTCTCTCTCACACACACACACACACACACACACACACACATCTGTGATAGGAGAGAAGAACCTGATAAATGGTCCTGCTGCTACAGAAGATGACCAGGAGACAGGGGTAATAGGAATAATAAGTTTCACTTTTTCTTTCTCTCTTCGGTATCTTTTGAATTTTGTACCTTTTTAGTTAACAAAATGATTTTTTCTTTTTTTTCTAAAGAAAGCAAAGTATTTCTCATAAAGAAAATTATCTGTTTCATAGGATGAGATTTTCATGTGTGAGGGACAGGGGTATATTGTATATGCATATAAACACCATTCTATTAACTCAACAGAGAAATTGGATATGAATAGAAAGGATTCTAGTCCTGGTTCTGACTTCGTGGAGGAAACAGAGCCTGGGGACAAGGCAAGGATGTCCTGGGCCTGATTTCATCAACTCCAGTGACCCAGATCCCGTCATGATTCTAACTTGAGAGGCCTTCTGTATAGCAACTAAGTTGTAAATGAACCTTATTATTAGAAAGCACACCTCCACAGGAACCATTCTCTTACTATTCTGTCTTCAAAATGATTTTGACAAAAAAAACTGTGACAAGTGCTTCTTATACAATTGGAGGTAGGAGACAGTAAAGAAGGTGGTAGGAGGAAAAGGATGATGAAGATTGAAAGAGAAGGAGGAAAGAACTAGACCACCTTAAAATTAACACAATAGTGCTGAGCTTCTAAATGTTATTTAACTTTTAAATAACCTACGGGAATTCCAATAAAAAGTAAGTCATGTCATAATGGCCATCTGAGTCCAGATTACTCAACATTCATTCAACAATCTGCTGGATGAACAGGAAATGGACCAAATTACACCGTATGTGATTCTAACTAGAGCGATGTCTTCACTCACCCGGATATGCTGGAGGTAGAGAGACAGGTCTCGGATAAAAGATTTGATCAGTCTTTCTTGCATACGGAAGTTTTTTTCTGTTTCTTCAAATACTTCATCTTTTATCTGTTCAAAATAAACAAGTGCTGTTAGCAGATTTGGACTCTCCCTCAATCTACCTTACTGGCAAAGTATCATTCTTAAAAACATCTTTTATTTACATTTTAAACATTTGACGTTTCCCTGAATCATACTGAATTGAATTTAAACACCTCTACGTGGTTTTGAATGATTTCCCAAATACACAAGGCCCCCTTAACTTCATACCTCACCTCCGGGCTCCTGATGGAAATCCTTTGCTCTAGCCAGGCTGTTCTCACTGTTCTGGCACCTGCCATGTTTGTTGACCCAGTGCTTTTGCCCATGTTGTTGCTTCTCTTTCCCCCATGCCAAACCTGCCCCCTTCCTTTAAGATTAAATCTCTTGCCAATAGGCTCAGGCTCACTGAGCTCCTGCTTTCTTAAGAACTACAGCATGTAGAGAACAAACTGCAACTTAGCAACTGATTATTTCTAGCTTGCCTTTTCCACTACTGGTACCACGTATATGTGGCGTAGTGAGAAGTCTGAAGACTTCAGATCTACTCAGCACTGTCGATAAACTGTTTTTCAGATCTTTTAATCCCTCAGACTTTATAGTTCCTTGTGTGTAACATACGGTGTTGAATTTAGGTGATCTCTTAAATCCCCTCCAGCTTAATAGGTCTATAATCTTAACTTTGTCTCCCTAAATAGATTATGGGTGCCTAAAACCACAATAATTATTATACGATGACCGATCTGGCCTCCTGATTTGCCTGTGTACAGACTGTACGCAGCTCACCAAGGCACAGATGGAGGGTTGGGTGGTGGATTCACATAAATAGTTGCAGGATCCTGTCACCAGCCAGCAAACACCAGGGGAGGTACTAACAGGAAGTCATGCCAGTGCCAGTTGGCACCATGCAGGCTAACCCATGGAGCCCTGACAAGCTGCCAACAACGTGCTGAACCTTCAGTTACAGGAAGCTCACCTGTGGAGCAAAGCCAGTGAGGTGCTTCAGGTGACTGCTAACGCGGTTGGACTTTTTGATGATGGAGTGGATATTCAGTTTGGAAATCTTCTCCATGAGACTATCTTCATCGCCCTTCCGGTACTTGAGGACTAGGGAGTGCGTCAAATCGGTGAGTTATGAAAGCACTTTCCTGGGTATAGATAGACTACACAACGAGCTGTAAAGCGATACTAACAACCCAAACTAGAGCTACTGTTTGTTTTCAATGAACTTATAACTGAGTAGAGACAAATGATTAATCCAAATCACCATTTATGGACAGACAGAATACTCAACAGCAGAGAGAGACTGTGCGTAGACTGCAGAAGATTAGAGACAAGGAAAGGTAGCAGAGGCGTAAGATTTGGAGTCAAGGAAACCTCTGAGTTCAATACCTGGGTCTATCATTTCATCAAAGTGTGGCCTTAAAAAAGTCACTTAACTTCTCTGAGCCTCATTTTCCTGTCCAGTAAAATGGAGAAAGTGATAGTACTTGCCTTAGAAGACTATCTTAACTGGTCTCATGTACAAATGAGACATTTATATCTAATCGTCTCACACAGTAAAATGCTATCCAGGAGTTATTTAACCACTGTGTCATATATTAGGCATAATCGGCAGAAAAGACTGGCGTTAACAGCAAGGGGAAGGTGGCAGCAGAAAGGCATACTTTATTGTTGTGGAAGATAAAGATAGCATTACATCAGGAGATATGAACCAAGACAAAGGGCGAGATGGCCAGAAGGCTTTCACAGCCAGTCCACATGATGGCATGGATGGCACGAGTGAAGTAGAAGGCAGAGCAAATGGTTTTAGGTAAAGTGGGGAGAAAGGTGGAGAGACAGGCAAAGAGGTTCTACTATATTATAGATTCTTTGAGGAGATCAATAATGCATCAGTTTGACGTGGTCACCATATACTCAGCAAGTGTTCAAATTAGAGTCTCGACAAGAGATTTGATGAAAGAGAAAAGAAATGGTTCAGTTCGTACTGCATCACAAAGAGTGGGTGGTTTGGTAACT
This sequence comes from Rhinolophus hipposideros, assembly GCF_964194185.1. Classification (NCBI taxonomy): domain Eukaryota; kingdom Metazoa; phylum Chordata; class Mammalia; order Chiroptera; family Rhinolophidae; genus Rhinolophus; species Rhinolophus hipposideros. The sequence continues at coordinate 24,446,380 of NC_138061.1, read as the reverse complement.
GACTATCCAGTGTTGGGAGGGGATGGGAGGGTCTCAGACCAGAGAGGCAGCTAACTGGGCGTAGGCAGGGATGGTGGGACCCAGAGATGTGGGCACGTTGGGGTTTTCTGAAAGAAGACCAAAAGTGCTAACTTAAGCAGAGGCAGTAAAGTATACAACTGGATGTGCAGTGCAAAGAAATGTAGGCACGGATTGGAAAGGACTGCCTTCAATGAGTTGAGAAGGCAACCACCCGTGCGGGAAGGAACTCTGAATCACCCATTCATCATCTAACCAGTCTTCATCTCTTGAGAAAGACTCTGTCTGCAATAAGCTTTCTCAGAGATATCTGTTTCTAATATTCCATGATCGTGCTTTCATCATTATTGCTCTCTTTTTTCATATCACGTTTCTCCCAAATCCTACTACCATTTCTTCATTACAGCCCTCTTACCCACCATCTGCCTTGTCCATCTCTGGTGAAATAATTCTTTTGAGAAGGAGAACATTCCCAAGTACACACTTCCTTTGCAGCAAGTATGCTTTTCTTACCCAGGTCCTTTCGACGTTTATATTCATTAATGTTCACGTTGATTTCCTTGACTGCCAGGACTGCGTTGGTCAAAGGCACTTTGTCTGGGTGGGATTCTGGGGTGGAATTCAGCAACTCCATTAGCAGCAGTGGGTAACGCATTACTCTCTGCACTGGTTTGATGAGGAAGGAGCCCAGGTTAATATAGTTTGTGCATCCCCTACAAGAGAAGGGAAAACAGAGACTTTCGTTCACTGTCAATAGTGCAGGGCCTACAGATAGTAATTGTTATTCCTAAATATAGCTCTGTTTGTCCATCCTACTCTCCAATTTCATTCATTCATATTTACTAGGCACCTAATAAATACCAGGTACCGTTTTAGGTGCTCAGGACTTAGCAGTGACTAACAAGTCCCTGCTCTGGTGGGAGGAGACTGGCAATAAACACATGTCTTATTAACTGTCATTTGGTGATAAGTCGTATGGAGAAAACTACAGCAAGATAAATCTATTTCTAGGTTTCTGTCTATAAAGGAAGAAATGAAAGAAATGAGCTTGTGTATTAAGTGGCAAGGGAACTTACCATTCGTTGTACAGGCTCCTATAGGGCAGTGAGCATGAAAAGAAGAGACAGGTGATTTAGAGATAATGCTGATTCTGATTTTCACATTCTCAGAATATCTACTAGTTCAACTAATGCCTATTAGCTGGGCAGACAAAAATCACATGGGTTAATAGGGAAATTATGATTGTCTATGGTGGCAAATCTAGTCTATTAAAAAAAAGTTAGTAAGCCTCTAACTTCACTTTGATCTACTTAGACAAATACATAGTATACCATCCTTAAGACCAAGAGATTCTCACCTGATGGTCATGAATAACTAAATTTGCTCTTCTTACCTATACTCTTGTTTATTTGGATCCAATTACCTTCCTGGCTGCTTCTTACCCAAAAATGCTCACATTATACTTTGTATGTTTAGATAAAAGTGACTTAAATGGATAAAAGTACAAGCAGGAAGCCCATTAAGATTTCCATGGTATATAATGGGAAAAGGGCAGGTGACCTAACCGGCCCTATATAATACTTATATCATTTATGTTTAAAATAAGATAGATGGATAGATATCATAAGAAGTCTAGACATATACATGGGACTGACTTCCAAAAGGCAGACCTAGAGCTATGATGGAGGTGAAATGGTCAAAACTCCTACTTAAGATCTGCCAAGGAGTCCTGAAGATGCTTCTGGATCTTCTCATCCTTCTCATAGATTTCCAGCAGTGAGATGGCCTCATCATGATTCTGGCAGTAAACCCTGTACGTTCCCTCAAGCTCATCCCGGTGATCAAGAAACACAGGTCCTTTGAAATATACACAGACATACAGTGTTTTATAGTAACTCTCTTCTCAGTATCCTAAATGTATATAACTATATATACATATATATATAGTTATATATATATAGTTATATATATAGTATATGTATATAACCAAAAAGTATATAAACCAAGTATATAAAAAGTATATAACCAAACTTTTATATTAGTTAAATCCTATCATAAGAAATAACACTAGGACTATCCCTTAAATAAGAAATTTCCACGTAATGACTTAAATTTATACTTATTTAAAGCAAAATTTAAGAGAACCATGTCATCCATGTATTTTTCAGTACACACACACACAGCTGGTCCCTGAAACAGCCTCCAGTCCCTTTCCAATCATGTAGAGTAAGGTGTTTGCAAGTACTCCCCATATAGGTATGTGAGCAGAAACAGTAAGGACGGACCCCCCACTCTCTAAGCCCAGGAAAATCTCCACAGGGATGAAGAGATTCTTCTACAGCAGCAATTTCCAACTTTTTCTCTGTATGTACATTAAATATACAGGACTTCAAATGAAATTTATTAAAATATCTGTAATAAAAAAATCTGTGATATAATAACATATGTACTTCTTTATAAAGCATTAAATAGCAAAATGTAGCAGTGAATCTAATAGTCACCATAATTTATTTCAAAGTATGGTGAGTAACATAAGAAACTGGTAATCTTAGTTGCCTTTGACTGAGTGTTAACTGATATTTCAAGATATTTGCAATAACTTAATTTGACACGAACATGTAATTTCAGTTGGTGACAAAGTCACAGGTGCTAATACTATGCGGTTTGTTCCCTATATTCATACCTTAAAAAAAAACAACCCATTAAATTTCAGTGAGAAAATAATGAAAATCAAGATGGAAATATTTTTTTGATCCAAGTTCATGGACTCCTTGAAATCTACCCACAGACCCCTGGTCTACAGCCAGTTAGGCATAGGAATAGCTCCTAAGCAAACTTCTACACAACAGTTTCATTTAGAGCTGCTGCCTGAATGCGCCGATTCTCTGACTTATTAAAAATACTCTTCCTCTTGCCTCCTTTCCTTGGTCCTTCCTTCTTCAGCTCGTACCGCTCACCCGCTAAACAGTGTCCTCTCATCCTTGTGCTCCTCTCTCAAGATACGATCCTACTCACTGCTTCTCCTGTAACTATTTCAACCAGGTGCTCTGGACATAAGACCCTCCCTCTCAGGGAACCCCAACACTTACACTACAATGTCACCTCTGCTTCTCTCTATGTGGCACCCTACGAATGTTCTACCCTTGTGCAGATAAGTTTCTATTTAAATTAAATGTATTCCCTTAACGAGAGCTCCTTTCTATAAGACAAACCTTTCTTCATACACATCACACCCATGCTGCCTTGCCTCACCGCAGCCGCACTTCTGTCTAATCCTGCAACTCAACAGGCACGGAGTGGGGCCGGCTTCCTGCTTGACCTTCAGGGCCGCTCTGGGATCCCGGAGCCACCAATGTCTTCTTCTGCTTTTACCATCCGGTATTTGCCGGCCTTCTTCTCTCACACTATTCCTTTGTATCCATTCCCTGCCAGCATTCCTAGAACCTTCGCTATCATATGGGTGATCATTCACACTCTTCCATTCACTGTTCTTCAACCTCCCCGATAGTGACTATTATTCTGTATCAACTACGGACCAACAAAGCTACACCTTGATTTCTAGTGTCTTCCAAACTGCGGGTTACAGCCCATTAACAGGTCATGAAATCTACTTCACGGGTCATGACCAACACTTTTTTGAGGAAATAAAATGGAAAAGAAAATATCAGAAAACACTGGACATAGTCAGAGTAAGCACAGGCATACACACACAAACACGTATCCTGGGTCCTCTAGTATATTTTTCTGTGGGGCATGTTTAAATAATTTAAAAGTCAGTCTCTTTTATATTAGTACATACCCAGAGTGTCCTGTACTTCTTTCTCATCTCAACCTCCTGATCTTCTAACTCATCCAAGCCCTGAACACCTACCATTCTGTCCTTCCCAACTAGACCCTGTCCTGGCTGTACTAGAGTCCTTCTCCAATCAGGGTCAGTAAGTTAATTCAATGCCGTTTTCTCCAGCACCCAAGGTTACCTTGGCTTTTGGCTGAGTTATATCCCTCACTGTACACTTTTCCCATTTCTATTTCTGGGTCATAAAGAGTGCTTGAAAGGTACATTGTTGAGAGGGAAAAAGGCTTAGTGCACAACAGTTTGAATAGCATGCTGCCATTTGTACAATTTTTTAAAAATGGGGATGGGGGACTGAGGTAGATAAAATATATATGTAATTGCTGTCATATGATAAATTATCTCTGGAAGGATATACTAAAAGAAATAGTAACACTGCTTCTGGTTGAGAAGAGCTGCGTGGGCTGGGGGAATGGATAGGAGACTTTTCATTAAGTAGTTCTCTGTACCTTCTAACTTTGTGCTATGTGAATGCATTAAACATAAGTTAAGTTTAAAACATATTAAATAAGTTAACCAAAATAAACACTTGCTTATGGGCACAGGGCATCTCTCTGCTGCAGGTGAGGTTGGGAGGGGGGAGGGGAAATTAGCCAGTCCTGTTTGCAGTAGAAAATTCCTGAACCTCAAGGAGCTGGGCCAGCCACTCAAATAATTCCAAATGCGTTAGAGGCTCCACAAATTCAGCATCCTTACTCTCCTGCCCGAGGCCACTGTTAACAGGAGTGGAGTGGCCTGCACGGCTATATTTTCATTCCAGGAATGTATTTTGATCCTGCGAATGGGACCTTTGTGTGACGGAAGGTGGGGGGGGGGAATTGGGGGGTGGGGGGGGTTAGAGGGAACAGTGAATAGTAACCAAAACCTCTGCTTCTGGAGGGCGGGAAGGGATTTGGAAAGAGGCCCTATGGGGGTGTGGTTATGGGGGCAAAGGACAAAATTATCAGTGTGGAACCCTCTCAGCTCCCCATCCAACTCAGGCTCTAGGGGGTCAATGGCACCTCAAGTGAAAAACTAAAGAGCCACAAAACCCAGGAAACTTCTTTGCCTTAAAGAAGTAATTCCTCCTACTGAAGCCACACTTAGAAACAATCAAGACCTTCAGAAAAGTTTCATTGGAGACCATTTTCAAGGTTAAACACACCAACAAAGAGACTTTAAAGACTTTAAAAGACTTTAAAGCTCGAAACACCAGCCCACCTAGACGGGGATACATCTTGCAGGCTTTGAAAATGAAGAACTGGGCCTGGCAAGGAGTGAGTGAGTGAGTGAGTGAGTGAGTGAGTGAGTGAGTGAGTGTGTACGCGTGTGATTGCTGGAAAGGTCTGGAGGGAGAGCTATGGGTAAGAAGAGTCTGCAGGGAAGGGAGGATGAGGAGTTGGAGGGTCAGGAGGAAGAGATGGGCCTGGAGGGGGGCGGAGGGGCAGTGAAAGAGTAGGTTATTAGAAGAGAGAATACACTCCAAAGAAATAGGAGCGGACCCGAGCAATATGATGTCCTGTCTGGGATTGCTTTAAAATAATCCAGTGAGGGAGGGATGGCGGGGGGGGGGGGGATTGCTTATGCAATTCATGTCAATCTGCCCTTCGCTAGTGGCTCAACAAAACTTTAAATTTTTGCCTTCTCCGACTTCTAGAACCTTCCCTTCTCAGATGTCCCAAATCTTGTCCTTTATGCATTGCCCACGGAGTGTACTGCCTGGTCATCTGGCTGACCAACACTGAAGCCCCCAGCACAGAGTTCTCACACATCACAGCCACTGCATGTTGTCCCTCCCTTGTAAAGCTAAAATCCCTGCCTTTCAGTTCCCAGGATCTATCTTCCACTATCCTGTGCACCGTCAACACATCTCAGTCTGCTACCTAATTCCTATTTGTCTTGGGACAAGAAGTAGAAAGGAAGAAGAAAAAAAATGAATGAACACAGTTGATATCTTATAGGGGTGAGATTATGGATATTTTGTTTTAATTTCCTATTTCATTGTTGTCATAATAATATACAGGCAATAAAATAAATTGGAAGAAAAAAATGATTGTTTCATGAATAATCAATCCTGTTTATATACCAACCAATTTCTCTCATTTCTTTCATAACTCAAATATATGACCTACAGACACTTATTTCAAATACCTTACAAAATCTTATAAATGGGCTTTTTTTGCTTTGTCATTTTATTAAAATGGGGTCACTGTGGCTTCCTTCTAGTCAATCAATGTGTTTCTTCTTCCTCAACTTCCCTGACCTCTGACCTCTCCAGTTAAACTGAGAACAAGACCCCAAGCTTTAGTTTCTCTTACCAGTCCATTACTAGACATACAGCTATTGTGTACACAAGTTAATGGCATGAGCAGGGATGACAGAAAGACCTGAGTTTCCTCATCTATAAAGTAAAAGTAATAGTACCTAAACCTCACGGGGTTGTTGTAGGGAACAACTGAAATCAAGCTTGACATATCTTGAAAGGGTGTGTAGTGTATAATACACACTCAAGAAACATTAACACTGCTACACTACCACCTAACACCCCACAGCCATTTCCCCCTCCTGCAGGAGAGCACAGCCCTGATTCTGTTCCTGAGTCCATTTTTCTCTGAGGCGAGTCCGGTAAATATTGCCTAGTCTACGGCAACGTGATGATTCTATTACCATCTCTAGTGATCGGTTCAAGCATGTGCATGTGACCCAGTTCTAGACCTCGAGAAATAAAGAGAAATCCGATGCGGGGGCCTCTGGAAAAAGTTTGCTCACTCTTAAACAACACAGGGTCACTTTTTCCTTCTGCTGGATGTTGTCATGTGTGTAGTGGGATGACTAGAACTGTGGAAGCATCTCGTGACCATGATTCCAATAATACAGCAAAATGACAGGCGGCCCCCTCCCACATTGCACCAGAGCTGGTCTGTCTGATCAACAGAAATGGCAGATGGTACGTCATACTGAAGATCAGGTTACGGAAGATGCTGTGGCTCCCACCTGGAGCCTTCTCTTTCTCTTGGATCACTCACTCTGGAGAAAGCCAGCCGCCATGTCCTGAGGACACCATGGAGAGGCTCACACGGCAAGGAGCTGAGGCCTGAAGAGCCGAGTGTGCTTCCTTGGAAGTGGATCCTTGAGTCGCAAATGACAGCAGCCCAGGCCATCAGTTCAGCTCGACTCCAAACTCATGAATGACCCTGAGCCAGAACCACCCAGCTAGCCACTCCCAGATTCCAGACATGTAGAAAATATGACCTAATACTGTTTCTTCTTTTAAGCTGCTAAGTTTGGGTATAATTAGTTACATAGCAATAGATAACTAATACGGCTTCCTTGTTTAAAAGAAGCAGATGATTGTTTTTCAAACATTTTTGACAATGACCCACATGAATACATTTTAAATGATGACTCACTATACATATATATAGAATTGAAATAAAAGCTTCAAGAGACTGTAGTTAGTACATTCTGATATTTTCTATTTTATTAAAAAGTATATACTGGGTGGGACATACTAAAATGACTTCATGACACACTAATGGGCTGCAACCGTCAGTCTCAAAAACATCACACTATACGATAAGCTAAAATTTCTTCTGTTGCTAACATCTCATGTTACCTCCGAGTAGGTTGCAGATAAAAGAAGTTGAGAGCCAAATAACCTCTAAACTAAGTAACTAAAACTTAATTTCCCAGCATAATTACTCATGCCAGCAAGGCCCTTTTCCTGCCTCCTACTCATAAAGTTAAAAAAAAAAAAAAAAAAAAAAGCTGCTTCTGAAACAACGGCAGGAGCTCATACCTACAGCATCGCTGGTTTCCAGATCTGCCAATAACTGCTTTGCGACCTTAATCACCATCTGCATATTTCCAAAAAGACTCTCAAAATCAATGTTTGGTATCTGAAAAGGGGAGACAAAGTACAAAGATGCACAAAAATGTAATTAATAGCATGTCATTCATATTAGGAACACCTCTTTAAGGACGATACAAAAATTATTCTAGGTCACTTTCACTCATTCTCACGAAGTTTCCAGAATAGAAACATCCAACATCATCTTTAGTGTCACCCTTTAACCTTGACCCAACTATTTATTCTGTTCTCCCCACCTTACTACTACCTTAGTAAAATGACTACAGAAACAATTTAGTCTATAATTACACTGGGATATGTATCCCACCCAGTACCCAAGAGCTGATGGCACTGCCCACTTCCTGTAAAAGTTCTTGGGAGTGACTGCTCCAGGAATACAAGCCCAAGCCCAGGCCAGGTAGTCAAGTAATAAGCAATAAGGACTGTAAATCCCCAGGAACTGTTAACCGTTTTTTCTATCTCCAGCATCTAGAAAAGTACCTAGCATATGCATATGACAGTTAAAGAGTTTCCTGAATAAATCTGTACAATCAGGGGCTGGAGCCGTCATTCCTAGACTCATTATATTATCACACAACCTTCCCAGTACTGTGACAATCCAGACTCCCTGGTACTGTTTCTAGGAGCCAAAGAAACAGGAATGTCCTGGTTAACAGTAGACTTGATAAGTGACAGGATGTTGTAGGCTTAAGTTGATGACACACGTATGTTGGAACCCTTGAATAAAGAGCAACACCAGTAGCCACTGCCTCTACTTCAAACCCAATAAATCTTTGTGATGAAAGCTCCCATATCCCGATTTTTCAGGCTTAGAGAACCACATTCAAGATAAAGCGAACGTTCTCCCATAGTTCCCACCTGTGCCTGCTGCAGCGGTACCATGATCCGCTCAATACACATCTCCAGATCCCGAATGTAGTCTCGTTCCGTCTGATGAAGTTCTTCTACCACCTTGGCTCTCTTCTCCAGCATCCTCTGCTCTGGGTTTTCAGTGGACACGGACCCAGAAGGGGACACAGGTGATGACGACTGGGAGGAGAGGAGTGTCATTTCTAGAAGGGAAAAGGGAACTGGTCAGCAACTCTGTGTGCCAAAGCAGGACTCCTCAACAGTTGGAGTTGAAAAGAACACAGTCCTTGAGAACCAAAGGCCTCACAATTGTCAACAATCAGGAAATCTGATCCCACACGTCAGTTCTAATCATGAACAGATGAAGAGTTTAGAAGGCCATCCCTGCAGGGAGAACTCCCATCTGTGTGGTACCATTTTTAGAATTTGTCCTAAAAAAGAGTAGCTGGCCGAATTTTATGAAGACGAATCAGTACCCACAACTTCCTTGGCAAATAGGTTGAAAAAAAATCTGCTCTTCTTATTAAGAATTGCTTTCATTTAATTAGGTATAAAATCCATTCCATGATCTCAGCAACAGAAATACCAAGCTGGAAGTTAAAACCAATGATACAGAACACTAAAAAGAAAATGAGAGGCAACATAATGCCACATAAGGGGAAGACAAGAATTAGGCAGGAATTATCCATCTGAGATCAGTCTTTAAAAAACATAACCAAAAACATGTTAGCATGATGAAAAACCCCTACGAGATCTTTTGCTAAACTGCAGTTTTCCCGGGCAACACCCCTGAGGTTCTGATTCAGAGAATCTGGGTGGGACCTGTGTATCTGCAATTTTAACAAAATCCTAGGTGTTTCTGAATATGCAGGTGACCTTCAAGCTCCACACACATATTATCTAATAACCAAAGATAAAGTCAAACTAGAAATATCTGGTTTGAAATGACTCCAAATGTAAGATTGTTCTTCCATTATTCCAGACATATTCTAAGAAAAAGGCTTGATCTACAGTTTTATTATCTGGGACAACCAACACTGAGAGAAGGCAGCCTCTACCCTCAGCCAGCTGCAGTGGAGACAAGAGGCTTTGAATCTTGAACTTCTCCACTCTTTAGCGGGGGAGGGCCCGGGAAAGTCCATTTTTACCTCTGGGCCGTAGGTTCCTATCATCTGTAAAATAAAGATAATAATACCTGCTTCACAGAGGTATCCAGAGAAGTAAAGAAGGTAATAACACAAGTTAGTCAGTCCTTTTCCCACGATGGGCCAGAATATGCAGTCTGCACCAGGTTAAGGTAAAAATACATCAAGGAGAAAACACTCTGTTCAGATACCATAAAATTCTACTTTTCTATAAGAACAAGAAAATCGGGAGGCGAGGAAGTTGTGGCCTAGCACCAGCCTCATCCCACTTTCTTCCTAGGACTGCCCTCTAGGTGTTAAGGAGCAGGGCCACAACATCTCCTTGCTGTGATAAAACAATCAGTGGTGGATTAGGTTTTTTCCCCTTCTTTTGTTCCCCTTTCCACCCACCCCTACTTCCCAGTCCCAACTCTATCCCTTTTCAAGATACCCTCACCCTCTCAGGTTAGTACTTTATCACCAGGCTCTTTCCTCAGTGCTACAGCATCTCGTCAGTGTGCAGCTTCCCCCAGCTCTCATAACCACACTTTAGAGTTAAAGAGAAAAGCCACTCACTTTCTCCCCTTGCCTCTGAAAGTTGGCTGTCTTTGGTGGGGAAAATCTTCGAATTCCAGGTTTGGTCCCAAACTGCACTTGGGTGAGAAGGAGGCTGCACTGCTTCTGTGCAAGCCGCAGCAGCCCTGGGAGGTACCCGGAGAGCCAAAAGTCTGGCGCATGCCTAAGTGTGGGTCGAAGTGTAAACTGGCAGAGTCCAATCTTACCAGAGCTCAGGAATGCTCCAGAGCCCCTAAAATTCCCCCAGGCTTTCCCATATTTACATATGAATCGCCTAGAGTCCCCCAGGCTACCACAGCAGGGCCAGTTCTAAAGGATGGAGCTGGAATCTTTCACTTACTGGACTGAAATGCAGAAGAGGGGCCTTGCTTTGCTCAGGCTTAACACCTTTCCCCTGTTAGCGCTCCTTTCCTCATCCTAAACAGTCACAATTCCACTTCAGGAACTGTTAATCCAAAAGTATTAGCTCTTACTTTTCCTACCCCTGCTGAGCATTATTTTGGGGGGATACTCTTTTTTAGGGAAGAATTCTGAAGGCCCATCCATCTCTTATAATAAGAGGCAAAGCTGGAAAGTAGGCAGTTGTATGTACTAGGACCCCCCTCTCTGCAGTCCCACTCCAGGCAAGGCGTAGCCCCTCACTACGCCCTGGCTTTGCCAAGGGAACCGACCTGTACCTTAGGTACCTTACCCTAAAGCCATCAGAATGCAAATGTCAGCTGGCTGGTCCCAGGACAACAGGAACCGCACAGAGTAATTCACAGGGACTGACTAAGAGCCCTGCTCACAGTCCACAAGACCTCAGATTTTACAAGAAATCGAGGAAAAGAAAGTTGCAGAACAATATGTCATCTTTTGTAAAAAGACAGAAAAGGGAAATGAAAGAAAAAAACCTACAAAAAAACCCTTACATTTTTCCTGACATACATATAATACATAAATGCACAGAAAAAGGTCTGGAAGGAGAACACACACACCAAACTCATCAGTTTGTCTCGGAGGAAACTGGGATTTGGGGTTGAAGGATCAATGGGGACTTGAGCTGAATCAGTATTTTGTAATCTCATAAGAATCTATTAATGTGTTTCCAGTAATTTAAAACTGTCATGCTAGGATACATCTCTATTGGTGACATTTTAAACAATCTGAGAGAAGACAACTTTTATTGAAGAGCCCTTCCCACTGCTTCTAAAATCTCACCATTCAATTGTGAGGCTTTACTGGATGGCGAGCCTGTTGTTGCTCCCCTCCATCCTTTCAGCTTTAAATTTGTTTTAAAAATATTCATATGGCACTTACCATGTATGCCAAGCACACCCATTTTGGCACTTTACAAACATTACCTTATTTAATCCCCACGACAACCCTACCATGTCCCCATTTTATGGATGAGGAATGAAGAGAAATTCAGTAACTGGACCAGTAAGTGGAAGGCTGAGATTTGAGCCCATGCTATGCTCTTGACAGACAGCTATTCCACCTCTAGGCAAATCCTAGGAGTCACAACCTGGAATTCTACTTGTGGGTTTTGGCAGCCAGCTGGTAGCTAATGATAAAACAGTGCAATTCTAGGCTGGCCTGGTGGCTCAGGCAGTTAGAGTGCCATGCTCCTAACTCCGAAGGCTGCTGGTTCGATTCCCACATGGGCCAGTGGGCTCTCAACCACAAGGCTGCCAGTTCAATTCCTTGACTTCCGCAAGGGATGGTGGGCAGCGCCCCCTGCAACTAAGATTGAACATGGCACCTTGAGCTGAGCTGCCGCTGAGCTCCAGGATGGCTCAGTTGGTTGGAGCTCATCCTCTCAACCACAAGGTTGCTGGGTTCGACTCCCGCAAGGGATGGTGGGCTGTGCCCCCTGCAACTAGCAATGGCAACTGGACCTGGAGCTGAGCTGCGCCCTCCACAACTAAGACTGAAAGGACAACAACTTGAAGCTGAACGGCACCCTCCACAACTGAGATTGAAAGGACAACAACTTGACTTGGAAAAAAGTCCTGGAAGTACACACTGTTCCCCAATAAGGTCCTGTTCCCCTTCCCCAATAAAATCTTTAAAAAAAACAAAACAAAACAAAAAACAGTGCAATTCTAAAGCACAACTTCACCTCTAGAGAGCCAGACTTCGCCCACCATCAAGATTGTGAACAACTATGTATTTAAGCATATATGTGTGTGTTCGTATGAGCATAGCTATAAAACCCTATTCAGTATAATGTAAATAACCCCTTGGAATCAAATCTCTGTAAGTGCCACACACAGTAAATGTTTAATAGCATTTCAGGTAAATTATGGCAGAAATTATGTGAAATGAAGGGAAAGGCCTGTATTATCATGTCCTTTGACGGATCTTTCTGACTTACGCACCGATCATCTTACTCAGGGGAGGGGAGAGCCCCCTTCATGAAACCTCAGCTCCTTCTTGGTAACCCTGAGAAACTTGGCATCCAAAGGTACAGAAACCTTTAACGCCTTCTCTACTTCTTAAAATATAAAAGGTAAGGGTTTTAACCCAGGAGTCCACTTTTAGGAGTTTATTCTACATAAATAATTGGATAAGTGCACAAAAATATACACATAAGGATGTTCTTCGATGTATATTTTTAGAAATGACCTAAATAGAAACAGCCAGAATTTCTCCCCAAGGGGCCTGGTTAAATAAATTATAGCATATCTGGGGAGTAGAATACTACTATAGCCATTGAGATATAGAGCTATATTTGTTAACATGGAACATTGTGTGTTTTTAAATGAAAAAAGCAGATTACAAAATAGTTTATGAGAGAATATAGTTTTTCTATAGTAAACATGTAATAATATGACAATACTAAAATTAAAAAAGAAACATTTGCTATTAATAAGAATATTCTAATACAGTCAACTCTCAATTAATCCATTTCAAATTCTTTCTTCACTTTTTAATAATCTGAGGTTTCTTTCCTGACCTCATCCCTTTAAACTGCTGAAGAAAATGAGTAATAAAGTGCTGTTGAAATGACAATTTGCTAGTCTTACAAGAAAAGCAAAACAGAACTGCCTGCTTAGCAATCAGTCAAGAAAATGCAGAGAGGCAGCAATCTGTAAATGTGCTCGTCTTCACCCCAGGCCCAGCTAGAGGAATCATGAATCCTGGTTTTCCATGTTACCACAACGCTCCAGCCAGCCCACCCAACCCCCACCACGGCTTTCCCTTAGCACCTACAGGACCTCTATTTGGAGAAAGTTTGCTTAAGGTAGAGAGCTTGCAGCTCTATGGTCCCTGGCTCGTCCACAGGGCACACAGAAGGCTCTTCCAGGATCACAAAACTTCAGGTCCTAAATCTTAACAGCAACTGAAAAAACTTTCTCTGTGGCTTTTGCTCAGTAGCTGCCCCGCCTATTTTGGCAAGAAGCCTGGAGTACAATCCTGCTGGGAGGGTTTCTACCTCAGGAAACTTAGCTCGAAGCTTCCCATTTCCCCCTTCCGTTTCCAGGCGCTATCCAGAAGAGCAAACGAGAGTCAAGTACCCCAAGTACAAGAGTTTGCAACTTCCTATGCTGCCAGGATAGCAGGTTTAACACTAGGATCAATTGGAACATCATTTTTGAATACTCACCAAATACACATAAATCCTAGAAAGGTGTGTTACTGGTGTGCTTAAAACTGAGGTTATTATTTCAGTTTTAGACAGCAGAAGTGAAGTTATCAAGAAGGTAAAGATCATTGCATAAAATCATTAATTAGAAATAAACTATCATTGTTTAATAAACAATTTGACTATAATCAGTCTTGAAAACTTTACAAAAAAAGCTTTATTTTCGAAACACATATACACCCGATGTTATACATTTACCAAGTCTCCCGAGAGAATGTATTACTGCTCTCATTTTACAAACTAGACACTGGGCACAAAGCAATGAACCCACACAGCTAATAACACTGCATATTCAAAAGCAGCACCCCAAATCAGTGCTTTCCATTACATGTCAAGGCCTGTTCTGGGTTAAATATCTTCTCCATATGAGTGTGGCCATTTATGGCATTGTATTATATTTCTGTATTTAATAATACACTACACTGATGCTTTGAAATTTGCTCATCCACGTGACCCTCTGGGTTATTCTTCCACACTAGTCTATAAAACCAGAGTTTCTTCAGCTTGTATTAGGTGGTTTGCTTTTATAACTTCCATTTGCTCCCATAACATTTTATGTAGCTTTTGTAACTGTGCACCCCCAAATCAGTTTGATGTGAATTATAATCCTATTCAAAGTTTTAATTACAAAAATGTATGAATATTGAAGGGAGAACTACCAAGCAGAGTGCTAGGAGATGGGGCAGAGTACACCATGTTTCCCCAAATATAAGACCAGGTCTTATATTAAGGTTTGCTCCAAAAGACACTTTAGGGCTTATGTTCAGTGGATGTCATCCTGAAAAATCATGCTAGGGCTTATTTTCTGGTTAGGTCTTATTTTCTGGGAAATACGGTAGAACCCAGAAATGTCCTCCAAGCTTTTTCAGTCCTAGGCAAGTCATGTTCACGTCTGGGGTTCAAGAACAGCAAATCGAGTGGCGTTAAACTAGAGGGTCTTCCAAGTTATTTCCATTTGACTTAATGGATCTAGGTGAAAGGCAAGACATAAATTCATGAAACAAAAGAATAATTCAAAATAGAATGATCTTTAAGCATTGAGTGCTTTGGATGTAGTTCTTTAAAAGGGTAAACCCAATCTCTCAAAATAAGGATTATTTCCAAGTGTGATCCAATATTTTGATGGTAATATCTGATTAAACCTAGGATATGGGCCAGCACTATCTTATTTTCTAGCTGACACATGGACTAAGACCTCATTACAAGAGAACATAAATTGGGTTTTCCCCGGGACCCCAGTCACACATGCTAAGTTTACGTGAGCTCTATACCCCAACAGTTGCTCTAGTCCCTTATATCTCTTCTCCAGTTGTTCCTTTCCTCAGAGAAGTCATCTACGCGCAGTTTCAGGGATTCCATTTAAGAGGATGACTCGCGCGCGCAGGTCCAGCTCTGACTCATTCCGAAGGCTCCTACCTGGTTTCTAAGATTTCAGCACTTTTGTTCTTCACCCCATTCAGTTCCTCTTCGTCACCACAACTATGTGTCTTAACTCCTACAGTTTCCCCAACCAGGAATGTTCTCCCTGCTCCTCTCTGCCTAGCTCAACCCCGTTACTCCTTTAAGCTTTAGCTCAAGTTCAAACATCTTCCCAAAGTTTATTCCAATAACTCAGGTAAAAACTGAGCTTTCCCTCTTCTGATTGTCCACAGCATTTACTATCTATGTTATATATAGTGTACTTTATTAATTATTCATATGTTTACGTTTGTCTCTTCAACTGATTTGTAAACTTGTGTGTGTGTGTGTGTGTGTGTGTGTGTGTGTGTGTGTGTGTGTGTGTGTGTGTGTATGCCCACGTGCTGGGGGGGAGCTGGTATCCTTCTCAGGATACCCCGTGCTTGATACAGTGCTAAGCACAAATACTAGTTAATAAATACATGTTCAACTTAATTCAGAGGGGATGTGGGATCTATGTGCCCATCTAATGATGATGACTGATGGTGATGATGATGATGATACAATGATAGCAGCTCATGTTTATTTAGCATTATGTGCCAGACTCTATTACACTATTCTAAGTACTTATATATCTATAAATTAACTTAATTCTCATAAAACTATCATAGGTACATTATTTGGTTTTATTGTGAGCAATCTGCAGCATAGAGAGATTAAATAATTTACACAGGGTTACACAGGTAGTAGGGCCAAGGTGGGGAATGGGATCCCCTTAAAGCACTTGTAAAATTGTATTTTAATTATTTGTTTAAATGTTATTTTCTGTTTGAAACTATGAGTTCCCGAAGGCCACACACAAGTCTTACTCAACTTCTCCAGTATCTCAATAGGGACACAACTGGCACTGAGGCAGGACAATTCTTCATTGTACATGATGGTCCTAAACATCGCACTCTGCCATTGTGACAACCAAAGGTTACCTTCACCCACTTCCTAATGCCAAAGCTAGGCTGGGCCGGCCAAGTCGCAGAACGCCTGTGCACTCCAGAGCCCACCATATTGGCACCATCAGTAGTCCCTGTAGCTATGATTTAAGCCAGATGACCCCCACCCCAGACTGTGCCATTGCCACTGGACCATGGATGTGTACTTCATCAACAAACAGTTAATTCAATGACAAGGCCTAACCAAAAAATTCAAGCTGAGTCAATTATACTCACTCTCCTGGGAATCTGAATGAAGAACTATCAGTCAGATCAGATAGGAAGAAAAACAGAAGCTGTGAGAATTCCCCAAGGTAGTATTGGGACATCTATGCTTATGTGTAATCTAAAGTGAAAAGGGAGTAGAAACTATGGGTAACTGGAAAATATTGGTTGGTAGTAAAGAGACCAAAGCAGAAATTCAGAGAAAAGCAAAAATGTCAACAGACAGGTGGCCCATGAAAAACAGATAGAGAGAAACTGAACAGCTAGTCTATAGGATACGTGGTTCCAGTCCACTTGTATTGGAAATATGGCCTCATTCCTCTTCAGGGTCTTAAGGTAACCTTTGTCTAACTGGAACATGACAGTGTTTGGCACTCAATGAATTTGTTAGATAAAAATACATGAATGGCTCATGTTTATTCTAACAGAATATTAGGTAAGAGCTGCAAAAAGTGCTCTGAAAACTGTGAAGCATATAAATTAAGTTGGTACGACTACGAGTAATAATAATAATAATGATGATGAAATTCCACGGGTATTTTTGCTGGCCATTTGTCACTGCCTAGTTAACGCCTATGAGTATGGCCCTTGTCTCTAGAGTGGCAGAGACCTCATGGCATCTGCTAGACCCGCGGCTTATAATCAGCACATGAAATTAACCAGGATAAAAAGCTAACATCTTGGATTGACTGGAGATATTTTATTCCAGTAGTTTGAATACACACTGCAGCTATAGAGATATCATGTTCCCACACTTGCAATGGAAAGTCCTAAAAACTCTGAACTACCTGTGTAACATTGGCAAAAGTGTCTTCAAATCTACTCAGGTTTTTCTTATCTTGGGTTTTTCTTATCTCGGGAGGAAAACAAAACAGAAGACTTTCCTGGGTTCTGCTGCTCCACTGCAATGACTGTCCAAACTTTTAAGGAATTGCTTTCACATTCTCATCACCACTGCCCTCCTAATCTCCCTGTGACATACTTGGTGCCTCTGCTGCTCCTATTCCGCACCCCACCCACCACATGCAAAGGTCTCTCCTCACTCCATATCCTGTCTGATACCTCTGCTGCCAGTAACACAGCTGCGATCCCCTCCATTTGAAGCCCTTCCTCAGGCTCCCCTAACACAATACTTACCTGCTCTTCTAAGTTCATTTATGCGGAACGAACCCATAGCTGTGCTTCTGGCTTCAGCTGTGGGACGTAGGAAAAGCACTGGGGTGGGCCTCAAGAGACCCAGATTCTATTTCTGATCTAAGAATTGACTGGTGACAGTGGACACACATTTCCATTTCTCTGAACTTGGCCTCTTCATTTATAAAATGAGTGGGTTGGATTTAAGAGTTTTTCAAACATTTTTTACTGTGACCCCCACTTTACATTGTGTCTTGGTACACACATTTATATAACACATGTATGTATGTGTACATCCACACTCTCACACACAAGAATTACATGCTTACTTGTACTACATGAGACATGCTTGAAATTTTCTATTCACTTCTATTTTATTTTTCAAAAACGCTAGCTGTAACCCACTAAATAGATTTCAAGACCCAACCACGGGTGGTTACCCATTATTTATACAACAGTGGATCTTGTTGATAAGTAAGGCCCTTCTAGTAATAATAAGATTCTGTGAGGTAACCGTTACCTTTAACTCTCACCTGAATGCCAGTTTCATATTTCTCTCTGTAAGAGTTCTTCATTCAGATATCCCAGTATCACTTAAATTAACCCAGTTAACATGGAATTTGCAGCAGTAGGTCCCCTTCCCATCAAAACTGTTTATGTTATTAGCAAGTATAAAACCTTAGTGCCGACTTTTGGTCCAGTAATAGGAGAGTAGCAGCTAATACTGTACTAACCTCTGGACAAGATAGGTTAGTAGCAACTAACCTAGGTTGTACTAGCAACTCTGGACAAGATATTTTTTGAAATAACTATATAAAGGCATAACTATGTGGAGGAGACTGGAAACAAGGGAAGCAAAGTAGGTAAGATCATATTTATCTGATTTCCCTCCTCCCCCCCAGGGAAGCCCTAGTCTTTTAGCATTAGGGGAAATAAAGCAAAACAACTGGCAATCTTATTGGGCTGAGAAGTCAAAGGTTCAAGTCTGGGGCTCTGAAGCAGCTCGATATTGAGACATCCTGGAAATGAGGAAGCCACAGAAAGAACAGCCTCAAAATCTGTTTAGAAATTCCCCTTAAACCTTTGAACTGTGCATGTGGGAGGATGAGACTCCGGGGAACTCAGCAGAAACTAGTAACAGCTGGAAGCCAGAGGGCCAGGCAGACATTCACACTGTTGGGGGGATGGGGTGGGGAGACAGTTTGAAATTGAAGTCCCTCCAGGTTAGGAGGCTCAATAAACACTTTTAACTTTCCACTGAGACCTCAGAAGAGCCGCACCTCGAGTACGGATCACAGCCCAGGGTGAGGGGTCACACCGTAGGACTAAAGGCAAAACCCTAACAGACCTGCCCTCACAACATCTAAGATGGACGCCTCCACAGGAGAATGAACTGATAAGACAGGTGAGGGAAGGGCAAACCCTGGTAGAACAGACTTGGTTTCTTTGTAGCTTGGAGGTGGGCTGGGCAGTCATTAAACAGCTCTTTGTTTCTCAGAGGGAGTGGGGGAAGGGTGCAGAAAAGTCGGGAGGAGGAGGATGGGGCGTTCCACTTAGATAATTACATCTACAAACACAGAGTCCGAGGACCAGATATCTAACTGGCGTGGAGGGGAGGGGATCCTGGGAGATAGGGGACGTGAAGAGACAGTCTGGTGGGACAACTCGCAACTTGTAAGTGGGAAGGAAGGTGGGTCATAAAAGACAAAGAAATCATAATTTGTGAGCACCTACTATGTTCCAGACATGTGATTGTTTTATTCACATTATCTCACCATGAGACAGGTATTATTTCTTCATTCTACAAATAAGGAATCCGAAGCTCAGAGAGGTTCAATAATTCTAACGTTACACTATTAGCAAATGATGGAGCTGAGATTCTGAACTCCAGGCAGACGACCAACTCCAACACTTGTTTCCTCTCTGTAATTACATGTTGTGACTGCGTAATGTCCAGAAAGGGCAGAGGTGCATGTGCTGTAAGACAGCTAGCAAAGAATGTTACAGAGCACAGAGCACAGAGATTTCTGGTAAAAAACAAGATAGGGTAAGGAGGATGTTGGAGGCATAAAAAGGGATGTCAACTGAACTAAACGGGAACATACTACCAAAAGTAGGTCCTCAAATATAAAGAGAGAGAGCTGTAAAAACGGAAATGATGTACGGTAGAATTGAGCTGGTTTCAGAGCTCATAGGGCATATTGCCACACTCCAGGGAGAAGGGTTTGACTCCTGGTAAGTCAAACAGAATAAACTCACTTTGATTACAGTTAGGAGGCTTAACACAATAAGGAAGTCAAGGTAGGAAACAAAGTTCATCTGAGGAACAGCTGTGGGGGAAGGGAATAGGAACAATACAAAACTCAACATCAGGAATCACAGAATCAGACTTTTTTTTTTGAACTGGAAGGAATTCAGATGTCATCCAATCCCTATCATTTCAGAGCAAAAATGCACCTAGAAAAAAAAGTGGCTAGCTGCTAAATACCTGGCCTCCCCACTAAAGCTGGGTTTGGTTTCATTTTTATCTTTATAAATGCAGATAGAGAGCCTGCTTTCGCCACAATGGAGCCCTGGAAATTCAAGTTAAGTCGAGCCTGTGCTGGAGGACCATGGGATAAACCAGTGGCAGTTCCAGCATCACACGGGGGCTTAGCTTTTCAGCCTTCCAGGGCCCCCCACCACCAATCTAACAAGTAAGACTAGTCTGCAGGAGGTCTGGAAGTGAAACTTTCCACTTAGGAGGAAGGTGTCGGATGGATTTCCCAGACTGTTCACATTTTCTGACTCTAAAACTCATCCTCTGGTCATAATTTGGACACCCCCAAGTTGGCCAGAACCAGAAGGACTGCTTGGCACGAGGACAACATATGTAATAAGGGAAAGGTTTAACAGGGAGTCCAGTAATTACAAAACCAACAGCAAAAATCATAAGTAAATAAAATAAACAGTTCATTTCAGAGAACTGAAGAAGACAAACTGGCAAGGAAGAAACAACCTCTACATAATACAAGACTCTTAATGTTCCCATTTGATAGATAGTTAAGGCTTAGTGAGATGAAGTAATTTGAATACCTAACCTATACAAAGCACCATAAGGAATGTAAACAATGTTCTGAATTCCACACGAGTTTTCATGCTCATCATTCACTTAAGATTTCTGAATGCCAAGGAATAAACAATCTATAAAACAAGTCTTCTTTTCCACTAATTTCTAAAGTGTAGGGTTTGAGAGAAAGAACATGCCATAAAAGTGAATTTTCACTTGGTGCCCTGTTAATGAATTTGCCATCCCCATAAGACAACACTTATAAAGTAAGAATGGAAAGATTTGGGATTTAGACACGCCTGACAAAGCCACGGAAGGTAAAAGAATGTTCCCGTGAGAACACTGATTTTGAAAGCCATGTTACTTACATATGTACAGCACTACATATATTCTTGCTCTGTAAAGTGCCTCCCAAAGGAATGAAATCTCTAAGGTTATTCCCGCTCAAAATATAATTAATGAGGACTCTGGGAGCCAGGTTCTTTAAGCACTCAAGTGTTCCTGATACCTGGTATAACCACCCCTTTGATCTATTTTCATGCTTTATACTTCTAAGAAGGGTAACTGA
Organism: Rhinolophus hipposideros; assembly: GCF_964194185.1. Taxonomy (NCBI): domain Eukaryota; kingdom Metazoa; phylum Chordata; class Mammalia; order Chiroptera; family Rhinolophidae; genus Rhinolophus; species Rhinolophus hipposideros. Next base: position 24,425,119 of record NC_138061.1, on the reverse strand, counting down.
GTTCATACCTTGGGTTTTCTTCCTGTTTTGCACAAATACTGAGTGTCTCAGGGTGCTGGGTGCTGTGCGACGGAAGCAACTATTCCTTTTCCAAGTCTCTGGGCCACTTAATTTTCTCTCTTCTTCTAAATGCCGGGTGTTCTTCTCTAAGGAGGGGCCCTGAGGAATGCCACAGAGAGATTCTCCTTGGTCTCCCCAAGTCCGTTGATCCCACAGCACATCCGGGGTGATCCCTCTGCTCCCAAGTGCCATCATTCCCGGTTTGTCAATGCCATTACATGCCCAATTCTTCATCTGATGGAGATAATCTGTTTCTCTGTAATTCTGGAGTTTATACTCACAGTTTGCAAATAAAGTATCACAGACTTTATTTTCTGTCTCAGAATCGCTTTGATCCATGGCATGAGTCTTTGCTTTGGGGTAGATTTTATCATTTTGATAAACAGTCCTGTCCCCTTTATAGTATTTGATAAATTCCTTACCTTCATTGACACCATTAAAATCCACAGACTGACCATTAGTATAATTCCCAGGAACATGATATAAATTGTTCAGGTCTCTATAATAAATGTTAGTTTCTTTATAATCTTCAAGATTATAATTAAAATTCCTGTGGTCCATATGCCAGTTTTGAGTTTGACCAAAATTCCCCAAAGAATCATCCAAACCCCTGTAGCCCATCCATTGTTCAGTTTCTTTGGAGTCCTCAAGATTATAATTCAGATTCTGACAATCAATGTATCCATTCGTCTCCCTATGTCCCCCAGCTTTCCAGCTTTCATCTGGGCTTCCTGTGAGCCAATTAGCTTTAGTCCCAGGGCACGGGTTCCCATAATCTACGTTTTCTGAATTCCTACAGCCACCATGGACTTGAGCCCCACTTCTGCGGTACATACAGTCTTCTTCGCTTTCCTTGGCTTCCCCATAGTCCACAGACCTTGGTTCACTCTGCTCAAAATCCCAGTATCCACAATGCCTTTTTCTGTAGGGCCGATTCTGCCCTGTGGTCCGGTACGTGGAATCCAAGTCATCTTCTTTGTGAAGTCCATCCAGCACCATGAAGTCCCTTTTCCGTAAACTCCTGCAATCTTCGTACTCCCAGCTGGAGCCCCAGTGCTCTTTCTTCTCCGCTTCTCTTTCTTTTCTAATCTCGTGGGTTTCACACATATTCAGGGTGCTTGAAGATACAAGTTTTATTTCTCTCTTCCATGGGCCTGGGTTGGGCTGGAGTTTGGACAGGTACGGTTTAGCCTAAGGCTGTATCTGTCCTTAAAATGTCTCCCAAAGCACTTGAGTCACTCTTCTTGCTGCTCCGGTTGGAGCACGGAGACATGTGGAGCTATTTCAACCTCAGGATCCAATCAGTGAGCAGCTATATCTTTCCCCACAGAGGCCAGAAGATAATTAGTAACCAGAGTTCATGTGATTGGAGTTGGCAGTCTCGTTTGGTGTTTCCCTCATGCTGGTCAAACTGGCTTGGCTGCTTTAAGAGCTGAAGGTAGAAGTATTCTGCTGCTCTAAAGGTTTTGCAGAGAAAGCAGTGGGAAAGAGAAACAGCCCCCTTTAAAAGCCTGAGGTAAGGTCACGTATCAGTCTCATCTGCCTCTTTAATCCTTTAGTAATCAAACAGGGGTACAAATAAGTGCTTTCATGTGCAGCTCAAACTGGACCTCCATTCCCCATTCTCCCAGTTCAGCTTTCTAGTCCTCAGACATCTGAAACTCTTTGGGACTCTCTTCCCTTTAGTTAGAGGCAGAACCCTTCCTCCTCTGAGAGCCCTGCTTTTAGGGGATTCGAGTTACCATTAGTGTACACTCAAATCACAAGCTGTTCGAGCTCCTGCCTGCAGCCATTCTGGACGTCTCACTCAAGGAATAAAAAGTACTTCCTTTTTTTACTCTGATCTGGTGTGTGGGTAATTTTATAGTGTAAAACTCTTCACCAGAAGAATCCAGTTATGTATGCTTGCACTTTCCTTGAAGCATCAAAACCATTTCTTAAATCCCTTTTCCATCTAATTCATTTGGCATACGGGTATTGAGAAACTGGATGGAGAATGAGGCTAGAAGCCAGAAAGGTGAGTATAAAAAAAATACCTACTGGAATTCAACAAACATTAGATAGATACCTATCATGCATGAGGCACTGCAGAAGAGAAAAAATTGACCAAGGTAGTCCTTGCCTCTCACAATGCAGAAGCAACACTCTGGAGTAAGATCAAGTGTGGTTAAGTGCTACAACGAACACCACCAGCAAAGGCAACAAAGCAAATTCCCCGGTGGGGCAACGGGAGGGTTCATGGAAATGGTGGGGCACAGTTTGAAGGATATAATTAATATGTGGGAAAAGTAATAGGAGATAAGGCTGGAGGGGGTAGGTTGGGGCGGATCCCCAGGGACCTGAATGCCATTTATTTCCTTCAATGGATAATGAAGTATCATTGAAGGTTTCTGAGCAGAAGAGCTATATGCTGAGACAGACTTTACTAGGATTACTCTTAGCTATCTGGTCACCTATCAGATGTCCAGGAATGATTCCTTGAACTTTCATTTAATCCCTATTTGTAAAATAATATAAAGAACCTTAAGGAGACCAGGGTTATATGCTTTATTAATAATTAGATGTTTACTCCTGGGTAACCTAACAACTCATTCTCTCTGGGACGCAACTGACCCATCTGTAAAATGAAACAGTTAGCTTTGATGATGTCCTGATTCCTTCAGTTTTAAAAACCCATGGTTCATGTTGCTCACACTTCCTTTTCCTTTCCTCAAATACCTAATGTGCTATTATGCACACCTTTTAGATTCTCTACTGATAGTTACCAAATGAGCCTCTAGATGATCAAATCTTGTGCTTTTTTCATTCAAAGATTTTTTTTTTGTTCATTTGTTCTGTTCCCTTACACCTTCCAAACCAACAGCAGTAGTCCCGACAGCTTCCATGCTGTCAATGTATATTACGTGCTATGTTCAGGACAAGGTCTAGGAAGCAGATATAAATTTTCTTGATCTTCACTACCCTGCAAGAAGAGTCTTACTTATATTATCCTTATTTTACCACAGGTAAAGAAGGAATCTCTGAGAGTTTGAATAACCTGCCCAGAATCACAAAAGCTAGTACAAGGTAGGGCCACAATTTGAAGCCAGATCTGTTTGACTTCATGGCACTAGATTAAGAGGATTATCTCAAAATATAGTAAAACCTTAATTTTTCCCTCAAAACAAGTAAACAAACTCTATCATGGTCTAATTCAGAGGGGGACCATTACTGAGTCAAATTTGCCACATCCTGTCCATCTTTGTTCCTCACCACCCAACCACAACAAGCACCTAGACCAGCAAAGTAACAAGAAAGATTATGCAGTACCGATTGACTCAGTAATCTAAAACCTATTGCCCAATAAAGACTGATTTGGTTCACCAAACCAATAGGATGGCAACATCATTTGGGAGGACAGCTTTCATTATGAGTTATACAGAGAGACAGTACAATAGAGAGCATATGCGATGAGCGAGGAGGACATCGAGCCCCTAGAAGTTCAATTTCTGCTACGGTTTCCCCAAAAATAAGACCTAGCCAGACAATCAGCTCCAATGCATCTTTTGGAACAAAAATTAATATAAGACCCGGTATTGTATTATATTATATTATACCCAGTCCTATAGCAAAACAAGACCGGGTCTTATATTAATTTTTGCTCCAAAAGACGTATTAGAGCTGATTGTCCGGCTAGGTCTTATTTTCGGAGAAACACGGTAACAAACAGTTTGTAGCTATGTCTGACTTCTCTGGCTGTCAGTTTTCTTCTCTGTGAGATAAGGAAGCTGATGGTTTTGCTTCTACTTTGAATCTAAAATTCTATGGTCTTTCTTAATTTCTACGTAAGATTACAAGGAAAGACGAATCTTTCCCTAGTTGTTATGGAAAACAAAGTTTCCTTTAGCAACTTTATACCTTTGATAAAGCTATCATGATAGGAAACACACCTAGTAAATCAAACATGAGAAGAGAGAGGATCCATTATAGGTCAGAAAGATGCTAGTTATGAAATGATCCAGTGGAAGACATTACGGGAAGCTAAAAGAAATCATCTTTGGGTAAGTGGCGAGTTAGTAGCTGGTTATAATATGAGGGCTCCTCTCCTTTTCTAAGTCCTACTGCCTGTAGGGCATTAAAGGTAGAGTCTGCATAAAGATGCAAACTGCCTCAGCTCTACCTCCATAGCACTATAACCCAGAATAAATCAAAAGCTGTAAATGGGCTGCTATTTTCACATGATAAATCTGTGTACAACAAAATGTGGCCTAAGAGAAAGGAGAGAAGAACTTCTACTTTGCTCAATCCCAGTATTACTGGTGAAATGCAACCTTGGAGATATATCTTCAGCATTCCCTTTCACTTGACACAACAGAAACACTCCCCTGGCTCCTTTCAAAAGTCCTAAAGCAGCACTCCACCCCTGATGTTTGCTATTTGTTACTAGAGAGTGGGTGTTCAGCAATAACGATTATCTATGAGACTCCCAGAGTAGATAGAAATCCTGCTGTAAACAATGCTGAAAAAGAAGATGGGGCAGCAGGTTGTGGACGGAGAGAGAAAAGGAGGAGAAGGTGGAGGAAAGGTTAAGGAAGAAAAGGGAGGAGACAGTAAAAGTAGCAAGGACAAGTAATTTCCTAAACTTTTGTTAATGTCTCTGTAACTGCCTGTGGGGGTTCAGAGCTAGGCACTGGAAGATGTGCCTCTGCGATATGCAGATTGTTTTGAGCAAGAGGCAATTTAGGCTGAGGGCTCAGGAGAAACTTCTGCTCCTCCCAGAGCCTTGCCTATACTGGGAGATTATCAGCGATACTTCTTCTGACTTGTCAGTAGAACAGGACAAACTTCTATTTACTAAACATCTGCTCTTATCCTTTGAAACCCCCCATCCTTACCTCTTCCCTAGCTCAGGACATCTTACATACATGTTCCCTTTTGTCTTTGACTCTCTCATGTATGTGGGGTTCCCATACATACGTTATGTATTAAATTTGGTTATTTCTTCTTGCTAATCTGCCTCCTGTCTATTTGATTATTAGATCAGCTGAGAACCTTGAGGGTAGAAGGAAGTTTCTCCACCTTCACATGCTCATGTCCTTCCTCCAGTCTGAAGATCAATCCTCACTTCCTAAGACTCTGCCCCAAAGACACTCATTCCCAGAATTCTTGCTATTTTCCAGAGCATAGTGCAAATTTCTCTTTCATCTTAACCTACGTTACATTTACAGTCATACGCCGCTTAATGACGGACAAGTTCTGAGAAATGCATCATTAGGCGATTTCGTCCTTGTACGAACAGCACAGAGTACACTCACACATACTAGATGCTATAGCCTACTAAGGTAATTGTGTGTGCTCCACTTGTAGAAGACCGGCAGCCCAATGGGTATGTTGACACCAGCATCACCACAGACACGTGAGTGACTGTAGTGGAAGCCGTGACAGTGGGCTATTCTTTTTGTAATGCAAGTACCCGACTTTGATTGCTGAGGCATCCACTTCAAAGAGGCATCCTTCAAGGAAGTCTGTCTCCAATAAACACAAGGCCAGCCACAGGGCTAGATAAAGAGCCGGGCCACCTCCCGCACTGAGGCGCCTCTGTTTTTGAGATCTAGGTTGATTTGATAACTGACCGTTTGGACCACTTGTGTTTTTTTCTCTTCCTGCACTGTAAATTCCCACTCTGGTTTTAAATTCACTAATAAAGAGTGAGCCTGCAAATCCCACGCCCACACGCGCTCTCTACCCTCGACCTCTCCATGTCCCCACTGGTGTACGTTGTACCTTCTAGGGCCTGTAAGAAACTTTTTTTCTTCAATGTTTCTAATGGTTATTGCTGAAGGGCATCTTGCAATCATAATAAGAACCACAAGGGTCTGTCCAGTCATGACATCGGTTTAGGAAGGGGACCTGTCTTGGGAAGCTCATTAGGGCCCAGGTGAGTGCCCCCAGGCATTTCTGAGTCAACAGTATTAATACTGTCAGACTGAGACCAGCACAAAACAGTAATGCTTGGTGTTATGAAGTTACCGTGGCTATGATGGTCACTAGGCAGTAAGAACTTTTCAGCTCCATTTTAATCTTACAAGGTCACCATCATTTATGTGGTCTGTCACTGACCAAAATGTTATGTGGCACACAAGAGCACTACACTTGTTTTTCCCTTTTATTATACTGAAAGCTCCTGAGGGCAAGGACCATGTCTAACTTCTCTTCCAGTCTCCAACATAGCTCTGTACAGGGGGTGCACAGTAGGTGTTCAATGAGCTGATGCTCACAGCACTTATCCGGCACGTTAGATGCTGGGCAGAGGGCAGTGCAGCTTAGAGGTCAAGAGCACCTGCTGTGTTAGCCCTGGTTGGAATTCTGACTTTGCCACTTACTAACTGTATAATCTCGGGGAAGTTACTTAAGCTTGTTTCTTCATCTTTTCACTATCAAATCTGCCACCCTACCTGCATCTGTATCTGCACACTCTGCCTTCCCTCCTATTAAAGTGGAGGGACGCCAATAAAGCTTTTGTCCCTTCATCATCACTTTACTGAAAACGCTCCTGACAGGATCACTGAATCCAATGGTCAGTTCTGAGACTTTCCCTTACTTGGCCTGTTTGTTGCTTTTGGACACCACAACTTTCTTTCTTGAAGCTTCTTTCACTTAACGGGCTACTCCTTGTCCTTTGCTAGCTCATCTCCCTCGTCTTCCATCCTCCTAAACACTGGCATGGCTTCTCCCAATACCCAATAACCTAGCACATCGTAGGAATTCAGGAAATAGTGATATCACTCATGATTCCACCCCAATTCAGTACAGCTGCCTCTCAGCTGAAGGGCTAATTAGGAATTGAAAAGATGACCCATCCTTACGGCTAAACTTACTCATAAATAATATTAATGCTGCTACAGGGTCTGCTTGTGTGGGAAGAGGGTCTGGAAATAAGGAAGAAGAAAGATACCTAAGATCTAAAGGTGAGGGCCCCAGTAGAGACTAAGCACTACGGAAAAGAGACGAGTGACAGGGAGAAGGGAAGGCAGAAACAAAGAATCTGAGAGCATTGTAAAGGAAACAGACTAGAATATAGGAAAATAAGAGGTATTTAGGGAGAAACCTCATATACTCTCAAGGATATAAATGTTCTAAATGGAACAGGGCTGTGAGAAGCATGTAGGATGTTTTAGAGTTTAAACCTTAGGATGAATTAAAAGAGTCATAAATACGAGTTAAGTGAGGGTTCAAATAGAAAAGTTGAAACTCAGAAGCTTGGGGATGTTACTAGCAGAATGGGTAAACATTTTGGAAAATTGAGTAACTTCATGATAACCTAGCAATCAAAAGTATATCTGTGAAGAAGGATTAAATAGTTTATTAGGTTGGTGCAGAAGTGATTGCATTTTACAGGTTAAAAATAATTGCAAAAACTGCGATTACTTTTGCACCAACCTAATAAAACCATGCAATGCATACATACATGCCCTTAAATCCATGGATATTTGTAATCTCACAAATAGCTTCAATGGTTGAGAGTACTAAGAAATATGAGTGGCCTAAGTTATTTTGGAAGTAAGCTGGCAAGAGGCAGTTGAGATCCCTCTTTCTTGAGCACGTGTAGATTTATCTGATTTTTTTCAAGTTTTGCTTCCTAGCACGCAGTCTCAGAGATCGAGCAGTCCCTCTTTAAGTCAAAACACGCTAACATGACAGTGTGGCACAGTGAGGAAGTACGTAAGTCCCTGCAGTGAAAGAGACCTGCTTCTGAAACACTAACTGTGAGACTTTGGACATACCTCAGTTTTCTCATCTGTCAAATGTGGGCAATTTGGGGGATTAGGAAAAGTGTATAAAAGCACCTAGCACACTGGCAATAAATAATAAGTGTTCAATTAGTTATAATTACTGCCACTGCCCTACTCTTTCAGTTCCTATCTTCCAGACAGTGCACGGTGAGGCTCAGCCCCTGGACGTCTTCTCTTATTCTCTATACCTTTTTTTTTTTTTTTAAGTAATCTCACTAAATGTCATGGCTTTGACTAATGTCTAAGAGCTGTCCAAATTTATTGGTCCCAAATTTATGTCTCCAGCCCTAACCTCTTCCCTGAACTCTGGCCTGTATATCAAACTGTCTAATCAGTACCTCCACCTGGATGTCTTAGGGGCAACTCAACATAACCAAAAATGAGCTGTTAACCTCTGCCCTTTCCCACCCGCCCCACCAACCAGCATCTCTCCTGCAGTCTTCACTATCAACTGAGAAATTACTGGCAGCTCTAATCCTTGCAGTTGATCCTCAGGGTCATCCTTGACTCTTCTTTTTCTCTGATACCTTATATCTAATCCAATACCAGCAAGTCTTACTGGCTGTAATCCAAAACATCCCTAGAACTGAGTACTTCCCATCATCTCTACTCTACCATTCTGGACCAAGCTGCCATCATCTCTTGCTTGGATCACTGCAGCAGCCCCCTAAGTGGTTTCTCTGCCTCTGTTCTTGTATCTCTCCTGTCCATTCACAGCACTGCAGACTGAGTGACTGCAGACTGAGTGACAGATCATATCACAGCCCTGCTCAAAATATTCCCATGGCTTCTTGTCAGACCCGAAATGGTGTACTACAAAGCCCATGCCTTTGCTCTAGCTGAACTGGCTTCCTTGCTAGTCCTCAAACAACAGGCACACTTTTGTACTTGCTGTTCTATCTTCCTGGAACAAGTCATAGCCCCCAAAATGGCTGGGCTGGCTCTCTACAATCATTCAGCTTTTCACTCAAATGTCACTTTTCAGTGAGGTCTTCCCCAATTCCACAGATTTTTTTGCCTTCTAATACATACTCCTATTTTTACATCTTGTTTCTCTCTCCTCATGAGGGCAGAGATCACTGCTGTAACTCCAAAACACTGCCTGGCATATAGTAGGAGCTCAGTAGTATTTGTTGACTAAATGACTGCCCCAGAGTTCTTAGTTTTTTGGGTCTCGCTATATCTGGTAAACTGAACGGTGGAAGGAAGCAGCACACTCAGATAGAGGCGTGGTGGCATGAACACTTGTGGCTGAGGGGTCCCATGCCAACAAGAGATAGGTCCTTTCACTTACCTACTGCAAAGCCTCAGTGAAATCTGAAACCAATACTTGAAGTCCCTGGATTTGTTCCAGTCTCTCCACCCCTTTGTCTGGAGCTGAGGGTAAGGAAATACTCATATTCGCAAAACCATACTACAAGGAACAGTGAATCACAGGTTAATTATAACTAAGTTACCCATTCCAAGCTTCATTTCTTGGCATACATTAAGCCCATCTCCTATCCTAAAAGGAAAACTAGTTTCTGTCTGGAATTAACAGCCGAGTAATGGCTTCTGACTATGTTGATGTTTTATACCAAAATAAAGTCCATTAGAAGTAACTGAGCTAATTTTTACCAAGACAACACCCCAAACCAGATGTTACAGTTGAGGATACTTGCTTTTTCCTCATGTACTGACAAACTAGAAAGAAGATTATTATTTCTTTTACATAAACCTTTATCTTGAATGACCACAAAATAATTTGGCTATTTAACTCTATTATCTTTCACTAGTTTGAGAAAGAATTCGTAAACCTGAAGCATTCCAAGGAGTCTTCAGAATAACAACTTGCTTCTGTATATAAAAAAACCACATTTTCAAAATTTATAACGCGTCTAGAATATTGCACACCGCTTTAGTATAAAGATGTTATTGTTCTATATCAGTAATTTTCCAACTGGTTAGTCTAATGGCTCTCTTTAGTGGGCCTTACTTAGAGCCTACCCAATATCTTGCTGAAAATGTTACTTTCCTGAAAAACATATTATGATTTGATTTGTAATCATCATTTAAAATTAAAAATTACCTTGAGAGTCTCTGTTCAACCTTCCTCTTGGCATTCCCTTACAGGGAAGAGAAAAGTTTAGGGGCAAGTTTCCTGATGCAGAAGAGGCTGATTCACTCTACAGTTTACCATCCACTGGTTTAGAACAATAGAGCCCTGGCCCACACCAGAAGTAACTATGGCTATGATTCAAAGGCAGCAAGACGGACAGTGTGATGAAATATAGAAGCCAATATCCATATGAGCACTAGAGCTACACAAATATGAATGAAGCTATGCCTACCAATGACTACGTCCTTTTTATTACCAATGTTCAGCCAGTGCATGGGTCATAGTATATACTCAAGAAATACTTGCTAAATAAAGAAATGAATGCACAACCTGAGTATTTGTCAGAGCCTGGCATGTGAACTTCTCCTACGACAGAAAAGGAGTATGATATGCTAAAATGAGATTCTCTCAGGGTAGTAGGTAGTCCTAAAAAGGGTTTCCAAACGTAACTTGTACTGGGAAATCTGAAAGTCTGCGGACTAACCCTGAGTGTTCCCACTGCTTTAGAAGTCAACCTGTTTACCAAATTTGAAGGTTCTGTGTTTTAGGTATGGACCTTAACTTATTAATTAGCAACTCATGTGACCAGAAACTCCTTGAAGGCAGAGAGCATATCTATGTCTAGTACAGGGGTATACCCCAGCTCTCAGCACAGTGCCTGGCACACGGTAAAACTCAGCGAATGTTTGCTAGATGAATGAGTGGATGGCCCAAGTACCATCCTGAAGCCTGCAAAGTGATATTTCATTCCCCAACACACTATGACCCTAAATGCCTGCTAATATTCTACCCTGACTCTACATAATAATTCCAAATTTGAAACTCCTAATTCTCAGTCAGAGCCAAACCCTGGCTTATCTAAAACTACTAATATTTTCTATTTCCAATAATTGAAGTTTAGGTTATTTAGACCAACCCTCTTACAGAAATAAATAAATTGCTTAATAAGTTAGAGGAAATATTAAAAAAATCTTAAATACACTAACAAGATGGTAACATACAGGGCAAAACCAAAAGGAAAACTAGAACCCAGAGAGGTAAATAACCACAAAAACTGCATTGCCCCAGGGTGCTTGTCAGTTCCAGAAACCAACTTGCTACTTGACTTGCGTTTCAATGGCCTGGGAAGAAGGGGCCCAAAGCTCAAAACCAGAGCTGCAAGGTGAGGAGTCTACAAGGAGACCTTTTATGTAATAAGCTAAGATTCCAAAGGACTTCTGAGGGTGAACATCGGAATTGGACCAGCTCTCTTGCAAAATTACAGCTGGGGTCCTTGGTCGTCCAAGGACCTTTAAGACTTGAAATTAGTTTAAGGTGGAACTGGACTGAAAATGACTGGTGTTTCCATGTGGGAATTCCTTTTCAGCATTTCTTGGGGGAATTTATGTGTTTCCAAACCCTAAGAAAAATCAGCTGAGAAATCTGGAAACCAGGAGAAAATACTATTAATACTCCTGTGAGAACAAAACTTAACAATAAATGTAGAGATTTTACTAGTTTAAAGGAATCCACCCATGTCAAGTTGAAAACAGAGCAGAAAATACTGACACACAAGTAAAAGATTAAGGTTCAACCAGGACAAGAGTACACAGGAGAGAAGTTATCAAAATCTAATCAGTTAGTTTCGTTTGTAGCTGTTGCTATGGTGTGTGCGTGTGTTGCTAACAGTGAGTCATTCTTGCAAATAAAATATTAATAAGCTATTTCCATAGTATATTTTACACAAATCTTACAAGTGATGGTCCAAGAAATATCAAGTTTTAGAAGCAAAATAAGTCAAGTTGGCAGTTCTGACACTTGATTCTGTGTAGTGTTGTCAAACATTGCTCAGAGAGACAAATGTTCCATTATTTGAATTTTACCCACAAATGTTTGCCCAGTGTTTTCCAGTGTTTATTATTTGCTGTATGTTACAGCTCTTTGTAAATATTTTAACAGAATAAATGCAAACAGAAGACGTGAATACTGTCACAAATTTATTGTCTAAAACTTGAATCAGCAAAAACAGTATCAATTTCAATGGTGAAACCAAAATCAGAAAAAGTAGACAAAGTATTTTCATTGTTAAAAGAATAATAAAAAGAGCTTACGTAAAGAATCACATATCCTAACAGCCCCACCTGAAGATGCTTTTGGATACAGTCTGAGCAATTCAACCAACATCCACGCAAAATGCAAACTTTTTTCTATATCTGAAATATTAGTCACAAAACAAAGATAGGGCAATTAATGCTTTGTGTACTTAACATTGTAGTTTAATTTTTAAATACTAAATACTTGTGGTTTTATTTTATAATTAAAAAATGATTTTTATTTAACAATTATTTTGTGTTAATGTTCCCTTCTTTAAATGTTTTATATTATCAAATGTCTATTATGTTAATTTTCTGATTTCAATATTTTATAGTTATGTAGGAAGTTAGGGTTAGGGGAAGCTGAGCATATGGGAACTCTACTGTTTTTGTAACTTTGTTATAAATCTAAAATTATTTTAAAGTAGAAAGTAAAACATGTTTTAAAAGTCTGTTATTAGGCACAGAACACTTAAAATATGTAATCTTGTCATAATATTTTGGTTCATAGTAAGTTATGAATGTATTTCATATATGTATTTCTTATATATACATATATAAAATCTCTGAAACTTTTAGTATAATCCTAACACAGGAAAATTATTCACTATTGACTATTATTATAACTATTATTATTTAAGAATATGTAAATGAAGGGTTTTAAAAAAAATACAGAATAATTTTTAACTTTAGGAATTACCAGGAATTCCAATTTCTTGTTCCTGAGTCCTAAAGATTACTATCCTTCGGGAATTTGGGAATAGCTGACCACAAATGACAGAAACAAATGCAAATCCTCTCTGGAGTCAGGTGCCCTCCTCTCAGGTTTTAAAATTTTCTAAATACCATGACTAGCACACAATAAAAGATAACTAGACATATAGGAGTCTAGACCACACTATTGAGAACAGTGTGACATCAAAAATAGTCCCACTAAGACTTAATATCTTAGAATTATTACACACAGACTGTAAAACAACTATTCTTACCATATGTAAAGAAAATAAAAAAACAAGCTGAAAGATACCTGCAGGAAACAGGAAACTATAAAAGGTAACATCAGATTTTGGGGGGAAAAAAGTAGAGCTTCTAGAAAATGAGTCCTCATGACTTCATAATTAAAGAGTCTTAAGAAGGAGCAATATGAAGAACGGTATAAATGCTATTTATATTTAGGTGTGAACTAGCATGGACATCTGTATATCATCAGATACTTAAATTTAATTCATTCAGTGCATTCCCTGTTGCTCTAACTAGATTCATACTTATACTTAAGTCTTGAAATTAGAAGTACTTCTTAATTATATTTTCTTCTAATTTTTCAAACTCCTATTAAATGCCTACAATGTGATAAGCACACTAGGTGTATGCCCATACATTTTCTTATTTAAAAAGGAGGAGGAGGAAGAGGAGGAGGAGGAGGAGGAGGAGAAAGAGTTGAATAAGAAGCAATAGCTCCAATGGGTCCGGCACAGAACTGGATAATTTTGCTACCCGTTGACTATATCTCACTGACATCTCTGCTCTGACAGTCTCCAGTCCACCTAGTAGTCCAAGTTCAAAGTAACAACAAAGTAGGAGATCTTTGAAAGCTCTGGGAGGTAGGGCAGGCAACTTCAATTCAATTGTGTTCAGTTAAACCAAATTCAATGCATCGAGTATTTAATGAGTCTATCGCCTATAGCACACTACACCAGGTGTATGGGAAACAAGACACTGACTAATAACACAGTATCCACCTTCTCAGTAGACTTAAATTTTCATCAGGAGGCATACAAACAACTGAAAATATCAGTCAGAATTAGATAAACGCTGTACCGAAAGCTCTTTAAATCTTAGGCCTTAAACTTTAAGATTAGAGATCGTACAGAACTGAATTGGAGGGATAGAGTCTTCGTGCTTAAACTGATTAATTTCCTCCTCTTTCAAGAAACTGCTTATAATGTTGGATATACTTTTTTTGTTGTTGTTGTTGGATATACTTTTGATGAAGACAGAAAAAGATGATCTTAAGAGGCATTGTCAGTGATTGCAAGAAATAAGTAATTTCATATTTCCAATGGATATAAAAATACACCTACTGACCATCAATCAAGTCAATATTAACATAGCCAATGCTGTACTTGGTGGATTCAAATAAAGTCTTCGTGAGTAAGACACTACCCATCTACTGTAGGTCTTTCATGGTATTAAAACTTTTAGAATTACAAAACACATAGTTAGAACATTGACTGAATTATTAAATTAGTCCTGATATATAGAAGACCAGGTGAATAAAAAAAAGAATATCAATTTCATCATTTTGTACCAGTCCATTAATCCACTTAAATATCCATTTAAAAACATGGCATGGTGTTCTTAAAGATAGAAGACCACATTTCTGTGGAACACTATTAATTCTAAAAAGTATCATGACTGAGAAATTCTTGCTACCTAGAATCTGGGAGACTTTTGTTCTGCCACCTGTATATCTAAAGCAAGAAGAGTTTCTATCTTGAAACTTGTACGTACAGAAGACGATGGAGAATCTGGGGCTTGCTATGGCTTTGGGGATGCAGTGCTGAGCCAGAGTTCCCTTAGAATTCTTTTCAAGGCACTCTGCAATCACCAAAGTATCTGGCATTCCCCAAAGAGTTCAGGTACTCATGTTAAATGAACACCTCTTGGAGGACATGTCCAAGCACTCATCTTCGTGCTTTACCTTGAGGGAAACGCTGCTGCTCCTGTTTGGTGCAAGTGACCCAGAGGCCCAGGGGCCCAGTGGCCTAGCCAGTTCCCAATTCATCCCACTGAACCCGCTCTAGGACCCCCTCCTACTTCCACGCCTCTGAGTTTGGAGTTCCCTCAGAGCTGTGCCCACATACGTAGCAGTCCTCTCCTGAGCATATATTAGATAAAGGCTTCCTCTTTCTATAATACCATCTGCTTTCCATTTTTCAGAAAATTACTTGATTTCTGGTAATCCTTTCTTATTGGAATTTTGTATTGTCTTTTTATTCACTTTTAGAGATCGAAAGGACAAGGGGAGTAGGTATGTACACTTGGTCTGCCATTTTGATCCAGTCTCTCTGAGCCACCATTCTCCTGCTTTTATCTCTTGTTAGTATCCTGCAATTTCTAGACCCACAAATTACTTTTTATTATTCATTCTGCTGGTGACATGTAGGTTCAGAGCTCTCTGGCACACATGCCAATGTGGCATGCAGTCATGTTCGCTTGGGCCCTAGACCAACTGCTGTTGTCTCACTCTCTTAACTCTTCCTACTTTGTAAATTATTTCTCCTGATAGCCTGGTGAATACGAATGAACGCTCCGGAGGCTGGTCACCCCCAAATTAAGGGACAGAATTTGAATTTTTGAATATGCAAAATAGGAAGCAGTAACCTGGAGTAGTTGAAAACATGAGCTCAAACCCATGCTCCCTTGGCAAGTTATTTAATCTCTACAAGTCTTAGTTTCCTCTCTTATAAAGTAGCCGTATGAATTACCTTCAGGGTGGCTGTGAAGAGTCTTTGTTGAGCAAATGATAACAATGGCTAATAATAAGTTAATAAATATTAGCTATTATTACTGAGATGTAGTCTCTGGACCACTGTAGGGAAGATGTTGAAGAAAATTTGCCTTCATTGGTTGATGTCAGCTTTTCTTAATTAACTTTTATCTGTTCTTGGATGTGAGGTGATTTCTGTGCTGTGGTCAGGGTTGAGTAAATTTCCCCTTTGGTCTCATTCTCCTGAGCAGGGGAGACATGGGATGAGGTTGTTTCTCTGTTTGGTCTTATTCTCTCGAGTAGGAGAGATATGAGATGATGTTTGTTATTCTGTCGTGTTGTGAGGTGATGGCTAGCTTAGTTGGTTAAAGAAATTCTTGTTCAGGGGTTGAGAGAATTCCCTCTTTGTTCTGTCTGTTTCACCCACATCAACAGATGAAGTAAAGAAGTAGCTAAGTTATATCAGGACGACATGACAAGCACGTTGCCAGGCTTTAGAAGACCTTGGGCTGATGGTCCCAAGCAAGAACAATAGCTATTGCTTATCCGGATGAACTGGCCCTTCGGTCGGACGGGCAACATTCATATCAGTAACTGCCAGACCCTCCTGGAACTGGCCATGCCCGGAGGGGGAAGAAGGAACAAAGAGCCTGGCTCTAAGGTACATTTTTGGAAAAGATATATATATAAGACAGACCTCAGTTGGCAGTGTAATAATTATTATTATTTCGTCATTTGGTCATTTGTCATTGGTGATTTCTCATCATTCTAACATTTTGAAGACTTCCAGCAACATGCAACTCACAACACCAGAGGATGTCCTGACTTCCAGCCGCGGACCTGGTGAGGCCTGGCTGGTTCCCAGCCTCTCCAGTGTTGTTCCCCATGGTTAGCCTTCTTGAGAACTTGTTAGCATCTTGAAAACTTGTATGAAGCTTGCAGCTTACAACCTCAGGAGACGCCTCGACTTCTAACAACAGCAACAACGGCAACAGCAGCAATATTCTTCAGATTGTTAACACCCTGAAAACTTATATGCAGCTTGCAGTTTATAGCATCAGAAGACGTCCTAACTTCTAACAACAACGTCAGCAGCAGCAGCACTCTTGGGAACTAACAAGCAGCAGTGTGGGGTGTGGGAGACTCCTGAGTTTCTCTCAGCTACAGACCTGGCAAGGTTTTGATTTATGACTTTTCCAGTGCTGCTCTCCCCCGGTTTGGTGAGCTTTTGACATCTACTGGAATAGTTAGTATCCTATAGAGCTTGTTACTGCTTTTGGGTACTCCTTACTGAGGTTATTTGTGTATTTAGCCAAGTGATTTTTGATCAATAGTAAACATATGTTGGGATCTCTTAAACTTCTATGTATGTATATTCCTTTGACATGACATTGTTATCAATGTATATAGTTTAGTCTTAACGACCTTTACTTTCTGACGTTAGCATATTCTATTAATTGCCTTTGTCTGTTGCTATTAGATATTGCAAAATAAATTAATTAGCCCCATTCTAGCGTGTGTCCCTCCTCCTTCTTTTCCCCGCTCGTCATTACAACCACAAAGATAGAAGATGCAGTTTTCTCATGGCTCTTAGCCTGGAAGTCTTCAGTCCTTAGCAGAGTCTGGTTAAAGAAAGTTAAATCTGGGGACTTCCCGTCTGCAAGACTGCAATGGATGTCACAGCAGTGTGGGATATATAAATGCCACTGAGGTTTGAGCTTTACTTGAGCAAACAAAGTCAGGAGGCCACAATGGTCGTAGGATACATCAAGACAGAGCAGACTAACTGTGGTGATAGATTAAGAAATTAGGTAATGAAAAAGCAAACCATATTTTGTCGATCAAAGATGGTAACATATCCCTAAAAATCATAGGCAGGCTGTTACTTAGACGTATGGGTGTCAAGAAACAAGAACATTATTTCCTCATCACTTACCTCTAAGTTGCTGGAGTTCCATATTCAAACTTTCGATGTTGATCTCATAAAACTCAAGATTCTCAAGGGTCTCTGCCCTTAATGGTTCCTCTTGCTTCTCCTGTAGCATTAAGTTTAGCTCTTCTTGAGCTCTACTATACATTTCCAAGTCTTGTTCCACTTCCTGAATCCTCGCCAATACTAAGGGACACTGAGAAGTTTGGTCCAAAGTTTTTTCCATACTCTCAGGGGCCTCCTTTTCTAGGGTTTCACAGCTAGGATGGTTAGAGGTTTGGAGCTTGGGGGGTATCACATTCATTCTCTGCTGTGCCAAGGGAGGCAGGGGAGCTGGGCGAGAGGGTCGCACTGCCAAGGGTGGTTCGGGTTTCAGGCTCCGGTCCACCAGCAAATGGGAAGAAGGGGACACTGACGTACAGGGACGGGGTGGCGGTGGCCTTAGGGCTTTTCTCCTCTCGGGCAGCTCCTGTTGGGAGATGAGCTTTGAGGAACCCCGAACAATATCCTTCTCAGAGCTAAAGTCCATGATTGAAAAGTGGCGTAAAATTTTATCTGGTTCTGTGCCAGGCCCTGACAAGCTCTTCTCAAACTCTATCAGCTGTTGTGTCAACTTCAAATCCAGATCAATGTTGCCCTCTCCCTGGGGAAGTGCCACTGCTTCCATGGAGGGCGCCTTGTCTTGCAGACCAGGCTTCATCTCTGATCTCTCTGAGGCAGAACAAAAGCAGGAAGCATTTTTTTCTTTGGGTGTGTGGTGTTTTTTAGCACATCTTGCCATGCCCTGGAGCTGAGGGCTCAACTGACTAGGTCTGACCACCCCAGGGGCTGAAAGAGAAAGGCTGCTGTGAAGAGGAGACACTGGCTTCTTGAGGGTTTTCGGCTGGGAGTATGTCCTTCTGGAAGGTAGGCTGGAATAGTCTCTAGTCCTTGCTTCTAGAGGAACAGGATCAGAGAACTGCTCTGAGCTTGGGTGGCTCCCTCCTGCTCTAGAATAATACTGGTTTTTCTGCAATTGGGAATGAAAAGGTACGTGGGGTTGGGAAGAAACACCATTGACTACCTGGGAAGGGTCCTTCGTGGAAGAGTCTCTGGCAAGAGGCTGTTCGTGCCCCATGCCTGGGTTTCTTGGGGGCTCTCCAAAGGTGCCCTCATCCCGATGAGACACTTTGTTTACTTCACACTCAGAGGTCAGATGATCCGGGGAAGAAGTGGATGTTTCAGAAATAACGAAGTTGGACTTCTCTGCTTTATACGCATGAGATTCATGTCCTTTTTCCTCCACTACTAAGGAATTCTCTGGGCATTCCAAAGATGTTTCAGAGACCTTGGTAAGGCTGCTTTCTTGTGGCAGGTCCATGGTTTCCTCCACCCTTGTTGCAGGACATAACTTTACGAACCTGTAAGGAAAGATGCCTGTCCTGCCCTTCAGTGATCCTTCCAGCCAGCCATCTTCCAGGGTCCCCAGAATCCGGATTTTATCGCCTACCTCAAAATCCAACTCATTGGGCTCCAGGGCTTGGAATCTGTAGAGAGCAATTCCATAGGTCCCTGGTTGCTCATCCTCCTCTTCTGGGCCCCCCTCTTCTTCTCCTGTAGGGGTATCGACTTCACCATTAATAATGCAGTCATCGCGATCTCCAGACCTTATCGACTCATCCACAGTCCTCAGAGGCCCCAAAAGCTCTACAAAACCTTCTGGAAAAATGCCTCTTCGACCCTCTAGTTCTCCTTCAAACCAGCCCGGCTCAGGAACTCCAATGATGGTAATCACATCCCCTTCTCTGAAGTCCAGCTCCTCATCCAGCTGAGCAGAAAGCCCCATCAGTGCCCGGGCTTGTCCCATGGAATACTCAGGAATCTGGAGCAGGGTACTCTGTGAGTGCCACTGCCGGCTCTGTGAGGAGAGGCAGAGCTCCCGGACACAGGAAGATGGGAAGAAGCCCCGGGCACCCCAGCAGCTTCGGCCCGGCAGCCAGCCAGCAGTAGGAGCGCCATCAAGAATCACTAGGTCACCTAGAGAAAGAGAAGCAAAGACGGTGTCCTCAGTTAGCACTCCAGAATATTACTATAATATTGCAACTCAGCGTTTTAAACATCTATCAAATTCCAGGAAATATGCCACTATAGTTTGAAGGGTATGAACACTCTTGACAATTTAGTGACAATATACTGGACTTTCCTGTAAACCAGTGGTTTTCAAAGTGTGGTCCACAGGAACCTGTTGGTGTGGGGGCGGGGGGAGGAGGGAGGCCTCCCCAAGATCCTTTCAGAGGGTCTGTAAGGTCAAAACTACCATGTTTTCTTAATATACTTCAGTCAAAACAATATATCATAGCAGATTGAAAACAGATACAAATATGAGAATCCAGCTTTCTTCTACTAAACCAAAATTAAATAGATTTGCAAAAATGTAAACCAATGTTGTGAGAACCAAATGTTCTTTGTTTAGAAAACTAGTTGTTTTTCATCAAAATATGCTATTTATGTAAATATATAATGGGTTTTAAAAAATGAATTGATAAATATTTTTTAAATTTTTCGGTTTTTATACCTAATATGATAAATATCAACAGATGCACATTAGTAAGAGCCTTTTAGGGTCTCAATAACTTTTAAGAGTATAAAGGTATCTCAAGATCAAAAATGAGAAATGCTAATATAAACAATGATCTCACAGTCTGTGCCATTGGATTAGTTTATAAATGATAAAGAATATACCATATTTTGCAGTGTATAATGTGCTCCCACGTTTTTGGCTCAAACTTTCAGGAGAAAAAGAACTTTCGTTTTAATATTTCAATTCAAAGTTTTATTTGTTTACATTTAGGTACAGTGGTACCTCGGTTTTCGAACGTCTGCATTGACGAACATTTCGGTTGACGAACACCATAAACCAGGAAATAAATGCTTCGGTTTTCCTGAACACATCTCGAAAGTTGAACATGTCACGCCGCTTCCTCTGAGTGCATTACTTTCTATGGGAAACTGAGCCTCGGTTTTCGAACGTTTCAGAACTCGAACAGTCTTCCAAAACGGATTATTCGAAAACTGAGGTACCACCGTACTTGTTTTTTTGTATTATAAAGGAATTTCAGCATTTGTTTTTTCACATATTATGGTACAAGACATTTTATACGTAATTACAAAACACAAGAACAGACACAAGGTACAAGAAATTTTATGTACCGGTAACAAGTTTATGATATTTACGCATCGTAGAAAGCCAAGAACTCTTCATCATTGCAAGTTCGTTGTAAGTTCAACAAAACCGATTATCATATTCCAGAGTATTATTTTGCATATGGGTATCATTATTGATTTCTAGAGTTACACTATTTTAACTCATAAGCATAAGTAAAATAATTAAAAACATTTATATAGCTAAGGAATTACTATTACCCATGTATAATGTACATCCTTATTTTCCCTCACAAATTTGGGCAAAACAAGTGCGCATTATACACGGCAAAATACAGTATTCAGGTCCACTACAGTCCTCTGAATTGATGGATCTAATTTGTCACACTAAATTATATTCAATATCAAATATGGAACAAAGAAAGAAACCTCTTGTAGAGGTAGGTGCAGGGTGCAGACAATAAACTCTTCATTTATTTTCTTGAGGTCTTCTTGAACTATCCTGAAAAGACTTCATAATAAAATCTTAAAAGAATGTTCTAGTAATCAGTACTTTGTTTTTAAAAATAACCTATAGTTCCAATCTTGGTGTTTCAGGTTATCTTCATAAAACAATGTAAGGTGAACAGTTAGCATCTGTCTTATTGTTGAAGAAGTTGAGGCAAAGAAAGGACCGGGCACAGCGTTTTTGGAGAAAAATGAAATTAAAGTTCTGTCTTTTTTTTTTTTTGCTTACTACTATTAACATTTATTTGCATACAAGTTAATAGATGATTTTATATATACATTTTAAACATATGTATTTATGATTTAGAAGTAGACTTGAACATTTTTAATCAGTAAAAATGTACAAAACAATTACAAATGGAAATAACAATGACAAAGTACCCTGTGTTTTTATCCCAGAGACACATCACAGAAATTCAGGTTAAGAAAATTTCGAAAAATGTTGTGTTGTATATTAAAAACATGTTTGGGGGAGTGGAGAGAAAAACAGCATGCCCTTTGTCTTAAAACAGTCGAGTTTGAACTAAGAAGGCAGCAGACCCCAGAAAGACAGGGAGAATCCAGCATGGGAGTGCACTATTGTTTCACTCAACCCCTCTACAATGCTCAAGTTCCCACTTTAGAGAGCTGCTGAGGTCACTTCTATTTCAGAAGGATAATCATTTGATAGTATTGACTTTTTCATCTTATTAATCATAATGAATGACAATTTGTGAAATACTTTTCCACTTTAAAAACTAAGACTCTGTATCCCAACAGACAAAGCAGCAGGCACTGTTGGGAGTCTGAGGGTAACACCTGAACCCAACCAGTCTGTGCGTCCTCTTCTAAGCAGAAAGCATGGAGGGTGTGGAGCAGCCTGGAGTTCAGCGGTCAGTGGCATCATGGAGTTGATAGTAGTCTCCTTTCTATGGTTAATTAGAATCATAGTTGTATCCTTTTTCCTGGCATTGTAGTCTCATTGAAGGCTTTTCATCAAGACCTTATTCCTCTGAACACATTTGGGGCACAACAATATTGTCCTCCAGGAACGGGGGTGGAAATTTGCTAGCAGGTAGCAAAGAAGAGTGCACACACTCTTCCGTGTTTTTCAGGAACCCAGGTTTGCCCGGCATAAAACTGTAGCTGGACCCAAGCCTCTTTATGTGCAGGAAGACTTCGCCCATGGACCACACACCACCTGACACCTTGTCCAGTCCTTCAAGAGCAGGCATCCCTTCCTCAGGGGAGCAGTCACTTTAGAAGGATCAGAACTTTCCAGAGTCATTTCCCACTTTTCCATCTTTAATTTTCTTTGTATTGTGGTCAACATCTTGGCTTCTGCTGGTGTGATGGGAATAACCTTTTGCTGAGGGTAAGCATGTTCACAGAGTCGCCTATATGCTTCCAATTTCAAGTCTTTGGTGCCCAGATTTAATTGCTGGCACCAGGCCCTCACGATGTCTCAGTGAAGCAGGTTTATGGGTGGCAGTTTAGAGGGCAACGGAGGAATTGGTATCTTCTTCCAAAGTCTTATTCTTTTATTGTGCCATCTTTTGTGGATAGGAAGCTTCATCCTCTTTCACGGACCTTTTTCGTTTGGTTCCCTTCCCTGAGTTTCTTTTTGTACTTGGTTCACCAACAGCCTGCTGTTTCTCTTCAGCTTCTACTGAGACAGGTTGGAATTTGCAAGTCTTTTTTTCTTCCTTTGACTTCTTTAAGGAGTTCTGTTTGTTGCCTTTTGCATTCTCCATACTCAAAAAAGAAGTCGAGGTTGATAAAAAGAAAATCTTCTCACTTCTGAAATGGCTCCTGGCCCAAGATTGCTTTTTTAAAAAATAAAGTTCAGTCTTAAAAGATTCACTCCAGTTAAAAAATTACTCTATAGTTTTGCAATCTATTAAACTGATTTTTTTAATAGATAAAAAAAGCCTTTATTTCTAAAATGGGGCTTAACTATACCCATAGTGTGCTAAGCCAGTTTTGCAATTGGTCCTGCAGCTCAGAGTAAAACTCAAGCCAATGGAGGAGCAGTTGGGGCTCCTGGTTCTGGGCGCTGAGATATCACTCCTTCAGCAACTCAGTCTTTAGTTTTTCTTGAGCTGTTTTTTGTGACGTATGGAGAAAGGTTTTGGATTCCTCTGTATGACAGAAAGGTACGACCTTGAGGAAGACCGGTAGCCCATATCCTCTGCTTTTATAGGCTTAATGAGATGGCCTAGCTTGGTGACCACCTTGGGCGCAGTCAGCTTTTGGAAGGCCCTCTGGGTGCTCCATGTAGATCCTATAGGGATCTGGATGGTCCTTTCAAATTGGTGATGGTGGGTGAATGGATACGGAAGCAACTGATGGGCTGCTGCATGGATATTTCACTTCTCGTTGATAATCACATTTGGCAAATTCTTGTCTTTTCTTGGAGGACCTTCAGGGGCTTTAATGAGAAACCTCTTCTTTCGAGAAGTCTCTGATAACATCATCCCCAGCAAAAGCCTCCTTTATCATTTGCTTTTGAGCTCTCTACTGTTCACCTTCCAACTCCTCTGTGGTCGTAGGGACTGCCAAAGACTTCACAGAAGGAGATTTTGTGATTAGGATGTTCTGTAGGTCAATCATTTGCTCCTTCCTTTTCTCCTTGGGGGCACCAGGCTGATTATCTGGATTCCTCTCCAACTGCTGCCCTTCCACAGGTCTGGGAAGCTCATTATTTTTTTTATTTTTTAAAAAACGAACAGGACAATTCTTTATATAATTTTATTGGGGAATATTGGGGAATAGTGTGCTTCTCCAGGGCCCATCAGCTCCAAGTCATTGTCCTTCAGTCTAGTTATGGAGGGCGCAGCTCACTGGCCCATGTGGGAATCGAACGGGCAACTCTGCTGTTAAGAGCTTGCACTCTAACCAACTGAGCCATGCGGCTGCCCCAGGAAGCTCCTTATTTTAAAAGCATACTTTTTTTGCCCAGAATTTCTGCTCTCTTTGGTCTCTGCAGCAACAGGGGCTCTTCTTCCCCAGCAAGTCCCTCTCTCTAGACTGGCAGAACTGTCCTCACTGAACTCACATTTTGTTTCCTAGACTGATGGTTTTCCTTGTTGCATTTCTGACACAGTGCCCTCAATTTGGACAGCACCTCCTGGCTACTAGAATCTTTTATTTCTTGTCTGCCCACTGGCTCAGGGTCCTGGTTGAGCCCAGACTTTTTCCCAAGTGATCGCCTTTCCTCAAATTCTTTCAACGAAATTTCTTCCTCTGCCACTGGTTGTTCTTCTCCTCACTTTCAGAAGCCTTGTGGGCCCCAGGCTCTGGAAGTTGTTCAGGGTCCTTTTGGATTTCGGTGTCCTTTGCATCAGCGGAGGGCTTCCTGACCGTCCAGGGCTTCAGCCCTCTGCAGTCACCTGTGCCTCATTCACCGCATTACAGACAAGGAAGGCGCCCTCTTCACCACACCTCCCTCCTCTGCACTCCTGGAAGCCACCTGGAGTTTGCACGTCAGTTCTCTGTCCCTGGCCAACTGTTCTACAGAGCCTGGCGAGCCTCCAGGTCATATCTGGCCGGAACTGCCTTTGACTTTGGCACTTATGGTTCTGGCGCTTAAGGCTCATTTGCTTCATCATTGTGGCTTTTTCAAGTTCTACCAGTTCTTCCAGGGTTGCAGCAGGATTGACCTTCTGTAGCTTCTCAAACTCTTAGAACCTTCTTGGCCTTCCTGTTCTTCAGAACATGGTGATACTTTTTGCTTTTGATTTTCTTTCCTCTTCACGCCCTGGCCTCCTAGTAGGACTGCAGGACCCGGGCCCGCTGAAGCTCTCCTTGGCGCATCTTAGCCTCTTCCAGGCTCATGGCTTTGAGAAAGGCCTTTTCTCCGAGAGTCAGTAAAGGGGCTGTCACTGGCTGCTCGTTCTTATGGAGGAGGTTAAAAATTTCCTGCTCCAGGGAAGTTGCCTTCTAGCCCCTGAACACATGTTCAAATGGGAGCAAAGGGTGACCACTCCTTCTTCAGGGGATAAAACAGCTGCTTCCCTTGCTGTTTCTTCAGAATGATGGGATCCCATTTGGAGGGGGCATGTGAGGTTTTACTGAACACTGCTTCTCTGGATCCCCGCTCAACCTCTTCTTTGTTAAGGGGTAACTCCACAGTCTTCTCTGATTTGACTCTATTCGGTTGCTTTTTCACAGTGGCTAATGAGGATGAAGTTTTAACAGGCTCAAGTTCATCTGAAAGGACTAGCATTTCTCCTGATCCTTCAAAAGTGACAGTGTCACTCTGACACTATCGGACTAGCCTCAGATCTCTCAGCTAATTTCCACCTATTCTTTCCATCAAGGGAACTGACTGCTTCCAGAAGCTTTTGATGCTTTCGCTTTCCATCACTGTCCCCCTCATCTTCACTGGGGCTCAAGGGGTAGTCTTCTGGCAAATCCTTTAGTTCTTCCTGTTCACTTAAAGCCAGAACGCTCTATACGCAGCCCATGTCGCGCTCATCTCGGAAGCCTATCTCTCACATGGGCCAAGAGCAGAAGCCCAAAGGGTGCAATAAACTGTTTTATAACAAATTTTTAATTATCTGATTATGAGCTATTCATTTTGTAGATCATCAGTTTTAATCTTATCTTAACTTTCCTCTTACTAGACACCTACGTCAACTTTCCTTTCATGAGTAGAGATGGTCAAAGAATTCAATGCAACTGGCCCAAGTAAAATAAGACCAGAAGAGCAAAGCAGGTAGTAAAATCACGAGTCATTTTATAGTCAAGTATATTTCAAAACTGGATTATCGTTAATATGCTTTTGATTTAAACAAAATTTAAGTCTATCCTATCTTCCCATCAAGTGAATTATATAATAGACTCTTTATTGGTAGGTACCGTTTCTCTTTTATATCTCAAAGAGTCTGGTACAATGCCTTTCACACAGCAAGTACTCATGGTCCATTTGTTAATGATGACTATTCTTCAACTCCAACTCCCAAATAAATGAATTATATCTTCCCTCCAAACTAGCTCCATCCTGCTAACTTCCTTTTTTGTCTATTTTCTTATTTCAAAATATTTATTCCATTCATTACCTGCTCTTTGCTACCACCCTAGTCCAACTCCCATCATCACTCTTACAGAACTTATCCTTAGACACTGTCTCTTCTAGTCTACCAAACGATTCATGCCTAAGATTATAACTATACCAATTTTATCATATCCTTTCCCTGCTCAAACTTTTACCATGAGGCATCCTGAGGCATGATGGCTCCTTCCTACTGACACTTCCTACTTCTTCTCTAATAATCCTTTTCTTACTACCTGCAATATATAAAAAGCAAGTTTGCTTTGGACACTCTCTAAAGAGGTTTACTTACCAAGCTACCACAAGGCTATTCTTATGTTTCACCTCATTGCAACTTGGCATTTATATACAGTGATGATCTCCCCTGCCCCATCCCCAAGTAGCCAATCTTATCTCACCTATGAGACCCTATTCCACACAAGGGGACTTTCATCGTCTCCCATACAAACCTCTCCATCTGAAACCCAAGAATGCTTCTCTAAAAAACTTTGGAAGCCCACATTCATCTTGACCATCTGTTGACTACTGAACATATTGCTCATATCGTTAATTTTGACACTTGTATTTTAATACATTAGACAGCACCTAATGTAAAATTTTGCACTTAGTAGTAGGCACCCAATATATTTTCACTGATTGCATATTGTTTTGCTTAGATATTCATGAAAAACAGGGACTTAATCCTATATTTCTATATTCTTTTATGATTCAGTGTCCACTGGTCAGAGCTTGGGGTCTTAAGAATCACAATGATTTTCCCCCCCACTTGCTCTAAGGCCATTTCACCAGGACCACAAAGGGACTCACTGGACAGACATGACTACTGTTCAGACACAATAGGCCTCTTGTGAATAAGAAGAATCAAAACGTGTCATAACTCCCACTCTACGGCTTTGAAATGAACTGGATTTAATGTTGTAGAATTACAATATTTCCCTTGTGCCAGACCTCCATGAAACCCTTTAAATAGGCTCTGTTTTCCTATTTTCAGCTGGGAGATTGTTTTGATAAGTTTAATACCTGACACACTGTCATTCTGTTGGTTATTCCTATACAAAGCTGAATTTTTTTTTTAATCACTATTTAAACCTCGAAAAGCACTTTAGAGCTAATTTTGTTCAACGCCCTTATTTTACAACTGTGTTACTGAGGTTTTTTTGCACACACTTCTCACTTTCATCATAGAGTTATGCAGCTGCGTCCCTGGCATCCTAGGGGAGACCTTAGGCATGGAGGCTACCTCGTGGTTATTTCTGGACTTCTGAAACAACAACAGGAGGAACTCGCAGTAAACAGTGACCCGATTTCGAGAACAGAGAAGTAGGAAGTGTGGTGACTCTTAGCCAGCCCGAGTCTTTCACTCGTGTACAATTAGTCCCAGCCACCACACCGCTTACTTCTTCTGGTTGGATTCTTTTATTAGAATAAGAAATGCATTAGGAATAAGATGATAAGAATGAATGCAAATCTTCTTAGAATCTGAATATCACAGTCTGACCATGGGTATCAGGTGTCTCACCGAATCCCAAAGCGTATGGGACTACGTGTTTTATGCAGACGGACCACGTATTTTACTTAGGTTTCCATCTGAGCCATATCAGAACCTGAATCCTGATATCTCACATGGCATTGCAAATTTATGACACAAGTGCTTTGACTGATAATATCATTTTTATTGTTTTTTTAAAATTTTTTATTGGTCTTTTTGGGGAGTAGGGAGGTCACCTAGATACATGAGGTTATAGGCAAGGGGGATTATGCGTTATGCAGTGATATTTCATTACTCTTACTATTTTTTTTCTCTCCTTTTTCTCTGTCTTTTCCTTGTTATATTCTCATTGTGTTTTTGTTGTTCTCTCTCTCGCTTTCTCTCTCTTATTTTTTAGGACAAGTTAGTGGCCGTGACCACCTGCATTGATCCTTCTAGGAGACAGCCTTGTTGATAAGGTTATAACTCAAAACACAGGTAACAATACAGGACAATCGGACAGGCTGCAGGAAAAGGAGAAAGGGTGACACCTGCTGGAAGAACCACTGGTGGCTCTGATTCCAGGTAGAATCTCCCTAGAAAAATGTACACAAAATGTCACACAATTATTGGGAAACAAGGTTCCCCGAAGTATATTTATGACCTCCAGGAATCCCAGGCTAAGAATAACAAAAATAGCTACCTCGTGCCAGATCTTTACACACATAACCTCATTTAATACTCACAACTACCCCAGGGTAGGTATTATAATCTTCATTTTGTAGATAAGGAAACTGAGGCTGAGAGAACTTAACTAGCCCAAAGTCACAGCTGTTGTTGTAAAGTTGTATTTAAATTTAGGGACGTCAGAATCCTTATCCCCTAAGCTATACTGCCTGCTCTGAATACATATACATGTATATATTTTATAATATATTTTCCCCCTTTTTTTCGGCTCACGCCCCCATTCCTGTTCAAGCTGTTGTTTCTCAGTCTAGTTCTGTAGGACACCGCTCCCTGGCCCAGGCTGGTATTATGAGCCTTGTGCTCCCCCTGTCTGAGGCAGTCGGTCACCAGTCATTGGTCTGCTGCTCACAGCAGCTCACGCGGGCTGCCGGCCACTCCCGATGGCCACTGGCCGCTTGTGGAAGCACATGGCAACTCACAGTAGCACAAAGCAGATCTCACCGGCTGCCGGCCACTGACGATGGCCACTGGCTGCTCATGGCAGCACATGGCAGCTTAGGCCAACCTCCTGCTGCTCACAGCAGCCCAGCTCCAGGGAGAGCTATTGTTCATAATCTTAGCGCAGCTCACTGGCCTAAGTGGGAGTCTAACCAGGGACCTCAGCGTTAGGAGCACGGTGCTCCAACCACCTGAGCCACCAGGCTGGCACTATAATTTTATAATTAAAAAATATTATTTTTTTCTCTTAAGAACCCCAATGGTATTTCTGAAAGTAAGTACATATCAACTGACTACAGGCAGCACAGTAAAATAAAACAGAACTCAAACATGGTCTCACAGCGTCTTAAAGGTTTCCAAATCCCATCCTAACATATGTGAAATCACCAAACTTTTCTTCACACACAACAGGAGAAGCTTCGCTGCTACACTGCAGATACAAAGGAAAGAGAAACAACAGGGAACAAGATCCACAGGGCTGGAGCACAGGGAAAATGGAATGGATGCTACTCATGAACTGAGACACTGATTGAGTGGGAAAAGCAATGTTTAGTCTAAGAAGTAAAAGGGTCTTCTAAGCATTAGACTTGAAAATCAGGAAGCCTAGACTCAAGTCTTATAAACTACATGTGCTTTCATTTCTTAGTGATTTTGCTTCCAACTAGTAAAAATACCTGTCAAGTATAGGAAACAAAAGGAATTAAAAGCATTTCTGTGTCACATGCTAAACTTCTCAGAGAGACAAATTGCATAGGTACACCTAACTCCCCCACCCTCAAAGGCTTGTGTGCTCAAATTGGAGGACATACAGAGCCTAAAGAGATGTGAAAAGCATAGAGGGAAAGAGCTGTATAGCCATTGTGTTTACTGGCCCCAGAGTGTCAGAGAAGGGGACGAGATAAAACCACTGATAATTAGTACATCTCTTTTTATTCTCTTTTCCTATGTATCCCCTCCCCCCACTCTCTTCCTTTGGGCTGCACTTACATCTTTAAGCTCATTAGGCTTAACTGGTTAAAAGCTAGTCAAGATAAGACCTAGAGATTCCAGGACCCCGCTTGAACTTGCAGGCCAGGGTCTTCCTGAGAATCTCTTAGGTGGCCCTGGGATTCCTGAGATCTAATTGTCAAAATGGGCCAACTCTACCGATCTAATTTTAAATAGTCTACTCTTAGACGATCAACTTACCTCGATGAAGGGGAAGACTGTTCAATTCTTGGGATGTAAATTCACAGACACAGACAAACAGTCTCTCTCCCTCTTTTAGACTGGGAATGGTCACAATTTCCACAAAACTACTGGGGAACTGTCCTGAAAAGAAAAGCAAACATTTCCAATATTGAAATTTCTTTTTCTGTCTGCGTACCAGGATGAAAAACTTTTTTCTGAGTCCATTTATAGACTCTGAATTAAAAACTCACTGAGGAAGAACACAGAGAATACAATTCATTCCAATAAGCATTTATTATTGGGTGTCACTCTACGCAAGGCGCACTGCGGAGGGAAAAATGAGTAAGGCAGTCTTGGCCTCTGAAGATCTGAAAATCTAGTTCAGAGATAAACAATAATTCAATTCTGAAATCCAGTGTCACAACATACGTATACAAATTGCTATGGAAGGTCCGAGAAGGTAGAGAATGGGTTAGGAAGAAGATGAAAAATTTTAAGATAAAGATAGCCATTTGAGTCAGAATATGGGTAGGGTTTTAATAGGTACAAAGAGGGGCTGCCAGTTGGATAGCATCAAAAAGTTTGATTGATTCCACCTCATAACTACCTCTTATATCTGTCCACTTACCTCCAGACCCCCACCCTGATCCAGCCCTCAGCAGCTCTCGCCTGGATTACTGCAACAACCTCCCATCCTGCCTACCTGCCTTCAGTTTTGTGCCTTCCTAGCACACTTCTATGTATAGCCGTGAGCTTTCTAAAAATCCGATAAAAATCCCAAAGTACTTTAGTGGTTTCCCATTCCCGCAACTCCTTACCGTGGCATACTGTCTTCCATGGTCTAACTTCTGCTCAGCTCCTGAGCACCGTCCCCCACGCCTCAACCATTCATACTCGATGCCACACTGAACTTTTCTCAGTCTCTCCATGTTCTCTCCCACTCCAGAGCCTTTAAACAAGCAGTTCCCTCCGCCTATCTTCTTTGCCTTGCTAACTCCTGCTCATCATTTCTGTCTCAGCTGAGAAATCATTTCTACTGGGAAACAATCGATTATCTCCCAAATGTCGGTTAAGTGTCAGCAGAGTCGGTTCTAAGGACTGTGTAACACATTCCAGCCCAGACTCACATAAATATATGTAAGTTAAGGATTGGATTTAATATAGGTGCACAGTGTGGGGGTAAACTTCCACCCTTCCCTAAGCTAATTAATGAAAGAAATTGGTGCTAATGTATATTTTAAAGATTAGAAGAAAAGAAACCAGGTGTATGGGATGCAGGAGGGAGGTGAATCTAGGGGAAAGGCCAGCTTTAATAAATGTGGGCCAACCATGGACCTAGGAAGGAGTGAAAAAGATGCATCATGCTTCCTTGGAAAGAATAAAGAAAGGATGGAAACATTAAAAGAAGACAGCCAGAGAAAACACAGTGGAGAGCACCTAATGTTCCATAAATAAGATAAAAACTTAGTGAAAAGTGATGGTAAACACCAGGGGGTTCGGGAAAGAGGAGTAATGCGTATTTTCAGAAGAGAAATAATCATATAGAATACAAAGAATAAAGACTAGGGAAGGGATAGGAAAGAGGTGAATAGAAAACTGGACCGGGGCCAGCTGGAATCTAATCATTACAAACTTCGGAAGGAACCAATAAGGAGAGATGGAATGATGACAGACATCATTCCATTGCGGGTACTGGTAGAAACCACAGTAAATACATATGGAAAACGCAAAAGGATTCTGCAGTTTACTGACTTGGGCTTCCCACTCAATCTTTATTTTTATGGAAAGAATGGAGGGAGGGCCTCTAATCCACTTTGTACAAGAGCAATGATAACCCTCTTACCTGTAACATCCTCTTTCTTTCCCAGAAGCCAAAATTCATCCACCACTGCCAACACCTCAATAATATCTCCCACAAAGAGAGGCAGTTCTTCTGAGACACTAGGGCAGAAGTCAAAGATGGCTCGAACCACAGAGCCAGCCTCCATGTTTCGTAAGCTGGAAAAAGGTCAAAAGAAATGGGAAAGCATAAATATTTAAGACATTGTAATATAGCTCTGTATCTTGAGAATGATAAAGCTTAAAATATAAAGATACTTAGAATGAAGTCAAAGCTAAGCAAATAAGAAGTTTATACTTTACACTTAAAAAAAAAATCAAAGTACTGTCTCATTTATTATTTTTTTAAATAATAGTTTCCTCAGCACCAATGACAACTTGAGGATGTATAGATGTTGGGCCTTCTGGGACTCAAAAGTCTCCTATTCGGGAAGGAAGGATGATCTGTTGAATTAATCACGTCTTTTTGTAGCTGCACCTTCAAAGCCAAGAGAGAAAACTAACCCTAACCACACATCCCCACTCACCCAGAGGTCTGCCTTCTGAAATTTTTATTAATAAAAATAAAATAATAATTTCCTCATACATTTTTCATTTGATTCTCAAAGTCATTCTGGAGTTGGGAAAAAAAAAGTGACCTGTACCAGTGAGTGATAGAAAAGATACAAGATGGGAAATAATAGATTTTTCAATATGCCTGAAGAGGAATTTAACATAAGGAAATTAACATTTTTCAAGTACCAGGCAACAAGGTATTTGTAACATAATGGTATTTAAAAAGTAGAGATTTTAAATATGGCATTTCATTTATTCCCCATAACCTTCTTAAAAATTAGGACACTGAGGCTCAGCCAGTTAGAAAAGTTAATTTGTCCAAGCTCACAGAGTTCATAGCAGCCAGGCCAGGATTCAGACTGAGAACATTCTGGCTCCTACCTACCAAGACTGTGCCTGCAAAAAAAAAATGGAACGTGACATAAAGAACAGCAGCAGGACCATGCCTCAGTGGCTGAGATTTCAAGTGTACTGAAAAGTAAAAATCCATAAAAAGCACAAGAAAAGGGCTGTGTAGATGGCGCCCCCAGACAGGATTTAGTACACTATACCATATCAAGACTGTTTTTGCTTCAAAGACACCTATAGCCCAACCTTGCATAGTATCCTTGCACTGTTTCGGTGTCTGTGCTGTGATAAGGTGATGTGTCCATTACTTTGACATGTGTGGCCGGGGAGCCTATGCATGTGTGTAAGTAATAGAAAGGGGCAAAATAGATTGCCTGTGCCCACCTGTAAACAATCAGCCATCATTAGCTACATTTCTCCCCCGGTCTTTTACAAAGAGAAACTGAAGATCTCCAGAGTGTCCAGCCCCAAGTCTGCTTTTCCTTCTCTATCTGTTTTCCTTATTCATCAAGTATTCATTTGGTGTTGGCAGAGATGAGGATTCTAACTTTCATCTCAAAAATAACTATAATGACTTCAAAAGGCACTAAGTGCCTAAAAACAAAATAAAAGATGGTTAGAGCTCTGCTAAGTTTATACTCTAAGAAAACAATCACGTGGACAAATATGTTAAGCATACGATAAATATCGTTCAGTAAATTAATGCAGGTACCAGTAAGATTTTAGTGAATCTTGCATAATATAGATTTTGCAACACAATTGAACATTACATATTAAATTTGCACTGTTGAGTAAAAGGAGCCTATCTTCGTGTTACTGGAACTTTCTTCTACAATGAGATGACTTGGGTATACAGCGGAGAAGAGAAGTGGCTAGTAACATTCCCCACATCCTTTGCCCTCTCCTACCATGTATTTTCTTTAAGTATTAAAAAACCTAATTATAATCATACACTGAGAAAGCAGCATAATCTGAATGCAAAGTACTAGGCTTCTGGAGTCAGACCACAGTTCAAATCCCAGTTCCACTATTTACCAGCTATTTCACCTTGGACATATCACTTAAACCCTCTGGGCTTTAGTTTCCTTGTTCAGAAAGATGGAGATAATCATACTTTCATAACCACCATCAAGAGGATGATGATGATAACAGTAATTATAATAATGGCCAGTATTTAATGAGCATGAACTGTGTGTCATGCGTGGTGCTATATACGTCCCTCATCCAGTCCACACAACAACCCTATCGAATATTATTATGGTTCCCATTTTCCAGGTGAAGACACAGGCTCAGAAAGGTGATGCCATCTATCCAAAGTTACATAGTTAAGTCAGAGATGGAAATGCGAACCCAGATCTGTCTGTCTCCAAAGCCTCAACCAGTACGAATAGTGTGAAATAGTAGCGAATAGTGTGAAAGCACCTAGGACAGGGCTGGTACAGTAGTTTCGCAGTAACTGTTTATTACTAAACATTATTTCCATGATCAGCGACAAGCTCGAATCATTGCCACTGGGACAGACAGCATCGCCAGGGAATATGCTATTTCAAGTATATAAACACTACAGAATTTACCATTTCAACCTGTCAAAACTTGGTTAACTTGGACCATGTTTAAAAATAGACACAGGCTGCACCTCCTTGCCTTCTTCGGGAGAAGAGAAGACTGCACAGGATTTACTCTTTGGCTGATGGACGTGAGCGCCTTATAAAGACCGTACATTACTGTGCTACATAATACCAGCACTATATAACTTCTAGATCTTTCTCTTTGATGTCAGCCTTCCCTCTTCTATAGGCTGATCTCGTCTGTCAACTTTCCCACCCTCTTTCTAAATTGTTGTTGATAATCTGCTGGGGAGGACCACACATACACGGCCAAAATTATTAAAAGTTGCCAGATAAATAAAAAGAAAACAAGCTCTAAATGAAAGGCTGCGAAGTCTTCTGCGGTGCTAAAACAAATGCATGTGTTAGCGCTGGAGATTTTCAAGTTATTTTTTATGTGCTCTGAGGCCCCGTTCTTAGTTTCTGGCTATCTTCCACAGGGCTGAAGTTGCCAGATGTCAGATTTCCACACAAGGGTGGTGTCATAAATATTATTTTTCTAAAACAAACATGATATTTTGCAAACCTCTTCGCCATCTATATATGGAATTAAAACAACTCAAGATTGAGCCAAAGTGGATATTATTTTCCTTTGATTACATTTTTTCAAATTCCATCTCAATATGTAACTAAATCTATACTTCATTATCTAAAATACCAAGTAAAGAATTAGCATAAGCTCTGTAAGGCTGACTTAGAGAGCTACCCTATTACACTCAGGAGTAACCTTTGCCATCTGAAAGTTTAAGCTTCTCCCTGAGAACCTTTTTGCTCTACCAGAAAATGACTCAGAAGCTGAGGAGGGTCTGGCTCCATAAATACTTTTACTGACTGACCTCCTACCCAATTGGAATGAGTGCGTAATCGCCAAGGAATACACACCCTGGAAGGGTGCTGAAGTCAGAGGCTGGCTAAATTACAGGATTCATGCATGAGACCAGAAAGGAGTTCCTCTGTTTAAATGCAATATAGTGAATTTCACCTCAGTCTTCTCTGTTCGTAGTATATACACTATGAAAAGCCACTAAATTTGTTCCTATCTGGTCCATTTTAGAAGGCGAACATGTATTTTGAAACAATCCTAAATGGCTTATATAAGCTGTTCCATCAACTCCAGATGGAAGTAAAAAGAACTGCAGAGGAAATCAGAACACTGATGAGTTTGAGAGAAAGCAGAGGAAGTAACTGCCTAAGTGGCATCATGTCAGGGACATCAGAAAAATCTGCTATGAAAGCACCACCTTCTTCTCTTGCTGGTGAATGCCTGCATTTTCACCCTTGGAGAGTCATTCTGCATTTGAGATATAAAGATCCTTAATTCATCACATCCTTTTAGGATGTAAAACCATAAGGAAAGAGGTTTTTGTCTGTTTTGTTCACTGGTCTAGAAGAGTGCTCAGCATATATAACATTCTCAAATATTTGGTGAGCAAACGATTTATTGAACTTAAGTGAAACCGTTCAGATGAAAATCTCTACTTCCTCTTACCTAAAACCAAACCATCTCTTCTCCACAAATAGTTTTATCTTCCTGCTTGCATAACTGTGTCATATAATTTAGATTTTCTTTTTTTTTTTAAGGAGAGTGCAGCTCACAGTGGCCCATGTGGGGATCGAACCGGCAACCTTGGTGTTATTAGCACCACGCTCTAACCAACTGAGCTAATTGGCCACCCCAACTATGTCATATAAATCTTCCAGGTCAAACAACAAATTGTAGACTTCTTCATCTTCTGCAGCCCAGACCATACACTAAGAGCAACAGTTACCATCTCAGAATCTACCACGTGCCAGATGCTGAGCTAGGAGCTTGTAGCATCACCACACCACAAGGAAGAGACGAAGGCACTGGAGCCAGGGTGCCTGGCCTCAAATCCCAGCACCACCACTGAGCAATATACTTAACCCCATAGAAAACAGCTAAGTCAGAACCAGAATTCGGGTCTGTGCGACTCCAATACCCATGTTCTTTTCATTATAAACATCGCTTCTCTTAAATCTCACTGATTCTTTCGATTCTTTCTTTGAAATCTTCTAGACTTCCATTTTCCTCTTTGGTTCTTCCAACATTTTATTATGAAATTTTTCAAACAGTGAAGTTGAAAAGACTTTATACCCAATACCTAGATTCCACCACTAGCATCTTTACTGCAGTCACTTTACCACTTATCATCTCTGTATCATTTATCAATCAATGTGATTTTTAACCACATCTCACCCCACTTATTCATAAGTAGTCCCCAGTGCAATCCTATCCAATCAAAATGCTCTCTGCTGGGCCAGCCCGGTGGCTCAGGCGGTTAGAGCTCCAGGCTCCTCCTAACCCCAAAGGCTGCCGGTTCGATTCCCACATGGGCCAGTGGGCTCTCAACCACAAGGTTGCCAGTTCAATTCCTCGAGTCCCACAAGGGATGGTGGGCTCTGCCCCCTGCAACTAAGATTGAACACGGCACCTTGAGCTGAGCTGCCGCTGAGCTCCCGGATGGCTCAGTTGGTTGGAGCGCATTCTCTCAACCACAAGGTTGCCGGTTCAACTCGACTCCCGCAAGGGATGGTGGTCTGCGACCCCTGCAACTAGCAACGGCAACTGGACCTGGAGCTGAGCTGCGCCCTCCACAACTAAGACTGAAAGGACAACAACTTGAAGCTGAACAGCACCCTCCACAACTAAGATTGAAAGGATAATAAGTTGACTTGGAAAAAAGGCAGGAAGTACACACTGTTCCCCAATAAAGTCCTGTTCCCCTTCCCCAATAAAATCTTTTTTAAAAAAAATGCTCTCTGCTCCCATAAAGCACTTTCTGTTCAAAACTTGTTCCTTTGCTTTTGTGCTGTTTCTTTTATCGATGGTGGGTTCTCTTGTCTTTCCACACATTCCAAGATTCCCCACTCTCGTCTTCCTCCAAATGATGCCCCTTTCTCCTGTTCAAGCCCATCTCCACCTTTCATGTCTCAGCTCTACAGCTGGGGCTCTTTTTTCTTGTAGATTTGTGAGACATCAGACTGGACATGTAAAAGGTAAACCATGAGAGTGAATTAATATTCAGGAATAAAATAACATTTAAAAATGTATATTCAAGAGTCCACTGACAGATGAATGGATAAATAGGATGTATACAGACAGGACATTCTGCCACATGCTAAAACATGGATGAACCTTGAGGACATTATGCTAAGTCACAAAAAGACAAATACTGTATGGTTTCATTTACATGAGGTATCAAGGATAGTTAAGTTCATAGAAAAAAAGTAGAAGGGTGGTTATCAGGGAGCCGGGGAGAGAAGAAAATGGGTACAGTTTTAGTTTGGGAAGATGATAAAGTTCTGGAGATGGATGGTGATGGCTGCACAACAATGTGAACGTACTTAATGCCACTGAACTGTACAATTAAAATGGTAAAATTGTAATTCTATGTTATATATATTTACCACAATAAAAAAGAATTTTTAAATGTATGTCATAACATGTGAGAGAATGCAAAAGAAGGCCTTGGAAACTTTAGTAATTTTTAATAAGCAACATACCTACAAGTCTGGACATACTTTACCAAAGAAATCTCCTGAGGTCACAAACTGTAAACTTTTACCCTGATAGATACTGATATCAAACAGCAAAATAAGTAATTTCCAATGTAACCTTTTGAGAAAAGATCTGAACCTGGGACAGACTGAGGACACTGAGCAATGAGCATGTGCTGTGTCTTCCATTTCCCCTCTCAGGTCTGTCCTTCACCCCTCCCCACCCTGCTCTGTGCTCCATGAGGCTGACCCACAAGAACTGCATCCAGGAGGTCCCTTGCCTCTGGCTTCCGGCTGAGTTCAACCACTGGGTGACACCAGCAGGAGATGTGAAGGCAGAAGGCCAGTGAGGGTGGGGTATTTATTCCCCTGGCTCCCTCCCCACTGGGCTGTGAGTTGGCTGTGTTGTTCTACTAAGGGCCACAGCTACCGCCAAAGGCCCCTGCAAAACAGCTTTCTCTTGAGTCAGATAACCCCGATTCCCTGCCCCTTCAGGCTGGATGGCTTTCCTACTAGCCACGGGTATAGTACAATTCTTTGTTATTTTCCCTAAATCTGCCCATTCCATTCTAAGTAGGACCTCCTCAAATTACGCAATTTGAGTGTGCTTTCTACATTCTGCTGGGACCCTGATGGACACATGCCCAAAAGGATTTTTAGGATTTGTGAGAACTATGCATGAAACAAATGGAAAGGATACAGGAAACTACAAATTTAGTCTCCTAAATCTAATATTCTAAATCCAGGTGAGACATAAGAATGAGAGCTATATAATTTTAAGGCTTAAAAAATACTTAGAAAGATATTGATGCCTGGGTTCCCACCCACATATACCCCCCAAATTAGGCCCACATTTGATGGATTTGGTGCACAGGACCCAGATTCTAAATTCTTAGTTTGAAATTCTGAGTAATCTATTTTACTACTAGGAAAGTAGGACACAATGTGCAAGAGGTTTGAAATTGTACTATATTCTTTCTAAAAGCAATAGTGACACCTTCTACATTCTTCCTAATATTGCCATTTCATAGCACAAATCTAAATTCTGGACTTCCAGAATGAAATTTCCGAAGGTTGCCTTAACTGAACAACAACAGGCTGCGGTTTCTCCTTTCTTGTTTGCTCCTACAAAAGGGGAGTGCTGGAGCAGCACAGGTGTATCTCTGCCACCTGAATAGAGCCCAGGAAGAGGGTCCTCCTTGTGGGGACGCTCCAGGATGGGTTCTTTCAGAGAAACGTGCATTTATAAGCATCTGGAAACTTTCTGATGTTTTGGAACTGAACTCTCCAGAAAACGTTACCTTTTGGGAATGGGAATTGATTTTTAAAATGTCAAGTCCTAGAATATTTAACCTCAGAGGCAATTGCAGTTCTTTTATTCTTGACAACATAGGGCTAAAAAGAACAGTCTCTTCCTTCTGTGAAAGGATAAGAGGTGTCAGCAAATGAAGTCTAAATGTTTCAAGAAGGAAATGAGAAAAGCTAGGAAACCAGCTTTTTCTCCTCTGGTTTATGTCACTGGAGTTCACTTTGGACAGAAGGTCAGCCGTCATTGCCGGGTGATTACTCAGAGAACTAGCAATGGCTGAAGAGGAAAAGGAGAACCCATCTTGATCATGGGTCCCCGGTGAGGCCGAGTAGCACGGCCTGGGCCCATCTGTCCACCTTCAATAGCATCTTCTGCCCACCCGCCGTGCTCTCCTGATGACAGCAGCACTGGCTCACACATGCACTTTGGCTGAACAGGTGACGGCATGTTGGACTGTAAGAAAAATGAAATACTGATCTGACTGAGGTGGGGTGACGAGAGAAACGAGGGTAGAAAAGGAAAGGAATCTGCTATCATCAACTGTCTGACAATTTATATGAGATTTTGCTTCTTTCAAACATCCCAAGTTGGAAGGCAACAACTTCAGCACATGGAACAAGATGTATGTCAGAGTTTCCGCCAGTTGTGGCAAAACCCTTCAGGCTTTTCCAGGATTTAAACTGAACAACTCTCATCTAAAACACCCAAACACATATATATTTAAATTAAGGAAGTTTCAGAATTGACTCTTATGGTATAGCGATTTTAACTAACTTAAGGATTCTACCCTCACCTCTCATCCCCCCCATTAAGATGTTTTTTCTTCCTTTTAAGCTACATTTTTTTTTTTTAAATTTGCTCATAAATCTCTACAGCAATTTTGTCTTTTTTGACAAAAATGCACTAGTGGAGGAAGGTCCCAAGGTTAAGGTCCCAGGACCTACCAAATTTAAGGGAATTTACATTAAAGAAAAATTTTCAAATGGGTCAGCCTAAAAGTTCCTTAAAAGTACTCTCTCGGGTTCACATTTCTTATGCGTGAATCCCAGTTAGGGGAGGAAATTTAAGAATCACTGACTCATAAGTAAATACACTGGGCATGTCTGAGCTAAGAAGCTTAGTGACACATTAAAACGAACAGCTCCACTACAATGTACGTGTAATAAATGCCCAGATAATACATAAGATAGCAGCTGCAGAACTGCAGATGAAACTATACAATGAAACTTTAGGGTGAGGCTGCAGATAGCAAGAGGCACAACAAACATGTAAAAACAGGCCATGTTTAGTTTTCAGGAGAGGCCAAGAAAATTGATTAACCCAGTGCTCTAAGCTATGAGCATAAATGAGCAGGGATCTGCAGGGCAGACGTCTTGTTTCTTTTCCTTATCTGTCTGAGGTACGAGCTAGGTTTTCTACTAAACAAGATTTAAAAAGACATGAGACATTTCCCTACCCTTCAGCCTATCTTAAAGTATTCCTGGTATTTTAAAAGAATCAGGAAAGGAATTCAGGAAACTAAAGATTCAGAGGAAGAAAAATAGGGAGGGGAAAAAAACTGCAGTTGGAGTTTAAGTAACTCCATCCTCAGGGTGAGGGATTTAGATCATTTTAAGGAGCACCAACATGCAAGCATCATGGAAAACAGGGACCAGAAGCTTTATACAAATGACAAAAAAAACTCGCCATTTATAGAACTAGAGCCACTATACTCAGAAAGAAAATGTATATGTGGAATCTTCTGGTAGTTTCTACTCAAGATGAATGAAAGCTATGCCAAGACACAGCAAACCCAATGAACAGCGGATTCCTTAGAGGGTGTCAATGAGAAGGACTAAAGTGTCATAAATCAGGATGTTCAAACCTAAAATTCAACAACGGAAAGGTTCACCTGATATAAAAGAAATTTCTGACAGAGGAGGGGGGGGCAACAGTACGATGTAAAGAAAATAACTTATCTGTATGGAAACCAGTGAATCTGGGAGTGAAACATTATAAATAGTAGCTGGAATAAGATAAAAGGAGAAAGAAACAAGGGGGAGATTGATACTACAGACTGCCAGTGATAAAGAACAAAGACGATGTTTTAACAAGATTACAAAATTGCTACAAAAACTAACAGTAGTGTCTGGTAGTTGATATATGTGTAAGCTGGACTATTAATTCCCTGACAAATAGCAAATGCATACAATCACAAGGCAATTAATTAACTATGGCCTAGAGACTGCACAGAGTCTTCTGCTCAGCCACCTAGGCAGCTAGCCTGTCTGATCACTGGGGTTCCTGCCGAGGGGAATGGAGGGCACCGTTCAGGACTTGGCTCCAGTTCCGCATACTGTTTTGTTTTGCTTTTTTTGAAAATTGTGAATAAGTGCAGAATTTTATCAAGTGCTTTTTCTGCATCTACTGAGATGATCCTGTTTCTTCTCTTTATTCTGTTAACATGGCAAATTATATTGATTTTCAAATGTTAAATCAACCTTGCATTCCTGGAACAAACCTTACTTGCTTAGGATGTGTTATTCTTTTTATTGTGCACATTTCGATTTGCTACTACTTTGTTGAAGATTTTACACTTACGTTCCCAAGGAATATTAATTTGTAGTCTTTTCTTTAAATGTCTTTGCCAGATTTGCGTATAACGGTTAGACTATCCTCAAAAAATGAATTAGGAAGTGTTTCTTCCTCCTCTATTTTCTGAAAAAGTCTGTGTAAGACCGGTATTATTTCATTCTTAAATATTTGATAGAAATCATCAGTGAAATAACATAGGCCTGGAGAACTTCAAGGAAAGGTTTTAAATAAAAAATCAGTACTTTTATCAGATATAGGGCTATTGAAATTTTCCATTTCTTCCTGTCTCAGTTTTTGGTAAGTTGTATTTTTCAAGAAATTTATCCACTTAATCCAAGCTTAAATTTGCTGGCATAAATTTGTTCAAAATAGTCCTTTATTAACCCTTTAATATCTGTATAATCTATAATATAGAAAATTTGTGTTTTCTCTCCTTTTTTCTTAGTCTTGCTGGGGATTACCAATTTTGTTGATCTTTTCCAAGAAACAACTTTTGGCTTTGCTAAATGTCTCTATTATTTGTATGTTTTCTACTTTACTGATTTCTTCTATTATTTTTGTTATTTTCCTCCTTCAACTTTAGATAGAAGAGAGTTTAGAATAGGTAAAATATGATTTATATAATCAAAATATATTTGTTGTCTCTATACCACAGTGCTGTGAATTAAAATTTATACCAGCAACACTAAATTAAAATAAGCCAAGAATCAGTGAATCACCATAATTCACAATTTGTCCCCAACCCTGTACCATCCATGACATACTGTGACAACTTTTAGTCATTCCTATACCGATGTCCATTCACATCTGTGTTTCTGCCATATTCAGTTATTTCTTGTGCTTAATTATTAGGTTGGTGGAAAAGTAATTGCGGTTTTTGCAATTATTCTTAACTTTTAAACTGCAATTACTTTTGCACCAACCTATACATATTCTAGATCAAATTGCTATTCAAATCTTCACCTACTTGTAATAGAATTATGTATCCATACTCTTTGCTCTCTAATTGTGCAGAGCCTCCCACTGTGCACAGAGTATATTTCCCTGAAACACTTGCGTTGGACTTGGGCCATGTGAATGCA
Source organism: Rhinolophus hipposideros (assembly GCF_964194185.1). Taxonomy (NCBI): domain Eukaryota; kingdom Metazoa; phylum Chordata; class Mammalia; order Chiroptera; family Rhinolophidae; genus Rhinolophus; species Rhinolophus hipposideros. The sequence continues at coordinate 24,382,358 of NC_138061.1, read as the reverse complement.
TGAAGGGAATGTCAGTGGATGGAGATGACATGAGCAGAAGTTTTGAACCATATTTTATGGCTTGGCCTGTCCCCTGGTGCTCCTATAACCTACCGTAAGAAGAGCATGGTCTGGGAAGTCACTGTCCCTTCAGCCTGAGCCCCAGAATGAAGACAAGGCGAAACAGATTTGAACCTAAACGAAAGCCTATAGTTTTGTCTTGCCCAGCTAGATCAGCTAAATTACAGCCAGCCTTCAGGCCTATGAGAATGAAAGTAAATGGTTGTTGTGATAAACCATTGAGATTTTGGAGTTATTAGTTGCACAGCCAAAAAAAAAAAAAAAAGACAACATAAATGGATGTTTTGACTGGAGCAGCTAAGCGCCGCACTCTTCCATCAAACACACATAACTCCTCATGTGGATAAACTTCTATTATCTTTCAAGATCCAGTTCAAATGGTACCTCCTCTACAAAGCCTGTAAGATTAGTTCTTACAGGGCAGGGGTTCTTTTTGCCTATTTTATTCACTGATATACATCAAGCACCTAAAGCACTGCCTGGTACATAAATATTTGCAGGATGAATGACTTAACACACGGAACTACTTTAAGTTATACATCAAAACGTATATATTTACATTTCCAGGGATCACATTACTCTTTCCTACAGAGCTGAAGGTCTCACAGGCCTAACTTCCAGGTTAGGAATGTTGGGCTTTGATTTTTCGGTACTTGGAAGCACCTGAAATGTGTGAGAAGAAATGGCTAATAGTTAGAACTGTTTGCAAGCGAATGAGCACCCCAAATAAAAGGAGGAAAAGGGAAGTGTGTGTGTATTGTGTGTGGATGTGTGTATGTATGTGTGCGTGTGTGTGTGTGTGTACAAATACAGTATTTTTTTTTCAGATGAAGAAAGAAGTAGTCTAAGAAAAATCATTCTGGTTGTTTCTCTTCATATCATTTTTTAAAAACAGGTTTCTTGAGTTATAATTCACATATAATCCATCTATTTAAAGTGTACAATTCATTGGATTTTGGTATATTCACAGAGTTGTGTAACCTTCACCACTATCAATTTCTGAACATTTCATCGTCTCAAAAATAAACTCCATTTCCATTAGCAGCCACTTCCCATTTCCCCCCAAAAGCCCCCCGCCTCCCCCTCCAGCCCTAGGCAGCCATTAATCTACTTTGTATCTCTATAGATTTGCCTTTTCTGGACATGTCATATAAATGAAATCATACAATCTACAGTGTTTTATGACTGGCTTTTTTCACTTGGCATAATGTTTTCAAGGCCTTCATATCATTTTCAAATATGAATATGATCAGCTTAAAACATACATAATAATCAAGAGCACAGACTACAAAGCCAGACTGCCAGGATTTATACCCTAGCTCTATCTCTTATTAGAGTTAGATGATGAGGCAAGTTACTTAACTTCTCTGTGCCTTAATTTTTGCATCTGTAAAATAAGTTTAATAACAGAACCTGCCTCATAGGGTCACAGTGAAATTTAAATAAATAAATGTATATAAAACACTTAGAATAGTACCGTACATATAGTAAACTATACACAGGTGGTGTTATTATTATCTGCATAAAAGAGAGGGGGATTGTGGTGAGATAGTCTAAAAGTCTTTTTCATAGCTTTGGGGAGTGTTTTGATATACAGTAGGTTTGAAAATGAGTGCCTTAGGAGGGTATGGGTTTCTTTTCAGGGCAATGCAAATGTTCTAGAATTCAACAGTGGTGATGGCTGCACAACTTTGGGAATATACTGAAAACGACAACAACACTCAATTATGCATTTTAAAGGGGTCAATTTTATGCTGTATGAATTATATCTCATATAACATGAAATTTTTAAAAATCAGTATCTCTCCTATTTCAGAAATTGCTATACTTCAAGCAAAATGGCGAAGGCATACATGAATACTCTGCTATGAAAAAAACCAGAAATTTAAATATATTCCTCATTCTAGCCCTTCCCCTCTAAAGTTTTCCTGCCCTTCATGTTTAAAAATGTTCTACACTTGTGCTTCTTACCTGCCATGAGCTAGGAATGGGGGGTAGTTACACATAGTAGGGGATTACGTGGACATTTACTGGGCAGGGCTACATAAAAGAGCAAATTTAAAAAGAGAAATCATATTTGTTATTAAATTGCATTAATTAATAACTATATTCATAACTGTTAAGAGCCCAGACTCTAAAGTCAGAGAGAATTAGGTTCAGTGTCTGGCTCAGCTTTTTGTTAAGCTATGTAATCTTGGGCAAGTTACTTAAACCCCTCTGAACTTTAGTTTCCTCATCTGTACACTGAAGAAAATAATAGTAATTTACTTCATAGGCAGTTACAATGATTAAACTTGCTAATCTAGGTGAAGCAGTGAATACGGTTCCTGGCAAATGGTAGGCACTCAGTAAATGTCAGGTAGGAGACGGGTCTGATGATAATGAAGAAGGAGGAGGAGAACCATCATCATCACCCAGACTGACTGTAACATAAATAATACCGATGAGGCAGCAACTTCTGGGTGGGGCCACCTGCTCAAAACTGCTGCTGTGGTCTTGAGAGGAAGGGGGAGCAATGTTACTCTGTGGTTACTGGACACAAGGACAAAGCAATTGACACCCCCACCTGCTACTCTAAGCTCTAAATGAGCTGTGTGTTCACAGCAGACCCACAAGAATTTGGCAGCAGTTTACAAATGAGATCCTTGCACATGGGTCCAAGAAAACCTTTGCCAAACGCCTTCCAGGGATAGAAGCGGGATATGAAATTCATCGATTTACTCTTCTAAAAAATTACCCTGTACTTCCAGAAAAACCACTGGTACTACTGTTAAATCCTTCAAAAGCGTCAAGCTTTTAAAATTTACTCTTCGGGGCTTGAAATTTACAAATTTGCGATTGCTATTGTCCTATTTTTGGTTCTCACCTCGTCTCATCTTATCTTTGGGACTCCTGCAATAACTTCCTAAATGGTTACCTATCAGTCTCATCTTCCTCTGCTCTATTTTCCACCCTGAAACCAGGATTTTCTTTTTATATACAAAATCTTATAATTCTCTACTGCCTGACGTTCCACAGGGCTTCCCATTCATCTTTTGTAGGAAGCACCTAAAACTCCTTTGCAGCTCAGACAAAGCTCATCATGACCTGGTCCCTGCCCCTAAGTTCAGTCTCACCGCCGAGCACTCCACCTACCGTACATCCTAAGCTCTAGCCTCACAAAAATACTGGCAGTTTTCGGTAAGGCACAGCTTTACAACACAACACAATTACATCTCCAGGCTGCTCTTCAAACACGTTATCTCATGTATGTGCTGTTGCTACCTGTGATTGGGTGTGAATATGAAGGGCTTATTTTTATTGTTAACTGATCCCTCCCTGCAAGGAAGAATAATCAATAAACCAGCAAATCACTGGTTAACACTTTTATGGTAAATAATAATATTTTAATTTTTAAACATTCGGAGTCCCCAGAAGAGAATACCGACTAAGCCTGACACCCACTTATGGAATATAAGAATGAACATACTGGTGAAATTCAACATGAACATTTCCATTAATTTACTGTTATCAATGCCTTTAATTTAAGCAAACCTTTACTTAAAATAACCAATTAGCCTCATAATAAAAGTAGAATTGTAATGAATTTATTAAATGTCTTTCTCATCCTGTGTTAGATTTTTAGCCTTGGTTTATTAACCATTTGGCTTTAAAACTAGATGAAAATACTGACATTGAGATACTTTATTCTTATAACCTTCAAATCACTAAATAAGTAAATCCAAACACAGCTTCACACTTCAAAATTTTTCATTCTTTTCACTTTAATATTAGCTATCTATATTCATAGTTGCTTAGCAGGTCAAGACAGCAAGACTAAAAAATTTAAAAATTGGCTCTCTTCATGTCCACAGATACTACAATGTTCAGATATTACAGATGACTGGACAACATCTAGACAGTGGCAGCAAAAAGAACAGGTAATAAAAACTATGGGTTTGAAAAACATACATATTAGTATTATGCGCCACAGTCCAATTAGCTGCTCAAGAATACAGGATCCCAACAGGCACTAACGCAAGTCTGGTTTTAATGTAAACTCCTTCTCCTCTTACCTGCCCCTCCAAGGATTCTGTTTCCTGATAATCAGATCTAAGCCGTAAGATAGTAATATCCCAGGGACGTTCTGGCACTGAGCCCCAGAAATCCTTAAAGAAACAAACACTGTCTAAAAGAAGAAAACCAGGCTACTCACTGGCTTCTCGACTCCCTCCCCTAATTCTAGGGAACAAAAATGCCTTGCCAGATAGGAGTCATAAAATTTCTTTGGAGGCAAAATGTTTTGAAATAGATTGTCTGCTGTTGATAATGTCATTCCCTGACACCTGGGATATTTTTGAAGGCTCCTTAGAAATGACCTTGGGCCAGACCAAGCTATGTGGGTCGGTACATCCTTTCTATTTATGGAAGCTGAATAACTTGGAACCTCCCATACGGACTGACAGATGAAAGGGTGAGTTAACTCACCATAGGTCAGTAAAGTTATTTCAAAAGCTATTTTGAAAAGTCCAGAATGTGGAAAACTACAGGACAAAAGGCCAGTAATAAAAAATTAAAATTAAAAAGAGGAACTTATCAATGAAAAGCCATTTGAGAAACACATTAACTAAATGCAATCTGTTCACATTTGTTGGAACCTGATTCAAACCAATCAATTGTTTAAAAAAATTGAGACAAATGGGGAAATTATGAACATCGACTAGATTCTTCATTCTATTAAGGAATTACCGCTCCTTTTCTTTAGGTGGCAGTCATATTGTCATATGCAAATAAAAGGGAATCTTTTATTTTATTTTTTTAAGTCATTAGAACCAGAGGGTCTACAAAAGGGCAAAGGGGGTGGAATATAGGAACCAACTCAGCTTTATGGATCTTCAATTGAACACTGGATACATGGATATTTGTCTTGTTATTCTTTATTCATTTTTCAATGAAACCCAGTAAAGTGAAAGAAGTATTCATAATTATAATTAATGATATCCTGATTGCTATCATTATTGTTGTAGGAAAGAAAAAGAGACCCGTTTGATTAGAGAGCGCAGACAGAGAAGTTAGTATATATGGCAGATTAGGATCAGACTTGAGGGCCAGGCATCAGAGTTTAAGATTTGTTGGGGGCAGTGGTGGGAACAAGTGTCCCGCAGTAGAGTAAGAACGAAAGCAGTCCGATAATGGTCTATATGGGATAGACTGGGTCGATGCCGTTGGCCTCTGGGACAACATTAGGGTGTATTTGTGGCAACTTTATTTTTTAGCACCCTATGTGGAGATTAATATGAGCTGAGGCCTTGCTTTGTCATAAAGTGACCAGGTATACATGGCCTAACTGCTCGTCATCACAACCCTGAACCAGATCCAGAAATGACAGAAAAACCACAAGGTTTCTGCATTGCTGGGAAGGGGAGGAAAGAATAAACTAGAAAAGGGGGGGACATGGGACGTGAGGCCAGGGAGTGCAGCACAACTCAGCACATCTATTGCAACTTTTTCTGCTGATGGGGCAGATCACTTATCCTCAGAGAACCACCTCATGAGAACAATGCAGAGTGTGTGCTGGGCCCAGAACTCATGGCTAGAACGTCAGCACTGATGATCTTCTCCTGGGCCCTACTCCCAGCGTGTGCTTGTCAGCAATACAGACACTCACACACCCTTTCAGAAACCATAGACTCCACAGGAGCGGCTAAAACAGATGCAGAGAAATTAGCTCTGTGGCTGAGTTGACAGTTATGCTTACAAGGTCAAGGAGGAAATGAGGATTCTACTAGCTTATTGAACACATGTATATGAAGGACGCTAAGAACTTTCTTCCCTCTCCCTTCCCTTGGATTTCCTCCTTCTGTATCACAGTGCTGCCTCTTCCTGCGCTGATTTGTTCTATGGATCCATTTATTGAAGGCACACTATGTGCCAGGTACAGTTCATGGCACAGATCTATCAGAGAATAAAACAAAGATTCCTGCCCTTGAAGAACTTTCTTCTTGAGGGATGGGGAAGGCAGGCAACAGCATTTTAGAAGGTAACAGGTGCTAGGGCAAAATGAAAACAGAAAAAACACAGAGCAGCCAGAAAGGGTGGGGAATGAGGAGAGGAAGGCACTACAGTCAGATATTAAATCTACCAGGTGATGAGAATGTTAACTTTCGAATTCTGTCACTTCCCGTTATTTATGACCACTCTCTAACCACTCATCACACTAGCAAAAGGTGATCAGGGAAACAAGACAACTATGGTGGATTTATTTCAAAGTCAAAAGAAAACAAATTTCAACTATTTTCTCCAGGCTCTTTATTTTCTGAAAGATGAAAGCAAATGTGATCTAAAGAAGAAAGACACTAACTGAACTGACGCAAAGTGACATCAAATAGATTCTCCCCTCCTTCTCCCCTGAGCTAGTCTTTGGTCTGTTGGCATTTGGGCTATGACTGCTTGCTCCCCAGTGTGACAATGAGGCCAGACTGTCATGCACAGTGGCTCCCTGAAGTATAGCCTGTTGGGAATTGCCAAGTAATCAGCAAGCTATTACCCAACTCCTATAAACTAATCATATCTTTCTTATTGTTTTTTTTGTGTGTGTTTTTTTTCCAAAAGATCACTGAAAGCAAGACAAAAAAGAGTTGATGGTCTAAACCTGAAAAAGGAGGGGTGATACAAATTATAGAGCCCAATTTTAAGTGCATCCTCCTTCTCCACAAACATGTCCCCCCCACCAAAGAAAACAATCAGAGAGAGAAACATAACCAACATTTGAACAGGGGTTGGTGCTATTAGGTTGGTGCACAAGTAACTGCGTTTTAGAAGGTTAAAAACAATTGCAAATACCACAATTACTTGTGCACCAACCTAATAAAAGGCAGGATTAAAGATTTGCTTCTCTATATTTTGCAAATTTTCTACAATGAAAAGGTATAGTTTTTATAATTAGGAAAAAAGAGCTACTTTGAAAAATACCTAACCATATAGAGATGCTTGAGAGATGGATGTGAGAACCAACTGCCCAACATCCTAACAGTTAAGGCTGGTGAAGAACTACCTGCTGAAATAGTCAATATTTTGTGAGATCTACTTAGGTTAAGATTTATACCCAGAGTAGAAACTGATCCACAGAATAAGGAAACTATAATCTTACATATATTTATAACCATGCTGACGACTACAGTTATGATGCTGAATATGGCTCTTTCATTTTCATACCAGCTATTTAAATTCTGATTCTTACGTAACAAGAGGAAAAAGCTGATCTAATGGTGAAATAAACTTATATTGGAATCATAAGATGTTTACCATAAATTTATATATGGAGGGTTCAGAAATATTGAAGATTCATTAATCTTCTTTTGCTTGAAAATTAAGCTTAGCATAGGCTTAGGATTTTGGCATGCCGCCTCCTAAGGCCATCTTATTTTTTCAGAGACAAATCCTGAAAAAAGTATTTGACAAGACTTAACATCCATTTATGATGAAAATACTCAGTACATTAGGAATAGAGGAGAATACCGTAAATTGACAAAAGTACATATAAAATCTAAAACAAACATTATATGAAATGGGGAAACTTCAGACTCATGCCTGCTAAGATTGAGAACAAGAAAAGATGCCTTCTAGCATAGCAACTGGTTTGCCATAGTCCTGGAAGCTCTGGCCAAAGCTGTAAGGAAAGACAAAGAAATAAGAAGTATTAGGAAGGGAAAGAAGCAACAAAACTATCACTATTTTCAAAGGATGTGATTAACTAGGGGCAAAAAACTAACTATGGGCAAAAAAAAAAAGCCAACAGACTATTTGAAAAAGACAGTAAAGTGAGGCTATCAGATACAAGATCAGCTTACAATAATCAATACCATCTCTCTTAAACTACCAATAACCAACTAGCAAATAATAAAAAAAGATATAAAAAAATATGATTCACAGTAGCAAGAAAACTATGAAGTATTTAGAAATTAATTTAACCAAGAACATCCCCCAGACTTTCATGGAGAAAACTTTAAAGTTCTAATAGAGGACTTAAAAATGAGCTGATGAAGGATTTAGGAATAAAGGGGTATGAAGGCTGCAACTAACTCAAATGGGTTAGGAAAAAATATGCATAGAAATGTAGAGAGGAAGTCATAAAAGCAAATATGGCAAAATGCTAACATTTGGTGAATCTAGGTGAAGGATATACAGAAGCTCTTTGTACTAATCTTAGAACTCTTCTGTTAGTTTTAAAATCTTTCCAAATAATACAAAAATACTTTTAAAATGTTGAGCTGAATAAATAGACACATTACATGTTCTTGGAGGAAATCAGTTAACATCAAAATGATGTCAAGCCTCTCCCAAATAACTTATAAATTCAATATAATCCCAAGTAAAATTCCTCAAAAATATAATTTTGGAGGAACTTGATAAACTCACTCCAATTTTTATATGGAAAAATAATGGTCCACGAGTAGCTAAGTAAACTTAAAAATGAAGAACAGAGATAAGACACTTGCTGTGCCAATCATGAGGACATATTACAAAATCACTCATAATAAAAACAAGAAACAAATGGAACAGAACAGAGCCTTAGAGACAGACCAGTGTATCCATGGAAACCATAGATGAGAAAGAGAGTACCACGATTCAGTGGAGGAAAGCATGGATGTTTCTGAGATGGTATTGGAAAAAATAGTTCATTAAATGGAGAAGGATAGCGCTGGTCCTTATCTAACACCCATGCAGTGCAGGCTCTACATGTAGCTGTGACCCAGGGACTTGAAAGGGGCTTCTTAAAACTCCATAAAGTGTAAAACATTAAGTCAAAGAAGGCATTTATTTGACTACCTCAAAATTAAAGAGTTTTTCTTGATCAAAGGACAACAGAGACAAAATTAAAAGATGACCAAATGAGGAGGTATCTGCAAAGTCTAAATGTGACAGTGAGTGAACGTCGACATTACAAAATTACTTCCACAAATCAATGACAACAACACGGATAACAACTCCAATAGAAAATAGGCAAAGATATGAATAAGCAATTTGGAGAAGAAGCTATAGGTAGAAGAGATGCTTACAACCATCAGTGATCAAAGAAACACAAACTCAGCGGACAAGATACACTTTGCACCTATGAGGTTAGAAAAGGTGACGAGCTGGATCCAGCTGAGAAGGATACAGGAACCCTCTGGATCACTTCTGGTGGGAGAGAGACTGGTCAGCCACCGTGGGAAGGAATCCAGTACTATTTACTCAAATTCTGTAGGTGCAATTCCCTTCCAAGTATATGGCCCACAGATATACTGTACAGCTTTAGAAGGATGCTGACTGCAGCAATATTTGTGGTGTTAGGAAGCACAGACAACCTGAGTATCGCTCGCACGGAGAGCAGATCAGTAAAATTATGGTGCATACACAGCATGGAGTACAATGCAGCGTTCAGAAACAAAGAGTGAGATATACATATAGACGCATGGATGGATCTTAAGAACAGTATCTAGAAAAAAAGCAAAATGAAATTTAGCATTATAAAGTAAAATATGTATACACATAGAAAACAAACATCCCCACTTTGCAAGATCCCATACAGACAAAAAGAAACACATTACATGCATTAGAATGAGTACAGATGAAGCATAAGGTGAATGGGAAGGGGATAAAGGAATTAAAAACAAAAGAAATCTTTCAGACTCCTTGCATGTTCAGAAAGAATTCAAATGACTTATGATAAATATAAAATTAGAATTGCTTCCTTCCCCAAAGTTTCCAGCTTTCCTAACAACAAAAGCCACTCTGGTTGCCAGCTCTGTTGATGAGTAACAGCTTTTCATCCTTTTTCAAGCAGGAAAGGAAAAATTCAGGGATCAGCAGAGTACTAAGGGATCAGCAGAGAATATTCACGAAACAAAACAATGTTTTTGTTCTCATGACCTGACACCCTGACTGAAAGGACCTGATTACCTCTTGATTTGGAGTGATTCAGCTAAAGGCGTTGTCAGTGGAATCAAGTTTTCAGGTCATTTGAAGCTATTTCCTTTTTGAGCCTTCATATGCAAACTCCTGGCCTCCCCATGGAAATATTCTATAATTCCATACTACTTAGCATCTTAAAATTCTGGAGTATGGTCACACAGCTAGTACGAAAGGGAAGTCCCTTGTCCCCCTTCTGTCTATTCTTGCCCAGCAGCTGGAGTGATCCTGTTAAAACATAAGTCATCATGAGCTCCTCTGTTCAAAACCCTCTGATGGCTTCCCACTCACTCACAGAAAAGGCCAAAGACCTTACAATGGCCTACACACTGACGTGCCCCTTCCCACTCCCACCACCCCTCATCTGCTGCCACTTTCCCCTCGCCCACATCGGCACTGCCTGGCCACCATGACCTCACCATCCCTCCCTCACACATGCCAAACATGCTCCTGCATCAAGGTTGGGAACTCGCTCATTCCTCTGCCCCTGCTCACTCCTTCATTCCCTTCAAGTCGCAGATCAAAAGTTGATCTTAGTAGAGGCCTTCTCTGGCCTCTTTGTATAAAAAGTACCATCCCTACACACACACACAGACACACAGACACACACACTCTTACGCTTTCCCAGTTACACCCCTTTAAAGTTCTCCATAGCACTTCTGATCACGTGACTGTCTGTCCACATATTTATGTACTGTCTACCTCTGCTCCACTAGCATGTCTATTGCATGAGGGCAGGACTCCATCTGTTTCATTCTCAGCTGTATCCCTAGCACCTACAACAGTGCCTCACACAAACAGGTGCTCAACGAATATTTGGTGAATGAATGAGCAAGTCAGGACCCAAACCCATGCCTTCCAACGTCAGACCCTTAGCACAATGCCCTGTTTGCTCCACTGCGCTGCCTCACTTCTTGGTGGCCACATCTTTCACGTTGGAGAACCCTACAAATCCAAACATGAAATAATGTACCTTAGCTACTCTATGTCTATTTTACATTCTATGACTGGCTTTTATAGTACCCAGGATAAAGCACCCAACAAAAGTTAACACCTTGGTATTTAATGGCTCCTTCATTATAGAGCTGTTCGATGATCTGATTTTAAGGTTGCAACTTTCGACCTTTCTGACCTTCCAGGAGAGAGACTGATAGCTCATAATTAACTCCTGACCAACAGGGACTAAGTTATCCAATCTTGAAAATTAGTCTATTCAGATGTTTTCCTGAGCTAGGTATAATAAGAGACTATTTAATATTAATTGAATGGATGTGAAACTTTTTTTGTAAGTATTCTAAATGAATTTTAAGGATGCTTCACCTGAAGGCCAAACACATTTGAGAATTTCAGAGTAGATAATCTTGCAATAATGCTATGTTGTGGGTAATATATTAACTGACTTCAGAAATGACAGAATAATAAACCTAGAAAATAATTCAAGCTTTGTACCTGGTAATAGGTATGCAAGCCTCCATTTGCATTCTATTTTAATTATTTATCAATTGAAACAATGTCTCTCTAGAAATTTAACACTGAAGTATCTGTAATTTGAAAAATCACTCTTTGCTTATTTCAGCCCACCGATAAAGTGACGGGGCGGATTGAGAATAATAATGAATTTGAGATTCACTATGCTTCCAGAAAGGGTTTCCTTCTGAGGCAGAGACAAGTGACTTTTACTGGCCCTGGAGGCTTTCTAGATTGTAGTCTCCAAGCACAGGGAAGATAAAAATCTAAACACTGTCCACTTGACCTGCGTTCTAAAAATGAATAACCATCCCTAGTTTTTAGGAGATCTTAAATGGTGACTCAAGAATTATCACATCATATTCTTTGAGAGGAGAAAAACGTAGTCTAAATTCGATTAGTGCTTGAAAGAGGCTGTGAATTGCAATGTGGATGAAAGAGGAACGTGACAAGAGTCTCTGCAGGTAAGAGGGGCACTAAGAAGAAAGGAGCCATAAACGAAGAAACAAGAGGCAGGAAAGGCTCTGCTTTGGGACTGCAAGACAAAATAAGTAACTCAAACATATTTGGACAGATTATCTATAAGATTATTGTTACATCTCAGCCAAAACTAAACACAACATGAACACTGTAGAAAAGACATTTTATCACATTTTCTGAGGCAGAATGTTCTCATCTTATTGCAAAAGATATCTGTGTACACCACAGGCCCCACTCCCAGGTCAGACTTTAGCTATTCTCTACTATACACAAAGCACTCTATTCCAGCCTCTGAATTTGGTGTGACTTTAACACTGAAGGATCTGTAATTTGAAAAATCATTTTTCACTTCTGTTAGTCCAACACTGATAAAGTGACTGGGAGGGTTGACAATAATAATGAATTTGAAGATTCTCTATGCATCATGCAGAATTTTTTTTTTAAACTTGTTTTCTTAAAGCTTTTTGTTGTCACAACGAGTGACATGTTTCAAATTAACATGTAAAATCAGGGAACGTTAGAGATGGAAGGGGGCCTTAGAGATCCTTTAATCCAATAATTTGGATAAAAATTGGTACTAAGGAATAAACTGCCTTGCTCATCACCTGGAGCCTATTCATGTTGCAAGAGTAGTAAACGCAGCACTAATTCTGAGAAACCACACCTGTATGCTGACAGGTACTTAACATCTTGCAAAATCCAACCATGGATCAATCAGTCCTAGTCTCCCCTGTAACTCAGCTATACACACAACTGAAGCTACACTATGCTCAAACCCTAAATATTAGTGCTACCAATGGCTTGCCATATACCACAGCATCACCAAGTATGAAAAGAAAGTGTTTCAATCAACAGTGCTCTTATCACGGTAAAAGAATTACTGTAAAACAGGCAAGTTACCAATATTACAAAGTAACTTTATGAGTGCCCTTCTTTTTTGTATAAATGAGACGGACAATTAAGGATACTGAGATTGCTTTTAAAGTGGGATGGGTTTTTCTTGCATTTAAAATTTAGCCCTAGACCCCAAGGATTCCCCACAGCGCCTAATGTGCAGCAGGCCTGGCCTGTTTGTAACGCCAACAATCCTTTACTCAACTGACAGCATGGTCACCTTTTCCAAGGGTGTTCTGAGAAATTGATGCCTGCTGGACATCAGTGCCTGTTGCAGGAATGCAGGTGCCCACGGGTAACGACTGCAAAACTCCACCATAACCAAACCAGCACCTCAAGCTAAACAGGTCTCATTCTTGCTCGGGAAATCCTCCCTCCCAGCCTCCCTGACACAGAACCATTAACTCCTATACCGAGTGGATGTGACTCTGAGCACGCCAGGAGAATCTGTAAAATAAGGAGGCTGGGCTAATGCTGAATTCTTTTCCAGCTCTCAAATTCCGCCTCATTGCCGGAGTGGCAGGGCGGTGCAATGAAAAGAGCCCTGGGCTTGCTTGACACCATTTAAAAAGCCCCACGGTCGCATCCCTCTGACTGCGGGCCACCGGGTCCCTCCAACTCCCCGGGACGTCACAGGACCCGACCTGACCGTGGACCGGACTCCGAGGAGGGCCCAGCGCCCCACCGCCCCTCGTGGGTAACCGGCCGGGGCAGCGGCCGCCGGGGGCAGGGGCAGCGCAGGCCCCGCCGCGCGGCGCGTTCCTCGGGCGCGGGTCCCCTCCGCCCGCGGCCCTGGCACAGCGACCCGGCCGCCCCGCCCCGCCCCGCCCCGCCCGGCCTCTGACCTGCTCTCCGCCGCCCGGCGGTCCCTCGGCGCGGCGACGCGGGAGGCAGTGGCGGCCGCCCGTCCCGGGCCGCTGTCACCTCCGCCTCTGGAAGCGGCGGGCGAGTCAATCTGCTGTGACTCAGCGCGGCCGCCCCGCCTCCAGCCTCCAGCCTCCCGCCCAGGCTTCCGCCTCGCGGGGCCGGGGGCGCCACACTCAGCAACAGCGCCCACCCCCTGGCGTCCGCCGCGTGCTCGCGACCCCTGGCGGCTCTCCTGGCCCCGCCCGCCCCATGACGTCAGAGGGGCGGTGCTCCGAGGCCCTCTAACCGGGAAACTGAGGCATCCGGGCCGCGCTGACCCCGCTTGGGCGGCCCGGTCGTCCTGTGCCCGCGAGGCGTTCAGTCCTGCGTCCCGCTCTGGGTAACAGCAAGTTCCTCTGCTGCTTTGCTGCTCCTTCAGCCCCACACCCCCCTCCAACTTAGAAAAACGTCAAAATTCCGTCTAGAGAAGGCCAGTTCAATTCCAGTCTGTGGTACCCCGAGGCTGCTTCCTTTGTCACGCACACAACACTTGGCGTTCGCTTCTGTCTGTCCCTTTTTTTTTCTGAGGAAAATCTCTCAGGACATCGTTGGGAATGTAAAAGGAAGGAATAACAAACAGTATGCAAAAACTGCGCAGGGCTGAAACTCGCTGGTGGATCCTTGCAGGATTCCCTGGTGTATTAATAGCCACAAAGTCACACTGCTTGGTGTGGGTTGCTTGAATTTCTTTCTGTGCCTTAAGTTTCTGGGATCTCCCAACGAGATTCTCAAAAATGCAAGCATAACAGAGATAACCCTCTATTTCAAAAATTTTATCAGAATATCATTTCTCCTTTGCTTTCTTAAAATCATGATAAAATATATGTAATATTAAATATATCATTTTAACCATTTTAAGAGTACAGTTCTGTGGCATTAAGTACAGTACATTCACAGGGTCGTGCAACCACCACTGCCAGCCATTTTCAGAACTTTTTCATCTTCCCAAACTGAAACAGTGTTCATTAAACACCAACTCCTCATTCCTCTCCCCCACCCAGCCCCTGGCAATCACCACTCTACTTACTATCAGGTACCTCATGTAAGTGGAATCACACAGGATTTATCTTTTTGTAATTGGCTTATTTCACTTAGCATAATGTCCTCAAGATTCATCTATGTTATAGTATGTGTCAGGATGTCCTTTCTTTTAAAAGCAGAATAATATTCTATTGTCTACATATACCACATTTTGTTTATCCATTCATCTGTTAATGGAAATTTCCCACCCAACAATTGCTTCCACCTTTTGGCTGTTACGAAAAATGCTGCTGTGAACCTGGGTGTACAAATATCAGTTTGAATTTTGCTTTCAGTTCTCTTGTGTATATATCCACAAGTGTGATGGCTGGATCACATGGTATTTCTATGTTTAATTTTTAAGGAACAGTTGTACTGTTTTCCTCCTTCACTTTTTGATGCATGTGCACATTATGGGCAGAAAACTTTCTAGTAGTAAAATATTAATGTTCTGGGTTTTATCAAAATTGTTAGCAAATGCAACATTTGCCTGTAAAACAGTGACTTTTCTTCTCTCAGTAGTAATTAACACAGTAAATCTATTGCCATTATTTTTGAAGATACTGTTACTATTCAGCTAACCACAATTTTGTTTATGTTCTGGGGATGTAATTTTCTAATATTTTTGGGGCAAACAGTCAAGTATGCTGTGTGAAATAAGCTTAAATGAAAAGCAAGCATTTTGTTTTAAAAAGAAAACAACTTTGGGTGTGTTATATACCCCACCTGAACTTTTTCTCTTTTACCTAAAACAGTCAATTTCAGAATGATCTGGTTATTGAATCTGAATCTTTGGAGGTGAGTTCTTTAATGAGTATGCTAAAGCTTAAGAACCAGTGCCTTAGGGCATTGCAAAGATTCTAAGTCATCAAAGATTGCAAATAATATTCTTTCACTCAACACCAGGGCTTTACTGTACATTTGCAATGCGACCAGTGTTGTGCTATGTGTTTGGTATTCAGCCTGACCAAGATAGCAAGCTCCCTCCCCTTATGCAGCTCACATTCCAGAGTGGAGTGACAGACAATAAATAAACAAATGATAAGTCAGATAATTACAGTCTGTGGTGAGTACAGTGAAGGAAATAAATCAGATGATATGATAGATTAGATGGTAGAGAATTATACCCTAATGCCCTAGGCATCCATTATATGTAATAAATTAACTTCTGTCCTATTGAAGGAAAATGATACAAGTTATATACAGTCCTTGAGAGAATCAAGGAAATAATCACTCAAAACATTTTCTGTGTTCTGTGGTTTAAATGAGGATCTGGCCTGCTAAGGGCCAAAGTAAGGGGTGGGGACCTTCTTTGAACATTGTAGTGGTCTGGATGTCTCTGGGAACGTAACATTTACTGGAGACCTAGGAGATGGGAAAGAATCAGCCACGGGAGGAGCTGAGGAAGGGCCTTTCAGGTAGAAGAAACTGAAATTGCAAAGCCATGAAGTGGAAACGAACTTGGTAAGTTTCAGAAACAGAAAAGAAGCTGTGTGAGCAAAAGAGCAAGTATTATAAGATGAAAGTGGAAAACAGATAGAGGTGACAATCATCCTGGGCCTCGTGGGTCACGCTAAGGAGTTTGAATTTCATTTTAAGTCAATGTATTGATACATTATAAAATATCTTCAACTGAAGGGACTGAAATTAAAAGTATCAAAAGATATAAATGTGTGTAGAACTGCTTTGTTAGCAATAATGATAATATCTACATGTGTAATATTAAAATGAAAAAGGTAGATTTTTTCCCCCTCGATAACCCTCAATAGACCAAAACACAGAATGGTTCAATTCCTGTGCATTTTGGTTGATCTCATTGATCAAAACTGTTTGGGTGGGTCATCCTTTGATCTCATGTCTGAACCTAAGTCCAACCTGTCAGGATACTGCATCTACAGTGTCCATTACGGTTCTGGTGGACTGTAATGTTAACTAGTAACAGTTTGGCATGGCTTGGCCCCAAATCAAAGCCAACTCCCACTGGGTTCCCCCTGGAATGTATCTATCACAGCCCCAAGCTGTTGTTAGCAATGGCAAGTTGATGAGGGTAGCAAGCTGCTGAAACTAATCTAAGCTGGCCTTGTTCATGGTGCAAGTCAGCTAGCTGTTAATCCTGGAATAGCCAGGGTCCAGCTCTCGAAAAGGGAGGAGTGCTGATAAAATAATATATTCTTATTTTCATTATTAAAGATGTGGTCCAACAACTTATTGGTAGAATAGAGAATCTTGAATTCTAAGATGTCAGAGAAGGAAGAGACATCACTTGGAAATACTACTAACTATTCATCAAAATGGTGCCAGAATGCACTGGGACAGAAAGGAGAGGACTCAGGTTGGATGGAGGAAGAAAGGGTGGGGAAAACCTCATGTTCTCTTGGAGAAGGGGGAGTCCAGGATGATTTTGGAGGGAGGGCATCTATCTAGTGGACTTGTGCTAGGGTAAGGCCAACTCCTAGGAGAAGACAACAGAGGCCATTTTGTTCCATTTAGGAACAGACCCCAGTTGGCAAGAGTAAAGCCAATGACTGTTTTGCTCTTCCTAGAAGAGGAAGGACCCTTAAGGAAGCTTCTGAACTCTAAAAAGAAGACTGTATCATGTTTACCTTCAGGGCTGTTCTTACATATTGATATAGTTTCAACTATGCCGATTTATACATTGATTTCCCAGGGGCTCCTTCTCTTACTATCTACTTGCAGGAGCTTGAAATTGGTTTAATGAGGAACACGGAATTCTTTTATAATTAGAAGTAAAATTCAAGCCGGGAAACAAATAAACAAATCTATAATACCTTAAAATGCAAATGCCTAGTTGGGGTAATATTTTGGAAAAGATCATTCTCTTGAGTATCTGTCAAAATATATTTAAGTGATACTATCAGATCTCTTCTGATTTCCATGAGGAAACGAGGAAGGTATTTGGGGATCTGGAAGGAGATAGGGAGAGGAAAGAAGCTGAACTACTAAAGACAATTTTATAGCAAATGTTCACTGGGACCTGGCCTTATGTTAAGAGCTTACCATATATCATCTTTTCTTTTCTTTTATTTGTTGGAACAATATGTATTACCCCCAAGAAACAGAATCAGGGTTCCCCATTTGAATAGAATCAATAGGTTATTTTTTTTAAAATAATTTTTAAATCCTCTTTACTTTCTTTTCCGGTTTGTCTACATTAGTAAAGCAAGGTAACCAAGCTCATCTTTTCCTTTTCCAAATATTGGTTGTTTTTTCTTAGTACATATGATGACAACAACTGAGCAAGATAGTTAGTCTTTTCCTTAGCTGATAATTGAGGAGCTGAGGTGCCATGAAGTCAATAACTTGCCTAGTGCTTTTCACACTTTCATCATTTTTATACCACTTTTGGTCGTAATCTTGTACTTTCAGAAAAAAAACCATCACATTGATTCTTGACTAAATGGCTTACTACCTTTCTTTCTTTTGTTAAAAAAATTTGTATGTAAATTTACTCACTTTTTTTTTCTAAGGAGGGCACAGCTCACAGTGGCCCATGTGGGGATTGAACCAGCAACCTTGGTGTTACCAGCACCACATTCTAACCAACTGAGCTAACCAGCCACCCCAACTTATTTTTGTTTTTAAGGGAAATTTTGTACCACTCCCATAAGTGCAAAACCAGTATAGATTGCAATTCATGGGAGGTAATATTTAAAATAAATACAGTTATTAAATTCTAGTTGTGAGTCTGAGGCCTACTCCCCATTTGCTAAAAATTGAAATTAGCCAGTGTTAGAAAGTTAGGACCCAATAGAAATTTTCTCTTGACATATTCAAAAGGATCTAAAGAAATTAATAAGAGAATAACCTTTTCACTAAGTGACTTTTTTTTGCTTGGTCAGAGCATCACCCAGAATTGGCTCCTGAACCACCTAAATTGTCCTGAAGAACATTTTGAGTACTCCCATATTTTAGGAAATACCTGATTTGCCCAAGATAACAGAGCTTGTAAAGGACAAAGCTAGGATTCAAACCACTACTTGCCAATTTCAAAGTCTCCATTGTGCAATGTGGGCTCCCCATTCAGCTAGTTTCAAAATTTTGCTCTGAATTGGCCCTGTTTTTCTTCCCTCAGCACCATTTTATCCTGCTGTATCCACGAAGCCTAGTGGTGTTGTGACCTTCAGTGTCCTTCCCGAAAAGGTGCCAGGAGCTGTATAGCACACTCCTGTGGGGCCTGGAGGACTGTGCTGTTTGATGTGATGCTGGGCTTCTCTAGCACAGTCTGGAATGCATTGCCTACTTAAGTAGCCACACTGCTGTCTCTTGTTGAACTGTGGTCCAGTTCATGACCCCTCTCCCCCCACGGCTATGTGATAATTATCTGTCTGAAATTAGTGTACAGAGCTTCACAGTAATGAGTCATCTGACTTTCTACTGTACTAAGTCCGGTCTACATTAGCCAAGCAAAGTAGGGTACTGAATGATAACACAGATTATGATTCTTTGGCCTGTGACAGAGCTGATTTCAATTGCTTTCCACACTATTGTAAAAGGTTGTCTGCCTCTCAGGGATTAGTGAATTTATCTTTCTATCCCTATTGCCTGGCAAAGTGCCTGGCACATAGGTTGGCCTAATGAATGTTGAACGATTGAGTGCACTTGAGTTATGAGTCACGGTAAAATTAAAATGGTGTTTGAATTTAATAAAATTGCAATGCCCTTTTGTTGTTTTTATTCATAACCATGTATGCTTCTTTATTTAGTGTTTTGTTTTGTTTGGTTTGGTTTTGTTGTTGTTTTTAATGGGGACCAACTGTCCTCTACTGCCAGTCTCCCATACCCACCTTCTGCCTTCCCGGAGTGGACGTATAACTCCAGACTGACCAATCAGAGAGTCACTGAGGTAGTTTTAGGGACAGGCATATAACCCATTTTGTGTTACTGAGTCAGGCCCAAGAATCAATAGTTTGTTGCTAGACTGGTAGATACAAGCTAGAAGCTGTCGTTGGTCATCTACTCACCTCATGGGGTGAGCCTGTGTGAAACTGACGTCACCACCAAAGATAATAAAATCCACCAAAGACAATAAAATCCAGCAACAGAGAAAGAGTTCCAGCCACATAACCTGAACACATAAATCCTGCTGTGTCTGAAATCCCTCTTATACATTTTTATTGATTTGAGCCACTAAAGGTCCCATCTTACACTATTGGTTTACAAATGCCAGTCTGAGATGAAATATTTACTGTTCTCAGCAAAATGAGAGAAGTAACTTAATCTACAAGACTTGTTTTTATCCTGAGAGTATATCTTTCCTAATTTGGGGCATTAAAGTATTTATGAATTGATGGTGATAGTAGATAGCAATTGTATTTTTCTAATTGTCCTTAATAAAGAATTAGAAAAGAGAAAGTGGACCCTATATCTATCCCTCTGTCTTAATCTGCTCCAGCTGCTATAACAATCACCACAGACCGGGTAGCTTACACAACAAACATCTCTCAGAGTTCTGGAGCCTGGGACGTCTGTGATCAGGATGCCAGCATGGCCGCGTTCTGGTGAAGACCTGTTCCCTGGTTTATAGATGGCCTTTTTTCTGCAGCCTCACATGGCAGAGGAAAAGGGCTCGCTAGCTCTCTTCCTCTTCTTATAAGGACACTAATCCCATTATGGGGGCTCCCCCCTCCTACATGACCTAACTATCTCCCAAAGGCTCCATCTCCAAATATTATCACATTAGGGCTTCCACCTATGAATTTTGGGGGAACACAAATATTCAGTCCATAGCACCCTCCCTTTAAAAATTTTTTTTATCAGCCCGTGAAATAAAGTCTGCTATAAATTATAGTGTGTGTAAAATACTTGGATATACAAAAATTAAATACAATTTTAATCCTTTTATTTCTTAGTTTATTTATTCTAGAAAATATTTAAGGAAATTTACTTGACTTTTTAGATCTAATGCCCAAGATGGACCCTTCATTCCAAAGGCCTTACATGGGACGATCTAAAAGGAAGTCAAGGAGGCCTTCCCTCCCTCCTCCTGGCGGGCAGACATGGATCCAACACATGGATGATTTTATTTGCCTCCTCCCTGGGACTATGCTGTAGGAAACAGTGTGTCAGCAGAACCAAGCACAGCCCCTGAGGGCTTGTCCCCAGCTGCTGGTCATCTACTCCTAATGAATCCAGGTCTCCTGCCTTTCAGTGATGCTTTGTCCCTCATATAGCAGAGCTTTGATGGGGGGAGGGTTAGAGTGCAAGGAGCGTAGGGGAAATGAAGAGAATGGAGGTAGGAGAAGGAAAGATTCATGAGGGGATGGGGCATGGGGAGGAGCATTAAGTGGTGATGGGAGGAATAAGAGAAACTGAAAAGGCAAAAAGCCTTTGCAAATAGTGGAATCTAACTGTTGGGAGGAGGGAGAGAATTGATGTTTGTTTAGGCATTTGCCCAGGGGGAATGTTTACTCATGGTTTATTAGTCAGAATGGAGTTAGTGTTAAAGAAATGAAGTAACATTCCAGGCAAGGAGGTGGGCATGATGGAGTGTCTGTGCAGGGTGTGCATACCAAACAAGTACCACGTATGTGAAGATGATGTTCCAGACACCTGAACTTTAACTTCTCCCGTTCTGATGGCAGATGCGTCCCAAGCCGTGCTGTCCCACTTTCTCAATCCTTGTTTTTGAGATGGCTGGTAGGGTGAGGGGTGTTTGCTGTGGCCATGGAAAAAGTGAGCTTCGTTGGCTCACTTATGACTAGACTCAATATAGTTTGGATGTTATCCTGTTTCTTGGAGCTATGCTGGGTTAGGCTTCTAGGATGTTAGATTATAGATGGGGAAGCTACACACACACACACACACACACACACACACACACACACACACACCCTTAGACCCAAAAGGTACAGCTACTAGAACCAGCTGGGCTTTTTCCTGCCACAGGGTCCTTGGGCTTTTTATTCCTTCTGCCTGATACTTTTATTCCTACTCTCCGTAAGCCTTCCTTTTTCCTATTCTTTACATCTCAGCCCAAATATTACCTCTTCAGAGAAATCTTCCCTAACCATCCTATCTCAAAGAGATTCCCGGTATTTCCTCTCTCAGCACCACTTTTCAAATACAATTCTTTTTATGTTTGTTGATTAACTTGTTTTATTCTCTGTCTCTCCTTCCAAATCCATCCACCTCCAAAAAGGTAGGAGCCATGTCTTTCTGGCTTACCACTGTCTTCCCAGCTCCAAACAGGACTCAACTATTCGTCAGATGAATGAATCAATATATGAACTGCTCTGAATTGGTATTCTGCATCTATAACAGATAAAAACATGACACCATTGTATTGGGATCTTACTGTTTTTTAGAATACCATTACAAACTGTGGTAAACTGACTATTTAAGAGGGCTCCTGTTCCTGCTTTTCCTTCAAAATGTCCTGAATGAGGACAGAAGAGACAGGATGTTGTACATTGCTTATTAATTTTGATCCTTCGGGAAAGAGAGAAGAGACCCAGTTTCTGGACACACTGCTTTTTCTCTTATTTTAGTATCGGTGCCAATGGCGCATGTCCACAATCCAGTAACATGCAATTTGGTGCAAATAATGGGAATTATTTGAGACAAGACACTACAGTTATCTAAATGCTGTCAGAGATGTAGGCTCTTTAGTGAGAGAAAATGTTGTCACTGTCACCTCCTGGGTAAAGTTCACTATGTCAGCCCTCTTATTTAAAAAGAGTTATATGTTTTTGTTTTTTCCTGTGCTTTGTTTTACGTACATTCACTTGAGGTAGGAGCATGACAGCTCTACCACGCAGTACAACGATCAGTTAGTTATTTGTGTTTTATTTATTTATATCCTACCTACTTTATAAGAAACATTGAGATAGTTTATATATTAGTTTTCTATTATTAAGTCACATATCAGCACAAATACAAAGACTTAAAATAGCATGAACTCACAATTTCTGTTGGTCAGGAGACTGGACATGGCATAGGTGGATCTTCTGCTCTGATCGCACAAGGCTGCCCTCAGGTGTTGGCCCAAGCTCATTCAGATTGTTGACACAGTTCATTTCCTTGTGGTGTATGACTGTGGTCCCCATTTGCTTGCTAGCTGGTGGCCGGGACCATTCTCAGCTCCTAGGGGCTTCTTTTCTTCGTAGATATTCACAACCTAGCTGTCTGCTTTGTTCCTCTGAGGCTGCCAGAGAAACTTTCTGCTTGTTATGGGCTTGTCTGATTAGTTCAGGCCCAGTCAGGATAACCTCCCTTTTGAAAAACTCAAAATGGACTGATTTGGGGTCTTGATTCCATCTGCAACATAGTCATGGGAGGGATAGCTCCTCCTAGTCCCAGGGTCTGCCACATGCCAGGGAAGAGGTTACATATGGCAAGGGTCATTGGGAGTCATCTTAGAATTCTGCCTACCATGGTTTATAATTGTCTTTTTTTTAAAATGGATGCTTAAAACCATTTGTACTAGATAAAAGAAAAATACTGAAAGAGGAGAGGAGGAAGAAATGTGAAAATCATCCTGGAGAGCAATCACTCAGCAAACATAGATGATGAGTGTGTATACGCCAGGCAGTATGCTGAGTGCTGGGCATACTAAAGTGAAGACACGGTGGTTACAATTTACCAAAGCACAAGCCTGTTTGGGAACCAGAACCAGGTCCAAGAGGCAGTCCCGTGTTTCCCTGAAAATAAGACCTAGCTGGACCATCAGCTCTAATGTGTCTTTTAGAGCAAAAATTAATATAAAACCCAGTATTATATTGTATTGTATTATATTATATTATATTATATTATATTATATTATATTATATTATATTATATTATATTATATTATATAAGACTGGGTCTTATAGTAAAATAAGACCGGGTCTTATATTAATTTTTGCTCCAAAAGATGCATTAGAGCTGATGGTCCGGCGAGGTCTTATTTTGGGGGAAACATGGTAGGTATCATCCTGTCTGAAAATTAGAAATCCTCCTATCTAGTCATGTGAAGAGGAGAACCACTGTGTCATGAAATCTTCAATTTGGAAAGAAAAGTGCCAGGAAGAACAAGGAACTAACAAAGACCTTCCAGTATGTGAGATTTTTTTTAAAATGGGGTGGGAGTGGGTATGGGCTTGGTTCGGCCCCTCACGAAACACCCTTACATCCAAACTCCCCTGTGCACCCCTAAATCTTTGATGTCGCTGTCAGACTCATTGGGTTATCATCAGCCAGCCTGACAAGTGATAATCCTCTGAGAAGCTCTGGGGCAGGAGCTTCCTTCCCCTTGTTACTGATTTATGACAGTATCACCTTTAATCCCCACAAATTCCAAATGAGGTAGATATTATCTTCAAGTTATTCCAGATGTAATTATGACTCAGAGAAGATATTTGTCCAAGGTCGCACATCAAATAAGGAGCAGAGCTAGGATTCAAACCCAGTTGTCAGAGTCCATAACCCATGCCCTTAGCTATTCTACCCCTTTAGGAAACACCACCTACCTAGGCTGGCATTCTGTGCAGAAGGTTTCCTCTTTGAAATAAAACCCTAGATGTAAAATAGAAAGAGTACCAGTCGGGAAAATGTTGGACTCAAAGTTGGAGGACCTTCCTCCTGGTCCTATGAATCCTGCCCTCTCTCTCTCCCATTAGTTCCGATTTCACATCCTTCCTCAGTATGTTGTGAGAAATTTTTAAATGGTCATGGCTAGCCCCTGTATTTTCCATATGATATGCTCTCTGTATAATCACATGCAGCTTGAGTGAATTTTCCTTAGGATAGTCTTTAGGATTTCGTTGAAAACCTACATCTCCTTTACAGCTAAACATCCTCAGGCGGGCAAGAAGGAACTGAATGAGAACTGGAGGTCTTGAAGAGGGCACAGAAGCCAAAGGGGCCTAATGGGAAGCTCTTCAGATAACTAGGGTGGACTCAGTAACTCATGAGTTGTCTGGTATTTCCCCATGTGTGTTGCTCTGCCCAGATTCAGGCCACCTTCCCAGCCGGCTTTTAGCAGTCTCCTCACTGACATAGTCTTGTCCCT
This sequence comes from Rhinolophus hipposideros, assembly GCF_964194185.1. Lineage (NCBI taxonomy): Eukaryota > Metazoa > Chordata > Mammalia > Chiroptera > Rhinolophidae > Rhinolophus > Rhinolophus hipposideros. The sequence goes on along the minus strand of NC_138061.1, from coordinate 24,357,592 downwards.
GCTCTAGTCGGCTCTTCAGGCTACAGTCAGGGTGATCATTCTAAATATGATTCTGCCGCTCCCCTTTAATGGCTCTTAGTTCTTGGGATAAAGTCCAAACTCTGTAATATAGTTCAAAGTTCCTTTGTGATCTGTTCCCTCCCGACACCATTGGCCAGTGCTGTGGGCACCTCACTCACTCCCACCACCTCACTCACTCCCACCACCTCACTCACTCCCACCATCTGCCTCACTCCCACCACCTCACTCACTCCCACCACCTCACTCACTCCCACCACCTCACTCACTCCCACCACCTCACTCACTCCCACCATCTGCCTCACTCCCACCATCTGCCTCACTCCCACCACCTCACTCACTCCCACCACCTCACTCACTCCCACCACCTCACTCACTCCCACCACCTCACTCACTCCCACCATCTGTCTCACTCCCACCATCTCAAACACTTTCTGGAGAGTGGCATTCTTTTTGAGTCTCCAGACTTTGGCATTTGCAGTCTCCTCAGCCTAACTCTTGCTCCCCCATTTCTTTCCACCTGGCCACAGCCTCTTTTTCTGACCTCATATATCTCACCTTCGACTTAACTAGCATTGGGATGCCTTTCCTGATCTACCCAAGACAATAGTAGAGCCCTTCCCAAGGTCCCCTGTCCCCCAGCTGAGTTTACGGAGCCATGGCAATCATTGCAATGTAGTGTAACAAGCTAATTGTCTTCCCAAATAGACCACTGCTGCCCTGACATCACTGGCTCCGTCTTCTTTTCTTTGTATTCTCTGCTTGCATTCAGAGCAAGGACTCAATAAGTGTCCCACAAATGAGTGAATGAATGAATGAAAGCATGTGGCTGTGCTAGGGAAAGCACTGTGGTTATACTTGGCAAACATCAGCTCTGTAAAGCGACGACTAGGGAACCGGAAAACAAATAAGTGATATTCAGACCATCTGGAAAAAATCAAGTACATATAGCAACCTCAGGCACAAAGTTTCACTGAATTGAAAAGAGCCCTGTCAAGTAGCTGCTTCTTTACAACAACATGGAGGGAACCGAGGAATGTGGGATTAAAATTGAGAAGAAAGAGAGAGGAGAGAATACTCTTTCTAAATGGGAAAAGATACATTTTCTTCTCCTTTTCTTTCCACAGATTGAGAGATTGCTCAAGTAACAGAAAACTGAATCCTGTGTTAATCCTAATCTTGAATGTCCTCTTGCAGCGGGGGTGGGGGGTGGCTGTCACGCCAGAGCACCTGTTTTCTGATGAGTGTTGATCCGCTCAACATTAAGAAAGGGCTGGGTCAGTGAGAGGCTGCTGGTGGGGAGAGGGGAGGCTGAGAGGTTGGGAAGCAGTGGAGCAAATGGGGGAAATTGAAGATGGCCTGCCCTGAGGCTGAGCTATGAAATAGGGTACACGGTAAAGAACCCCCACCAAGCCCTGGGGTCAGGGGCTTGGAAACCCCAACATGCCCAGGGGTTGAATCTGTGTGCTATATAAACCTGTGTGCTATATGATGTGTGCTGAAAGACTATACATCCCCTCAAAATTTTCAGTAAATTGTATTGTGCTCAATCACACTTTTAGAACAAATGAGTTCATTCTGGGGAACTCGGCAAGAAAAAGAATGCTGTATTAGAATAAAGTATTGCTGGCACAGGGGCAGGACACATTCCACAGGAGCACTTCCAGACCCAGAAAATGTTTCAGATGATGCATACTGTTTAAAATGCCCATTACACAAATGGGTAGCAGTGGGACCAGCTGTATGTATGGGAAATCCTTTTCTTATCAAGAAGCTATTGGCTATTGCTGAAATGGTCCTCTGGGATTTCAGAACTGGCCACCTGGTTGTGCTATAGGAACGAGATCCATGATGAATCGTTGCGGACGCTGAGCTAGACTCTGGTGGCAGAGTAGAACCAGTCTCTGGATGCAGTATGGACTGGTATGGAGCCCTCAGGACCTAATCCATAGCCCCAGAATCGGTTCTGTGCTTACTGAACACTGCGGAATCTGTGTACTACTGATCAGAGAGGCCCTATTCTCGGAACACACGGAGACTATTCCCAGTTATTCTGAATATGTTTATATTTAAATACGCCCCAGATAATAAAATAGAAAGAATGCTTCCTCTGATTGAAGAGCAGGATCAAAGCCTGTCTGAAGTGTTGCCCTGGGCACTGTGGCTTTCAGGCAGCGCCTCTCTGCCCACTTCTTTTTACTTGGCTGCCCGGGGCTGCACTTTTTTTGGTAAGACTCTGCCTCCGGGCCCTGCGCTGGGAGCTCTCCTCGTAGGGGTTACTTGAGGGATGCTTCTCTTGAGTTGGAAGTCAACCTGGAAGAAAAGAAGAAGCCAGGAGAGTAGAGGAGTCAGTTTTCTACTTCCTGCAATTGAAATTGGGGGAAGATCTATTTGGACCTGGTTTCGCCACAGTTCCAGGTTCTGAGGGCACGAGACGGAGGAGAATATTACAGTAGTGACCCAGAGCAGCGTTGGTGGTGTCGTATAGGCTTGGCTAATATTCCTCTCCAAAATGGTACGTAATCACTATGATACATAGGGTGTGTCTGGATGAACGTACTATTCATTTATATGTGTTAGAAAAAAACTATATCTGTACCTCAAACCATGATTCCACCAATATTATTGCCTAGGACAAGAACTAAGATTGATGGTGTTGTAATAATCCCTTTTATGCTGACTGTGTGAATCAGGTGTCATGCTTAGGCACGCTGATGAATGCCTCAGACCTTCAGAACTAAACTTCCTGCCATAGTTGTTTGGCAATATAGATAGGAGAGATGATATGGATCGTTAGCATAGATTCTTAAATCCCAAATTTCCATGTGCATTAATGCATCATTTCCAGCAATGCATTGAAACTTCCCTTCTGGTTTGGCACGCTGGTGTAAAGATGCTATTGACTGACAAGTTGGGATATACAAGTTGGGCTGTGGAAACATCCCAGGGAGTGAAGGGAGAGGGAGTGGCTGTAACCACACTCCCCTGAGGCAGAGGCTTGGCTTCCAAGCCATTGGAACAGATTAAGGTGCTGAACCCAGCTGGGAGTTGAAAAGCTTGCAACTAACAGGGCTCTCTCCATGGGGTTATTTCCTGCCCCACTTCCATAAAAATCCATAGCCAGCTTTTCTGTTAGTTCCCCAAAGCAGGGGAAATCAAAGTCAATTGCACTGTCATTGTTATTTCCCATATAGTAATACAGGGATCTAGGAAAAAACACAAAACAGAGACAGAGACAACAAAATGAGAAAAAGATATGAAAGAAACATGACATCTGGAAGGCTGTGGGGAAAAACAAAGGGGAGAACACTGGACACTGGGAGATATTTGAGTCTTAACTGTAACCCTCTAGTTAATTATCTTTTTCTTTCCTCTTCCCAGGTGGATCTCTGCTTTAGAATGGGAAGACAGACTCGACTGTGATCAGTAAATGGATTCTTAGTTGTTACCGTATCTGGGAATTGTATCCAAAAGACACATTTTTACCCTTTGAATTATATTAACACAATGATGGGTTATGCTCATTTATTTAAAGGCTATGTGACAAAGGAGGTGAGGAAATAGAGCATGTTACTCAAGAGGATTTGTAGCTATTTGCGTTTGGCACTGGACAGATTTCCTTTAATGTAAGACTTAGGCATGCAGCTGCCGAACAGCTATTTGGTTTTGGGGCAAATGAGGAGCAGGCGGTATAACAAGAAAAAAAGGGAAAGAAAATATGTTGGCTGGGAAATTAGGACTAGGCAGTAGGCTGCAATGGAAGTTACTCTTTGCTTCCTGCCTCTGCAAGGAGAAGTCCTTTATAATATACAGGAAGTGGGAGTGTAGGGACTGGGAGAGGAGAAAGAGAAACTAGAAATTTCAGAGGAATTTTTAAAAGGTTAAAGAACTTTTTATCCTGATCCTTGCGCTTTCAAAAAGGGGGTTACAAACACAGGTATGAGCTTAGCATGAGGCCCTGTAACATACTGGCTAGCTAGGCAGCCCTGAAAGCCTGATGAATCGAAACATGGCTCCCACCACTTAGTCACTGTAATATTGGACAAGTTTCTGACCTCAAAATTTCAGTTTTCTCAGCCACAAATGGGAATGCTTACATCTATCAAACAGGGTTGTTGTGAAGGTTACATGAGCTAATTCTGGAAAGCTCTTATATAGTATCCGATACACAGAAACTGTTCAACAAATAGTCTTTATAACTGTATTTGAAAAGACAAGCTACTTGACTGCACTGAGTTAACAGGAAAAGGGGATGGAGGTCTGCTAAGCTCTAGGGCTGTACAGAGAAGGAACTGGACAGAGTGAGGAGGTCTAGGGAAGAGTTGACTTGTGGGAAAGCAGGTCTGTAGGTGCTCATTTAATAGGACGGCCTCATTATCTTTTCCTCATTTGAGAAATATGAGATTGATGTCACTGAACCTCTTTAGCTCTGAGATCCTAACGTAATATGACCAAAACTCAAAAGGCCCAGACTATAGATGAAAAAATTTCTTTGCTTCTCATCCTGCCTGTAAAAGAAAGCCGTGGAGAATTGAACATTGGACAGCAGCTGGTTCTTGGCTGAGGTGAGTAGAAAGCAAAGCTGTCAGGGCACACAAGGCACCAGGAGGGGGCAGAGTGCCATCTGGTGGCACAGAAGAAAGCAACAGCTCGTATATTTGGGCAAGATCTCTGGAATTTACAAACTAACATTTGCTGGGCATTTTCTATGTGTCAGTCACTGTACTACATGCTCATTTCAGGCTCTTGTGAAGGAGGTACTATTATCACCAACTTACAGAGGAAGAAATTGAGGATGAGGGCGATTGGGTCATTTGTCCACAGTTTGTGGATAAATGAGCTGGATTTAGAACCAGCCGGTGCTTTTAATCACTATGCTATGTTAAACAGAAGAAAAGGAAAAGTCATAAGAAGCGGGGAAAGTTATAATAGGAAAATGACAGGATAAAAATTAGCATGTGAGAGCAATGAATTTTTTTTTTTATGGTGAAAGAGGGAAGCCAGGCAAAGATTAGAACAATGCAATTGGTTGTTTGTGACTTTGTATAAGTGATTTTTACAGTGTTCTGTAAAAATCAGCCTAAACTCACCAGTTTGGGTTCCCCAGGACCCACGGTCACACTCACTGTCTCTGGGTCAAACCCAGGTGCTGTGGCAGTGACAATGTAGGTACCTGGAAGCAACAGCCGGAAGTAATCGCCGTGTACACCTAAAAGTTACAAGGATATAACTCAGTCTGCTGCTTAGAAATCGGTCCTGAATTGGGCCTTTATATGAAAAACAATCTGAGGATTTTAGCTGACCACAAGCTTGAGTTTCCTTAATAGCATGATGAAACTGGTTAAGATCTAAAACAATCATGCATGTAGGATGTTGTACGTACCGTGTTTCCCTGAAAATAAGACCGGGTCTTATATTAAGTTTTGCTCCAAAAGACGCATTAGGGCTTATGTTCAGGGGATGTCATCCTGAAAAGTCATGCTAAGGCTTATTTTCCGGTTAGGTCTTATTTTCGAGGAAACACAGTAATAGGAATAGGGGCCTCGTCTCTTGGGAAGTAGGAATTACACTGTGCTGTGCGCGTAGAGTATTGTGTTTAATTCTAGACTCTGTATTTTCAAACAAACTCATAGCCAGTAAGGCGTCACTAGGAGAAAGGTTGCATATCCATAAATGTTTTGCCTGGTAAAGAGACTACATGAGACCTCTGCTTCAATGTTTGAAAAGTCACTGTGAAGACATGTCTACCTAAAGAAATAAGCACGAGAACTTTGGATTTAAGTTGCAAGGAGGAAGATTTTGCAAGACAGAAGCAAAAACTATTGTGACACACGGAGCTGCCAAAAAAGAAATGGACTGCTTTATGAAACTCTGAGCACTTAAACGGGGACTGAATGAGGGGCCCTGGAAAAGCTATCCAGTTGAGCAGTGCACAACCTGCGTTAATGGGTGTGGCGGCCCTGGGTTTGACAACAAGCCCCCAGTGGTGTCATATGTGTGTAATCTTATATTGAGTGACCACTAAAAATCTGATTTTGAGAATCCTGTTTTTAATAGTTCTCTCATCACCTTCAAAGGGGAAAATAAAATTCAAAAGAAAGCCTATTTCTCTGTGGCAAGAATATAGCATTTGGCTAGTGACTTTACATTTCTTTAGAATCAATTGTGACCATGTCTTTAAAATTTCTTTTAGGGGTACAGAATGAATAATTGAAATAATCAGTGCAATTATGAATGAGACAGACAATAAATAATGAGAAGTCTGTTTTCAGCCCGTATTAAGTGTCTGTAACTTACTTTAAATACTTTAGCAAAAGCAGTATGTTATTATGCATATGTTGGATAGTTTAAGTCATGCCCCAGGGCTGTTATTTGCTTAACTGAGGACTCACACTCAGTTACCAAGAGTGGTGGTAGCTAGTGTATTAGAAAGGCCCAATTCCAGATGCTTTCATGAGGGCTGTCACGAGGGCTTTAGCTATCGTTATCTTTAGTCACCCCTAGATGCTTTATTAAGCAGTATCATGAATGCTAACAATGACTTTCCTTAGTAGTGAAATGAGTAATTTATTAATTTAGTTTAATGGGTGTTGGAAGGGGGTCCTTATTGGTGAAATTAATGGTATTCAATATATGTTGATTGGCTAGAATGTTTCAGTCATTTCCCACCGTTGTGTGACTGGGATATAACAATCTCACAAGCCATGAAGCTCTTAGGGATACCTGAGGTTTGATCCCTAAACAGGCCTGGGTCCGGCCACGAGGCTAGAGGATTCTGGTGGTCTGATGCTTGACTATGAGGCTACAGAATTCTGCCTTTAGAATGATGGTGTCTTTGCCTTGAATAAGCCTTTCATGTAAGATACGCTGTGATCATGTTAAAGAACACAAGTTATCTCCTTAAAGTTGAGATTTCATCCAGTTGAAACAGTCTGAACTGCAAATGCCTGCTTGGCAATAAACGTGTGTGCAGTAGAATGCGACTGAGCCTTGTTGGTATGGAGGTTGGGGGATACAGGTAGATCTCACCTGCCCCCTAAGCACTCACAGCTACTGTTCTACTTTAAAAACAAAACAAAACAAACAAACAAAAAAACAATTGAAAACTCCCTGCGAGTTGTGCACGATCATATTGGGCTGGGGCAATTTGCAACACCATGTGTCAGGAGATATTCTTTATCATTCTAGCAGGTTCCATCCGTCTTGCCTCCCAACAAGCCTATAGAATGCATCTAGGCTCCTGAATGCTGAGAGAAATGGTACATTCGCATCTTCCTGGTCCTTGCCTGTTATTTCACTGTCCCATTTCTATTACCCTTCCTTCCCCCAATCCCCCACCCCCAAGGATGTCCCTGCTAGTCTGGCTGGCTTATAATTTGGCCTCCTGATTATGCTGAAGAGGGAATGGAAGCTTCCTTCTCATCCCAATGGGTAGTAGCCACCTACCAGAAGTGACATCATGGTTAATCCCACTGACAGAAATGACAGCCTCAGGGAGATTGTTGTTATTCTCATCAAGTACCATTCCCTTGATGCCTTGGTGTACCTGTAGGAAAAAACTTACAGTATAACCATGATCATAAAATACTTGTACAGTGTTTCAGAGTCCTCAAAGTTCTGTCTCATATGTTTTTACATTTATCTTCACAAAGATGATCATAATAGCCCCTTAACTGGTCTCTCTGTTCCTTCCTCCACCAATCCCAATAATCTCTTCTCAACAGAACAGTCAGAACGATCCTGTTAGAAGCTAAGTCAAATCATGTCATACGTCTGCTCAAAGTCCAACTCAGAACAAAAGCTAAAGTTCTTATGATGGTCTATAAAACCACAGCTCCAGTCAGCTCACTGAGCTCCTTCCTCTCCTACTGCCCTCTCCCATACTCTCAGGATTGTTCCAGTTCCACTCGAGTCCTGGCCTTGTATTTTTTTGATTAAAAAGTTTTTTTAATTGTGATAAAATCACATAATATACAATTTACCATTTCAGTCATTTTTTAAGTGTGCAGTTCAGTAGTATTAAGCATATTAACACTGTTGGGCAACCAATCTTCAGAAATTTTTCATCCTGCAAAACTGAAACTCTATACCCATTAAACAACTCCCCATTTCCTTCTCTCCCCAGACCCAAGCAACTACCGTTCTACTGTCTGTCTCTATGAATTTGACTATTTGTCTTTTTGTGATTGGCTTATTTCACTTGGCATAATGTCCTCAGGGTTTATTTATGTTGTAGCATGTGACAGAGTTCCTTCTTTTTTTAGGCCGAATATTACATTTACGTATATACCACATTTTGTTTATCCATTCATCTCTCGTTGAACACTTGGGTTGCTTCCACCTTTTGTCTATCATGTATAATGTTGAACATAGGTGTACATATATCTCTTTGAGACCCTGCTTGCAGTTTGTTGGGGGAGGGGTTATATACCCAGAAGTGGATGGTTGGCTCATATGGTAGTTCTAGTTTTAATTTTTTTAGAAATCGCAATACTGTTTTTCATAGCAGCTGCACCATTTTACATTCCCGCCCACAATGTACAAGAGTTCTAATTTCTCCACATCCTTGCCAACATTTGTTATTTTCTGTCATTTGTTGGTTTGTTTTTTTTAATAGCAGCCATCCAAATGGGTGTGAGGTGGCATCTCATTGTGGTTTTGTTTTCATTTCGCTAATGACTAGAGATGTTGAGCGTCTTTCATGTGCTTGGTATTGGCCTTGAATTTGCTGTTGCGTCCTCATTGAGGAAGCCTTTTTTCTCTAAACATTTGCGTGGTTCTCTCCCTACCTCCTTTATGTCTGTTTAAATGTCACCTTCTCTGTAAGGCTTTCTTCGTAGCATTTTGGCCTTAACATGTTACAAAATTTATTTTATTATTTTGTTAATTGTCCGTGTATCTCTTCCATTAGAATATAAACTCCATATGGGTAGGGATATTTGTTTGTTTGTTTATTCATAATTCCCAGCATATCATACAGCTTCTGACGTAGAAGCAGCCCAGTTTGATTATATTGAGTCAGACCTGACCCACACAGAAAACCTTACCTACCATTAGAATACTCTTTTCTTTCTATAACCATGAAAGTTACAGAATTCAATTTTACCTGTTCCAGGAATTGGATTAGGGCTTCCCGATTACCCAGCCACTCACGCTGTAATTCCTCTTGGCGGGGAAACTTGTCGCAACTCAGTTCCAGCGTGATCTCAAAACAGTTGGTATGGAGATAATTAAAGTCTTGCATTCCTAGGGGAAAGAGGGCAGTGGCAGATTTGTATAACCAAGTTCCCACCCAATACTCCATCTCCGCTCTCTTTAATCACAATTTCTCCACACGCACCCCATTACCTTCTATTCTACTTCTTGATTTCCATGTATTTTTCTCCTCCATAAAACCTTTCCCCAGATTCCCAGGTCACATGCCTTTCTAGCGTTCCAGCTCTCTCTTAATAAATGCCCATTTTGTCTTCTCCACCCTCAACTTTTTTCCACTTCATGATTTAAATTCACTTCTTGATCCTCTTAACATTTCCAAAATCCACTTACTAGTCATGCCTTAACGTTAGACTATGCCTTGTACTGTTTTCCGGAAGACTAGGAAGTTGGTCAGAACTGGGGGGTTAGAAATGGGACACATATCTTGCTCTCACATCCCTTCTTCTACCTAGAACACGGCACTAACCTGAAAAGGCAGAAGGCAGCTACATTTTTTTCTCCATGAAATGTTTGTTTGATCCTATCTTTATTCAATCAGATCAATTATTTTAAAATACATTTCTGTTGATTAGAATGGGGTTTATCTCAGAGACTTATTTGGGTTAAAAATTATCCATTTAATCAACTTTCACCTGCTCTGTAAGCTGATGCATGCAAGCACTGTTATAGAAAGAATGGGGAAAGTTGGAGAACAACTGTAGCCTGTTACATCGGTTCTCTGTCTGCTTCAGAATCACCTGCACCTTCCATCCAAATACAGATTGTTGGGCCTTAGCCCCAGAGTTTCTGATTCAGTAGGTGTGGGGTGGGGTTCCCAAATTTGCATTTCTAAGAAGTTCTAGATGATACTGCTGATACTGGTCCAGAGCCCACACTGTTGGAAAAATCTTTTTGATGAGCTTCATGATGCTGAACTTGTATCAGATTAATTTGGGGCAATGATTCTTAGTGGAGGCATGGCCTATGCTTTCCCAGAGGATGGGAAGGCAGAGGGAAGAACATGTATAATTTGAAAAAGTGTATTTGATATTTTACATTTTTTTTTTGGCAGGGAAACTATTGCTTTCCTAATGCAAAGTGAAAAACATAAAGTTCAACAAAATCTTCTTGCCTTGTCTGCAAGTGAGTTTTCAGTCACCTTCCCAAAGCATGGTGACTCCCTAACCTTCCTTCTCACTCTCTACAGGACAGGCCATCAGCCCAGTGCTCACCAGGGTGCTCTTTATTATGCGGGCTCCGGCCAGGTCAGATTGGAGAGGGAAAGACAACTGCTAAAACATGATTCCCCAAAGATCCCAGCTTCCTGCTTCAGCGTCTTCCCTATCCTTAGCTTCCCTAGCTACGAGGGGTCATAAACAGAGGTTCTATCTGGGCCCTTGGTGAAGGGGAAGGCCCGGGAGTAGAGAGAGAAGCCTCTTGCTGGAGGTTTCTGCTATGTTCTCAATGGTCACTGTCCTGGCAAACTCTTGCTCATGGGAGATGGGCAGGCAAGGTACAGAGCATGAAGTGTTTGTGTCCAGGCCAGCTCCTCTGCTCCCCTGTTGCTATGTGTGGCAGAATGCCACGCCAGTTAGAAAAAGCCTAATGTTTATAAGCCAGGTGTTTCCAAATGCTTTTTGTGCATTGTGAAATTAAATACTTACATCACAATTATGAAACAAGTAGTGTATTCTTAATGTACAGATAAGGAAGCCAAAGCTCAGAGAAGTTAAGTTATTAGTCCAAAGTCACATAACGGGTAAATGGGCAAGCTGGGTTGCAACTCAATGTACCGCTGACGTCCACACTTAACCACTTGACTGCATTATTTCCCTACTATGCCCTAATCTACTGTGTAAACCACCAGTTTTAAAAGATCACAAGGTATCCCTACCTTCATTTTAATGAACCACAAAATGATATTAAATGGTAACTTAAGACTTCACCCTTTTCAGATTTCTTCTTGAATGCAAAATTCTACAATATTCCTGCCATTTCCCTAAGGGGGTGGGGAAAATTAGAAAGAAAAATGAGCCCTACTCTTCTCCAGCTTGCAGTACTGTTGTACCCAGCCTTTCCTCACCTTTGCTGAGAGAATACCAGGAAGCCCCATTGGTGATGCCATCTGGGAAGTAATCCCCACAGTTCCAACCCTGATGCATCCATCCGTGTGCATAGGAGTAGACCTTGGCCAGCTGTAGGAAAAGTGGCAGAAATGACTTTGGGTGTCCCCAACTCATATGGCAATGCTCGTACTCAGAAGTAGAGTGAAACCAAGAAACCCCAGGTATAAACAACCAATTATTTGCTTTAGTAAAAGAAAATACCAGCAGAGACAGAGATGGTGTGTGTGTGTGTGTGTGTGTGTGTGTGTGTGTGTGTGTGTGTGTTGGACTAAAGTTAAGAAACCTGTATTCTGATTCTTCCACTATCGTGGGTCTAAACTTCTTCAAGTGCCAAATGAGGGATGGCACTAGATGATATACAAGCTCCCTTCTAGGTATATTCTTTTTTTTAAATTTATTTTTCAGTTACAGTTGACATACAATATCATATTAGTTTCAGTTGTATAACATAGTGATTAGACATTTATAACCTTTTGAAGTGATTTTGAAGTGAAGTAGGGAGTCCGCTACCCATTGAACACCATACATAGTTCTTACAATACTAATGACTATGTTTCTTATGCTATACTTTACATCCCTGTGACTATTTTTGTAATTGGCAAATTGTACTTCTTAATCCCTTTCTAGATGTACCATTTTCCAGCTGAGTCTTGTTTAAAAGAAAGGAGTATGATAGAACTTTGTCAGAAAAAGAACTCTGTTTTGAGGGTGAAAGGTGTGTGGTGGAAGGAGAGGAATATATTTAGAATGTCTATAAATTATCTTTCAGTACCATTTTATAACAGTGGATAAAATAAGATTATTAGAGGAGAATATATACTTGCCTTGCCAAGCAATAACTGGTGTCATTCTCTATGTAATTCATTGATGAGATAATAATTAACATTATTATAATTATAATAATTAATTGATGTTATTAACTATTATTTATATAAATTATGTTATTAATAATATATTACCTATAAAATAATTAGCCTGTTAATTTTATTCTATTGCTCTTTTGAACTATTACATAATTTTTTTTTATATGCATGGTCTACTTTTCATTAATATAGCCATACTACCATTAAATTACAAATTAGAGACCCCCAAATTCACATTTAATGCCACTAGCTTACCACCAGTACTATTAACATTTTGGCATAGTTTTTGCTTGTCATGAGCTTAAGTACTTTTTTATACTGTGGTACAATTTTTTACATTGTACTATAAAGCTTTCCTATATATTTACTGTTTAATGAATTTATGGCTTATCACTGAAAACAAAGTGTAATTTAGTAGATCATAAGCTCCTAATGAGCAGCAGTGTTTTCAGTTATTTCCTGTGGACTCGTACCTAACAGGGTCTCATGTCCCCGACTTGACCTGTGTTCCTCTCTTGAGCCCCAACTTCCAGCCTGGACAAGCTGCCATTCTGCATACCTTCTGGAAAAGCTTGTCATCGGGCGTGGGGGTATTGGCAGTGCGGCGGAAACCTCGGAATCGATGCTCCAGGGATTTGTCATACGGGTAATTGGCCACCACTGCCCCTCCATGGAGATTGGCTGAAAGAACAAAGTTGAAGGAGCGTATCCAGTGGATCACAGCCCGGGTCTCAGGTTCCACCTGAGGAGAGAGGAGAGTTTGGTGGTGAAGCTGCAACTGAAGGTACCAAATGGCCATTTGAGTGTTTGTCAGGAAGTGGCCGGAGGAGAAGATGTATGCCTAAATGTATGCCTGAACAAGACAGTCCTACCAGATTTGAGAAATGCAGATGGGAAAATTTTGATCTTTTTTGTGATAGTTTTAAAAACAAAGTGGATGGGACCGTTTTTCAAAATGAAATCTTATGTGGAATAGTAACAAACAGTATAGGTAAGAAGAAAGCATGTAAGGCACCGCAACTGTTGTTGTGTGTGACACTATGATGGTGGATACGTATCGTGACACATCTGTCCAAACCCATAGAACGTACCACAGGACGAGGGAGCCGTAGTGGACACTATGGGTTTTGTGTGATAAGGATGAGTCAACATCGGTTCATCACTTGTAACAAGTGCACGGCGCTAATGCGGGAAGTTGGGGATGGGAAGCAGGGCTCTTCGGGAACTCACTGGACTCTCTGCTCAATTTTGCTATGAACCTAAAACTGCTCTAAAAAATAAAGTCTATGAGAGAGAGAGAGAGACCCTAGTTTGGCCTTTCTCTGGCCTCTATGGGAGGGTTCTCCGATTTACAAACTGCTCCAGTGGCTTCTAAGCTTCTAAGCTTTGCAGAAATTTAGGGCTCTAGTAAATAAATCTGGAAAACTCTGGCTTAAAGTGATGGTTTTCAAACTCCTTCCCTCAACACATCTGCTGTAATGTAGACATGTGGAACACACTCCTGTGGTCATACCCAAATTTTACGGATTAGAATTAGTGTAATATGGGCCAGTCTTGGCTAAGCAGTGAAACTCCACCCTTTCTATTGCATATCAGAGTGCTAGTGAGTGACAGTATTCTAAGGAAAGCTTTGAATCCACTTGGACTTGCAGTATAAGTAAATAATTTACAGCCTTCAGTGTTTTTCCTTCTCTCAGGATGGATGTGCTTAGAGGTTTTGTGGTGTTACTGTGTTAATGGCTAAAGGTCAGCTGTGAAGGCCCCATCTTTTCTATTCCAATGGGGAATGGATAAAAGGAATTAGGTTTCACCCAATCAGAATGAATATAATACCAAGGGCACCAGTCTGGCTCTGTGACCAGGGCTTAGCCCCCTTGAAGCAGTCCTTTCTCTGTGTCCTATGCCTCTGACCATCAGCACAAAGCCAGCTGCTCACTATTCCTCTCCCTAAGGCTGTCCCATCAGGAGAAACAGAGAGACTTAACTTCTCATTCTCTTTTTTTTCTTCTGAGATTCAGACAGAGAAGCAAGTGGGAGTCTATTATTATTGGCTCAATTACCTTCTCAATTACTTCAACAAGCTAATAAATCAGAACATCCTTCTGGTTGGATATGCTGATTAGTACAAAGTTATTTTTGATTTATTATTTACTTGAGCCAAGAGCATAGTTGCTATCTGAAATCTAAACATGTCAGCATGACTTTTGCTTCATTTCCAACTGAGATTATTCCTACAAAACTCCCAATAAAAAGCTTTACAGGACCAGCCCGGTGGCTCAGGTGGTTAGAGCTCCATGCTCCTAACTCTGAAGGCTGCCAGTTCGATTCCCACATGGGCCAGTGGGCTCTCAACCACAAGGTTGCCAGTTCAATTCCTCGACTCCCGCAAAGGATGGTGGACTGCGCCCCCTGCAACTAGCAACAGCAACTGGACCTGGAGCTGAGCTGCGACCTCCACAACTAAGACTGAAAGGACAACAACTTGAAGCTGAACGGCACTCTCCACAACTAAGATTGAAAGGACAACCACTTGACTTGGAAAAAAGGCCTGGAAGTACACACTGTTCCCCAATAAAGTCCTGTTTCCTTTCCCCAATAATAAAAAAAATAATAAAAATTTTAAAAAAGCTTTACACCTGTTTCTCTCCCCAGTCTCTAGGTTTAGTTATTCACAAAGAGAGCATTTAGAACTATCCCATATAGTGTGATAAACAGGGTGGTAGTGAAGATCTGAGAATGACAGGTGTTATTCCCAGGAGTAGGCCTGCCAGCAGGAGGAAACCATTCACATTACCAAGAGTGGCATTACCTCCTGGGGAGAATGGCCTGGGAACATCGAATGGGACTGAGAGAGTAAGAGAAATGAGAGTATAATAAAGTAGTTGAGGGTCATATAGAAACGGAAGAGGAAAATCAATCAATCAAATATTTGAAGGCTAGAAGGGAAGAAAAAGAAAGGGAAGAGGAAAACTGTAAGGGTGAGACTCTCTGAACTTTTTTCTATAACTAATTGTTGATGAGCATATAGTTTATCACTTGTAAGAGAACTTTCTCTTTAGAATGTTAGAGTTTTGTGTCTATAGTACAGTGCAGAAGAAAGAACATTGGACTAGGAGTCCAAAGACCTGGGTTTTAACCCTGATTCCATCAATTACTAGCTGTATGAATTTAAATTATTTCATTTACATGTGTAACAGCTATGACACAGGGATGGATAAGAGGATAACACTGCTCGATGCATTCACCGTACAGCACCAGAATGACCAACTGAAAGGCTAAGGAAGAATTCTGTAAGACTGTAAAGTACTGTGTCACCTCCTTCACTACCACAGCCACTAACATCAAACTGTGTGAGCAGGTGCTCCATGGAGGGCCCCACACTGGGGGAGGTAATCAATATAAAGAAGCACAAGATATAGTTACTATTTTTCTGCACACAGTAACACAGAGTTGAGTTGATGGTCAATTCTTGCTTGTTGAGTTGATGTGAAGATTGCTAGAAGAAATTGCAGGTGCTGATTCCCTGTCTGTACACAAATTTCTTCTCATACCTGACTTTTCCAGTTGTCTGGAAGGGGCAGGTGGTGGTTGGGGCCTCCGTACTTCTCATTGTAGTAGATGTAGGTATTGAGGTCCGGAAAGTTGCGGTTCAGGTCCACTCCATTTGCGTTGTTCCTGCCAACCAGATACCCAGAAATGCCTGGGCCCTAAGAAGGGAAATGGAGAGACGAGAAATGAAGGTTTCAGACTGAATCTTATGTTTGAGGAACACTGTATAGTTCTTTTCAGGTATTAGCTTAATGTAGCAGATGATAGAGCATTTTCCCCTTTAACTAATCCCAAGTTCCAGTGGTATGGTTCAAGTTTCCCTGGAGACCATGTGCGGGAGGTAGAGATCTTAAGAGAAGCTGTAACAGGTGTTTCAGGATAATGGAAACCCCGATTGTTGTTGTTTTTTAAACAGCTTTCTTGAGATATAACTTACATACTATCACATTCACCAGTTTTAAGTGTACAATTCATTGAACTTTAGGATGCTCAGAGGGTTGTACACCATCACCACAAGCTAATTTAGGACCATTTCTATCACCCTAAAAAGAAACCTCGCATCCACTTACAGTCACTGCTCATTTTTACCCCAGCCCTAGGTAATGACTTTCTGTCTCTGGAGATTTGCTTTTTCTGGACATTCACATACATGGGATCATACATTATATGTTTGCCTTTTTTCACTAGACAATGTTTTTGAGGTTCCTCTGTGTGGCAGCATGTATCAGTACTTCATTCCTTTTTATTGATGAATAGTTTCCTTATATGAATTTACCACATTGTGTTTACCCATTCACCAATTAATAGGCCATATTAGTTTGCTAGGCCTGCCATAACAAATTACCACAAAGCTGGTGGGTAATACCCAGAGAAGTTTGTTCTCTCACAGTTATGGAGGCTGGAAGTTGGAAATCAAACTGTTGGCAGGGCCATGCTCACTAAAGCTTCTTGGGGAGGATCCTTCTCTGTCTCTTCTAGCTTTTGGTGTTTACCAGCAACTCTTGGTGTTCCCTAGCTTGTAGACGAATCATTCCAATTTCTGTTTCCATCTTCCCATGGCCTTCTCCCCCATCTGTTTGTGTCTCTGTACAAATTTATTTCTTCTTATATGGACACCAGTCATATTTGATTTAGGATCCACCCTAATCCAGTACGACTTTATCTTAACTTGATTACATCTGCAAAGACTTATTTCCAAATAAGGTCACATTCACAGGTTTCAGGTAGACATGAATTTGGGGGAATACTATTCAACCCAGTACATGGACATTGGTTGTTTGCACGTTTTGGCTGTTGTGGATAATGCTATAATAAACATTCATGGATAAGTCTTGGTGGGGATGCATGTTTTCATTTCCCTTGGGTAGATCCCTAGTATTAGAACTGCTGATCATAAAGTAAGTCTATGTTTAACTTTTTCAGAATGGCTAAACTGTTTTCCAAAGAGAAACATGAAAACCTAACACCACTTTTTAAAATTTAGTATTCTTGCTTATCTTTCTTCTGAGCAATTTCAACCTCATGCCTATACTTCAAATGTTATCATTCATTTGGTCATGTATTCATTCATTCATCCATTCATTTATTCATTTCCTTCTTCCATTTAGTCAACCAACGTTTATTCAAGTCCATCTCTGACAGACACTGGGGAAACAGATAATGCGACATTATTCTAGCACTAAGATTTCACAGTATATATGGGTATATATATATATATATATATATGTATATATACATATACATATAGCTAAAATATATAAAGCAGTAGAAAATGTTCAAAGGCCCTTGCAAAATTGAAATTCCATTCAATGTTATGGGTGGCATTGGAGAAGGGGAATAGTCCACTGGACTATTGGAGTCCTGTGTACTGAGAGAGTAGAGCCCAACTTGGTGGCTGTTCCTAGAAGTAGGGTGAATGGTTTGGTAAAACTCATAGATGCATTACCAGTCTCATGGTTTTCTAAGAAATCTTTATTTTTCTGAGATTTTTTCATTTTTCGTGGCATCCTGCTCATATTTTATTTTTAGATCTCATTGAGAACATAATTTCTTTTGAAGTTCTCTTACACATCTTACATCAGGTTTGATCAGTTGAAAACATTTGTCTGATTTTTCAGTTTTGAGTTTGATTGTTCACTTCTATGAGATAGTGATTTTTTTCCTTTTTCTTCTAGAGGTTTTTTACTACTTGTTTATTCATGTCAACATTGCTCTTAACTGTCCACATTAACAGCTATGTTAATCTTCCTATTGATATTACCACTCACACTGGGTCCTTAGTTAGGCAGGCAAGTAAGGAATTCCCTTAACAGAAGGTTCCCATAAACAGGGTTGGTGGTGCATTAGTTTCCTATTACTGCGGTAACAAATTATCATAAAATTAGTGACTTGAAACAGCACAAATTTATTATCTTTTGGAGTTTGGGAGATCATAAGACTGAAATGGGTCTCACAGGACTAAAATCAAGGTTTCAGCAGGAATGTTTTCCTCCCATAGGCTCCAGGGGAATCTGCTTCCTGACTTCCAGTTTCCAGAGGACACCCACATTTCCTGGCTCACTATCCCTTTTTTCATCTTCAAAGCCAGCAGCATAACATCTTCAAATCACTGCCTGGCTCTGGCCTTCTGCCTCCTTATTCCACATCAAAAGGACCCTTGTGATTGATTACACTGGGCCCACCCAAACAATCCAAGATATTTTAAGGTCAGTTGATTAGCCGCCTTAATTCCCCCTTGCCATATAATATAACATATTCACAGGTTCTGGGGATTAGGACTTAGGCATCTTTGGGGGAAGGGGAAGGAGGGGGCATTATTCTGCCTTACCCACAGGTGGCTTTAAAGCTTAGTGGCCAGGCAGGTCTTCCCTGTGAAGCCATGCAGATAGGTTTCCTCTGGTGTGGCCTCCTGCCTCCACTCACCCTCTGGGAATCTGAGAACCAGATGGGTCCTCTCTTGGGTTCAGGTTCAAAATCTGCTCTCTCTGAACAAGTATACAACAGGTGAACAGATGACTCCCAAAATGGCTATAGGATTTGGTGGGCTGGCAGGGGTTTTCCCTACTTCTTCCCACCCCAGCTCATCCTACAAGAGATGTCGGTAGGTCCTGATGTTTCTCCAGTTTCCCCACTGAAATATAAGGAAGGGCCAATAGAAGGAGAGTATCCAGGCTGGGACTCTCCCGCAAACCTCTTTCAGACTTTCCTACTCCTTTGGAAACTCAAGTCTTGAGGCATGAGTGTGCACCTCTCTGATTTCCAGTGGAGGGACAAAGTTTCCTTTTTTTCATTTGTTGAGTCATGTCAGCAGGAAATTGTGAGATGGCAAGAGTCAAATTTGTGTTCGGTTCAATCTCTTGGCTCCATTCACCTTCCTGCCTCCACTCGCCCTCCAGCCCTCTCCTCAGATGGGTCTAAAATACTCTTGGGATGGGCTGGTCATGGAAGGACAGATACTGCGTGGTTCCACTTATATGGGACAATGTGGTCAGATTCATGGAATTGGGAAGGGAGGGCTGGTTGCCTGGGGCTGTGGGGAGGGAGAAATGGGGACTGCTAAACAATGGGCATAAAGTTGTCGTTGAGCAAAATGGATAAGTTTTGGAGATCTGCTGTACAACATTGTACCTGTTGTCAACAATAATGTATTGTCTACTTAAAATTTTGTTAAGAGGGTAGATCTCATCTTGAGTGTTCTTATCACAATAAAATTTTAAAAAATTAAATAAAGTAATGAAGTCTAGTCTTAAAAATGAAAAATTATCAAAACTACTCTAAATAGATAATTTTTAAATTAAAAAACCTTTAATTTACACCTTCCCCAAATAAACAAACAAACAAATCAGGTTTAAACGTAGCTTTTAAAGAAACTCATTCATTGTGTAAGGCAGATGCCTGGTTTCACCCTTGAAAATTCTAATTCAGTAGATCAAGAAAGGGGGGTGGGGAGATCTGGGAACCTGTATTTCAAAAATCTTCACTTAAGATTTTAATGCACAGCCACAAAATTATTACTGCTTTAAAGTTAGGTACACCGACATTTTGAATTTATATTAGCAAATAAAGTAAAAGCCCACAGACTTTTTTTCCTCTCATCTCTCCCCTGCAAATACAACCCTAAAATAGAGAATTAAAAAACTGAGTACGATGCTAGTAGAGGGGAAAAAACTACAGAAATATAATAAAGTATGAAGAATCTTGAATTAACCCATCACCCCGTAATTCTGGGAAAAGATTGATCTCCCTTATTCCCAACCCCCCAAATGCAAATGTAAGTGTCTTGTGGGAGTGAGTAGAGTATTGAGGGTTTGAAGCTGAAAGTTCAAGGAAGAAGGTCTATTTTGTAATATCCCTTCATGCCTGTGTATTATTTTCCTTTACAAAGTGTCACAAATATTGCCTCATTGATCCTCCCAATAAAAGGGAGATCAACTGGAAAGGAAACTCAGAGAGAGCCTACATTCATTGGCAGAGTGCCAAGGGACAGAACCCAAGTCTTCATACATTATTATATTTCTGTTCATTTCTTCTCTATTACATAGTGACATTGACAATGGGCCAAACAGAAGGCACACTGTCTACTGGTTTTTACTTTATTCCTTAAGATGGCTTTATTCTCTGCACGGCTCAGTACCTGGGCGGCAGCCACCTCGTAGCCATCAGGGTTCATGGAAGGCATGATATGAATCCGCGTGCTCTCCACCAGTCGGACGATGCGCTGGTTCCCGTTCCGGAACTCCTCGCACAGGAACTCTGACAGCTGCAGCAGCAACTCACGGCCCAGCACCTCGTTGCCATGCATGTTCCCCACATACTTGACTTCCGGTTCCACTGCAAGTGTGAGAAAAACACACAGGCAGATAAAAGATGGGGAAGGCTTGCAAGTGCTAAAGAGAGTCTCATGCTTTCATTGGATCTTTTCCAATAATAAGAGCAAATTGCAATTACAAAGTGCTTGGTACTTAGGAAACTAATATCTCTAATACCTGAGAATGTGTTTTGAGGCACAAAGTAGAAAGGATTCTACGTATATCTCATTCTTTAATCTTCTCTTTATCTATGTTAACTGTTCAACTGAAGTAAGGGCTCAGGTCATGAAAAGTGCCTCTAGAACCACTTAAACAAAATCATTCTTGCCTCCATTTAAAAGGAAGGAGAAAAGCTCTGGCCAAGTGATTTCCCTTCTACCCTCCCTGATTTCCCGTCCGCCCACCTTCCTGCCTCCATGACTTTTCTGATTCTGGACCTTCCTCTCCACATTTCCAAATCCTCCTCAACATCCTTGTAGGCTCTGTGAAGCCATCTTGGGTTCTCTCTCTGCTGGGAGGGAACGTCCCTTTTATGGTACTGACCACTTTCTACTCCGAGTTTTACCCAGTTTTGCACATGTTCTGTTTTCTTTACTGGACCTGGCCTTTGCAATGTATACAATTTTTAATTTTCTTTAGGGCATGATTCGTTGTTATTTATCTCAGTATATCTACATCAGTTTTCCCCAAAGGAATGTCTATAACCCACAAGGATCTTGTAATGAATTTTCCATAATATGTAGTTTTTAATCTTAGTGCATTTCTTTAACCTTAGATTAGATCTTTCTTATTTTAAATGGTGTTAAAATATCCCTTCTTTTAGGAAAGGATGGTAAAAGCAGATGGCAGGTAGTATTCTTCCACATCTTGTTTGGTAAAATAAAATTTGGAATATCTATTTTAGTCCCCTCCAATCTCTCTTATTTATTGAAGAAAAAATTTTAACTCCCGTAAAATCTAAAAGTTGGCAACTACTGCCCTGTAGTAACTAGCATAATGCCTTGCACTTAGTAGGTGGTCAATGCTAAATTCTCTTGTCTCAGTACATGCAGAATCCAACCACTTCTCATCGTAACCCCTGCTATCATTTTGGTAAAGGACCAGATAGTAAATACTTTGGCTTGCAGGCTATATTGTCTCTGTCACCATAAGCAACCACAGACAATACAAAAACAAATAGGTGGGAATATTTCAAAGACACTTGATTTACCAAAACAGTAACTGGCCCTAGAGTTGTACTCTGCTGACCCCTGCTCTGAGTGACCTTTTACATTTTTAAGTCAGATTATGTCCCTCTTTTTGCTTAAAACTCTCCTGGGGCTTCTTGCTTCACTCAAAAGAAAAGCCAAAATCTCTCCCAAAGCCTATAACACGCTACTCAATCTCCTCCTGCCCAGTTTCCCTGACCATACTGCTCTCCCATTGTTCACTCTGCTGGAGCTGCTGGGGCCTCCTTGCTGTTCCTCACACATGCCAAGCATGCTTCTGCTCTTTTCTCTGCCTGCAATGCTTTTGTCCCCCATATCAATCAGGATGGAACACTCCACCACATGCTCAAAAATCACCTCATGAAGAAGCTTTTCCTAACCCCTCCTCTGCTCAATCCACAGTGCTCCATGGCATTCCCTGTCTCTCTTTCCTGCTTTATTTTTCTCCATAGCACTTATTTCCATCTGACATAATATATATTTACTTAGTTACCCATTTATTGCCAGTCTTACCACCTAGAATTAAGTCCCTGAGGGCAAGGTCTTCGTTTTATTCTCTGTTGTATATTCAGAGTCTACAAAAGTGCTTGTATAGAACAGATAATCAGTAATATTTGCGGGATAAATAAAGAATGAATGAGAGGAATGAATGGATGAACAGCTAAATTACAGGCATTAGTGGCAAGAAGGATCAGTGAGGGCGAAACAGTGAAAAAGTTTCAAGAAAGGCTTGAATGCTAGAAAGTAGAGGGGGCACCAAGAAGAGGGGCATGGAGTGAGGGGCTAACCCTACAATGCCCAGTGGCACGCACAAGCTTCCACAATGAATACACAACATGAGTCAAAGCAGGGGCTTGCTATGCAAGTACAGCTTCAGAGCAAGGCCCCTTTCCACACTTCAGCACATAGCCTTCCATGAGCTACCTCCCCACCTCCTACCCCGCCCTCCTCACTGGCCATGTAATATTCTGAAGCTGTCATCCACAGAATCCACTGCATGTGAGGTTGTCAGTGAAGGTTTTAAGCAAGGGATTGAGAAGATTATATCAGTATTTAGGAAAATTATTCTGGCATCTCTGTGCTAAATGGAAGGTTCAGTGGTCGCAGTTAGGAGTTAACGTGTTTCCCTGAACATAAGACCTAGCCGGACAATCAGCTCTAAGGCATATTTTGGAGCAAAAGTTAATATAAGACCCGGTCTTATTTTACTATAATATAAGACTGGGTCTTATAATATAATATAATGTAATGTAATACCAGGTCTTATATTAATTTTTGCTCCAAAAAACGCATTAGAGTTGATGGTCCAACTAGGTCTTATTTTTGGGGAAACACCGTAGGAGGTTAGGAGCCTAGTGCAATAATTTAGGCAGGTTGTGATGGCGTTTGGGCCGGCGGGGAGGGTGTGGAAGTGGAAAGAAAAGGAGAGATTTGAAGTTGACAGTTTAAAGGGGGAATGGACATAACTTGAATGTCATAACTGCTATACATAAAGCAGTGAGAAATGAGAGACAACTTAAATGTCTATCAATAAACAGGTAAATACAACCATGCATGAAATATTATGCTGCCAAAAATAATGATGTGGATCTACGTTTACAGACATAATACCATTCACAAAAGGCTATGAAATGAGAAATGCAGTTATAGTATGATACCAATTTTATAAAAGAAAGTGTGTGTGTGTGTGTGTGTGTGTATGTGGTTAAATATGCATAGAATAAAGTCTGGAAAGATATGCATCAATATGTTAACAATAGTCATCCGTGAGTGGTGGGATTATGAGTGAATTTGTTTCCCTTTTATAATTTCTAATTTTAATCCAAATACCAATTGCTCTTATAATAGAAACAAACGAACAAAAAAATAACACAGGGAATAAAACTCAACCCCAGACCTCAAACCCTCTCCAGGATACCATTCTCTACCCCACCGTCATTCCTCCAAAAGATATCCCTCATTCCTGACAGAACTAGAAGGGCTAATGGTTTCTGTTTCTGTCTCCTGAGGTGTTGGATAGGGAAAGACAGAACAATAGCAAGGGGGGGGGGGAAGGGTAATAGGAGGGAAGTAAAGGAATAGGATGGGAGCAGGGAAGAAGACTCATCTTTCGCCATTAAGGTCTTGAGCAACCAGAAGCCAAAGAAGAGTAGTCGACTGGAGCCTGAACTGGGGTGCAGCTCCCCAGAGGCAGGGGCCATTTGAGTAGGCACTAAATACTTAGTGCAGACTGAGGAAGAGGTGATATTTTACAGGTGGAGGCGTCCCTGGACCTCCCCAGAAGCCACCCCGATTACTAGACTGTAAGGGAACGGTCCTGCCCTATACACTCCAAGAACTGCTCGGGGCTTACAGGGTTCGTGGATCCCGGGGAAGTCGCTGAATTCCAGCACGTAGAGGTGTCTCCCCTTCACGCTGCGCCCGACGCTGTAAAGCCGCGTGATGTAGGGGCATTCGTTGTGCACCTTGTACAGCGTCCGCACGAGGTCATCATAGCGGCGGTGGCGAAAGGTCACCGGGGCAACCAACTTGAAGAGAAGGAGGAGGCGGAGGAAGATTGAGAGCAGGCCTGACATCCTGCTGGGCTTTTTCAAAGAGAATCACTGAAACGGGCCCCACCTGTCCCCACAAGCTGGCTTCTTCACCAGTCAAAATCCAAGGGCTGGACCCAGCTCTTCCTAGCTTTCCACCAGTAAACACCAGTGTGACAGCACCTGGGAAGGAAGTTCAGGACTGTCCCGGTGGAAGCTAGAAATTATTCGTATAGCTCCGGAATAGCCACTCATCTCTCCTCCCCCATTTCTCTGCTTCTCCTAACGGCAGGAAAACCTTTTGAAAGGTTTTCCTTCCCCGGATTGAGTAGTTTCACTGATTCTGGTTTACCTATTAACTGGACTGTAAACAGGCTTCAATAAATAGCTGCTTATAACCCTTTGATTCCCAGAGAATTTTGAGAAACGTGGCCTGTGCTTGTTCCCTACATTACAATTTAAAGAGGTGTATTAAAATAGAGCTCTCTGTCGCTTCCCATCCATCCCACATACTGCTGCCAAACTATCTTTCTAAAGCACAGCTCCGTCTTTAGTCCTGAAAAGTCTTTCAATAGATGCCACTGAGAAAATGAAAAGATAAGCCACACACTGGGAGAAAACAATTTTAAATCATATATCTGAAAATGTATCCAGAGTACATCAAGAACTCTTACAACACAATAATAAAACAACAACAAAAAAAACAATTTTAAAATGGGCAAAAGATTTGAATAGACATTTCATCAAAGTAGATATATGCCTGGCTAATAAGCACATTTAAAGATGTTCAACATCACTGGTCATTAAGGAAATGCAACTCAAAACCACAATGAGCTATCATGTCACATAGAATGACTCTAATTCAAAAGACACAACAAGTGTTGGCAAGAATAGGGAGAAACTGGAACCCTAGTATATTATCACTAGGAATGTAAATGGTGCAGCCACTTGAAAACATATGTCCACACAAAAACTTATTCGTGAATGTTCACGCAGTATTATTCACACTAGACAAAAAGTGGAAACAATCCAAACGTTCATTAACCAGTGAATGGGTCAACAAAATAGGGCATATCCATACAATGTAACCTCATTTGACAATGACTATACCAAAAATCATTGAATTGTATACTTAGAGCAGGTGAATATTGTGGTAGACAAATTATCTCTCAAAAAAACTGCTTCAAAAAAAGAATTAAGAATAATTAAGTACAGCTCCCCAAAAGTTAACAGTAAATGTACCTTACAGCCCAACAATTCCACTCCTGAGTTCCTGCCCAAGAGAACAGACTTCTACACAAAAATGTTGACCTCATCATTCATCATAGCCCCTAAGTGGAAACAACCCAAATGCCCCTCAACTGATGGATAAATAAAATGTGATATGCCTGTACAATTGAACACAGTTCAGCTATAGAAAGGTTGAAAATACTAATGCACACTATAACATGAATGGACTTCAAAAACTCTATGCTCAGTGAAAGAAGTCCAAAAACCCACATATTGTGTGATTGTGTGATTTCATTTGTATGAAATTTCCTGCAAAAGAAACCCACAAAGACAGAAAATAAAATAGTGGTTGCCTGGGCTGGAGGTGAAACATGGAGATTCACTGTAAATGGGCACGAGGGATCCTGGTGGGGTGGTAAGGACTTTGTAAAACTAGATGGTGGTGAGGGTTGCACAACTCGGTAAATTTACTAGAAATCATTGACCGGTACCCTTAAAATGGGCGAATTTTATGATTATGTAAGTTACACCTCAATAATGTTGCTTAAAGCCAAACAACACAGTTTCAGGGGCTCTTCATACACTACGTAAAATCTAAACAGTTCACTCCAGTGCAGCCCAGCCATACTGCCCAGTGTCTTCTGCACATGCCCTGGTCACCTGCCCTCCCACTATGGCTCCTGCTGTTTCCCCAGGTAGCTTAACCCAGCTCCAAATCCTGGGTCTTCTCACATCCTTTTGCAGTTGCTGCTACAATCAGTCTTTGTATCTCCCTCTCTTACTGCTTTGCCTGTTGTGCACTTCACCACTGTGCTAGGTGGTAGGTGGTCCGAGAGACAGTGCAACTCTGTTGATACATTGTTCCCGCCCTCCAGGACATCCCCAGCCTCCAGCACAGAGCCTGCCATGGTGTACATTTGTTAAATGAATGAACGCACGAACCCATTTATTAACTTTTCCTTGTGCACCCTGCTGCTCTGCCTCTGGCAGACATTCCCAGGGAAATCCTGTGTTTGTATAACCTGACAGTAAAGACAGCTATTCCATCTTGAATACATTGGTGGACACTCTATAGCCAGGCCAGTCTGACCCACACTTGGTCCAGAGAGTTGGCTCAAGATAAGTCCCAAATTGGCAGTACCACAGGGCTGCTGCCTTCCACCCACAGCTAAAATCCCTTAGCTTTATGATGAGATCCTGACACCCCAGGTGGTGAAGGCAGGGATCAAAAGAGAAGGCTGAGAAAGCATCACTAATGCTGTCATACATTAAGTCCTAGGACAATATCTACTGTCACTGCTGAAGGCTGGACTTAGTGGTCCCCAGATAACGCCAAATTGTTCCTCTGCAGAAGTCTTCCCATTTCTCTGGCAAATGTGCCTATAGTTCTTCTGGGGTCCTTGCTCATGCTAAACAAAGGACTCCCATTCTCTAGGAGAGAGATGCACCCTCCCTCAAAAAGCAGCTCCTTCCTCCTGAGTTGTGTGGATCAAATAAGATAATGTATGTAAGGCCTTTTGCACAGACCTGACACATAGTAAGGGCTCAGTCATGTGATTAGCAGTAGTAATAGGAACAGCAGCGCCATTAAGCATCTAGTCTGTGCTACAGACCACGCTGGGTGTTGAGGGTACGATGCCTTCATTCAATTAAGATATATATTCATCGATACATTAATGGATTAATACATTATTAATATATTAATTAATTTATATGTATATATGTATTCCGGGGGGTGCCAAAAAATGTATACAAGTGGACACTTTGGTCAACGTTGCAGTAGTTCGCCATCATCAGAAGTGTCTGGACGCTGATGGTAACCACTTTGAGCATCTCTTGTAATTGCAGAAGTCAAACGTGACTTGTATTCATCTTTTGTTCTCGGTATATATTGAGTATTACTATTTTAATAGTTTTTTTCCTTTCTTAAAATGTGTACACATTTTTTTGGCACCCTCTGTATATATAAATTACTACTAATGGTTGAAGGCTTTATTTACGTGATTATTTTTTATCTATACTAAAACCAACAAAGACCCCTGCCCATGTGGGGCTTACATTGTAGTGAGGAGACAGGCAATCAAGAGTAAAAAAGGCAGTTTCTATCCTCAAAGATACAGATGAGTGAACAGGCACAACACTGGCGGAAGAGTGATGGATGTAACCACATGGGACCACCAGCTGCGTCCCTTAACTTAGTTCTGGAGGGTCGGAGAGGCCTGGGCTTACTGGAGAATATGTGGGAGTTGAACTAGATCAGAGTCTGGTTTTCCCCTGCAGTAGGTATAATCCCAAGAAACGCACTCATCCTAATCCATGGAACCTGCAAATATGGCATGTCACATGGCAAGGGGAAATGAAGTTTGCAGATGAAATTAAGGTTACTAAAGAGCAGACCTTGAGATGGAGGGATTATCCAGATGGGCTCAGTATAATTACAAGTGTCCTTATAAGTGAAAGAGGGAGAAAGAGGGGCAGAGTCAGGGTGATGAGATGTCAGAAAGACTCCACCAGTCATTGCTGGCTTAGAAGATGGAGGAAGGGGGCTAAGGAATACAAACAGCTTCTAACAACTGCAAAAGACAAAGAAACACTTTCTCCCCTAGAGCTTCCAGAAAGGAAGCCCTGCTGACACCCTGAGTTTAGTCCAGTGAGACCCATTTCAGACTTCTGATGTCCAGAACTGTAAGTTAATGAATTTGGGTTGTTTGAAGCCACTGTATTTGTGGTCACTTTTTTTACTATAGAAATAGGAAACTAATACACCTCCTGATACCTTAAGTCTTGGGCAGACCTGTGGCTCTTGGGAGGAGGCGAGAGTAGAAAGATCACTTGTCTGACATCTGCCCAGGGTCTAGACTCAAATCCTGGGAAGCCAGCCCTGCACACGACCGACCGTAGGCCTGGCCAAATGGCATCTTCAGGGTTCTCTCTGTTTCTTCTCCTCGCTTTAATTTTAGAAACTTCCTTCTTTCTGTGTTCTTAGTGTCCTCAAATCTGTGCCTGCCTGAACCACCAGTTCTCCACTGTGCCTTAGACAAACATGAATAATACTTCCCAATTCCACATTGCCTCACAGGGTACCAGCTAGTTCTAGATTTTTATCCTCAAAACAGCCCAGGGAGGAGGATACTGTAATTCCATTTTAGGGGAGGGATTTGCCCAGAGTCATATAACTAGGAAGTAGGGGTGGGGGGCCTGGACTCCGTGCCCTCTGGTGCAGTGAGCCCACTATCCTACTCAGCTAATTCCAGTGAATACAGCTATGCAGCAGGAGAAAGAATCCATCAGAGAAATGTGAGCAAAAAAAGGAGCACATTAAAACGTGGAAAGGGTTGCAGGAGGTAGAGGGATACTTACCTCAAGTAGGGAGGTGGGGGGAAGTCATCTTCTTTCCTTCTGTTACCCCTCCCTAGACCCTAGATGAAGGGGGGGGAGAGGGAGGGAGGGAGAGGGAGAGAGAGAGAGAGAGAGAGAGAGAGAGAGAAAGAGAGAGAGCGCCTTTATTGAGCAAGTTAACCAAACTTCCCAAGCCACACCTTCAGTTACCTTAGTTTTAAAGTTTCCTTGTGTCCTCCAGCAGGAACTCTGAGCTTCTGCAGAGCAGTCTCAATGTACTTGAAGCCTGATTAATAAATATCAGTTGGCTGGACCTACAAATGAATCAAGAGTCCAGCTCAATTCAAACCACCAATTACTCTCTGAGAGATATTTGTATTTTAAGTGTCATGCGAGTGTAGGGCAAAGAGAACCTGGCCAAAACTGGCAAGTAAGGAAATTCAGTTCTCAGGACAGACCAAGTTCTTTCCAATTCTCCTGGCCTGCAATGTTCTCCCAGCTCATCTTATACTTGTGATTTTAGCACAATGGTCAACTACACATGGAGGCCTTCCCCTGATCATCTCATCTGAAGAGGCCTGGTCTTAGCTCCTGTTTATTTCAGTCAGAGTACTTGACTTATCCCTCTGTAATTATCTTGTGTATTTGTGTATTGGCTGTCTCTCCAGTAGAAGAGAAACTCAGTGAAGGCCCAGGCTAATTTATCTTACTGCTCACCACTTAATTGCAGTTCAATGTGCTAGATAAATTTAAGAAAACAAGTGAAGGAAGTAGTGTATGCACTGAGATCTGAATGAGAAGACATTAACCTGATGAAAGAGGCAGAGGAATGCGGAGGGAGTGTGGGGATAGCTTTGGAGAGGGAAGAGCCTGTTGGTTCTTCCTTAGCATGCTGACCTCCCCACCCCCACCCCGAGTCTGCCAGGGCTCTGTCCTTGAATTTCTTCTCTTCACTTGCACTTACTCGCCCACAAATCCCACTATAAACTGACGACCCTCAAATTTATACCTCTTGCTTCTGCATCTCTGAACGCCAGAACTGTATTTCCAACTGCCTACCTTACATGTCCACTAGCATTTCTAATAGGCATCCATGCCTAATGCCACCCATCCTCCCTACCCTCCACCCCCGACCCCCAGTCCCTGGAGCCAGAGCAGAGCCTTGCAGAGACAAACCATGTCCACAAATGGCACCAAATGACAATGAGCCAGTAGGATGAGGAGAAACCAATCCTGTCTCCAGCACTTCCTTTTCACCTGCCCTGCTTAATCTTTCCCTAAAGTACTTATTACCATCTATATGAGGATATAAGCACCTTGAGGGCAGAGAATTGATCTCTTTTGTTTTCTGATGTGTCTCCAGCAACTGGAGTAGAGCCAGGCATGTAGTAAGTTCCCAATAAACGCTTGTTGAGTGACTGGATGATTGAATGACTAAATGTTTTTACTCACATGATCCCATTTGATCATTACCTCAATCTTTCCTGAGACCATTATATTCCATTTACATATATGAGAACCTCTAAAACACAAATGAATTTCCCAGATCATGTAATTTCTATTTGGCAAATCTGGAGATTAAATTAGCTTTCTGACTCCAAAGCTAGGAGCTTTCCATAACACCAGAATGCCTCTGTCACTTCAGCCTGGTTACATTGTGAAAACTGCCTCCATTCTGGTTTCCCATTCTTTTTTTTGTTTGTTTGTTTCTCATTATCACATTTTGTATTTCAGAGAGGAGGCATTAAGGATTCATGCCATAAATTTATTTACAAACATTTCTAGTATGTTGAGTTCAACGGTTTGATCCATTTTTTAAAGTGACTGCACCTCTTAAAATGCTCCTCTTCATATCTGTTTCATGGATTAAGTAAAACATCCTTATTTTTTAAGCAGCTGGTGTCTTACTATAAAGAAAGGTGCGGCAAATCCAGATCCAAAGTACAGAGTCATCATAACTAGCAACCGCCACTTGTTTTCCACTGAAAATGGCAAATTCTTTCCTGGGCCTTCCTCATAGTGGCTTCTACGGACCACAGAGGTTGTGAACCTCTAGATACTCTGTCCCAACATAACGCTGTTGAAAGGCCTGCAAAAGGCACAGAGAACGAAAACGGAGGAAATGGTGGTTCCGGCTTTTCTCACGACCTCTGGTTTCCCATTCTTAAAGCTACCTGGAAAATAATTCTTTAGAAAAAATGACTTCCTTTGCTATGTAAAACTGAATTATGTTTGTTATAAAAATGCAGACAACATAGAAAAGTACAAGGATAAAAATGGTTTTACCTCCACACCTCATCAACTAGGAATAATCACTTTTATCAATTGGAGAATATCAATCCTATTGGGATTACTCTTAAAATCTGTTCCTTTCTTCCTCTGCTTCCCCAAACTGGCAGTTATTACCATGACTGATCCAATTTCTTAGGCCAAAACGTAGGACTCATCTACAATCCCTCTCTTTATCTCACTCCCCATATCAGCAAGCTATGCCGACTAGCTTTGAAATATACTTAGAAACTAACTACTACTCGTACCTCGACCTCTCTCGGCTTTTTCATCCTAGTCCAGGTCACTATAAATTTCTTGCTTGGATGATGACAACAGCTTCCTTGAATAGTCCATTTCCATTTTTCGTCCTGCCAGTTTATTCCCTACAAAGTTGCCAAGAGTTTTAAAAACATTACATCAAATTATTTTCCCACTCAAAACATTTCAGTGACTTTCCACCATACTTAACAATAAAATAAAAAATTCTTACAATGACATAAAGGCCCCATAAACAACAGCCACAACGGCCTTTCTATTCTTTGAACATACCAAGCTTAATTCTGCCCCAGGGCCTTTACACTTGCTATTTTCCCTGCCTGAAATGGTCTTCTCCTAAATTTTTGTGTGTCTTTTCTTTTGTACATCATTTAAGTCCATGATCAAATACCACCACCTTTGAGTGGTTGGGTGGCACTGACCTCCACACCTAAACTAGTTCCTGGCTGCTACCCCTTATCATTCTCTAACCCTTTACTTCATTCTTCTTCATAATACTTATCATTACCTATAGGTATGTTATATAATTCCCATGTACTATACTACATAGTTCCTATATAATACTATATAGTTCTTTTTTTTTGGTCTGTATCCACCACTAAAATGTAGGTTGTATGAAGGCAATGTTTTTTCACTGCTTTGTCCTCAGTGCTTAGAATAATGCTTAGCACATACGAGGTACTCAATAAATGTTCATTAAATGAATCAATTTGCAGATAGAAGTCCAGATAAATAATTTTACAAAAACATCTTTATGCTTTCGAAAATAAAAATTACTATATTGAATATATTTTTAATATTTAACAGAAGAAAAAGAAAGCTGAATTACTTACCTTTAGAAAAATGGCTCTTCGCAAGATGAAATAATAGTTGCCTACTAATGGCCCTAAAGAAAAAAAATATATAATTCATTAAGGGATGGTGAGTGTTAAGCTCTTAAGTTTTGTCAACCATCTGTTTTGTCTTTAGATGATAATTATTCAGTCCATGCTCAGAAACATGACACTTAATTTTAGGTAAATTGATCTCTTTCCCAGAGTCTGTACAGGGATATGCTGGGTCTGTGTTCTCACACATTTTAACCAAAATTCTCTTCATTTGGTAGTCATTCTTCACAGTTTTGTTTTATAACTTTTTCCCTATTTATTGAAGGTGGAAGTTTCTTTGTCATTTTTTGATATTTTATTTTGGTTACAGTTGGTTTCAAGAGTTGGAAGCCAATTCAAAATGCCCTTTTCCCACTATCTTCATCTGGAATTTACCCAAATAAATATTCCTGAATATACTTTCCTCCAAATGCAGCCCTTCTGGAGTTTCCCAGAAGATAAGTCCTTCTGGGGTTTCCTCTACATTTTAAATCCAGCCTAACCTGCAGTGTTGGATTTCCAATGCTCTCTGTAAATGGGCCCTTCTTACTGTCCAGATAAACTCCCTTTTGGGCCTTTTCCCCTCATTGTCTGTGCCAGGCATGCCTCACTTTTTTAATGACAGTTTTGCATACACTGTTGAGTGCTGTGTATATGCTAGTTGTATTTATTGTTTTCTTATTGCCTTGACTAGGACGCTTCCCCCTTTTGCCTATTCCTCAGAGATCTCAGATGCACCCTCGTTGACTCTACATGCAGCATCTCTTCCCCCAGGGCAGCTCTTCTTGGGAAATGGCACCACCTGTTGCCCAAGTCAAGAACATGGGAGCTGTTCTAAATTCTTCCTTTTCACTCATTTCCCAAATGTACTGGGCCTCTAAGCCATCTCAGTTTTCTTTCTTGCCCATCCTTACAATTGCCCCTTGCTTTTCACATCCACTCCCACTGCTCAGGTCTGCTCTCATTCATCTTTGCCTGGATCTGCTTCCCGCCTGGGATTCAATCCCCTCCCATTGCACAAGTCACACAGCAGTCAGTGTGCTATTCCTTCAGCGCCAACCACATCATGTCTCCCGCTTGCCCCTCCCTTCCACTGTTTAGATCCTTCATTGGTTCTCCGTTCTCCTGAGTTAAATCCAAACTTCTCTCCCTGGAAACAAGGCCCTCATAACCTGATGTTTACTGCTTTTCCAGCATCAGATCACTTCTTTTCCCCAACAATCTTCCTTCCTGCTCGCCATACCAATCAATTTGCAATCTTACAAAAATCTCTGTGAATTTTATCTCCAATTTTTAAAAACTATGGGAAAATACACCAACATAGAAGACGTTTTGAACAGATCCTCTCCCTCCTTTTGGAAGCTAACTCTTATTTGTGTTTCCAAACAAAATTCAGGCATCATTTTCTCTAAAACTTTCCTATTACTTACCCCTGGTGTGAACTCAGTGTCCCTCCCCTGTGTTTTCATAAAACTGCACATACCTCTCTACAAACATAGCATTATCTATAACGCAGGGTCTCAGCTCCCACTGCCCGCACAGGAACACAGGATATGGTGAGGCCAAAAAGGAAGACCCACAGAGCCAAGGATAGGGGGTTTATACCACTATATTCTCACTGGCGGCTGGTAGAGACACACAAGCAAACATCCGCCAGTACCCCATCAACGGGTCTTCCTGCACCCCAGTTTCCTGGCAGCCTGGCAGGCGAGACACAGGAAGTAGGATCCACAAGATCTGGAATCCGCCATCCGCGCTTGCTAACCCCACTTGCTAGCCACAATCTGCCATCCACTTCTCAGCCAGCCAACCAACCAACCAACCAACCCCCTAGCTCAGCCACGGCTGTTATATTAGTGGCTAATGGCTAAGCAGTAATAGCTGTTGGCCACCCAGCCACAGCAGATGGCCATCTGATTACAGCTGATGGCCACCTAATAACCGAGCCAGGGCCTTTCCATGTGAGGCGGAGAGCCTGGAAACTGCTCTCTGGGACTCTGTCCCCACATTATCCTATAATTGTTGGCTTATTTTTTGTCTTTCCTGATTAAAATATAAGGTCCTTAAGGCCAGAGACAATATCTTATTTGTTTTTGGGCTCCTAGTACTTCCTATACTCTATATGTAACGTATTAAATACATGTTGAAAAGCTGTAATAAATAACGAACTATCTCCTCTGCACTGACATTTGTTGACTTTGGAACAGGGCAGGAAATGATTAAGTAGAATTTCAGAAACCTGGGCTCTTCCATGTGCCCCCACTAACCCTACTTCCAACAGGGCAATCATTGGTTTCGTGACATGTGGACTCAGGTTGCCCTTCAGCCAATGGAAAGCCTGAATGGCATGGACTCTGAATCCATCTGTGTACCAGGGTTGCCTAATTTGTAAATAGCCTGGTACCTGTGTAATCCTCCTGGTTGAAAGTAAAGAGGTTCTCTCTGAGTTTGAAAAAAAACTAACGTAATGTGTATTTGCTGATATGACATCATATTAGGTATCAGGGCACCAAGGTATCAGGCAGAAGTTTAACTGGAAAAGAAGAGTCTGACTAAGTGATCTGGTCATCTGA
Source organism: Rhinolophus hipposideros (assembly GCF_964194185.1). Lineage (NCBI taxonomy): Eukaryota > Metazoa > Chordata > Mammalia > Chiroptera > Rhinolophidae > Rhinolophus > Rhinolophus hipposideros. The sequence continues at coordinate 24,322,739 of NC_138061.1, read as the reverse complement.
AATGAAGGGACTAACGTAAGTCAGACTGAGCAGCCCTGTTAACTGGACCAGTATGGATTATAGGTCCAAATGTAGTAGAGAGCAACTATATTTCATTGATTCTAAGGCTGTTTATTTCACATTTTAATATCTCTGAAACTGGAATGTATCCTAAAACAGATGGCACCTTAGATTAAGAGAAATGCAATATTACAATAAGAAGTATAAAAAAAAATCCAACATGTCTCTTATCTCAGAGAGATATGACAACAAATATTAATTGAGTGAATAGTGACTAAGCCTGTAATTTTACACATTAAACCACAAAACAGAGTAGAAAAACAAGAGCAATGAATGGCTTAACACTTAAAACTTGAATCTGCATTAACTGTGGTAGAATTTTCAATAATTGGATAACAGAAAACATCATTTATGAGCCCCTCCTACTACATAAGCACTAATCCTCAACTCTGTAGCCCTAGAAGGTAGGTGCTATTCATTTCATTTTTCAGATGATCAGAGAAAGTCTGGACCTGCCCAAGGTCACACAGCTTAAAATGTCCGATATAATCAGATTTTAAAACCTATTAGCTTTATTCTGTTCTATGTCCTCTCCTGAAGCAAGCAGCGACCCTGAAGATAAAAATAATTGTTATCTAAACCACAAATTTTTTTCAGTTTGAAGAACTGGATCATCATTGAAGATCAAACAAATTCCTTACATGTTAGAAACTAACAGAGAAGATAAATAGGAAAGAGAGGCCTCAGCAAGCTTCTTGGCTTGGTTTATAAGAGCCCTGAGAATTGGAAATTTATGGGGGTTATTTCCTCCCAAATGACCATAAATATGAAGTTGAGTGTAACTTCACTGAAAATTCAGAGCTAGAACTGACTGCTCTAAATATAGTATAATTTTTGTACTGGATTATGTTAGGGTCTTTGAGACTTAATATTTGACATCACTGAGGCCAAAAGTATTTTGTCCTCAATCTGTCTTGCTGTGATTACAAATTTGTAGAAATACCTACTATTTACTAGACAGAACCTATGCATGAAATTCAGTCCATCTCTCCTTTTTGTCCTATCTCAACGTCAGCCTCAGTCTAGCCTGAGTTTGCCCAACCCCCTGGGAAACTCTAGATTGGATTGTTTACTCCCCATAAGTGGTCCAATCTCTCCAGCTCTGGTACTTCTAGGATCTTCCTCTTACTGGTTGGTTCCAATTCCGAATTTCTGATGTTCCAGCTTGCCTAGAGCTGAGCTATTGTCTTGAACCTGAGTTTTGACTATTGCATGCCCTGAGGCAGGGTTTAAAAGATACCTGTGAGCCATAAAGTACTTTACCAGTTATCATGCTTCTACTTTATCAGGACAATTTGTGCTGATTATTAATGATTCTGTGCTTGTGCATATATTCATATTTTGAAAAAACAGCTTTTTTGAGATATAATTCACATACTATAAAATTCACCCATTTAAGTGTAGAGTTCAGTGGTTTTTAGAATATACAGAGCTGTTCAATCGTCACTGCAATCTAATTTTAGAATACTTTCCTCACCCCCCCATGAAAACCCTGTGCCCATTTGTAGTCCCTTTCTAGCCCTAAGCAACCACTTCTCTATCTCTATATGGGTTTGCCTACTCTGAATATTTCATATAAATGGAATCATACAAATGGAATCATACAATATGTGGCATTTTGTGTCTGGCTTTTCACTTAGTATGGTGTTTTTAAGGTTCATCCATGCTGCAGCATGTCAGAACATATATCCTTCCTTTTTTAAGGCTGAATAATATTCCATGTGAACAAATGTCACATTTTGTTTATCCATTCATCCATCAATGGACATTTGGGTTGTTTCTACTTTTTGGCTATTGTGAATCATGTTTATAGGAACATGGGTATACAAATATCTTTTCTAGCTCCTGCTTTTAATTCTTTTGGGTATTTACCCAGAAGCTCAGCTCTACTTTTAGAGCTCCTTTTCCTCCCTGTGTCCCTAGAGGCTGGGTTGCCTGCTGGTATTTGTGCCACCCTTTGTGGCAGCTGCTGTTCACAGAATCCCACTGGACCCCTGCTGGGGCAGTGGTTGCAGCTATTTTCTGGGTCACTGTTCTCTTGGGAATACTCAGTCTTTCCTTGTAATGGGCTCTATTGCTCTCCAACCCTCAGCCCCGCCTCTCACCTCTTTCTGAATAGGATACAGCTTGTCTGAGTCCTAGCTGTGGACATGGTTTGACTTCTTATCTGAGGAGGCTCTTTGAGTCCCATGCAAACCCACAGTTGCAAAGAGATGGGGGTGGGGCAGGGAGAGATGGGGTGGGGCAGGGAGAGATTTGTGATCGGAGGTTATCATTTAATTTTATCTATTTATTGTATTCTAACAGTAGAGTGCCCTAACTCAAGGAAAGACATTTTTGAGACTTGAAATAAAGTCAAATGTACAAAGAAAATCTATTGTGGAAGGATTTATTTTGTGAGTGTGGCAGAAATCATGAGTGCTTTCAATTGGAAATGGAAATAGTACATATAGGCCATTATACTAATTTCTCTGTTTTAAAAAAAACTACAGAAAACCAGCATATCTCCAAAGCTACAGAAAGAGTGAAGGCTCCGCTATTTGCTGCTTATCCCTGACAAAGGCTTTGTGTGGGCCTGCTCTTGGTTCTGCTGGAGCATGATTTATAAAAAAACATACAGGGTACAAATATATTGTTTGCACCCTTGGAGTTTTCAGGACCCCGCTCCTTTTTTGTCGTAGGGTTTGTAGATTTAAACAAATATCCATCGAGTTATTAGTGAATAGTGTTTCTGTCCTAGGCAGTATTTAAAATCAAGAGATAAACTATTGGGGTGGGGGTGAGGTACAAGAGAGCAAGAGGAAAAAGCAATTGCTTTGATTTAAATCGTTAAAAGCGAAACAATTTTTATCTAGGAACAAAGCACAGCTTGAAAGGTGGTGGGATATTCATCAACCCAGAAACAAGGGGTTTGGTCTCTAGTTCCTCGGGCTCCAGCAGGGGCTTCAGGGAAAAGTTTTGCAGAATGGTGGTAAAGAAGAGGAACAGCTCCATATGGACCAGGGACTCCCCAACACAGGCCCGTTTCCCTGGAAGGAGGAAACATTTCCGTTAGCGCGTTCCAAATTCAAATACAGTAGTTCATATTTAAATACAATCAGAAAAGGGAATGCTGATCAACTACCCACGGACAATAAATCAGTACAGAGATATTTGTTGGTACTTATCAAAACTCTCTAAAGAAGTTTTCACCCTTTAATTCAGTAGTTCTCCTTCTGGGGATTTAACTGCAGGAATTAGAGATTCACCTATTAGGATGGCACTTGCGTTGTTATTTATGATACTCATGAGTTAGGTGAAAACTGGACATCCATCTGTAATGGATTAATGAAATAAATCCTTGTGCACCTATCATACAATGCAACCTAAATATGTTTATGTGGAAGATTATTTAATACCACATTGTCTTTTATCACAACAGATTAAATGAAAGCAAGTTATCGAATACATTGTACAGAATGAACCAAATATTATTTTAAAATATTCATCTATTATGTATACCTAAACAATTGTTTCATGTATACACACTAAGATACTAACAGTGCTTATTTTTGTAGGGTGAAATAGCAGATAATTTTTCTCTTTTTTTCTGCTTTTTCCATTTTTTTTATGTTGAATGCTTATTATCATCATAATTAGAAACAAAACATATAACTAATTTTTGAAAATACTAATTCAATGATTAAATAAGAGAACAAGGAAAAAGAATGTATGCTGACCAATCCTAAACTGTCTTTATGACCTTATGGGAAATAGTAACTGGGAGCCAATCAGCTCTTGCAAAGAGGCAGGATATGCGGGGCTCAAATTTCAGAGGGGAAGAAAGAATATGAAGTGGCCAAAGTTTCTCTGATGTCCTCTGGCTCTAAGAATCAGAAAGTTAATAATCGTTAATAATTTAAAAAGAAGAAAAAAACTTGTACACTTGTTTTGGAAAAGTCAGTATTACAAAGGGGAGATCAACAGATAAAAGTTTACAAAAGCAGGTCCCTTTTGTCATCGGGTAATAGGTGACATTTGAATTGGATTGACTGGTTTTGGTTTATTTAAAAACTGGCATTATACTCAATCACCCAACAACAAAATGGTCCTTGGGTGATCTATCTAATCCTACTAGTGTACAGACTTAAATGGCTCCATTCAGATTTGGCAGGTTGTAACATTTGCTATCATCACTGGATTACTTAGCTATGCCATAAATTCAGTGAAGCTAAATGTCCAAAATGTTCACATGTATGCTTTGGATGTATTTATTTGTATTTACCAATGGAAAAAGGCATGAAGTATTCTGATTTCCTGAAGCGGCCATCTTTATCCAAAAAGTGGCCTGGGTCAAACTTCTCTGGATTGGGAAACTCCTTGCAATCATACATGGCCGAAGACAACATTGGAAATATAGTAGTGCCCTGTAACCAAGAAGCGGAGAGAGGAGTGATCCTTTATCATGTCTGATCTGCTTCATAAATAAGGCTAACGCTCTTAACGATAGTGGATTGAATAGGACTGAGCACACTTAAGCTTGCCTGGTGAATGATTGTCTTGAGTTATGGCTATTTTACACACACTATCATACAGTATGTTTTATCAAATAATTGGATGGTTCTCTTTGGGAAGAATGATGTTATGGCCAATGTGCAATAATCAGGTGTTGCTGACAAATGCGGATTTGCAATCCACGTTGTCTAGATATAAGCTTTACTAGAATTGCTGCCACGAATCAGAAACGCCTACTTTTTCATGATTTGCTCTTCTGATTTCGGGTATGAATGAAAGAAAATGAGAAATGAAATCTTGAATCTGTTGAATCAGACTCCACTTTCCTCAGTTGTAAAATGGGGTGGGGTAACAAAAACACAGGCTTAAATGACAAAATAATACTGATAACTACCATTTATATTGGATGCTTCACATTTACAAGACACTGTGCCAATCTGTTTATAAATCATATTTAATTCTTACTTCAGCCATATCCAGTAGGCTCTCTTTTTGTTCAATTGTATAAGTGAGGAATTTGCAATTCAGAGGAAAAAATAACTTCCGTGAGGTTATACTTTTAGCAAACGGCATGGTTAGAATTTGACCCAAGTTCTAGCTGATCCTATTGAGCATTACTATTTCAGTGAAATCTTCCTTTATCCCTTTTTACTTTGTTTTGTATTTCCTTAAACATAATTTAAGAATTAAATACAAAAAAATGTACAAAATGGTATAAAGTGAAAATAAGTCTCTCTTCTGATCCTCAACTCCCCTGGTTTCCTTCTTGCTGTAATCACAATTACCATTTTAGGACCTTTCCTTTGGGAGGGATCTTACGGATTAAAAAGGAGGAGATATATACGGCCTCCACGATTTTCACACAAATAGTAGCACCCTATAGTATGCTATAGCTTGCTTAGTATTCCACTTTACAGAAAGAAAGGAATTTTTAAAGTCCTTTTAAAATGAACATTTGGGGATTTTCCAATCTTCAAATATCACAAATATTGCTGCAATGAATATTCTTATTTTGGGGGAAATACACACAAAAGATAAATTCCTATTAGTGGAGCTACTCTTCAAACTGCATGTGTGTTTTGAATTTTCATAGATATTACCACATCGCCTTCCACAGAGGTTACACCAATTTATACTACTAGCAAAACTACTACTAGTATTTTCATAGTCTGACAACATACTATGATAAGTAAAAACATGTTTCTTTATCATTTTTATTTTCAATATATTTTGTTGTGTGAGTATATTTTTACACATTTAAAAACCATTTGTAATTACTTTTACTCAAATATTAATTTTATTTTTTTTGCACTGTATCTGTTAGTTTTGGGGTTTGTTCATACTGACTGTAGGAGTTCATTTTATTTTTCAGTAATTAGTCTTTTGGTCTTATAAACTATGCAAACTTTTCTCTCAGTTTGTCATTTGTCTTTCGACTTTGCTTCTTTTTCTAGGCAGATTTTGCTTATTAACATATAACCAAATTTATCTATTGTTAAATGTATGACCTTCATTCCTCTTTCCTTTGGTCAATGTTAGAAAGTCGTTTGTCATTCTGAAATTCTCAAAAAAAAGTTATTAAATACAGTATGGGGAATATAATCAATAATGTTGTAAATATTATGTAGGGTGCCAGATGGGTACTGGACTTACCGGGGGGATCATTTCATAGACTGTGTAGATGCCTGACCAATGCGCTATACACCTGAAGCTGAAGTAGAATAATATTGAATGTCAACTATAAATAAATATATATGTGTGTGTGTATATATATATATATATGGTCTTGGGATGTGGAGTACAGCATAGGGAATATAGTCAATGGTATAGTAACAGCTGTATACAATGTCAGAGGAGTAATAGATTGGGGGGATTATCACTTTATGAAGGGTATAAATGTCTATTACATTGTTTTGTATACCTGAAACTAATAATAAATAAAAAAATATTGCTTTTATCCTCAGTACTTTTACAGTTTAATATTCTATGTGTATATATTTGAGACACCAAAAATAAATTGTCATGTAAAGTGTGAGGTTGGGATCTATTGCTATTTTTTTTCCACTTCCCCCAGGAGTTTTCCAACTTCTATAGAATAATCCATATTTTCTCTCTATCGTACAAGGAAGAAGCCAACTTTGTTATGTACTAAGTTTCCATGTATAATTAAGTTTATTTCTAGACTTTATTTAATTGATCTATTCAAGAAGGCTGTATTACACTGCTTTAATTACTGTGACTTGATATTATAACATTTGGTAGGACCTGTCCCTGTTTTTTATTTTCCATATCAAATTTGGGACCTGTTAATTTAGTTCTAAAAAAAAATCTGGTTGATATTTTCATTGAGATCTCATAGATGTATAGATTGATTTTGGGATAACTGTTCTCTTCCTACCCAAACAGAGTAATAATCTATTCAAACATTTTATATCTCCCATTAACATTTTAAAGTTTTCTTTCTACAGATCTTAAATTTCTTTATTTAGTTTATTCCTAAGTACTTTATCTTCGTTTTTATTAATGAAAACTTGTCTTCTTATATTCTTTAAATAGCTTTTATTTTATATAGGTGGAAACTGATTTTTAAAAAATAATACATTTGTACCTAACCACTGAATAATTCTATTTTTGCAGGGGTGCTTCTGCTAATTTTCTTATATTTTCCATGTACAATTATATCATTTACAATTTTGCCTCTTCCTTTAAAATTTTTTATCCCTTATTACTTTTTTATAATTCTACTTAAGTGATATTAGTAATTGTAGATAGCCTTGTCTTATTCCTAATATTAATGGGAATGCTTTTAGTCTTTCATCAACAAGCATGATTTGGGAAATACTATTTTCTGGCTAAAGAGCTATTTATCAATTCTTATTTTATTAAGGGTTAAAAAATTAGAAATGGATATTGAATATTATCAAAAGTATTTTCTATACAAATAAGAAAACTAGAACATAGGAATGGTCTAACACCAGGAAATTAGATTTCCTGGTGTTAGACCATTCCTATGTTCCTGATTGTCTTAAGCTTGTTGGTGTTGTATTGTTTTTAATGTGATGCTAGACTTAATGTGTTAATAGACTTTTACACTAATACTTGCAGTATTTTTATTCTGTTTTGTAGTATTTTGATTCTGTTTTGTAGTATTTTGATCAGGGTTGGCACCTTTCTTCCTGTTCAATGCTCTGGAACTTTTTAAATGTAAAACCCAAGCTCCTAATCACTACAGAAGACTGCCTACATCCCTAGTATGCACGGAAAGATTTTGGTGAATGCTAAGTGTTCTACAAATGGTAACTGTTAGGGGTGGTAATATCCCAAATCTCCTGTATGTGAGGTCCCGGAAGGAGAGAATTCAGGTTAAAGAAGGTTGACAATTCTAAGGTTTGATTACCTTAGAGCTATAGACACATTTTTCATTTCTTCCCCTTTTTCATAATCCATCATGAAAAATCAGATTTCAGTTCCCATAAGATTCTCATTAATAGAAATCACTGCTCCCTCAATATATTCTATAAGAGAATAGTAGGACTTGGAAACCTCAGGTCAGTCTCTCCCATTCAAAAAAGGCAGAGACAGGGCTGCAGAGGTGACAGATGGTGCACTGCATGACAGCGACAGTTTTGAAACCCAGGCCATCTGACTCTGACCTTGTGTTCTTTTCATGACACTTGACTGCCTCTCCTCCTGAAATAGAACTGAGAGGCTCTCACAGGCCCCACCGAGTTACCATGCCACCATTTCTCTCCCAGTCAGTTTTCCCAGACACATCTAACCTTGGGGATGACGTATTGTCTGAATTTCGTGTCCCGGATCACAGCATGGGGCAAACTAGAAGGCAGGAGGGAGATGTATCTTTGTATCTCATGCACCACAGCCTCTGTGTAGGGAAGCCTCATCTTGTCCTTCATGCAGGGCATTTGGTTGCGTCCAATCACGCGGTCGATTTCTTCATGAACTTTGGCTGCAGAGACATGAATCATGAATGCTATGCAAGGGATGTTCCCTGGACACCTGGAAATTACCTGAAATGCTTGCAATATTCAATAGAAAGTGGCCTGGAAAAGGTTTCCAAACAAAATCAAAGATATGTTGCTAAATAGCCCATTACTCTGCTCCTGATGGAATTTCTATTTTTAATTTGTCTGCAAAATACCAGAGACTTTGCTGAAGGAAACATAAAAGGTGGGTCAACTATGTTCACAGCCTCCTGCCTTAATTGGTTTGTTCTCATGTACCGGTGAGGAGAGGACCTTTGTGGCAAGGTCCTTTATTCCATGATCCCTGGCAAAACAACAGTAAAGGGAAAATGTTTAATCTTCTAGTGGGAGCATCTCCTTTGTCAGCTTCATCCATTCTCCTACATGTTTTGTGGGAATGCAAACACCATTTTGTACCATTTTGTTGAGCAATATAAACACTGGCTTCCTAAGGCCTGTGCTCTGAGAATGTGCTTGAGAAAAATCGAGCTACTGTAATTTTATTTTTAAATTTTAAATTATATCAGAGCTAATAATCCCCTGTAAGGAGCCAGGTCCATTTTTCAAGATGAGAAAACAGAGGCCTGCAAGATGAAATCATTTGTTTGAGGTCACAGCTAGGTATCGGTAGGTCTAGAATGAGAATCCAGTATGGGGACCCATTGGTCCCTCATTTAAATAGGGCTCATCTTTGGCATTGCGTCTGATATATAAGAGTTGGGATTCAGAAGCTCCTCTGTTTTTCAACTTAAATGACCACCTTTGAGTTCTTAAAGTTGTCTTTTCTATGTCAGCATCATTAGGTAGAATTCTGATCTACAAAGCAAAACCACATGGATGGCCCTTTGCATGATGCTCTACAAGGCAGCCCAGAGAAAGGAAAGTACTTACTGTCGGCAGCACCTTCCCATTTTCATCTAGTGCCAGGATCTTATGTTTTATTTGGTCACTAAAAAATTTGCTGTACCTTTCACCTCTGGATGCTTCATTAGGAGTAGGAGTCCGTATTTCAGGGTAATACCAGTTGTCTGTGTTCCTGCAGTAAACAAATTTGATCCACAGATTGCCAGGTTCTCCAAGTTAAATTCAGACACTGGGTTGTGTTTCTCCTGTAGATGGTAGAGTTAATGGCTACATGAGTTAAAAAGAAGGAAATGGCTTATCAGAGCTCCACAATCATTCTCTTTTACTACTAAAAGATTTCATTTTGTGCACTTTCATGTAGTGGATAAAAAACATCAGTCATGGAATCGAAACTTCTGGTTTCAATCCCAGGTTAGTCATTGAACAGATGTGGGCCCTAAGCAAATTACTTTTACTCTTTACTCAGTTTCATCATCTGTGAAACTGGGATAAAAAATAGAACGTACACCCTAGGCTTATTATAAAGATCAAAAGAGTTAATGGGTAGAAGCTCTTGGAACAATGCTTCATATATACAAATACTTAATGAACGGTATCTTCTTTTATTATATTTAATGAAAAAGACCAGATGATAAAATGTATGCGAGAACAATGTAGAGAAATCACTGGTTCATGGCTGGTAGTTTCCTTCACTTACACAGACTTAGAAGAACAGAATAGAGAGCCCAGAAATAAATCCATGCCTATATGGCCAATTAATCTATGACAAAGAAAGCAAGATTTTACACTGGGGTACAGACAGTCTATTCAATAAATAGTGCTGGGAAAACTGGACAGATACATGCAAAAAAATAAAATTGGACCACTTTCTTATGCCATATACAAGAATAAACTCAAAATGGATTAACGACTTAAATGTAAGACCTGAAACCATAAAACTCCTACAAGAAAGTATCGGAAGTAAACTCACAGACATTATCCTTAGTAATAGTTTTACTGATATATCTCCTTGGGCAAGGGAAACAAAAATAAATAAATAAATAAACAAACAAACAAATGGGACTACATCAAACTAAAAAGTTTTTGCACAGCAAAGGAAACCATCAACAAAATGAAAAGCTATCCTACTGAATAGAAGATATTTGCCGGATACATCTGATAAGGGGTTAATACCCAAAATTTATAAAAATCTCACACAATTTAACACCAAAAAAAGAAACAATCCAATTAAATAATAGATAGAGGACCTGAACAGACATTTCTCCAAAGAGGACATACATAAGATTAGCTCAATGTCACTAATTATCAAAGAAATGCAAATGAAAACCACAATGAGATATTACCTCATACCGGTCAGAATGGTTATCATCAACAAACAAATCAACAAACGACAATTGCTGGCGAGGATGTGGAAAAAAGGGAACCCTTGTGTACTGTTGGTGGGATTGCGAAATGGTGCAGCCACTATGGAAAACAGTATGGAGTTTCTTCAAAAAATTAAAAATAGAACTACCTTATGACCCAGCGATTCTACTCCTGGATATTTACTCAAAGAAACCCAAAACACTAATCTGAAAAGATACATGTATCCCTATGTTTACTACAACGCTATTCACAACAGATAAGATATATATGGAGATAATTGAAATGCCCATCAATAGGCAATTGGATAAAGAAATCATGGTACACATATATAATGGAGTATTACTCTGCCACAAAAAGAATGAAATTTTACCATTTGCTACAACATGGATGGACTTAGAGGGTATTATGTTAAGTGAAATAAGTCAGACTAAGAAAGACAAATACCATGTGATCTCACTTATACTGGTATGTGGAATCTAAAGAACAGAATAAACGAGCAAACAAAAGTAAAAATAGATAGACTCATAGATACAGAGAACAAACTGAAGGGTGCTAGATGGGAGGGCAGTGGGGTTGGGTAAGACAGATAAAAGGATTAGGAAATACAAATTGGAAGTCACAAAATAGTCACGGGGATGTGAAATACAGTGGGGAATAGAGTCAATAATATTGTAAAAACTATCTTATGGTGTCAGATGGGTACTAGACTTATCTGGGGTATCACTTCATAAATTAAATAAATGCCTAACCACTATGCTATATACCTGAGACTAATATAAAATAATATTGAATGTCAACTATAATTTAAAATATATATAATCACGAGATATAAAGTACAACACAGGGAATTGAGTCAATGGTATTGTAATAGCTATGTATGATGTCAGGGGGGTAGTAAATTTGTTGGGGTTACCACTTTGTGAGATGAATAAATGTCTAATCAGTATGCTGTTTTGTACACCTGAAACTAATAATAATAATAATAAACAATAAAGATTAAGTCTTCTTTGTTGATATATCCTCCATACCTGGCATTATAACTGACCCTAAGAATTTGTTGAATAAATGAATGTTTAATGCTATAACACTAGTTAATAAAAGTTTTATATTTCTATTATTATTCTTTTGTTATTAAATATTTTTATTTCTATTTAAATTATTCTACCACCTTTAGATTAGTTTCATTGATTATTATTTTTTGGTGGGCTTTTAATACCATTGGTTTTTAAATTTGAGGAAAATATTAGGGTACTTTTTTCAAAATTAGCTTCATTTTGAAAGCGCTGAATGAAAGTTATCTTCACTTAATTTCTTTATAATGTGTCTCTCCTATTCATTTCAAAACAGAATGATTCCTTCATATGGATGTCCAAATTTTTAGGCACATTGTCACTTCCTACTTATAGTCCTTACTGCCTTTATCTCAAATCAAGAATATTGAGTATTTAAAATAACTCCCTCAAAACAAAAAGTCCAGTTAGTTTTTAAAAGTCTTTCCTGGTGAAGAGAGGGAGAAAATGGAAATATTAGCATATATTTTATTTATGCTCTAACTCTATCATTTCACTAAGTAGGATAGACTCTACCATTTTATTTAATTCTTAACACAACCCAAATCTATTGTGTAGTAAGGTTATAGAGATTTAATATTAAAACAGAATGGAATAAAACTTAGAGGAAAGCAGAAACAATTTTAGAAGTTTCTATTCATCTCTACTGATAGTTATCTTACAGGAAAACAGACATGGAAAGGAGAAGAAGAAGGAATGGTTGAAATCTAGACATTGGTACATCAACTTTCCTTTCGTCTCTTCCTCTAACTTAGTTCAGTGACTCTCAAGGCTTTGGTATGTATGTGAACATACCCATGGCCCCCTTCCAGTGTTTCCAGTATTGGTGAATGGCCCTAACCTCCACCAGTTAGGGAGACCAGGAACCTAGCATCTCAACTCTTGCATTTCCCAGCTCACCACCAATACTGTTAGTTAATTGTACCTCCTACATGTCTCTCAAATCTATCCACATCTTTCCATCTTACCACCAGTGCCTATGGCCATCATCTCGCCTTGGGCTACTGCAATAGTTTCATGTAGAAGATGGTATAGGTGCCAGGCCTAGGTTCCTTTACTGGTTCAGGTCACCTATCTCCAGCGGCTATGGCCCAGTCTCCAACTTTCTTGGAGGAGTCCTTTGGGCACTGGAGGGAGCCACATTGCCAGGAGATGCCTGGGACTTCATCAGCCCCAAACACCACCATCATGGGGCTGCCGGTGGTCAGTGACTAATGGGTGCAGCAATACAAAAACCCAGCTCCTTTGCCTCAGGGCCTGACACACTCTGCACTGCAGTTTTTCTCTACAGCCCTTTATAGGATCAGGCAGAGACTAGATTTAACATGAAACTGCATCTATGTTTAACTTTTCCTCTTTCCCCTCCTGGAAACTTTTCCCCTTTCCCCTCCTGTTTCTCTTATTCACATACAAGTTTTTTCCTAATGGAACTCCCTTAAGAAATCACTTTCATACAAATCCCTATTTTAGGCTCTGCAGCCAGGAAACTCACCCTCAGGCAATTCCTTGCTGTCCTCTCTGCATCCACTGTTGACCCCTCCAATATGTCCTCCACATCACAAAATACGATCATTCTTTATACAGTGCTTAGACCTGGCAAACGATTTCCTATTTGCTATTTACTAGAGCTGATTGCCCGGCTAGGTCTTATTTTTGGGGAAACAGGGTAGGATAAAAACTGACCTAATTAATAGGGCCTGCCAGGCCCTGAATGAATGATCTGCCTGCTGTGCTGATCTGCTGCTGCTTCAGCTTCTGCCCCGCCGCTCTCTCCTGCCTTCCCTTCCAGTCATACTGGCTTTCTTGCTACCCCTCATATTCCCAAGCTCCCTTCTACCTCGGTGCCTTTACACATCTTGTTTTTCTTCCTGGGATATTTTTCTGTGCCATCTTTACACCAATAACCCCTCTTCAGCCTTCAGCTCTCAGCTCAGTTGTCACCTGCATACACAGGGATGTACCCAGTGGGCCTTGGTGTAGAAGTCCCTCCATCACTCACATCTGACTAGCAACAGTGCTTCTGTCACGTTCTCCGGGAACAATTTGTACTTCCCCTGTTAGCACTTCATTCTTCCTGCTCGTTTCGATAACCATTGCACTAGACTTGTAAACTCCGTTAAGTCAAGGCCTGTACCTTTATTAATTAATTAGCAAATTTATTCAATACTTATTGTGCATCTGTAATATTCTAGACATTGTGCTAGTTGTTGGATGATTTCCACAAAGTGTGGAAAATCGACACTGCCCCAGCCCTCTCGGCAGATACATCGTAGAGGAGAATGTAGGAGAATATTTCCTTACACTGTGACAAGTGCTATGAGAGAAAATTGCAGGGTATTATTTGATTCATTATTTTATTCCTTTTACCAAGCACCATGTCTAATAGATAGTTGGTGCTCAATAAAAATTTTGAATGATTGAATTAATAGCCTAGCTATGGGTTTTTTTTGTTTGTTTGTTTTCCTATTTTCCCAAACATCTAGTTCTCTGAAAGCCGACAACAAACTTGGGTCTTTTGATGTACGTCCTTGGCAAGTGGAATGAGTTGGAATGCCTGTACTGATTCCGGGGAAATTTCTGAGAAGTGAAAGGAACATCAATACACCTTCCTTAGACATGTTTTCTAAGGAAACCAGGCTATCCAAATCATCCCTCTAGAGCTTAAGAAGACTAAAGATATTATTATTAATTGTTTGCCATAATTTGTATATTTATGTATAATTGAGTGGTATTTTTCTTTCATTTATATATATTTGGGCGACCTTTGAATAAACAATTAATTTTATTTTATATTTATATTTATATATATTTATATTTTATATTTATATTTATATTTAATTTTATAGGGATCAAAGAATAATTTATAGGTACCAAAGAATAATTTTTGTATTTTAAGTGGCTGTATATGTTTATACACTTAATACCTTTTTAAAAAAATTTATTAAAAAAAAATTTATTGCTGGTCACAGCCTTCGCTGTTTTTGTACTGATGTGCTCATGAGCAGTCATGATGGTATTTTATGTTCAGTGACAGCGTGAGGACTGGTGGCTGTGTGAATACTTGCTATTCAATAATTTTAATACCACTCATGGTTAATATATAATGTCTTTGCTTTAGGATCTTTATCTACTACCAATTTCAAGGAATAAAATTGTTTCTGTAAGAAAACACAATCCATTTTTTATAATGCATTGATTTATGACAGGCTATCTGGGAAGCACAGTAGCAAAAATGGCTGACTGTGTATGTGTAAGTAATGTGTAGAGCAAAATGTATGTGTGTCTCATCCAACCCAAGGTGAATATAAGTTCAGAAACATGCACTTAGACGTAAGTGCGCGTATCATGGGGCTCATCGTAAATGTGTACTGAGAATACATAGGTGCTAATGCCTACGTGTAGGAAGTAAATGGAAATACAAAGGAAAAAGAGGGCTTTGGACTATTTTTGAATTTCTATTATTACTGATAATAGTGTACCCCATTGCCATGAGAATCAAAACATCAAGAAATACCTACATGGGGTGACTGCCCTCATGCACTCCCACGGGATGATAAGATACAGTACCTGCTCCATCTTGCTGAGGAAAGAGTCAGTGTAGTCCTGAGGGTTACTAAGATCCAGCGACTTCTGATGCTCCTTCACTTTTTTCAGAATGAAATGTTTAACACTCTCAAGCCGTTTTGCAAATGCTCTGTGCTCTCCAGGGAGATGCCTTATGAGTCCTGGCCATAGATTGTACATCTAAACATGGGATAGAACATACACTGGAGATTCCATTTATGAAGAGGAACCCGAGTTTCCAAGTGGAGCGCCTCATCCTGTGTGTGGTCTGGCCGGGCAGAATCCCTTCCTCCAGCTTCCAAGAGCAAGAGAAGGGGGGATGACCATTACACACAGGACAGGGTTCCCGTCCCATCTCCTTCAGCCAACCCCCGAGTAATAAGGGCAGAAATGGGCGCAGGGGCCTAAAGAAACATACGCAACTGAGCACATTTTGTCTTCTATTGTGTGAGTAAGCCCATAGAGGCAAGCAGAGGGCAACCTCCCAATGATGCTGGAATAAGTGACACTGCACTTATTCACTTGATATACATGGAGGGAAGGTGACAATGAATGCTCACACTGGCACTTTGTTCCTGGAATAGGTCAGTGGAGGCCATAGTCCTTTCCCCTTTCTGCAAGCTACCAGTGAGCCAATGAGATCAACCAGGAGTGCAGCGCAGCCATGGCCTTACCTGGTTCCATGGAGAGTTTATTTTCCTAAAACTTTCATCTAACAAATGCATCAGGGAAAGGAACGTCTCATTGTCGTACTGGAAATGCTCATTAAAGAGGATGGAGCAGATAATGTTGCAGGGAGCACAGCTGAGGATGAAAGTAGGGTCAAGGGGCTGAGCTAATGTGAGAAAAAAAGACATTTAGAATTTTCATCAGCCTGCAACAGGATTTCAAGAAAAAGAACTCCCTCCTGCTCAGATTTATATATAGAATTTATTTTCTCGAAATTTCCCCAAGTGGGATGCAAGCATCTTCTAATAATACAAATACTGTATGTTATATAGTATTATACTATGCTACTAATAATTTTGCTTATGTCGTTATATGAATACGAGTATGATGATAGTCATAAGAGCAACAAGTAACATTACAGAGAATTTTACCACATGCTAAATATTGCGTAAATGTTTTGCAAACTATATGATTTAACTCTTATTCTGAGGTTTGATTTTTAACCCCCTTTTTCAGATGTAGAAACTGTATCTTAGAGAAATTAAGTAACTTGTCCAAGTTTACATACCCAGTAAGAGCTGAAGTTGGGAAATGAGTCCAAACTAAAGGATTTGAGAATCCTAACTAATAGCTCTGGATGGTTTTCTTCCCAGCCCTTTTTTCCGAGCCAATTTTCTGATTAATAGAGCAGATTGTGGACCATAGAGTGACACCCAAAGGAGGAGCTGTGACTGAGGCAGTGTTTGTAGAAAGCCCCTTTGCCCCCTAAGGGATGGTCAGTGGAACTCACCCTCTGTTTTTCTGAGCTCCTCCACCAGGTACTGGGCTTCCTCCTGGACCCTCTCTTCGACGCTTCTCTTCCCCATCCCAAAGTTCCTCAGAGTCATCAGGGAGAAGCGTCGCATTTGCTTCCATGTCTCTCCATTACTGAATAGGATTCCTAGAAAAGAAGCAGGAGCAGGGAAGTGTTTGGTATCATGGAGTCAGATTTTCCCTACAGCTGATCTCTTATGTCTACACTGAACCAACACCAGTGCCCCTTAGCAGGGATTCAGCAACTGGCAATTTAAGTGCACAACCTGTTCTGTGGTTTGGGTGAAATATTTGTCACAAAGGGGGGAAAAAACCAAGCTCCGGTCAATAGGAGCAGAGATGATGGAATGGGGCAGGGGAATCATTGGCAGGTGGAGAATATTCCCAAGTGTAAGAAGGGCCCTCTGTTTGGTTTTGTTCAAAATGGTCCAAAATGGCATGTTTTGTCGCAAACCCCTTTCCCGAGCATCTGTTCTTAAACTTCATATCCCTCTAAATTGTGGTTTAATACTATTTGTGCTTTTCTCTGATAGGATAAGCAACTTCAAAGCAGATCGATATGGGATTTACAATTCTAGTCTCCTCTGAATTTACCACAGCAATTGTTAGCCCCATCTGAATAAAAAGAAGCAAAGGAGCAGAGGAACCCAGTATGTTCCATGCCAGTGCTTTTTAATTTCTTCCTCCATACTAAACCTGTTACTTATTCTGAATTTCCTATTTCTTTTAATGCACCATCAGTTTCATCCGTGTATTGCGTCCTCTCAAAAGCCAGTGCTTGTTCGCTGCCGCTAACTGCCAAGCAAATGATCTCCCTAAGACTGAAACATCAAAAAGGAACAAAGAGAAGACCGATTTAAGGATTATGAACCCGAAGCTGTGACCTGTGAGTATCACAGGGATTAAACAATAACATCATGAACTGATTGGTAGTCACAATATAGTCACAGGGATATGAAATACAGTATGGGGCATATAATCAATAATGTTGTAGAAATTATGTAGGGTGCCAGATGGGCACTGGACTTAGGGGGATCACTTCATAGACTGTGTAGATGCCTGACCACTGTGCTGTACACCTAAAGCTGAAGTAAAATAATATTGAATGTCGACTATAATTAAAGATATATGAGGTCTGACAATTAAATTAATGAACTTGTTGCAACAATGTTGCTAACCTTTTTTGATGTCAGAGGGATTATTATTTTTTTTATTTATTGGGGTGACAATTGTTAATGAAATTACATAATTTCAGGTGTACAATTCTGTATTACATCATCTATAAATCCCATTGTGTGTTCACCACCCAGAGTCAGTTCTCCTTCCATCACCATATATTTGATCCCCCTTACCCTTGTCTCCCTTCCCCCACCCCCTTTACCCTCTGGTAACCACTAAATTATTGTCTGTGTCTATGAGTTTTTGTTTCTCATTTGTTTGTCTTGTTCTTTTGTTGTTTTTGGTTTATATACCACATATCAGTGAAATCATAGGGTTCATCAGAGGGATTATTCATTATGGATTTGTACCAACTGGACAGTTAACCACGTTTACAATTTGGAAGTGCTGAAAGGCTGCGTGAAAAAGTTTGATGACCTGAACTTTTCGCCAACAATTCATGGCTCTTGCATCACGACAATGCACCAGCTCACACAGCACTGTCTGTGAGGGAGTTTTTAGCCAGTAAACAACTATATTGGAATACCCTCCCTACTCATCTGATCTGGCCCCCAGTGACTTCTTTCTTTACCCGAAGATAAAGGAAATATAGAAAGGAAGACATTTTGATGACATTCAGGACATTGAGGGTAATGTGATGACAGCTCTGATGGCCATTCCAGAAAAAGAGTTCCAAATTTGCTTTGAAGGGTGGACTAGACACTGACATCAGTGCATAGCTTCCCAAGGGGAGTACTTCGAAGGTGACTGTAGTGATACTCAGCAATGAGATATGTAGCACTTTTTCTAGGATGAGTTTGCAAATTTAATTGTCAGACCTCGTACAGAGGGTGCCAAAAAATGTATACATATTTTAAGAAAGGAAAACACTGTATTAAAACTGTAATACTCCAGGCTGGCCCGGCGGCTCAGGCGGTTAGAGCTCCATGCTCCTAACTCCGAAGGCTGCAGGTTCGATTCCCACATGGGCCAGTGGGCTCTCAACCACAAGGTTGCCAGTTCAATTCCTCGACTCCTGCAAAGGATGGTGGGCAGCGCCCCCTGCAACTAAGATTAAACACGGCACCTTGAGCTGAGCTGCCGCTGAGCTCCCAGATGGCTCAGTTGGTTGGAGCACCCACGTCCTCTCAACCACAAGGTTTCCTGTTGGACTACCACCAAGGATTGTGGGCTGCGCCTCCTGCAACTATCAACGGCACCTGGACCTGGAACTGAGCTGCGCTCTCCACAACTAAGACTGAAAGGACAACAACTCGACTTGGGAAAAAGTTCTGGAAGTACACACTGTTTCCCAATTAAAAAAAAAAAAAGGAATAGGTTAATTTTTTAAAAAACTGTAATACTCAATATATAGTCACGTTTGACTTCTGCAATGACAAGAGGTGCTCAAAGTGGTTACCATCAGCCCCCAGACAGTTCTGATTATGGTGAACTACTGCTACATAGATCACATCTCTTAAAATGTGCATACATTTTTTTGGCACCCTCTGTATATTTTGTCACGGGATGTAAAGTACAGCACAGGGAATGTAGTCAATTGTAAGAGCTTTATAAGATGTCAGAGGGATAATAGATTGGGGGGATTATCACTTTCTGAGGGGTGAAAATGTCTAACTATTATGTTGTTTTGTACACCTGAAACTAATAAAAATATTAATTAAAAAACTCATAGACACAGAAAAAAAACCCATCATGACCTGTGCATATCACACAGGCGATCGATAAAAGCTTCAAGAACTACAGAGCCAGAGCTGAGCGTGGCTGTCTCAGGCAGAGAGTTTGATCAAAAGCGGGGCATTGTTAATAAAAAGAAACTCATATTTGCAGATTTACCTTACAAGGAACTTCTGTAAGGTAAAAGCTATCAGAGCATCTATTGTACAATAAAAAGAATGTGTCCGGTCTTTGTCTCCGGTTCCTGTGACAAGGGAACCCTTGAAGTTTCCCAAGTATTAAAAACGGCTGTTGTTCACGGTGAGCCTCTGGGCCAGCACCTGAGTTTACCACAATGCAGTGACTCACAGTAGGCCTCTAGACAGTTTCAAGATGGGGCTGGCAGTGCCAGAAAGACCAACTCTGTATTTAAAGGGTTGCGGTTTTGAACCAAAAGGTATCAGTCTGACCTCTCAACTTCCAGGGAGTGGAGGGAGCTAGAGATTGAGCTGACTTGTGTAGCCACTGACTCAGTCAATCATGTCTGTATAATGAAGCTCCTCCAAAGACTCTGGACAACAAAGCTCAGGTGAGCTTCCTGGTTGGTGAACGCATCCACGTGCCAAGAGGGTAACCCCACTGATTCCTAGGGAGAACATACAGAAGCTCTGCATTTGGGATCCTTCCAAACCTTGCCTTATGTGTCTCTTCATTTACGTCCTTTACATAATAAAACTGTAAGTATCGTACCTTCCCGAGTTCTACCAACTACTGAACCAGAGCAGGTCATGGGGACCCCTGAATTTCTAGCCTTTTGGTCAGAAGTATAGATGACCTGGGGATCTCTGAACTGAACGGCTAGCGTCTGAAGTGAGGGCCATCTTGTTTGTAACAATACCCTAAACCTATGGCGTCTGCACTAACTCCAGGTAGTTAGCATCAGAATTGCATTGCAGTCACATCTAATCGGTTGCTTGGGGCAGAACAAACATTCATTAAGTTAATCATTTTTTTTGCTAAAGAAAATTAACCCAGATTTTGATTTGAAACATACCATGTCCTTTTTGGACATCTGTAATAATTGGTAACGGTCCTCTGCCAAGGAACTCATCACCCTGGTGAATCAGAGCTTCCTTTATCACTTCATATCCATGTAAGACCACCGTGGGCTGGGATCCAAAGTATAACATGTAAACAGGGCCATACTCCTTGGCTAACTGGAAAAAAGATGCAAGCAGTTGCGTAAGTGCTATTATGAAATCTTTCCACTGGAGGCTTCGTTAGAAATTAAGTAATAATTTACATGTGACTTAGACTTTGCCCCACAAATTCCATTTTAGAAATTTAACCTAGGGTATAGTTACAGATTCAGTCTTTCCTTCATTTATAATATGTAACCATTGAGCAGATATTTACTAAGCACCTACCCTGAGTCAAATACTGTGCACAGCTCAGGAGCCCTCATGGAACTTAAGAGTCCAGTGAAAGTGACAAGCAGTAAACAGCCAAACAAACTACAATAGCAGTACAAACTGAGCATAAATCTATGAAAGTGATAAAGAATGTGCTTTGTGGATGATAATGGGAGAACTTAAAAAAATAGAGAAGTCAGGAATCTATGAGGAGGCAAGGTTTAAAGTTAAACTAAAGATGAACAGGAATCAGCCAGGGTAAGGGCTTGGGGGAGACTCACTAAGCAGGTATAAAAAAGGATGGAACCTATACACTTTTAAAAAATTTATTGGGGTGACATTTGTTAGTAAAATTACATTGATTTCAGGTGTACACTTCTGTATTGCATCATCCATAAATCCCATTGTGTGTTTACCACCCAGAGTCAGTTCTCCTTCCATCACCATATATTTGATCCCCCTTACCTTCATCTTCCACCCCCCACTCCGGAACCTATACATGTATGATAGCATTGTTCCAAGAGGCAACAAAATAGAGTACTAAAACAGCCAACAATTGCATGATGGTTTTCAAACACCATTTACTCTCTACAAGTTTAACCGTTTTAGATTCCACATGTAAGTGAGATCATGCAACATTTGTCTTTCTGTGTCTGACATATACTTAGGATAATGTCGTCCAGGTTCATCCATGTTATTGTAGATAGCAGGATTTCCTTTTCTTTAAGGCTAAATAATATTCTAATATGTGTGTGTACAGAGATACATACATATATTTTTTATTGATGCATCAATGGACATTTAGGCTGTTCTGGAGTATATATCCTTGCACAATATAGTCATGGTGATAATATCTTTTCTCATATTTCCAAAGGAATGAATGTCAGTTAGGGTAGCAGAGCTGGGATGTCAGAGAAGGACGTTGGGGAATGGAGTGGGATCAGAAAGGAGAATCACAAAGCATCCCACAGATCATTTAGTGTAAAATAGTAGTAGTAGTAGTAGTAATATAAGAGGGCATTTAATGCATGTTTACATTTACTGGGCTTGCCTTTTGGTAAGCGTTATATGCTGAGAACTGGAAGCCTTTCGATTAAAATATGTTCTGATCCCAGAATATTCTCATTCGCTAAAATTCACCCTACCTCTATATGTCAGGTCAAGTCAACATACTTGCTCGAAAGTGATCCAGTCCGGAAACAAAGAGGTATCTATATTGTAACACAGAGACAGACACCCCAAAACACCTCAATGATGAGTCAAACTAACAAAGATTGAGGTGAAGGGGTCTCATGCAGAGCCCAAAGATGACCCTGCTTACCTGGAGCTGACCAGTCCCAGAATGAAACCCCCTTACCTCGGAGAGAGATGCAGGTATGTTCCTGAAGTTTAGCTGCATCAGATTCCCAATGATGGGAAGGGGAGTTGGGCCCGGGGGGAGACTTCTCCCTTTTTGACTTCCCTTCCACACAAGAAGGAAAACCAGGTAAATGACACAAATCATAAGAACAAGAGTAGTGATTCCCAGGAGCTCCATCTCAGCTACTCGAGGTTAGGACCTGTCCGGATTGCTCGCTGGAAAGCAGTCTTGTGCAGGGGGCATGACTTGCCACTTTTTGAACTTTGGGAGAGAAAACAAACTAGAATCGTGTTGTGTTTTATTAGCTTTGCTGAAGCTTGGGGTTAGGAAATGTTTTCTACTGCTCATTTACAAAATCTGTGAACTTTTGGCCTGCTAAACATCTCCATGACATGTACTTTTGTTCCTTTCAGCACGAATGATTCATTAAGTTGCATTTCATTTTTCCTAACTTTCTGAAACTGTTCCAATAATTAAATTCACAAATTTGAAAAAAAGAATGGATCATATATCCTGAGATCTGATATGGAAAAACACAGCTTCAGAGGAGTCCTCGTAAATCATCATTTATCATGTTTCTCATCAACTAAAAGTCTACTGTGTTCATCAACAGATGAAGGGATAAACAGGAGGAAGTATATATATACATATATATATATATGTATATATATATATATATATATATGTATGTATATACACACACACACACACACACACACACACACGGGAATATTAGTCTCCTTAAAAAATGAAATTCTAATATTTGCTACAGTGTGAATGAACCTTGAAAACATTATGCTAAGTGAAATAAACCAGACACAAAAGTACAAATATTGTCTGATTAAACTAATCAAATTCAAAGTAGGCTACAGGTTACCAGGGCCAGGGGGTGAGGGGGAGGAAGGAATGGGGAGTTAACGTTTAATGGGTGTAGAGTTTCTGTTTTGGGTGATAAAAATTGTTCTGGAAATGAATAATGGTGATGCTTGCACAAAATTGTGAATGTACTTAATGCCGCTGAATTGTATACCTTAAAACAGTTAAAATGGTAAATTTTATGTATATTTTACCACAATAAAGAAAAACATTTACTAAGATGGTATTTGAAAAATATTATCTCATTTAAAAATATTATCACATTTAAGATAATTCTCTTATTGACTTATTCTTTGAGATCAATATTACTATTAATAGTAATATCTGTACATTATTTTATGGGAAATTTTTACTATACTAAATGTTTTGCTAAAATCTAAAAAAATAGTCTACTGTGGTTTCCTATTACTATTATAGCAAACATTAAAAATGCATTAAGCACTAAAATTCTTCATTAAATTGTTTTAACTTTACTATTTTTCACTTATTTCAGAGCCATCTCTCTGTATTTTCCACAACAGACTATTCACTTCCACTAAACAAAATTGCCTGTTAGCCTGCATTCATATATCCATTAGCCTTGGGGCTTGTAAACTGGGATGGAGTCACAGCAGATGATGGGTTTGCACATGGAGTAACCATGCAGAGGCAATCAGTTTAAGGACCTCTTATACATCTTTGTATTCCTTCCAGCAACTTCTGTGGACCCAGTGTCCACTGTGCTTTTGCTGAGTTGTTTCCAAGTATTCACAGTGAGGTAAATTATTGACTTTGAAATTCTTTAAAAAGTTAAGACTCTAATGTTGTTTTGGATGCTGAAAGCAAGTGAATAAACTGGATGCTGGAAACATGTTGGGAAAGGGCAGTTTTAAAACCACCTAAACATCATTCCTTGTTTAAAAATGTTGAAAGGTTTTTGTTTTTGTCTTAATAGACTTCTTCTTTCATTATTAAAGAGAGTGTGTTTTTAGAGTAGCTTTAGGTTCACAGCAAAATTGAGTGGTAGAATTCCCATGTACCGCCTGCCCCCATGTCATGTGGGAGACCCTGCTCGCTCCACCATGTGTGGTGAGGGATGGCATGCAGGGTCTCTGCTCCTGCTCCCCACATAAGAACGCAGGACATGGTGAGGCCAAAAAGGAACACCCACGGAGCCATAGGGAGGGGAGTCATCTCACTGGAGGCTGGATCCACACTGTAAACACAATTTCCTGTACTCCTTGAAGTTGCCTTCAAAAAACTGGGCTGGAGAGTTTGCTGTCAATTTACCATGACCTCTACCCCCTTCTGAGGTCTAATCCAGTATTACAAGTAAGGACTGTAAAGGTAAAGACTACATTCAATTTCCCGCAGTCCTCTTCTTTGTATGTGTCGTGCGGGGTCTCCTGCAAGATCTCTGCTCCTGCTCCCCACACAGGAATGCAGGACATGGTGAGGCCAAAAAGGAACACCCACGGAGCCGTAAGTAGGGGAGTCATATCACTATATTCTCACCGGCGGCATCCGCCTCTCTGCAATCCGCTCTTGCTAGCCCCCATTTTTCTGCCAGCGTAGCCACCGCAGTTATATTACTGGCCAATGGCTCACTGGTTACAGCTGACGGCCAACTAGCCACAGCCGATGGCCATCCAATCAAAGTTGATGGCCATTTACTACCTGAGCCAGCACCTTTCTGTGTGAGGCCAAGAGCCTGGAAACTGCTTTCTGGGGCTCTGTCCCCACACCCCACCATCAAAATTGTGCACCAAAGTGGTTATTTGAGGGCCAGCCGGTGGCTCAGGTGGTTGGAGTGCCACGCTCCTAACACTGAGATTGCCGGTTCGATTCCCACATGGGACAGTGAGCTGTGCCCTCTACAGCTAAGATTGTAAACAACGACTTTCCCTGGAACTGGGCGGCTGTGAGCAGCTGTGAGCTGCCCACCAACAGACTGTGGGAGGGGGGGAAGGGGGAAAGGGATAAGTGGGGGGGGGGAGGCAGAGAGTGGGGGGGGCGCAAGGCTCATAATACCAGCACGGGCCAGGGAGCTGTGTCCTACACAACTAGACTGAGAAACAACGGCTTGAACCAGAATTGGGGGGTGGGGGGGAATGGAAGAAGGGGGGTTAAATAAAATAGTGGTTATTTGTTACAATCAGTGAACCTACACTTGACACATCATTATGAATACCAATGTCCAAAGTCCATTACTGTTCACTCTTGCTGATGTACATTCTATGGGTTTTGACAAATATATAATGACGTGTATTCACCATTATAGTATCATATAGAATATTTTCACTGCCTAAAAATCCTCTATGCTCTGCCTACTCATCTCTCCCTCTCCCTAACCCCAGGTAATCACTAATCTTTTTATTGTCTCCATAGTTTGTCCTTTTCCAGAATGTCATAGTTTGGAATCATACAACAGATAGCCTTTTCAGATTGGCTTCTTTCACTTAGTAATATGCATTTAAGGTTTCTCCATGTCTCTTCATGACTTGATAGCTCATTTCTTTTTAGCACTGAGTAATATTCCATTGTCTGGAGTTACCCCAGTTTATCCACTCACATACTGAAGGACAATTTGGTTGCTTCCAGGTTTGGGCAAATATGAATAAACATCTGTGTGCAGGTTTCTGTGTGGACATAAGTTTTCAGTTCATTTTAGCAGATACCAAGGGGTGCAATTGCTGGATCATATGGTAAGAGGATGTTTAGTTTTGTAAGACAAAACTGTCTTACAAAGTGGCTGTACCATTTTGCATGTCCATCAGCAGTGAATGAGAGTTCTTGTTGCTCTACATCCTCACAAGCATTTGGTGGTGTCAGTGTTCTGAATTTTGGCCATTCTAACAGGTGTGTGGTGGTGATCTGGTTTTAATTTGCATTGCTTTGATGACATACGAGGAGCATTTTTTCATATGCTTACTTGCCATCTGTATATCTTCTTTGATGAGATGTCTGCTAAGGTCTTTGGCTCATTTTTCAATTGGGTTATTTTCTTATTGTTGAGTTTTAAGTCCTTTGTATATTATGGATAAGTGCTTTATCAGATGTCTTTTGCAAATATTTCCTCAGTCAGTGCTTGTCTTCTCATTCTATTGACATTGTCTTTTGCAGAGAAGTTTTTTATTTTAATGAAGTACAGCAGCTTATCAATTAGTTTTCATCAATTGCGCCTTTGGTGTCATATGTAAAAAGTCAGAGCCATACCCCAGGTCATCTAGATTTTTCTCCTGTTATCGTCTAGGAGTTATATAATTTTGTGTTTTACATGTAGGTCTAGGACCCATTTTGAGTTAATATTTGTGAAGGGTATAAGGTCTGTGTCTCAATTCACTTTTTTGCATGTGGATGTCCAGTTGTTCCACCACTATTGTTGAAAAGATTATCTTTCTTTCCATTGAGTTGCCTTTGCTCTTTGTCAAAGATCAGTTGCCTATATTTATGTGGGTCTACTTCTGGGCTCTCTGTTCTGTCCCACCTACCTACTTGTCTATGCTTATGCCAATACCACACTCTCTTGATTACTGCTGTTTTATATTGTCTTAAAGTCAGGTTATGTTAGTCCTCTTTGTTCCTTCCATCACTGTTGTGTTGCCTATTCTGGGTCTTTTGCCTCTCCACATAAACTTTAGAATCAGTTAGTATCCACAAAATAACTTGTTGGGATTTTGATGGCAATTGCATGGAATCCATAGATCAAGTTGGGAAGAAGTAACATCTTGACAATATTGAGTCTTTTTATCCATGAACTTGAAATACCTCTCCTTTTATCTAGTTCTTTGATTTTTTTCATCAGTTTTGTGATTTTCCTCAACTAGACCTTGTACATATTTTTTAGACTTATACCTATGTATTTCAGGTTTTGGGGTGCTAATGAAAATGGTATTGCGTTTTTAATTTTAAATTCTGAAAGGTGTTGCTTGAAAGATCTGTTTCTAACTTTTGGAAAAAGTCACTGACATGTAACAAGACTTAGAAGGCCCACCATGATCTACCTCTACCTTTCCCTCTCTTGACACCTACTTTGCCAGTCTCATCTTTGGGTGCTCCCATTCTTATTAATTAATATGGTTTGCCTACATTAAACTTTGTTCCATTGCTGGAAGGTTCTTGAACTGAGGTCTTCACACTATCACCTGAGCCTTTATTATTTATTTTATAACAGCTTTTAGAGACATAATTCACATACCACACAAGTCACCTTTTAAAATTATACAGTTCAATTTGTGTGGACATGTTCTAGTTCTTTTAAGTAGATACCTAGAAGTGGAATTTCTGGGTCATATGGTAAATGTTTAACATTTTGAAGAACTGTCAAAATATATTCCAAAGTAGCTGCACCATTTTACATTCCTACTATCAGTATTATGAGGATTCCAATTTTCCCACATCCTTGCCAA
The DNA here is from genome assembly GCF_964194185.1 of Rhinolophus hipposideros. Taxonomy (NCBI): domain Eukaryota; kingdom Metazoa; phylum Chordata; class Mammalia; order Chiroptera; family Rhinolophidae; genus Rhinolophus; species Rhinolophus hipposideros. The sequence goes on along the minus strand of NC_138061.1, from coordinate 24,294,989 downwards.
CACTTGCTACCACCTTTTATAGCCATCCCAGTGGGTGTGAAGTGGTATCTCTTGTGGTTTTGATTGGCATTTCCCTAATGACTAATGATGCTGAATATCTTCTGTGTTCTTATTGGCCATTTATGTATCTTCTCTGAAGGAATGTCTATTGACATCCTTTGCCAATGTAAAAATTGGGTTGTCTTTTTATTGTTGCTATCCCCTGATCTTTAACTGGCTAGCATGCTTTCTCTTTCAATATTCCCTCTTCTCTGTTTTCACACAGACGTAGCACTACCTTGCCATGAGATTGTTGATTCTGAGACAGCAGAGATGTTATGTCTTATTCACTATTTTGTTCACTGTTGGTCCGATACTTCATAGTTTGTTTTCTGATACATTCTAGGCACTTAACAAACATTTGTTGAATTATATTTAATTTGATGTTCACATTGTTTCTCATGATGTATCATGAGTGGTGCTGTCTCCATGATAAAGGTTTTAGAGGTCAGCTCCTCTCTGACCACTTGCACTCCTATCTCCCACTGGTTGAGAGTTGTTCCTGCAGATGTTATTCTTGTGCATATCTGAGTTATGTGCAGAATGACTGCAGCTTTCATAGTGTGGGAGGATCCCTGTGGTTCAACACATGTGAAATGCATGTGTGGCACTGTTGAGACAAGGGAACCCAGTAAATTGTGGGGGTTTTTTAAAGATTTTATTGGGGAAGGGGAACAGGACCTTATTGGGGAACAGTGTGTACTTCCAGGACTTTTTTCCAAGTCAAGTTGTTGTCCTTTCAGTCTTAGTTGTGGAGGGCGCAGCTCAGCTCCAGGTCCAGTTACCGTTGCTAGTTGCAGGGAGCACAGCCCACCATCCCTTGCGGGAGTCGAACCGGCAACCTTGTGGTTGAGAGGACACGCTCCAACCAACTGAGCCATCCAGGAGCTCAGCGGCAGTTCAGCTCAAGGTACCATGTTCAATCTTAGTTGCAGGGAGCACTGCCCACCACCCTTGTGGGACTCGAGGAATCGCACTGGCAACCTTGTGGTTGACAGCCTGCCCTCCAACCAACTGGGTCATCCGGGAGGCAGCTCAGCTCAAGGTGCTGTGTCTAATCTTAGTTGCAGGGGGTTGGAGCTCACCATCCCTTGCGGGACTTGAGGAGTTGAACTGGCAACCTTGTGGTTGAGAGCCCACTGGCCCATGTGGGAATCGAACCGGCAGCCTTTGGAGTTAGGAGAACGGAGCTCCAACCTGAGCCACTGGGCCGGCCCTGCATTGCTTCTTAAAATACAGTAACATCTGGTGATCCCTCTCCCTGGAACACATTCCACCGTCACCACCACTCTTCAGCTGCCTGGCTACCTCCTGTTCATCCTTTAAAATTTGGCTCAAATCTGACGTTGCCTCCTAGAAATGACTAGACTGGGCTGACGCTCATTTGTGCCCTTTGCATGCAGTGACCACTATGCTATGTTACTTACCACACTATATTTGCCTTTATTTGCTTACCCCACCCCCCAAGGCTTTAAGCCTTTTTGTTGCCTCAACAACTAGCACATACTAGATACCCAATATATACTTACAGAAAGAAAGGAAGGAAAGATAAAACAGTTTGGAAGATAAAATAGAATTAGATGGTTTTAGTCTGCTTGGGCTGTTGTAACAAAATCACATAAACTAGGCAGCCTAAACAACATTTCTTACAGTCCTGGAGGCTGGGAAGTCCAAGATCAAGGTGCTAGCAGATTTGGTGTCTGGTGAGAGCCCTCTTCGTAGTTTGCAGATGGCTGCCTTCTTGCTGTGTCCTCACATGGCTAAAAGAGAGAGACATCTTTCTCATGTCTCTTCTTATAAGGGCACTAATTTCATTCATAAGGGCTCCACCCTCACAACTTAATTATAACACAGTACATAATACACAGTAAACATACAAAATAGTGTTCATCAACTATAGGCTTTTTTAGGAGTCTAAAGTTATACACAGATTTTTGACTGGGAAGGGGGTTGGTGTCCCTAACCCCTGCATTGCTCAAGGCCAACTGTAGTTCTACACATTTATTCAAAGACAAGAGACCAAGAGAAAGCCAAGAAGCTGAGGGCCAGCTTGTTGAGATTTCCCCGGAGGGCTGTGGCTGAGGTTTAAAATCCAGCTAGCTTAGCTCATGGCTGCTGAAGACATCACTAAATGTGTCTTTTACGATGCACTCACATGTATCAGGCGCTATGCTCTCTCCACTATGGGAACTTAGTCTCCTGAGAGACAGAGACATACTGACTCCTACAGACTGGGTGAAGAAACACAGCCACAATCACCATGTGCAAATCGCTATGCTAGATGCATAAACATATCTTGCTGGACCCACTGACGAGCCCTGCAAGGATAGGTGAACAGGTTCAGCGATGTTAGATAACTTCCTATGCTTCTCCTTGAGTCCTGAAACAGACACTCTAGCCTAACTTCTGTCCTTTTTTCCCACTACTCACGTAACCTGCATTTCACATTCATCCTTTTGTTCTTTCATGCAACAAAACTGACTCACATGGGCCAGGTACCATGTCAGGCACGAGCAATAGCTACTACCCCAGGGAAGACCCCTGTCACAGTCCCTGTGCCCAGACAGCTGAACATTTCTGAGAACAGACAGCAAGCAGGTAATGCGAGGTGTGTGAAAGATTACAAAGGGGAAAATGTAGGGTGCTGACCTGGGCAAGGAGTTCAGGGTGACTTCTCTGAAGAAGTGAAGACTCGTTAAGAGTTAGCAAAGGAAAGCTGGAGCTACAGGGGAGGAAAAGTGAGCCAGGCAGATGGAAAAGTATATGCAAAGACACAGACAGAAGGTACATTCAAGGATCTGTGCTAGAGAGGGCAGTGGGGGCCAAATCATGAAGAGCTTTGTACACACACATCTGGGACGTAATCCTAAAGCAATTAGAAGCCATAACTTCTAATTTATGAAATTCCTTCCCACAGCAAGAGGAAGAAATCACTTAATTCTAAGTCACTTCATTTTAATACCTACCAAAAGACTACACTCAGGGATAGTTTGAATTACATTTCCCTGGTTTGCAGCAGCAGATGTAGATTACTATGGGGTCAGATCCCACAGAATCCAAGTAAAGGGCTGCTTTCCTCAAAACTCCCAATCCTCAAGCCCTGCTGCCCCAGCATCACTGAATTGTCCTTTGGACGGCATGCTGAGTCTGGGAAGATGGGCCCAAGTCTGGCTCTTGGGCTAACACCTACATTCGTGGTGAGTTAGACCATATCATTGCCAGTTACAATTTCTACAATTTGTCCTTCCTGTGCCTCAAGATAACTGCCTCCTACCTTCCTCCAGCTCTCAGGCCGTCTCCACGGGGCACACTGCTCCATCCTCCCTCTTCTCCTCTGCAGCTGGCTGCATCCCATAAAGAATCAGAAGAACATCCCTTGGTAAATTCCGTGAGTCAGGAAAGGGTAAAAACCCTGCTTACAAAACTCTTATACCAGGTACTAGCTTTACGGGGGTGATCACTTCATAAGTTATATAAATGTCTAATCACTATGTTGTACACCTGAAACCAATAGTATAATATTGCATGCCAAATGTAATTGAAAAAAATTATTAAAAAATTCTTATACCAGGGAGGCAGTGTTCTGGGAATAGTATAAGAAAAAAGCCTCTAAAGTTAAGTAAAACTAGTAAATAAAGTGGCTACCTAGTGAAATGGGCAAGACAGCCTGTGAAGCCCATTAAGACAACAGAAACGAATGGAAAGGTGGCCGGTTAGCTCAGTTGGTTAGAGCGCGATGCTCTTAACGACAAGGTTGCTGGTTCAATCCCCACATGGGCCAGTGTGAGGTGCACCCTCCACAACTAGATTGAAACAACTATGTGACTTAGAGCTGAGAGGTCCTGGAAAAACACACTTAAAATAAATACAAGTTAAAAAAAAAAAAGCATGGAGACATATAGAAAACACAAATCACTGATAGTAAAATAATTTTATTTAGTTTTTTTTTTTTAAAAAAGGTAGCATTTCACATATAAATTTAGACTCAAGATTACAGTGTATATTTGCCGAAAGACACATCCCTGAAGGAGGGACAGACTCAGGGCTCAAGTGAGCACAGAGAAGCACACTCCACCGGGAGGGAGTTCAAGTGGAAGTATTTTTTGTAAAACTTCACAATGGAGTTCCCTGTGCCTCAGCTCTGCCACCAGAGCCTGTGCCTTGTAATACAACCCACACCCGTCACTCTGGGGCAGCCGCTTTTAGCTCACGGGAATAGGAAACATCTCCAGGAATGAAAGCACAAAGGTCAATGATCCAGATTTCCCACAACAATCATTATTTATCTGCAGCAACAATGGATGACAGGTGAAGAGTTTATTTTTATAGTTCAAAAAAATTTTTAAGGAGAGCTAGAGAACACAAAATTCGGTCGTAAAGAGAATGTATACAAGTAAATGAGCAAAACGAAAAAATGATTCATTCCCTCCATATTACAAATCCCTCTGTAAGGATAAGGCCCGGGAAAAGACCCGCTCAGATCTGGGACTCCTTTCCCATAGTGTTTGGCACAACCCACAGCTGTCACGAGGCTGACGGGACTGACAGTCGGCTAGCTTGCTGGAAGCGTCGCAGGACTTTCCTGTCCGGCTTGAACATAGTCTACAAACTCAGGCTGCGCACAGCTCAGGCCTAACTACTACGGGCACGCTACTTCAGGAAAGTTAATCTTCACAGGAAAGAAGTCCAGATGAAACAGGTTGCCCACAGCCACAGGCTAACTAACCCTGTCATCCTCTCATGGAAGATTAAAGCCACTGGCTGCCCCGGAAGTCAGTGGGATTCTGATCTCCTAGGGAAGGTGAAATCAAGTTGGAGAACTTTGATTCCTGCATCTCACAGCTAGGCGGGCAGGAGACAAGGATGCTCTAAGTTACTCTCCGTTCCACACCATAGGGCTCCTGGTGAACAACATTGAGGAGAATAGGTGTGCCGGTAACCACGGCAGCCTAGAAATTGGCCTTTAGGCAGAGGTACTGGGGCAAATAAATGTACCCCAAATCCAGTTTTCAAAATAAAAACTTCCTGCAGTTATGATACACACCATGCAGTGAACAGCTAGGAAATGTATGCTGCTGTTTCCGGTGGAAGCCCTGTCCGCTCTTGGCTAGCCAGAGCTGAGAGGTGACACAGAAGGAGTTGTCTGTAGCTAGAAACCAGGCACCTTAGTCACACACAGCCTAGGGCAGTGACACAGACAGTCACCACTCAATGGAGAATGCAGGGCCCCAGAGCTTTGGTTCGAAGTAAAGGTTTCATCTCACCCCAACCTTTAAACCAAGCTCTAGCTCTGAGCCTACTAATGCAAAAAACTTGTGAATAGGAATCTCTAGGAGGAATCTCTGGTTGAGTGGCAAGGTGCATATCCCAGCAAGCCACCAAGTTGACTGTAGGAAAACAAAAGTGCAAATCTATCAAGTAAATTGCTCAAGTGGAAGATCATTTCCTGGGGAACTTCAGCAGACTAGATGCTAATGACACGGATGAATGCTGGGACTAGACCCTAAGGACAGCCTGGGTCCCAGGTGTAAGGAGTCTTTACACTTACCACATCCTGGCTGTCTCCTCTCTGGCCTTCTGTCTCTTGAATAGCTGAGCACTTTCCCTGGGGACCATTGTAAACATCATTTAATAGATCTCAGCTTAGGAAAACACAGCTTGTTATGTATCTAGTGTTTAACATTGCAGTGCAGACAGTACCTTAGCATCAGACTTTCCCTCATTCATGAGTACCAGTTTAGAAAGGAACACACACAGCATACTTGATAAAACTGTGGCTGAAAAGACCATTTGGGGGTCAGACAGCTGGCTCTATCCTGGAATCAGCTGAAAAGCCAGGACTACCACAGGAGAGGCAGAACAGACGAGCAGGGAGAGTCGTTAAACCATTGTTCCCATTTAACCCCTTGGGCCACATTTTGATATGGGAGAACATTTCCACCTCTTGCATCAACCTATGCTCTCCTTCTTTTGGATGGGGCTCTCTCCAGAGGCTTCCAGAGCCTCCTTCGAGAGGAGAGGAGAGCTTCTGCTTCCAGTCCTAACATCTGAATATTTCAAAGCACACGAGGAGTCCACGAACATGTTAGGCACGCTGCTACCAAAGTAGATCTTACTGTTAGAAGCAATGGCCTGGTATCTTTTGAGCTCCAGATACTCCGGGGTCAATTTGTGCTGTGTGGGGACAAATAAGGGCAAAAGCATCAGGACACTGTGGTGCAGCAGTCATCTCTCTTTCCTCACACACATTTTCCCTCCTGCTCTTCTGAGTATCATTCCTCAACTTGGAATCATTGCCAATGACCCTCTCTCGCTGTGAAGCTCTCTCGCTGTGAAGCGTGGCTATCCCCTTAATAGCTACACTCCAGACTTAAGGTTCCTTCAGCAAGATCCTGTCCTCATGTAGATGGTGTTCATTTTTATTTAATTTAAAAGAAAAGAAAAAAAAAAAGGATTGGGGAGGGGGGATTGGGGAACAATGAATGATAACTCACAAAGAAATGATAATTACATTTCTATAGTGACTCAGGGCCGATAAAGTGCTTTCATAAATACTTTGTGATTTCATCTATATGGATTAAACCTGGAATCAATCTGGAAGTTTCAGCTAGTTCTCTTGAGAAGTGAACAGGTCAATGGATCAGAGTGGCAGAGGGTCAAAGAAAGGGCCTGGGCTCGTAACCTTATAACCAATGATCTGTGATTCTGCTTTTCTTGACCACATTCCAGAAATGGAAAAGATCTCAAGAAATCACCTTATCTGGCCTATTGCCTCCACCCAGAAGCTGAATGTTTAAAATGTTTGTGATGGACAGATGTCTGTCAATCACCAGATCTCTTTCCCTGTCACAGCGTTTTGTTTTGTTTAAATCATGGTGCTAAGATACAGCCAACCAAAATCTCTCTGGGTTTGATTAAAACTCATTCATTTCCAATGTTCCCTAAAATGTACTCCTCCAAAAGTCCCTCAGAACCTTCCCTAGTGATCCCCTCCTCATCTCGTGTCAGCCTGTGCTCCAGGCAGATGCCCACCTTGTCCTTCATGGCGCTCTGGCATCTTCCACTCCCTGGATCTATACGCTCTCCAATTGACTCATACCCTCTGCTGAAACACTGCCATCAAAGCTGGTCAGTGCACAACCAAATTACTTCCTAAACCCTTGTTAAAATGGGTCAATATCTGAATAGCATTTTTCAAAGTGAAATAAAACAACTGCCCCTTGTAGCATAAGGCGAACCTCAATGACAAGGTCTTGATACTTGTGCCTGGCCAGTCTCTCCTGTGACAGATTTGTATTGCTAGTTTCGTAAACTCAAATTTCTCATCTAGCCTTCATCTTGACCAAACTTCATTTTGTTTCTATAGAGCTGTGTCCTTCAATGTCAAGTTTATTTCTGAATTTACATTGGATTTTAAAGTACCAACAACTCTCACTGTATCAACCTATTGTATTTCATTTCTTCTGAATATATATTATGTTGTTCCTTTCTAAATCTTGTTGTTCCTTTCTAAATCGAAAGAGTTTAAGCCTTTTCAAAACCTTAAATCTTGACTTTAATTCTTCAAATGTATCAAACACCACAGCAACCTCTGTGCTCTCTGTTGCAATCTACTTGATAACTAATAACCTTATAAACCTTGGTCATATCCTTCGCTTCCCAGAATACCATAGGTGTTCTAGCTGACAAATAATTCTTGCGAATTAGGCCTATACTCTCTAGACCTAATTCTACCCCAGTCTCTACATAAAAATTGGTCCTATAGACCAGCAAACCTCCTTTCTCAAGTTATTACACATGAAATTCCTCATGACTAGAACATTTTTAAGTCTAGCAAACCAGCAGTACTCAACTGGAGACATTAGGAAATGTTTGTGCACAGGGGTTAGGGGGGGATGTTGATTGTTAAAATAATTGGTAAGCACAACTGACATTTAGTAGACAAGGGTCAGGGATGCAAAATACCCCATAAGTGTGAGACAGTCTTCAACAGTGAGAAAGTACCTCACTCCAAAACACCAAGAATGTCTCTGACAAGAAATACTGCTGTCAACAAACTTAGCATCTACCCAAAAACGTCACCTTATCTGAGACGCAATTCTAAGTGAACTTTACTCTTCTCCCATCATTTTTGTCATTCTCCCTCAACTTTCCTGAATATTGAGCTCTTATATAGCAGTACAAATGAACGGCTATATGGCATTTGTATTTATATATCCGCTTGCCTTTGGCCTAGCTCCCCGCTTTTATAAGGAAATATACAAAATTCCCTATCCAATGAGTGTGCTATATGTCTTGCTAAGTGATTGGCTGATTCTAGCCGGTGTGAAGGTAATCACCCTTCCCAGACACTGGACAAAACTGTCTCTATTACATTAGAGCCCCCATACATTGTTTCCCCCCAAGGGAAAACAAACCCCAAACAATTACTAGAAGGGTGACGTGGAGAGCCAGTTACCTTGTTTGAGGTGGCATATTTATGTGCAGCATAATATTCAGCATCTGCTTTTGCCTTCTCTCGGGCCAGGAACGCAGCATCTAGCAAAAAAAATGGTCAGGGTGTTTACAACAAAGGAATTGCAATACAGTTCCTCAGCTGGGCATGAGTTCAGACTCTACTTTAAGAAAGAGTACCTTTCACCACTGCCTGATACTTTGATCACTTACATTACTTCAACAATACTAGCAGTTTCAAATCCCAGTCCCCAGACAGCTCATTCTCAAAGGGGAACACTCTTGTCACTGTTGAATAACTCTTAGTTCACCTCATTTTCCATCTAAAGTTGTTCCTTCTTACCTCCACCCCACCTATCATCACCCAAAGCCTCACACCTAGGCTCTCAGCTTCAAGTGAAATCACTACGTCCAGACATGAAAGCTCTGCTCTGTTTATTGCATTGTCTCCACCCCTTCCGAATTTCATCCAGAATCAGTTAAGACAGAATAATAAAAAGCAGTAGTATATAAGCAAAAGAGGCTGAATGTTTGGTCTTCAAGACTGTGAGCTAAGAACAGCAGTATCTCACTATGTGAAATCAAGGACCGTTTGAGAGCCTCTGTGAAAACTAGGCCTTCTTCCCAGCAAGTTTTGTTTTGTTTTCTTCTGTTTTGGTTGACAGGTAGAAGAGAAACTAGTTTGGTGGGGTTTCTTCATCTTGTACATTCTTTACAACTGATTATGGGTAATTATCATACTGCTTGAGAACAAAGTGGGAGCTAATAAACCCCAATTTAAGGACGGAAAATGAAAAGGTTGAGTTGCCCATAGTCACAAACCAAACCAAGAGCTAGATATGTAATTTAAAAAAACTCTGTCTAGAATATGAGGCCAGCTGCTTCCTCCAGCTGAGATGATTCCATCCATGGCCTTCCCACCCACCACAATCAAGAGCCCAATTCCTGAGGCACGGAGGCAGCTCAGATAGTCAGAGCCTCTTCATTCCCTGAGGTACCTTCAATTTCAGAAATGCGTTTTTCAGTTTCTTTCTCCATCACCTTCTGCTGAAACTGAATTTTTGCCACTTCTGCAATCTTCTCTGCTTCTATAATTATACACAAAAGACACATTCAAAAACATTTCCCTAGTTCTGCAGGTACTTAGATCAGCAGCACAAAGCCTAACATTTAACTATATAAGGCGCTATGGGCTAATTGTTTTATTAAGTTTTATTTACCCAAACTGTAAACAACTCAATGGAAAAAAGGAAATTTCCTACTTCACTGTTCTATTTTGACAGTGCTAATTTTGTGGGAAGAGAGGAGTACAAAAGGTTAACAGTTCCAGTACTTCATGGGATTAAATAGCAATGGTCCATGAGCTAATGGGAAAAAAGATACATAGTTCATGGAAGTACTCAGAACAAAAACAGAGCAACATAAATGCATGGCAAGATAGGACAATTATATAATGTGGCAGGACAAAGAAAGAATAAGGAAGATAAGTTAAACCAAAGAAGGCCTTGGGGAAGAAATCTTAAAGAAAATAACGGACCCAACTTAGGAGGACATGGCAGAAGGCATACACAAAGACAAGTAGGTACAAATGAGCAAGTCACAAGGAAGAGGTGATACAGAGCTAGCTGACAAGAGAAGACAACAAAAAATAAGAATAGAAAGAAGCCAGAAGATCCCTTTCTTGAGAAACAGGCTAAAGAATTTAGCTTTAATATACTCAAGATTGACTGTTATCACCAGGAAATGACACAATGAAAGTATCAGAGAAGTATTCTGACTGCTGTAAGAGTTAGAAGAGAAAGCAGGATAATTCACCTGAAGATGTGAAACAAGTGTTGGGAATGAACAAGCTGGCTTCCGCAGGCAATTACAGGCAGGGAAAACAAGAGAACATCCTTAGTAAACCTCTGGCCTAACCAAAGGACCCAGCACCAGGAAAGCAAGACTCTAATTACTCTTTCATTTCAATCACTGCAATTCTTGAAAAACATTCTCAATTCTCCTTTTTAGCCAAAGAAAGTGAGTATTTTTAACACATCTCTGGCCCCAGGGGGAAGTGCATAATGGAAAGAAAACTTCCAAGTGTTTTTTTCTTTCCAGAAGACAGTATTCTTTATCAACAACTCTCAGGCACACCTACCTATTTCCCCATCAGCATAAAATCAATCATTATCATACCTAAAAATAGACTACTATGTTCCGTTGGACTAAAAATTTAGCTATAAGCAGAAACTTAAGGTAAAACCTGAATAAAAGGTGAGGAATCTGGAGTCTGCAGCTAGAACTCAGAGAATGGTGTCTCAACATGGGGGGACTATTGCCGCAATCCCATTTAACACTGCTCTCTGACGTGTGTGGATAAACCCACAAAGAGCATGACCAAACTTCTAGCTCTAGAAAAATGGTGGAGTAGGCTAATGAGAAAACCCTTCAGCTAACAACACCTTAAAGTGCTACACAAAATATAACAAATTTGTTTTTTAATGCATGGCTGAGATCCTAAGAAAGAATGGGACAGCTTCAAGAGACATAAGCAAAGGGCGAGCTGAGAGCCTATATGGGGCAGCCGCGGCGGTGGAGGTTATTAGAAAAGCAAGGGAGAGGACTTGGGTTATTGCCCAGGCAGGGCCAGGAGATGAGGCCTGGAGATATTAGAACTGCGAGTCCTGTTTAAAACCGAGACCGCTAAAGAGCTGCAACTCCAGTGAAATTAAAAAACTACCCACAGCCCACTGAGCAGCTTTTCTCTACCTAGATACATCTTAGTGAAACTGAAAAACACCCAAGACAGAGAGAAAAATCTTAAAAGTGAAAAGAGAAGAAGTCGAACAAAAATAAAATAATACTGCCAAAGTAACAAAGAATAATAAGTTTAGTTGAGCTTACATCTATAGGCTAAATTACCATTCAAGAATAAAACAAAAGCATTTCAGGCCAAGGAATACTGAGTAAGTTTTCCATTCCTTAGCCTTCATTTAAAAAAAAAAAAAAGGGCAGACAAAAGAACAAATTGCCAGAAGCAATAGACAGGAAAAATTACATAACACATGTAAATCAAAATGTTTACTGTAAGAATTGATGATGATAATAGGAGAATAAAAACAACACAAAACTCAAATACTAGGCAACAACATGAAAAACTGGGGGACAGTGGTAAGAATTAAAGCATTCTCAGGTATTGTTCAAGAAGAGGATGGAAAGAATGATTAACATTAGACTTTGTCAAGTCTTAACATTTTACAAGTAATGATTATTTATGCATTCTGGAAACTGAATATAAAACTTCCAATCAAGTAAAAAGGAAGAATAAAGAAAATTCAATCAATTTAAATACCAATCAAAAAAGAGGGGGAAAAAAGCAAATAAAAAATGCATAGTAAATAGCACAAAATTAAATGATATAAAAAAATCCAAAGATAGCAGTAACCACAATAAATATAAAAAGACTAAACTCACCAGTGAAAAGACAGATTCTCACATTGGATTAGATAACAAAATCCAGCTATATGCTGTTTACAAGAGACACACCTAAAACATAATGACATAGAAAAGTTGAAAGTAAAAGGATGTGAAAAGATACATCAAGAAAATAACTAACCAAGAGAAATCAGGCATAGCTATGTATTATCATCAGACAAAATAGACCTTAAGCCAAAAAGCATGTTTGGGATAAACAGGGTTATTACATAACAGACACAATTCTCCAGGAAGATGTAACAATTCTGAACCTGAATGTCTTAATAATATAGCCCCAAAATACATAAAGAAAAAAAATTATAAGTCAACAAATCCATGATCACAGTGAGAGATTTGAACGCACATCTCTCAGTAATTGATAGCTCAAGAAGGCAAAAACTAGAAGAATATATAAGATGTGAACAATACCATTCATAAGCCTGACCTAATTATATATAGAGAAACCTGCACCCAATAAGTAGTGAATATACATTCAATCTTTTCAAGCACATATAGAGCACTTTCCAAAAAAGGACCATGTACTGATAAGCCACAAAGCAAATTTCCACAAATTCTTAAGAATCCATATAACAGATCATATTTTCTGACTATATTTATATTCCAACAACGTTGGATCACCAAAAAGGTAGCCCCCTGAAGACCAATTGAATCAGAAATTTAAATATACTTTTAATAATTCCTAAGTCAAAGAAGAAATCATAATGGAAATACTTTTTAAAAATTAAAATGGAACACCAGTAATAAAACACATTTCAAAACGTGAGATATGCCTAAGGCAGAACTTAGAAGGAAATTTATAATCTTACATATTGCCATTAGAAAAGACTGAAAACTAAAGAATTAACTCAAGAAGTTAGAAAGAAACCAATAAGTAACCTCAAAAAAAGGTAGAAGGAAAGAAATAAAAATAAGTGTAAATAAGCTAATTGAAAAGAAAAGTGACAACAGAACCAAGCAATTTAAAATCCAGTTCTGTGAAAAGATAAATAAAATAAGGCAGACCTCTGGCAAAATTGATCCAACAAAAGAGAAGGCACAAATAAAGAACATCAGGAATAAAAAGGGAGCATACAGATTTCGTAGAGTGTTTTAAAAAGCAAAAGAATTCTACAAATTTATACCCCCAAATATGAAATGGACAACTTTCTAGAAAATTATAACTACCAGAACTGAATTAGAAACAAATACCCGAATAGACCTATATCTAATATAGAAATTAAATCAGTAGGTTAAATGTTACCACAAAAAACAAACAAGAATACAAAAAAAATACAAACCCCACTAGACCAAGATGGTTTTTACAAGTGAGTTCCACCGAAACTACAAAGAAGAAATAATACATATTTTATACGAAATGTTCCAGAACACAGAGGCTAGTGTAACCATGACACACACACAAAAAAAAAAGAAAGAAAAAAGAACCCAAAAAGATGACAGGGAGAGTACAAGGAAAAAAGTTATAAGCCAATCTCATTTATGATAATAAAAGTAAAAATTTTAAAGAAATCACTAGCAAACTATATAGAGAAATGAGAAGTATAATGGGGTGAATCTCCTACATTATGACGAAATGGGTTTATCCCAGGAAGACAAAAATAATTCAGTAATAAAAAAAATCTATTAACATAATTCACATAACATCTTTAAAAAGAAAAATTATATAGTCATCCCAACAGATAGAGAAAAAAAATTCTAAAAGTTTTAACAGCCATTCATGATAAAAACTCTTGGCAAGCAAGCAGCAGAAGGAAACTTCATTAACCCGATAATAGTTAACAACAGTCAACATCACTGGGACTATTTAAAGTTAGGAAGACAACAAGAATGCCTGTAACCACCCTTTCTTTTCAACAAGGCATAGCCTAAAGCAGTAAGATAGAGCTAAAAGATGTGGGACTACCAATAAAAAAACCAAACTGTCCTTATCTGAAGACAATATGATTGCTCACATGGGAAATCCAAGAGACTATTAGAAATAGCAGCATTTTGAGCAAGACTGTTAAAAAACAAACAAAAAAACAGCATACCTATACAAAAGCAAAAATCAGTCAGAAGAAGTACCTTCAACAAAGAGCCTATTTATACCAAAAAAATTGAGGAATATATGAGTAAATCTCCAACAAAGATGTGCAAGAACTTTAAGAAGAAAATCATGACACTTCTCATAAATGGAGAAATATAAGAGATTTATGAGACTTAATATCATAAATATTGTAATTCTCTCCAAAGTGAAGTATACAGGTAATGCAATTCCAATCAAAACCCCAATACAGTATTTTACAGAACTAGAGTTGGTTCTAAAATTTACATAGAGGAATAAAAGACCTAGAATAGTACAAGATAATTTTACTAATAGTCAAGGAGAAATTGACTCTCCCAGATAGCAAGACTTAACATAAAAACTATAATAATTGAAACAATATTGAAGAGGCCAGACCAAGAAATTGAAACAAAATAGACCCTAGCAACAGAACAAATCATATGTAGGATCTTGTTGTTACATAACAGATGTGACAATAGAAATAAACAGAGGAAATAATGAATTATTCAATAAACAGTCTGCAGAGAATTGGCTTGCCATTTGGAAAAAATAGAACTGAACGCCTATGTCACACTAAACACTTAAATAAATTCCCGATGGATTCAAGGCCTAAATATGAAAAGCAAAACTTTCAGAATAAAATTTTTACTTTGGGGCTAAGAAAGAATTCTTAAACAAGACAGGAAAAGCACAAGAAATGAAAAGATTGATGAATTTGATTACATGAAAATTAAACATATACGTATGTCAAAAACATCATAAAGTTCAGACAAGTCACAAGTTGAGATAAGATATTTTGCAATGCATAAACCTGGGAAACGATTACTATCCAGAAGATATAAATAACTTCTACAAATTAGCTTAAAAAAGTAATCAAATAATGGACCAATGATATTAAAAGGCAATTCACATACTACCAAAAAAAAGGGAAAACCTGAATGACCAATAAACAATATTCGACACTATTAGTAATCAGGGAAATTTAATTGAAATTATGTGATACCATGTCCACCATCAAACTGGCATAAATTTTTAAAAGTGTGATAATTCTAAGGGCTGAAGAGGATATGCAGAAATGGGAATTCAATATGGTAGCACAGAAATTGGAACTCAAACTGCTGAAGAGAAGGTAGAATGGAAGAATCACTTTGGAGAGCAATATGGTAATATGTTATACATTTGAAGATGTATATGCCCTATGACCCAGCAATTCTACTTCAAGATATATATTCTACAGGAATCCGTGGGAAAATACACTTTTGTTTTTTGGCACTTCAATCTGTTAGGAATCATATTTTATAAATTATAATAAAAATGAATTACTAGCAAAAATATTAAAAACAAAAGCACAAGTTCCAGTTTTTATTACTAGATTCAACAGACATAAAATTACTGTGTTGAAAGGCTGTACGAACTTATAAACACCCATTCTCAATTTCTGTACTCATGGCATTGTGGATCTGAATCAAAAAGCTGGTGGTAAGTACTGACCCCCACCACATGTGAATAGCACGACTCTAGGAAAATCCTCATGTGTGTGCACAGAGACCTGGATAAGGGCATTCCTGCAGCACTATTTATAGTAAGGAAAAACTAGAAACTACCCAACTCTTCATTAATAATCAGTCAGAATAAACTGAAGTACACTCATAGAATGAAATGCACAGTAGTTAAAAATGAATATGTATCATATAAGTAAAACTCAAACAATGCTAGTTTAAAAAGGCAAGTTATGGAATAAAAGATAGCATTCGATATCATTGTTGTAGTTTAAAACAATTCTGTAAATTGTTTAGTGTTACATACTAATAACATAAAAACATGGGAAGAAAAGATATAAACCAACTTTAGAATAGAAGCTACTCTGAGGAGACAGGTCAAGAAATAAGACCAGGGAAGGGACAAAGGAAGTTTCAAACAGATATAATTTTTTTTCTTAAAAAAAAAAAATGATCTGGAAGAAATATGGCCAAATGTGAAGCCTTCATGAAACTGTTTTCTGTACATTCCTGCATATTTGAAATAGTTAATGAAAGACTTCCTAAACTTTCAGCATGCCAAGGGACAAACAACTGGGAGCTAAGATGGCAGTCTAAAATACAGTATCCTGGGGTGTTAGGGAAGTCGCTGTGACTCAAAATCAGCTGTCAGCAGTCCTTTCATACTGTCGGAGATGGTGGTATCTATCCATCCCAATTAAACTAGGTGCGTGTCACAGATGCATACTATAACCCTGAGCTTTGCAGAAAACTTCCCTATGCTATATGAAACAAAAACCTTACTCCACAGAGGCTAGAGCTGCCCCTAAACCCTATCCACTTTCTCCATCCTTGAAAAAGACAATAGTGGCAGCCAACAACATGGTGGAAAGCCAAAACACTTCATTAACTATTGGCTTCATCTGCTTTGAAAGGCTTTAGGACATCTGACTATACAAAGGAGTTTCCAGAATTCTCCACTGTATGATGCAATCTTATTTGAGTCCCATCAGTATCTAACGAGGCTGACAAAAAATACGACAAACTCATAACACACGTACTTAGAGCCATCCATTTCAGAAAGAAATCCAAGTACCTATAATGGCCTTTTTCCGCTCTGTCTCAGCTTCTTTCTCCACCACCTTTTGTTTCTGGGTAGCTATAAGAAGTTTTGTCTTCTCAGCCTCCCTGTGGAGCAAAACATTATAAAAATTAGAAATGATGTACAGTCACAGGCAGTAATTCTGACTCTATCCTCGGTCAGAGAACCATCTGCAACAAGAACTTTCTGACCCATTAAGGTAGGCAAGAAAGGTATTACCCTATTTCACATACAATGAATCTGAGATTGAAAGGTTAAATTATTTGCCCAGTCACTCAGAGGTAGGAATGAAATTTAGTATTTTTTAATTTTAAACTGATTTTTCCCTCTAACTGTAAAATGGAATGGCCTGTGCTCTGGAAGTATCTGGAGTACTTCCTTTGCTGTGAGGCCTCTACTAGCCCATACAGCACCTCTGGGCCCATTAGCAAAAGGCACCCACCTATGGGCAGATAGAGTCCCTTAGGTGCATGGTTTGGCAAGCAGAATGGAGCTGGATTTCAGCCCCTCCTCAGGCAGACACCCTGTGTAGTGGCACTATTTGCTGTACAAAAGATCTAAGTAGGTGGCAGTTTATCAGGTGGTGAACTGGAGCTCAATGTAAGGAAAATTTTTCTAAGAATTTGAGCTTCCTAATGATGCAGATGGCTGGCCTATCACTAAGCACGTACAAATGGAGACTGGTCGACCACATGGCAGGAATGGTATAAAAAAATCACTCGTAGGTGGGAGGTTAGACTGGATGACCTCAAGGCGGTTTTAATTCTGGAATTCCAATAGTCCATGACATTAGAAAAGATCCAGGATTATCTGGAAAATAACTCCAATGGTTTCCCCAAAACGTTTACCCCAAAGCTCTCCCCTTTCCTCCTGCCAACACTGATAGACAAAAATGACACTGTGGATGCTATGAGGTATTTGAGGGCAGAGGACATATAGAAGTCATCTTTCCATCATTAAAAGCCATCATATTTAAGGCCTAAGACCAAATTGAGCCTTCAACAAATATTTTTTTTCTATAAATGGATCAGATGCATGATTTATCCAGTCTGGCACTCTACGTTTTATAGTTTTAAAAAAAGAGTTCCTTTTCTACAATAAAAAATGGGAAACTAAAACTCTGCATAATAGAAGATATAGACGGGAACAATAAGGACACAGAAGTATATCATTCCATAAAGAAGTATTATTAGTATTATTAGTATTATTACATCTTGAACCTCCTGTATTTATACAACTGTTGTATTCTTGGCTTTTGCAAAGTTACCGTTCCAGCATTTCATATTTTCCCTCTTAACAAATCAGCCAAATTTCCTAACGACTTCTGCTTCTTCTTTTCAGTACCTGTCATATGAGAGTACTGCCATTTCAACTGTAATAGGTATTCCCCTAAAAGGGATCTTCTAAAAAAGAAACTAACTTCATGCCAAACAAGTAACTTCTCATACTCAGTCAGCACTGGACACATGGAAGAGAATACTACCAGGAATCAATTCAGGCAAATTTCCAGGTCTAAATTTAGATACACAATCACATACAAACCAAACTTTACACCAAAATGGTGTCTATTCTTACCATTATGACACAGTAACAAACTACAGGCACTCTCTCCAACCTTAACAGCTAAGACTCTGTCTCTCCTCTATTAATATTTAATTCAAGGTATTATTCACAACCAAATTATAGCTCCTTAGGCTTCCAACAATAGTTCTACAGCAAACTGCATCCTTAGCCACTGAAACTGCTCCTGAAATGTCCATATATAAAGAGAAAACTAGTGAAAGTCTAGTGGGAATTGAGACACCAGAATAGGCAATATCACTAAAGTATGGAAGATAGGCATGTACCACACCCCAGAGTGCAATGTCTCACATGTAAGTTTCCTCTAGACTGGTAAATTAATATGTAGACAGCCCTAAATAAAATATTGGGATCCCATGCATATTACTCACATTAACTCAAAATTTCTTCTTATGGCTTCTGGGATTTTGGGTTTTGTAACACGCACAGCCTAAAAAATAAAAGTGAAAAAGCCAAAGTATATTTGAAAAATAAATCTTCAAACTAAATCTTGTACAGAAGAGTTCCTCAAATGAAACTAATAAAACAACTATGACAGCTGCCTCCTAATACGTGTGGTGATCCCAAGAGAAAATCTACTTTTCCTGCCATCATACCAAGAATCGAAAATAAGCTGCTTCTTGTTTCCTTAAAAAAAAAAAAAAAAAAAAAAAAAAGCCTGGCTACAGGAAAAACCACTCTACCCCCTGCAGAAATAAACTCCTTTAGGGAAAAAGTTCTCTCTTAAAAGACCTTTCACAAAGCTCTTTAGATGGATACTTCAGTTTCCTTTTCAAACTTGCAAACCAAAGAAACAAAAGGAAGGTAAACTTCCAACATGTAAACTGTAAAGTAGGAAACAGTCAAAAACAAAAATAAAAACAAAAAACCCAGATAGTACCTGTAACTTAATACAGTGGACAGTAAATAAATTTCTCACTTCCTAAACCTGTAATCACTCAGTACTGGCTGTAAATAAACAGCCCAAGGCTGAAAGAAAACAAATGCCACTTAACAGCTTATATTCTTTCTTCCCTAGAATCTCACTTAGAGCAAAGTCTACTTGCCTTTGTAGACACTGTTTACTAGACACTTTGTTGCCCTAACCATAGTGTACTGTGACATAATTACCTCATCTACTTTGAAAGTTCAGTTTCTTAAAAGCTGACTTTTCTACATCACAGACTTCATCTCTCAAAATCTTTTAATTTTACTAGGGAAACATCCCTCACTTCCCACCTCCACTGGAAACACAAAACACTTTGCTGATCTGAAGAAAGTTAATTTCCCTCTGAAAACTGGCTAAACTTTTAAGCAACAAAGCCTTTAAGCTCATAGCCTTCCTTAAAGACTTTTGAAAGGCTTTAAAAATGTTTCAGCAACGTAGCCTTCCCTACGTGAAACAAAACAGTCAAATCTATACATAATTGTATTAAAACTAAATACAAGAATTAGAGTGAAATGGAATAAGAAGCTGGGGACTACAGTGAAGAAACTCATTCCACGCTGACGGCGAAGTCTGTGAGGCCACAAGGAACAACACATGGAGACATCCAGAAGACAAAAATTCAGAACCAGAATTTGTGAGAGATGCCAGTTTTCACTGTGATGAGACGAACAGAAATACAGATGACTTCCAATACATTTTAATGAAGATTCAGATGGAAGCATTGTCATACTGCATTTAATTAAGACACTAGCCACCTATCTTTTTAGTCTTAAAAAAGAAGCATAAAATAGAACTGCTTTCTGAAGACTTCTATCTTGCTGTATGAGGCTGAAGAACATACTATGTGCTTGCAATTCTTGGGAAATCTCATATAATTTGCAAATGTGAAAATATAAACACCTACTGTAACAGATACCGTGAGTTAAGTTGCATAAGAGATTTAGAAAATAAAATGACAACACATCCAAAACCAACAGTCAAAATGAATGTGCACGTGCATGGGCGTATACACATACACACATGCACACACAGTGAGTGAAGCAAGAAAAAAAATGGTGATGAAATAAGTGTATCTGTTGAAATTGACCCTTGGGATATAAACATACATTTTAAACCAAAAAAAAAAAAAAAAAAAAAACAACAGAAAATGGGCAAAGGATATGAATAAGCAATCAACAGAGGAGAGTACAAAAGAACAAAAAAATCAAAAGATGCTCAACCTCATAAATAAGGAAATGCAAATCAAAGAGAGAGGTAACGTCACACCTCCCCACTGAGCAAAAATTAGTATATCTGATTGCCTCAAATGCTGGTGAGGTTGTAGAAACAAGTATTCACACATACCGCTGGTAAGAATGTAGATCTGTACAGCCACTTTGAATGATAATTTGTACATACAAGGAGATGCGTCAGGAATGTTAACTGCACTATTGCTTACTCATAGCAAAAAACAAATAATTAAATGGAAACAATAAGGAAACGGTTATGTAATATAAAGGAAGAAATTCTAGGCAGCTGTTAAAAAGAATGAGCTAGATCTCCAACTAACAACCTAGGAAGAATATAAGAATCAGTTACATTCTCATTTATTGTCTTTAAAACTGAAACGCTCCTCCAGCCACAACTGAATGTACAACCAAGAAGTTTTTACAAAGTTAGCTCTGGCCATTTCACATCACTGCTTAACTTTGGCGGCTCCCCCCAGCTCACCCCCAGATACCCAACCCATCTGAGATAATGGTTCCGTGTGAGTGAGGCCTGGGAAGACCTTCACCATCTTTCCGGCCTTGTTTATGAGATCCTACATGACCACTTATGGTGAAAGCACACGCTCAACAGCAGTGTGACACTCCAAACACATGACACCAAACAAAGCTTTAACTAGTTGCAGTAATGTTCACAACAATCAACTGATCTCCTAGAAACTCTGACAAAGGACACCAGAAGCCATACTACCGCTTCTCAGGTAATCCAGATTCAGAACCATGGCTTTCAAATGTTATTGACCATGAATGACCACAGTAAGAAACACATTTTACAGTGACACCCAACATAAACACCTACCCACACACTTACCTAAAACAAGTGTAATTCTGCAGAATGTTGAACTGCCTACACAACCCACCTTCTGATTTCTTTTCCTTTTCAATTCCATTTAATTTAAAATGCTGGTCATGACCCACCCAAACTGATTTTAGAAGCCACTAATAGATTTCAATCCAATCTGAAAAAATACTGACCCAAAAAAGCAGACATGTAACTCTCACCACCCTATCTCCCAATGCCACCACCACCACCAGTTTCATCTGCTCCCTTGCTTTTCACTCAGGCCACGCTACAAACGTGAACTGCTTTCCTCACTCCTCTCCTCCATAGAGATCTTACTAATTCTTCCAGATTTAACTAAAATCCCAACTTAATCAGTCATTTCCAGGCAGACTCTTGAAATGTTCTCTAACTCTAAACTCTTAAAGTAATAATCATCCAATCAATTTGTCTGTCAATTAATACTTTCTTACATCTACTTTGTCTAAAATTATTGTTCAAATCTTACACCTGAAAGCCTTTCTCATAATCTTACTGAGGGCAAGGGTTACTGTTCCACTAAGTTATAACCATTATTGTATCTTAGTAATGCCTCACACATAGCAGTATGTGGACTTTATTTCCTTGTAAGAGCCTCAGCTTATCTGTTTCCTCTAAGAGTTCAGAAGAAAATGCCACCCATGATAAGCTACAAGAGTATTTTATTTTGGCAGAGACCTAAAGTCAAACCGAGAAAGATATTCTATAAATCACCATAACTCTTTGATTAAATAATTGCTGAATAAACAGTCTGATGAAAGGACAATAAAGTCCAAAGCTCTCAAATTTTCCTAGAAAAAAGGGCTTACCTGTATCGTGAGGCCTGGGGCCATGAGGTTTAAATCTTCCTGCAGAGCTTGCTTCAGGTTTTCATCTATTTGATCTGTTTTCGAAGGAAAAAACAACAGCTCTCTTGACACTCAAAAAAATATTTTTACATTGTATTAATATTGAAACAAAACAAATCATTATTAGATCTCAGGTACTACTTTTACAGAGCTTAGACTTTTATGCAGGAGAAAGTGTGAGGAATTATCGAACAAAGAAATTTAAAAAGATGACAAGTAGCTAGTCTAAGTTTATCCAATAAATGCAAAATTCAGGTCTCTAATCTCTTAATTCAGTGTTGTTACTTAATAAGTGCCCTGATTCTCATTAAAAAAACAAAAACAAACAAAACATAAATTCTTATCTTCAGTTAATCTTTACCCCAAATCCCCAAGTAACTAAATTTCATTTCCATGAACCTCTGCCTATCATTTTAGATTTAAAAATAGAGAGGGTGAAAAAAGGGTCATAGGAAGGTGTTTGAAGCATATGAGAATGGACAATAAAGATGTCACTTCACTTGGCCTTGTAACTCATGAATTGTCGATTCACCTCAACAGTACTTTCACCAGTATTAAAAAGACCAATGATGTGACAGATCAGGATAGATGTTTTCTCATACACCGTCCAAGTGGTTATCAGTCATCAACAAGGAAGCAACTGGTAGATTTCTCAATTGATTAACCATCCCTATGCCTGCCTCTAAGAAATTCACTAAGAATTCCAGGAGTGGTCAGAACTTTCACTATTACAAATGAAAATAACTTGTGCAGAAAAGTAACATAGCAGGCCTGCAGCTGCAATCGTTACAAAGGCTTGTTTGCATGGTGGCCCTTGGCTGCCATGTGGGAATTTGGATTCAGAGAGGATTCCCACTATCCCCAGAATGGATAAGAATGACTCACTGTGCCTAAACTGTTTATACAAACAATGTGATTTGTTTGGAACACCTGCTTTCCTTCTGGGAGTCTGGAATTTTGGTATGTGCTAGGCAGAGGGTGCCCATGTGACCAGCCTCCAATAAAAATCCTGGGCTCTAAGGAGCTCCCCTAGTAGAAACCATTTCACACGTGTTGTCCCATGATTCAGTGCTGGAGTAATTAAGTGTACCCTGCGTGACTCCAATGGCAGAACACCCTCGGAAGCTCGTGCCTTGTTTCCTGCAGACTTCACCCATTGCCTTTTCTTTATGCTGATTTGCTCTGCATCGTTTTGCTGTCAGACATCTTAGCTGTACCACCCTGAGTCCTGTCAGTCCTCCTAGCAAATCATCAAACATGGAAGTGGGGCTTGGGAAACTGCAAGACACAGACTTCTAGGTTCCCCAAATTATCTAGTAAAATAGCAACAAAGCTAATTTTTAGGAAGTTATCATAGCAAAAAAAGAATATAATCAATCTACAAGTACTAATCTTTTTCCAAACTCTACCAAGTTATGTATCATGCACTTCAGAAAATGGTTGTCATTCTTAAAATATCTTGTTTGAGTAACTATTAATTTAATCATAAGAAATGTTAAACTTAAGAAATATTTTAAATATAACTGCTCTATCATAAATTCAGAAGTGCTCAAATAGCACGTTTACTAGTAATATTGTTATAGTGTGCATAAATGAGTTGGACCAAGATTTCTTATTGGTTATTTGCATATTTAAAACCAAGGAGAAACTTACCAAACAATTCAATGTAAACTTCCTGAAGTGTGTGAGCACTGCAAAACTGGTTCAGTTCATGGTGGATTTTATTGAAGATTAAGGTCTTGTCATAGTCTGCAGTGTAGTTCCTCACGATATCAAATACTGAAGGAGAAGTACAATTTATGTTTACCCCACATCTTCTAATTCAGTGAAGGTAAACGTTACAGTGATGTGATACACGGGAAATTACCAACAAAACGGTGAAACACAACTCACAAACCTTGATGTGCTCCTTGTGCTCAATTTTCCAGATTTTACTGCATTTTTAATTCTAATGGGCAAGCTTCAAATTCTATACAATGGAGAGTATACATATCTTGTAATAAGGAACTACTAAAGTTTTCAAGCAAGAGCATGAAACAATCAGCTGTGTACTTTGGCAGCAGTATGAGGATGAATCGTGAGGTGCAAAAATCAGAAGCAGGAAAGTGTGAGGCAATTACTGCTAAGCAAAAGTTTAGCGAAGAGGCAAAGAGAAACAGTGGGACTAAAAGAAGGAAGCAGCTGCAAAAGTCCACTTTCACAAAGGCAGGTTGTAAAGGCTGTAAAAAAAGACAGCAGGTTAGAAGGGAAAGAAGCTAACATTTACTGGGCCAGGCTTTATGTCAGGCAATTTATAAACATTAGCATTTAATTCTCACAAAAAAATCTAATTGAGGAAACTGAGAAAACAGAGAATTTCAGAAATGTGCCTAAGGGCACATACTAGACCTACCAGAAGCTGTGCCCTACCTATTAAAACATGCTGCTTTCTCCCTTCAGACCCAAGGACTTGACCCACTGGCCTTCCCTTGGTGGACAGGCCATCAATAAATACTTGCTAACTAACTCATTTGCTTGGTCATTTCCAAATGAATTGGTGATCCAATAGTTTCCTCTTTACCGCCTGCTAGAGAAACAGCATTTCTTCTTCTTCTATTTTTCCAATCATAATCCATTTCACTGATTTGTTACCAGGGGAAGTAGATGAATAAAGACAAGGAAAATACATAATCACTGAAAAATATAATCCAAATCCACTTGACAGTAATACAACTTGCTCTCTGCTCTGAAATCCTTTTGCTATTCGTGCTTGCTCCAGTAACATGAAATTTAGCATGACGTTACATTCCAGTATCTATTTGGTATCATGTCTTCCCAAGTAAAATGAAAACTTCTCAGTGCCGATGTTCTAACTTCACCTTTTAAAATTGTTTTTGCTGAACACAGCATCCCGTATATACTAAGCATGGCAATTTTAATAATAAAGATAAAATAGCAGATCTTTCTATTGAAAGAAGGGTCTTGAAGAGATCCATGTACAGCACAAAAGCTGGAATGTGGAGGCAATCCAAGTGTCCACTGATGGATGAATGGATAAACAAAATGTGGTACATACATACAGTAGAATACTCAGCCTTAAAAAGGAAAGAAATTCCGACACAGGCTACAACATGGGTAAACCTTGAGAACATTATGCTGAGTGAAATAAGCCAGTAACAAAAACACGAATACTGTATGATTCGCAGTCAGAATCATAGAGACAGAAAGTAGAATGGTGGTTGCCAGGGGCTGGAGAGAAGGGGAAAAGGAGAGTGATGGTTTAATGGGTACAGAGATTCAGTTTTACAAGATGAAAAGAGTTATGGAGATGGATGGTGGTGATGGCTGCATAATAATGTGAATGTACTTAATGCCACAGAACTGTACACTTAAAAATAGTTAAGATGATAAATTTTATGTTACCTGTAGTTTACCACAATTGAAAAACAAAAAAAGCTGGAAAAAATCAAATGTAAAAAAAGACTGATTTTCTTCAGAACTTCTAAATAGGTTTTTGATTTGAAAAGCACCCACTCCATCTCTGTGCATTTTTATCTTTTACCAAGAAAATGTTTTCCCCACACAGTGGACTTTGAGATTTGCAAGTTATAGCAAATCTTAACTAGAAAAGATTTTTCTATGGTCACAAATCAATGTGGCACAGGAACTGATCAGTTATATTTTCAGCATGCAAGGAAATTATCTCTCATCCTGACTGGATAAAGTGTTACTTTCTAGGAATTCTAGAAATAATCAATGACTGTCTTGCTCTTTAAAAACGAAGAGAAACCCATACTGTTGCAGAAAGTCGACTTGTGACCTATTTCTGCCACCATTCCTTAGAAATGGAGAAGATTCCAGTGATTATTTTTCATACCTATCAGAAATGAATGAGGTCATAAAAACTTTAAAATTACCTTTCTATTCCTCAGGGAATCTCTTAGTTATAAATACTCTGATTATAACTAAAAACAACAGAATAGATCAGTAGTACCATACCTGCAAAAGGGGCCAACATATTAACCACTTCTATTCGGTCAATATAGATCATGACCCCACCACTAAAAACAAAGAAATGGAAAAAGTATGAGCCAAATACAAATCTGTTATAATCCCAGATCATCAAACATATCACACACAATAGAAATTTAGAAGAAAAATCTAAAGACATATACCACTGACTGATTAAAATGACCCCACTAGTCACTCCTGAGATAACCCTACACACACTCACCTGGCTCCTCTCATAACCTCTGTAACTGCTGCGATCAAATGAGCTCACATGAAGACTCAACCTGTAACCCAGAGCTATGTAGCACTTTGCCCTTACTAACTGAAGATAGCAGCTAACGCAGTGCTCTTCTCAAACTCTTCCATCAAGCAACCAAGTAAAATGGTTCCCCAGGAGGTGTGGAGGCCAGCCACAGTCTGATATTCTTTTGACTTCTTGCCTTAATACTTCACCAAAAGTTTTAATCTACTTTTTATCTGTATTTATTCTAATATGAAAACAAGAATTTTCCCCCAGACCTTCAAGTAAAAGTGACACTTCAGAAAGAAAGGTCTTGTGAATTAATGGCTTCCTATACTTCCTGGCCTACCCTGAAGGGCTTGTGAACCTCAATTTAAGATACATAAAGTTAGAGATTTTAAAACTAAACAACTAAGCCTTCCTACCAACTTACAAGGACAGTTTTTGTTCTCCTAAAAAAGGGTAATACCTGCCTACTGAAAAAAATCTGAGAAACAGAGGAAAGCATGAAGATGAAAAAAAATTTACCCAAAATCTCCCCAGCTGCCAATTTTGAGTCATCTCTAAAGGGAATCCATAAAAGAGAATTACAGATAGACCTAGGGAGAACTTGATAGTAAATATCAAATATCTTTAAAACAGAGGGAATTTGTTCCCTTTTAAAAAGCATTTGTCCTTCCATAGATGTCATAGCCCCTTTTATATAGGCTTATAATAATATTTTAGTCATTTATAACAGAGCATTTAAAAAATACCTTCAACTTTGCATTCTTCTTTTGATACAATTCAACGTACAATTATACTCTAGAAATAATTTGGGTCTTGCTTGCCTGTATCTCCCTAAAATTCTTTAGGGCAGTGATTTTTAAAGTAGGATCCTCAGACCAGCAGCACCAGCAGCACCTGGGAACTTGCTAGAAGTGCAAATTCTTGGGCCTCATTCCAGAGCTACTGAATCAGAAACTAAATTAGATGGCACTTAATACTACAGATGAGAAGATAAGATGATTTCATTTTAAACAATCTGTCACTGAACACTTACTCTGAGTAAAGTGCTGGGTTAGGCACTTTTATATACACTAATTCTAATGCTTATAAGAACTCTGCAAGGTGGGTCTTATTACCTGATTTTTATAAATGAGGAAACTAAGCTTAGAAAAGTCAATAAAGGCATGTGTGGTGGCAAAGAATATATGGGGACTCTGTACTTTCACTCAATTTAGCTATGAATCTAAAACGGTCCTAAAAATAAAGTCTATTAAAAAAAAAACTCAATAAAGCAAATGTGGCAGTGCTGATATTTGAAGTTAGGTCTGCTGGCTCTAAAACCCTACTTTTTTCAATAACACCCTAATGGCTCCTAAGATGGAAAACACCTATTTGGAAATAAGGCTTTCCTCAAATAATGCTTAGAAGAGAAACCCCCCTAAGTTACTATCATGCCTATTTGAAAGATGTTTAAGTGATCACAACTTATTAATAGAAACACCATCTGAACTAAAGGGAGGTTGGTAAGCGAGGAGAGCTTACCTTGTTCCACAAGGCACATTTTTAACTTCATCGGTTTGTAGTGTTGTCTGGGGAGGTAAAAATATCTCATTAATACTCAGGATACGTAGTCTCAAACTACTGGTCCCAGAGGAAAACCTCTGGAGAACTACTGGGACCTAAGTACAGGAGAGCTCCATTACAATTTCAGTCACCAAAGGTCAGCTATCATAGTCATTTCTTTTTGTATCCTAGCAGACACAAAAGCCTTGAGACAAAATATTTTAGAGCTAATGTCTGAATCAGGATGCACTAGAAGAGTTTCAATGTTCAGTCTGAAAGCTTTCATTTTAAACCTCCGAGTCCCTTATTTGCCTGGAGCTGGCCTGGGGTTGCAAACTACACGGCTCACCTACAAGGACACACTGCTAGGACTTGTGCTCTGAACTCGGATTCCACTTCTACTGTTTACAGTGAAGGTAAAAGAGAACCACTATATGCATACCAGTAATCTACAATGCACAGGCAGCCTTGAACTCAGCTGCAACTTTTTCTCTAAAGCAATGGTCAGTATTTTAGTTCAAGCCCAGTGATCTCTCAAATGGTCTGTTGAATTTCCTTTTCAACAGAAGCGCCGCCACCAGCACTGCTCCTCCTGGTGAGCCAACAATCTGGTACAGAATTACTTTGCTCCTGCGCACCTTTGTTCAGATTCAGAATGACTCTCTCGTTCCCTCTGCGGCCTCCAGTAGGTAAGCACCTAGTGAGTGTGTTCTAGACACAAGGCACCTTATTAAGCACAGAGCAACATGCTACTTTATGGAAAACATGGTCCCTGTTTCCAAACAGCTCACTGTCCAACACAGGAAATAACATCCTTACAAAGCAATCCATAACAGGTATAAAATAACAGGGTATAAACTCAATTGTTAGGTATTAAGTGGCAGAGAGTAAAATGATAGTTTGAAAAGCTCTGTGAGGTGAAGTATTTATAAGCCAGGTCTAGCAGGAGAGAAGTAAGTACGGATGAGGCAAAAAAACATCTTAGGTTCAATAAATATCCTATTCGAATACACAAAGTTGAGGACAGACTGTGTGTACAGGTGACAGGAAACAGATTGGCTTGCCTGGAGCAGAAGGGGTGATAGATAAGAGCTGCAATTCTGAGATGAGAACACGGTGCTGTTAGATAGAGTGCCCTGAAATGTTCGCTGGGGGGCTTGGGTTCTCCCTAGTCTATCTTATATACAGCCTCCAAATGAACCTTTCAAAATATGTTTTTTCCTTAATTCCTTGGCTCACATGTGGCACGGTTCTCATTATCCATCATATCTAGAAGCAAAAAAAACCAGATGAGAAGCTAAACTTTTCATTTATTTAGGCTGACTTAGTAAAGGCATGGAAATTCAAAACTGTCAATCCAGGAGACATACTAGAGGATGGATATAATAAGTGGTTGCATACAAAATTCCAGGAGGGAAAAGAACACAATACAACCCTAGGGTTGAGAGATTAGGCTGATGGTAAGCACAGTGACAGATTCTAGGTGGAGTGAGGGGAATTGACGAAGACATGAATTCAATTTATTTTAGTTCCTTCAAAACATTAACCAAATTCAATTTCCATGTTCTACACCAATGTAGAAGGCTAGGTCTCTTAATGTGTTTCAGAAATTCCTAAAAGTAAATTTCTTTATGTCTCATTTGTATAAGAACAATTGTTAAACAGGGTTTTGTAAATATAATTCTTTCCTAGAATGTTATTGTTCCACACATTTGAAAAAAGAACATTCGTATTTAGTCACACTGGCTCCAGCATTTAATTTTTTTTGTAAATGCAAAATTAGTTTACACTGAAATCTTTTTACTAATTTCATTTCCATTTCTTATAAGTATGATAGTTTACTACAATATATGTACATACACACACACACACGTTGTATTTGTTACATGTGCAATTGAATTCTAAAACTTATTTAATGTTCATCGTTTGTATCTTTTATATATATCGCTCCATTAGTATGACTCGACATACCAAGCTCCAGGAAGGAGCTTGGCTCTGAACAGATTTAAAAAGCCTCTAATCTCTAAGGCTCTGATAATCCCATTAATAACATCATCATAGACTGTTTGAACTTTTGGTGAGGTCACATAATTAAAATGCTTTCTTTCCTGGAGGAATAAATGAAGTTTACAGCAGTTAAGTGATTTTTGCTAAGTCATGTAACTAATTGGTGCCAGAGCCAAACCTAAGTCTCCAGGTTTCCGGCCCCACGTTCACTACACCATACTGCTTCTTAAGAAATCAGTTCAGTTTAACAACTTTCACAAGTAGAAAGGTCACGAATATAAATGGGTTACAACCCCTGCCTTCAAGAAGCTTGGAGACTTTCTGAAAAAGAAAATACACACAAAACTTAGAGAACAAGACAACATTATTAAGAGAAATAAGACCACGGGACAAAATTTACAATATAGACTTTAAAAGCTATAGATTAGGAGAGGGACTTGCGATGAGCCTTAAGAAGGCTGGCAATTCGTAGACAAGAGGGAAGGGAGGGAGGGAGAAATGAGGAGAGAAGAGGTGACAGTATGAACCAAGGCAAGAGTGAATAAATAAAATATAAGAAAACAATACGGAAATTGGTCTGACTAAAGGAAGAACACATTTCACTTCAAACAGACACAATTCTTGCCCTAAGCCATCTAAAAGGGAATTGGAAGGAAACCTGGAGGATTTAAGTATTCACAATGAAACTCTCACTTAGTGGGAAGCCTACCTAGACTTAAATTACAAGATAAATACATTAAATTTTCCTGAGTCCTGAAAAATTAGCAGATAGTAGACAAATTTCTGAATTCAAAGATTTATAATCACACTGAGTGTGCAAGAGTAGAATCCTGTTTTGTCATCTTATGTCTAAGGTTCCACATAAAATTGTGCTTAATGTCTCAGACAAAAATGTGAGGCAGAAAAGCTGTGTATTAAAATTCAGATCCACCATGTTAACAGTAGCCCAAGAGCTTGCCTCTATGGAAACCAAACACTGTTCTAAACCAAGTAATCACCGATTTGTATTTCTAAGTGTGTTCTAAAGTCCAGATTTTATTTTCACTGCATCGACAGAAAACTTGCTGCACACCACTATATAGACGGGAGAAATCAGTTCCAGTCAGTTTTTCCAAGCTGCCTAGGTATTACTGCTTATATACTTCAAAAAGAGTGAGGTGGTTCAAAATCATAACCTGTGCTGTGACAACTGTACTCTGAACTTTAATTTCTGCATTCAAGTAAATACCACCATTTGCTTAAGCAATAAGGAAATGTATCTCCACCCACAAATGTTGTAACTGTTCCTGTCACACCTGTCTATCCAGTGTGGAGGCTTTCCTAAGAATTACTCACCTGCACAGATCTGAACGTAGTAATGAAAGGCAACATGATATGATAGCCTGGTCCACTGGGGTTAGTTAGTAAAGCTCCTCCCCTGCAAAAAGATGTTTCAATTTGACAAGATTATAAAGAGAGAAATTCTCTTTCCAAATTTAAAATGCTGTAATAAATATTCACTGTTACTCATGCTGCTGACCTATTAAAGCTTCATTAATATGAATTACTCACGATGAACAACTGCTGGTACCTAAAATATCTGCCACAGCTAACAAGGTGAAAATATCACATTAAGCTGCCGATGTTACAGCTTGTTTCATAAGCTCGACCAACCATACCTCTGGGTCTCCAGCACTGCGCTCAGCTACAAAGGATTCTCCTCGGTCTTTAACCATCTGAGAAGTACTTGTGAAAAAAACATTCTAAGGCTCTTAGTTGCTATACTTTAATTGCACATAACACCAGTTCAAAACATAATACATTTAATCACCATGTTGAAACAAAAATGACACAAACTTTCAAGGGAGGAGCGAACTTCAAGAGTCTTAATCTACCTACAAGGCAATTAAAATACTGCGGATATAAAATCTATATAATAAAAAACAAAAAATTAGCATAGAAAGATAAAGGGTAAGGGAATACAACTATAAATAGATAGGACGTAAGTATGGACTTATTCACCAAATGCTGGAATGTGTTATCTATGAAAGCACATCTTGGAAATTATAAAAGGGGGGCATTTGGGGGGCAGATATAAAAAAAAAGTCCTATTTTACATTGTGAAGAGCAACTTCATAGAACTTAAGTTTGTATCTTGAAAATAGACACAGGTTTGCAAAAAATCCGTAACAAATAACTAAAAAAAGATGAACTGTTTTAGGTCCATCCCTAAGTCTTTGAGAGCCATGCTTTGAAAAGCTCTTTCCTTGGTTTTACTGCCAAGACAAGACGGAAATATGGACTAATCTGTCATTTTTTATGCTAGACCTCCACCTGCTAAGACGTATCACTACACTTGTGTTTGAAACTAGTGTTTCATAAAGACTGTTTCTAAGACTCAAATGGATCGACAAGTAGAAAATACCACTTTGGGGGGATGATGGAAACAAGAAGTGGAAGCCCTTTCAAATACACCATTAGCACCATTTCTCCAGACTGTCCTCTGTCTGTATCCAAAAGAACTGGTGGTACTATGTTGAAGGAAAAGCTACTCGAGCTCAACTGGAGAGCAACACACTCCACACCACTCCTTTCCTCAACCTGAAAAGAAAGGGTAAGGTGGCAGGAGGGTGGTCCATCAACGCTGCGTTTATGTCTCCAGGTCCAGGGAAGATATACGAGTAAAAACAATTGTCACGGTCCTCATTATTTGGCCTTATAAGCCAAAACCAGACACTCGGGGCTTTTAAAAGAAAAAAGAAAAATCTAAAGAACCATCACAGACCCGACCCAAGTTTCTAACTTGCATCTAAAGCTGCAAACTGAAAGCCTGCACCGTTGTACGGAATACAACTATTTATCCATTTCCTCGGTTACGTCTGCCTGCCTTCCTTTTTTCTACAAATAACTGCACCGACTGTCGACCAGGAATAACTGTAGGGACTCTTACCCTCGGCACGAAACGGACGTAGTACTGAAAGTGTCCACCACCGGGAGGGTGCTCTGCAAAAGCCTTCCTTTCGCCCCCCTACTCTCCCCAGCGCTGGGAGGACAATCACTTCCGAGGACTGGGGAAGGCTCTCCCGGACGCTACAGAGGCCACAACTGCTCAGACGCTCCTCTACCCGGAGTCCCCTCTACCTGCTGGAGAAGCTGCGCGGGCTGCACACGCTGCTCACCTGTAGTACACAGCCAGGTGTCCTTCCTCGATCTTGTGGATGGAGGCGTAGAGGAGGACAACCACCAGAGCCACCACCGCAGCCACCAGAACCCGGGCTTGAGTCATATTCATGCTTGTTCCTCCTGAATGGAGGAGGAAAGAACCCCACGGCCCGTGGGTGACAAGCCTACCCCCTCGTTTCCACCGCCTACCGCCGGACAACTGGCTCCCTCCCGCAGGCCGCGCCGGGAGTCCTGTGCCTCTTTTCCCTCCTTCTTTCCTCCTCGCAGAACCCGTTCTCTCCCCGCCAACCTCTCCGCGGGAGGCGGCCCGCAGGCCGCCCCTGCTCAGTAATCGTCGTGACACCCCCTCTCCCAATGGCCGCTCCCCCCCCGCCCCCCGCCGCAGAATGCACTGAGAAGGGGGCCAGGGGCAGAGTTCGAAGGGAATCCGACCCCTCCGCGGTGCTCACCGACCCGTGACGCATCGCCCCCGCCCGCACGTGCAGCCGCCTCCCCGGCCACGCCAACCGCCGCCAACCGCCGGCCCCGCCCACTCGCCCCGCCCTGCGGCTGCGCAGGCACGCACGCCGACGCAGTGCTCGCCCTGCCACTAAAGAGACGGGGAGCGGACGGGACAAAATTCTCCCCGCTGCCCTCCGCGCGATTTCCCTTGAAGGTACGTAGGCTCGGTTTTGTGCACTGCTGGTTTCCTGCTCCGGAAGAGAAGTGGGCAATCGGGAATAAGGGATGCAGAGAAAGCAGACGGCCTCCTGTTCTTTTGCAGAGACCCGCCCCTTCACTCAGTGTGGTAGCTGTTCCGTTTATGACCTTTTGCGGTTTATACCGAACTCTATGTGGCAAGCACGTGCTTCACGGACAGATCCTGCACTGAATTCAGGAGCAACCAGAATTATGGCCAAATAAGAGGGAAGTTCAGAAGAGGAAGGTATTCAATCTAACCGCATATTCACTCAAGTATTTTTCTGAGCGCCTATAATGCCAGCGTGATGATGCAGTGAGGGCTTTATGAAGGCCATCCAAGCAATAGGAACAGCGTCCTCCAGGAAAGCACAAGAACAGTGAGCATTTGAGCTTCCTTGAAGCCAGTATGATGGAAAGAAGTAGGATGGTGGGCTAGGCTAGGCTCAGATTTTGAAAGACTCAAATGCACTTTTTTCTTCAAGGAGCGGGTACTGGATAGCTACAGAATTTTTCCCTGCATATTCTTTTCTTTTACAATATCCATTATGTGCATGTTACCCAAAACAAAAAGGACAAAGTTAGAGTAGAGATGGGAGTGAGATGGATAAATACAAGGGAAATAAGGGCAGCATATTAGAGTAGGTTGGGCAAGAATGGTTACTGTAAGCCTTGAAAGGCTAGCAGTGGGAGCACAACTGGACAAGTAGGCTGAGATTTAAGGACTCTGAACCTCTTGGGCAGGGAAGTTTGGGAAAGCAGTGCTTTAGGGCCAGTGAGTCTGCAAAATGGCTTAGAGGAGAGACACAGACTGGAGGCAGGGAAGCAAAGTGGTTAGACAATTTCAGGTCCAAAGTTATAATGGCAGTAACTGGAAACAGGAAGGGGTAAATAGAATCAATTCTCCATGAAAGCAAGCCCTCCCAGACCACTTTACCCTCTCCCTTCAATAAGTGCATTTACCTGTATCATTCATTTGACTCTTACTACCTAGGAATGTCTAGGACCTTGTTGGTTCCAGATAGATGATATCTGCAGAGCTTCGCTATTTTAACTCACGAAAAGCAAAAAATGAAAAATAACTTGTCCCAGTCTGTTTTCTCTTTGCAGAACTGTTTTGCCCACTCTCTTGATTTCTAGTCTGAGAGGGGCAAGGAACCCCTCCCTGTGCCAGTAACAGTATCAGATGACTAAAAAGTTAGAAGACAACCCAAGGTTTCAAACTTAGAAAAAATAGGGATGGTGTGACTAAGTTTACAGGGCAAGATATGAGCATGGTTTTTAGACCATGAATAGTGGTGACAGAATATCTCAGGTGAAAACACTATATTAAAGCAGCTACCCAATGTGGTCTTTACTATAAATCCTGTATAATTCCATACAGGAAAATACAGTAAGAGCCTATTATGTTACCCTCTGCTCCAATTCCAATTCATGGAAACTTGAAATTTTCCCAAGTCATATTCAACTACAGTTGACCCTTGAACCACACACGTTTGAACTGTGTGAATCCACTTATATGCATTTTTGTTTTCAATAAATACAGTTAACCCTTCTTATTTGTGGGTTTCGTGTCTGCAAATTCCATGAATCAAAAATGGTATTTTCGCATTCCCAACCTCGGTGGGATGAATCCACAGATGCGAGGCACCAACTATAAAGTCAAAAGTTCTATGTGGATTTTCTGCTGCGTGAGACTTGATGCCCCTAACACCACTCATTGTTCAAGGGTCACCTGTATTCATGTGATTTTAATGAATAGAGTCAAAAAGTAATTTAAAAATCATTTAATACACAAAGTGAAAAACTATAATACAAAAGCATTTCACATTTTTTTAAAAAAACAGTATTTTCTAAATTACTTAACAAATGATAGATCCACAATCCTTAATCTGAAATTGTTAGGGCCAGATGTCTCAGAATTAGAAATTTTCAGATTTTAGAAACATAATTCAGTGCATATGCCATATTACATAAACCTCCAGCAGGGTCTGTGGCAGCACCCTCCCCACCGCCAAATAATCAAACATGTTAATATTTCTGCAGCAAAATAAATGAATATTCACACTAAATGGGATAAGTATGTTCAGTGTTACTTCATGTTAATTTGCAAGCAAGTGAGTTTTGTTATCACGCATCTGAAAAACCTTGTTTTCAAAGCTTTTTGGAATCACAGATAAGGGCATGCAGACCTTTATAAATTTGTACAAGACACATGAAAGATTCCTGAAACAAATGACCCATTTTTACAAATGAAAAAAAATAAGTTTTCAAATACATTATAAATTAACAGGCATCTCTTTAATATTACTAAATGTACATCTTAAATACATATACACATAGAACACTTAAGATTTATCAGTCAATTGGTATTGAAGGCACAGATACACAATCCCTTCTATAGGAAAGGAATACTATCAAATGTGCAGTAAAATGGAAAATGGGATTGACCCAACTCCTTATGATGCCAGGAAGAGCACTGCTGAGTGCAACACAAGGAGGTAGGGGTTATTCTTCAAGAAGTACAACTTTACTTGTGAGCAGTCTCTTCCACAGAAACACAGGTAGACAACTTTTACTTAGAACATACATTGAGGTTTCTTTTCTGTATATACAGAGGGTGCCAAAAAAATGTATATACATTTTAGGAAAGGAAAAAAACTATTAAAATTGTAATACTCAACATATACTGTTAACAAAAAAATGAATACAAGTCACTTTTGACTTCTGCAATTACAAGAGGTGCTCAAAGTGGTTACCATCAGCGTCCAGGCACTTTTGATTACAGCGAACTACTGCTTGAGCAACGGTGACCAAAGTGTCCACGTATATAGTTTTTGGCACCCCCAGTATTACTTTTGGCCTAATGCCGAAAAGTTAAGTGTTAAAAGATATTTTTAAACAGTTATGTTTTACGAAGTTTAAAGACAAATGGATTGCAATGATAGCTAAGTAGCTGTAGTATTAAACAAATTCTGTCAGTTCAGGGATTAAGATTACCAAAAGTCAAAATATTGCTCTTATAAAATCATGTAGTTTTTTATCACAGCCATTTCTTCCATTGAATGATATCTGAAGAATGGTCTCATGGGAGAAAAACAAATTTCCAACACGTGCAACAACTTCCAAACGTTTGGGACAGTGAATAAGTGGCAAGTCATTCTGTTAACCAACTCCAATCAAGATTCTAAAACCAGGCATGAAAAAGTTACAATTAGATGTTGACGATAAGTGGTAGATTTATGGGTTCATTTTTACAGATTTTCTGTATGTTTGGGCATTTTATAATCAAAAGTTGAAAAATCAAAACTATAAATAGGTTACAATTAGTGTTTACTATATTTTCTGCTAATTCAAAACTACTTCAAAGTTTTCATAAATATTTGGAGCAAATAATTAATAAAAGAAGAAATATACAGAGTTGACATCAAGACTAAATAATAGTAGGTTAGTTCAGTCAACACTTTATTGTAGTTTCTCCAAGTTTTAACAAATGAGTGATTCATAGTAGTAACTAAATCTTCTTAATGTAAAAACTATTAATTACAACTATATTAACAGGATTCATTTTGTATACAGCAATTACTGTATCTGAATTATAATATAAATCCTGTCCCATCTTATTGGAGAAAATTGATTGCTGAAACAAAAAGATACAAACATTCAATCTCAATGGTCACGTTGCAAAGAAAGCTCACATTCATTAAATTAAATCAAATTTGACCAAAAATGCAACTGTTGAAGATTACTGATGAGATGACACAATCCTAGTAAAACCATGAATAAGAGAAGATGGGGATTTGAGGTCAAGGTTATTGCTTGAATGCTCTCTTTCCTCTGAGAAATGCAAGGTAAAGTTAGCATGGAAAGTTAAACGCTTTGCACCCAACATACCTAAAACACACCTCCACATCCATATAAAAACTCACCATCATTCTACTGCTCTGTTCCTCATTTGCTTTATGAATAATAGTGCTTAAATGGCCAAGACAGTTCAAATTTTCTTCTATCATTTGTGCCAAAGTCTCCCTGTGGGATGAAAAAACAAAGTCTTTTCAAATTCAGCAAAGGGGCATATGAATTTCCTCTATTTTTTGGTCCTCAGGGTCAGGATGATCAAAGCCTTTCCTGCAACCCAGCACCCCAATGCAGCTGATTCCTAAAGTCTCCAGTTTCCTCATCCTTCCCACTCAGAGGCACAGTCCTGCTTGTTACTCCAAGTGTTGCCTCTGCCCAGCTCTAATGATAAGTCCACTGTAACTCCAATCTGATTTTTTCTGAAACATAAGTGGCACTTATACACAACTCCCCCCTCCACAACCTCCGAAAATGCTAACGGGGGGGAAAAAAGATCTTTGTTGCACAGACATGAAAGATCTCATTTTGTTTCTGGAGTATATCCTTTTGCTTACAAGTAGTAAAAACAGCATGCTTACTTCAGAGACACAAATGAAGGGGAGAATATACAAAAGTACAATCTGTTCTGCAAAGATCAGGGAAGGTGGACTGATTGGAAACTACAGGTGACAGCAATAAAAAAGGAAACAAGCAAGCTGATTTCTGAGGACAGCAAAAGAAAACAGCATGACAGGGAAGCTGTCCAGAACCAAGAAGTATCCCTGGAAGTTTTTATTGGAAAGAAATCCTGATTCTAGTTTTCTCCTTCCATGCTTTCCTCTTCCCTAAGGCCCCTCTCCTCACCTTTTACTAACCATCAGAGTCCCCACCTGCTAGAATCAGTTGTAGGCCATGGATGATAGCGACTATTAGCTTAGAACTAAACTCGAATTCAGCTCTTATTCAACAGATGGCAAAATTAAGGCCAACAGTTCCCGATCCATGGTGATTAAGTACCACTGGTACATACTAATAGAAATCAGTTTTCCTTTATAATGTATTCCTACTGGAAAATATATTTAAAATTCCTGTCCGATACACTTATACGAACCACAACCTCAAATTGGAAATTATCTGTATAGAGGTGACATGTGCAACCATTAGCATCCCCTAACAAACCTGAAAGTCCTTAATGAAAGCAAAAACATTAGTAATGTATGAAATTTTGTTTAACTCTGATTAATGGAGTATTTCCTGAAGTCTATATAATGAATTACAGCCTGTGCTGTAGCTGTGGCTGTATTACATTGGGCCAAGTTTATAATGACCCCTGGAATTTGCTTTCTTTACAAAAATAAAATACCTGCTATCAGCTTGCCTTCCTGCCATGTACTTTTCTCTCATAAAAGTAGAGGACAGAATGTGCAACCTCATGACCTCCTGAGCAGTGATGGAACATGGCTGCACATCTGCAAAACTAATTGTGGGCAGAGCTTCCAGGGAAATGCTGCTGCTGTAGAAGTCTCCGTGAGTTGTGAGAAAAGCAACAACACACAAGCTAGCAAAGAGCCACTGGCTCTGGCTGTGGCACATCTAATGCTGAGAAAAATAACAGATGGATAGTCATTCAGCTTTTAGCAGAAGAGTTAGTGATTAATAAAAGACTTCAAACTTCAGTTCGTATTTGCAAAACTGATTTAAGGCACTGAAAAAAGTCTGATATTAGAAATACTAAGTTATAAAAGAGAGTAGATTCAACTCAACAATTCATTACAGGGATGATCAAGGTCCCCAAAATGATAAATGCAAAAAGATAGCATAATTTCTCAGTGATAAATGGTTAAGGAAGGAATAAAGTTTGGGTAAAAGAATTGATAAACCAATAACAGAAAGAGAACTTAGAACTTGGATTGAGCTAATAACGATTAACATCTGCTGAATATTTATTTCCTAACACTTTACATACATCATCTAATCCAATTTTCACAACAGTTCCAATTGTACAGGTGAGGATATATGAACAGTAAAAGAGTCAAATTAATTGCACAAGGTTATTACAAAGGGACAGTCAGGACTTAACCCTGGTCTAAATGCACCGAAGATTATGCTTCAACCACTGTGCTCTACTGCCTCATTTCTGCCACTGCTCTTGAAAACACAACTATCTATTGTTACAAAGTGCACCCACCCATCTTGAGGAGTTACCAC
This sequence comes from Rhinolophus hipposideros, assembly GCF_964194185.1. Lineage (NCBI taxonomy): Eukaryota > Metazoa > Chordata > Mammalia > Chiroptera > Rhinolophidae > Rhinolophus > Rhinolophus hipposideros. The sequence goes on along the minus strand of NC_138061.1, from coordinate 24,255,282 downwards.
ACATGACAGAGGATGTTCACGTCCTGCTGAAGTCGGGGGCAGCCATGCTGATGCCTGAGGGGGAGTCACTGCACCTTCTAGACTGGATCCTACCAGGGACCGGGCTGAACTCTGTGTCTGCAGGAAAATAAAAATAAGATTAAAGGCAAGCACCTCCACTGATTCATACATTTCCTACCCTATTCTTAAGACACTTCCATCACTACTTACATGCAGAGTATTCTGCACAAAACTATCCCCACCTGTACATACCACTACTAACTGTCCTGTCCTCAGCCCCTTTCTTCATTGACTAAAACCAAATGTATCTACCCATCGAATTCCACTTTCATTGGAGGAAGGAAAAACAAACAGTTGAACAAATGGTTTATTAACTAGTCAGACACATCTAGCCCCAAACCGGGGTGGGATACCCACAGTGGTCCAGGGCTGGGAGGAGTATAAAAACAGGAGACTGGAAAGGAAAGAGTTAATGAAGGGTGATCATGAAGTGCTGCAGGTGAGCTGCTAGTCAGACATCAAGCAAAGAACACAAGCATCAGCCCAACATAAACTATACGTGTCTTCAAGAGGCCCCAGATGGTGCTGATAAAAATGCCCTTTACCGGGAAAACAGCAAATCAATATCACATTAAATAATTCATTAAGAGTTACTTACACAGGCAATTTTAAGGAGATGCCATATTTCTTTCTGCCTCTTTCCCTGCATAAACATGACCGTATTGTCAGCTTCTTTGATGCTACTGAGGGCCATTTCCACCTTGGGCAGTAAATCAATAATCTTCTGCTTGCAGCCCAACAACTTGCTGGAGAGATGAAATCAGTGTCAGACATTTACAAATCCCCCAAGATCGTGCACCATACCCCCAAATCCAGCGGGGGAAACGAACCACAATCAGTGTTAGTTTTAATGACTCATCTCCAAAGCAATGCACACAAACAGGACACCTAAATACACACAACTATGGTCAAGCTACCCATGGTACTGCCAGAACATCCTGGGTCTAGTATATTTACCAAAACGGGGTATTACTCTTGGACAGCAACAGGACACGTTTATTTTCAGTAGGAAATAAAACCATGTTTCTACCTGAGATGACCAAACAGCTCCTTGAGAACCCGGTCCTGACTCTGCACAGTGTGCACAATGACCTTCACCATCTCTGTGCTGTCGCTGTACGAGTGATCTGCAAAAGACCTCAGTCAGCGGGGACAGCCTCCCTTCTGCATGAACACATCAGCCTCCAGACAAAAATTCCTAAAACTCTGAAACTGAAACTGTGTTAATAACATCTCCACTTAAATTCCAAACTGGATTAAAAGATTTTGAGATTATATATCTATAAATAATTATATATCTAAAAACAAACGATGTGTGTGTGTGTATAATGTATGTATACATCACTGTAGCCTCAGAGACCTTAGCTGCCTATTTCGAGAACAGCCTTAGCTATTTTTAATCCATACTAACCCAAGTCCCAGACACGTGTGCAGCCTTCTAGCCAGAGATCAATTTTTCTTGGGTGAGTAGTATCATTTATTTAGAAACAGTAGGATCATTCTTCAAAAGGAATTGTTTTGCCAATGAAATAAGCAGTTCAGTGACCAGGTGCAAACGAAGGCATCATTTTCAAGGTAAACTGCTTTGGTCTAGCACACGGGCCTGCTCTTACCACTCCACACCTGAAACCACAGCATCAACTTCTTTCCAACCTCTCTAACCTTAAAGCAGCACTTGTTTTTTCTCAGTTCCTTTTTTCTTTCTTTCATTCCTTCCTTTCACTTGCTTTAAAATTTTTTCTGTCTCAATTTTCCTATTTTGCCTTCCCAATCTCTTAAATTCTCACAAACTAAAAGATGTTGTACCATAAACATCTCAAGTTTCCTAAAATGCCTTTGTGTACTATGATAAAAGTGTCTTACCTGATGGTCTATGTTTTAACTGCTTATACAGATCAATGGCACGCTGTTCCCTATGAAAGAGAAAACATGCTTATATGTGACGATAATTTAATGACTAATAATTCACAACTTGAAATGAACAATATTTGAATAGAGTAATGAGTCCATTTTAAAGAACACATTGCCAACGAATATTTCACAGAGCATTTCACTAGGTAATAAGCAAGATCTTAAAATGTAAAGTTTAATATACGTTTTATTTGCTGCGGTCTACCACCACATATACAATATCTTTGCACCAGAAATACTTAAATGGGCAAAAATTATGGCGTGTGGTTAGAGAAAAAAAATCTGAAACTTCTAATCCAAACATTTAGGAAGTTAACCTCATTTAGGGCATTTAATAGACAATACCTTGGCTCAGAAGTATGGTAAGTAGGGAAATAGTTTGTAACTTAGAATACCTGAAAAATTCTTAACACTCACATGAAAAGATACTTTGATTAAAACAGCCAAGGTCAAGTCAAAGAGTTATTTCTAAAATTTCTGGTGACTAAGAAAAAAATCTTCCTTTTGAAATATGATGTGGGCCAGCCCGGTGGCTCAGCCGGTTAGAGCTCCGTGCTCCTGACTCCGAAGGCTGCCGGTTCGATCCCACATGGGCCAATGGGCTCTCAACCACAAGGTTGTCAGTTTGATTCCTCAAATCCCACAAGGGATGGTGGGCAGCGCCCCCTGCAACTAAGATTGAACATGGCACCTTGAGCTGAGCTGCCGCTGAGCTCCCGGATGGCTCAGTTGGTTGGAGTGCATCCTCTCAACCTCAAGGTTGCCGGTTCGACTCCCCCCAAGGATTGTAGGCTGCGTCCCCTGCAACTAGCAACGGCAACTGGACCTGGAGCTGAGCTGCGCCCTCCACAACTAAGACTGAAAGGACAACAACTTGAAGCTGAATGGCACCCTCCACAACGAAGATGGAAAGGACAACAACCTGACTTGGGAAAAAGTCCTGGGAGTACACTGTTCCCCAATAAAGACCGGTTCCCCTTCCCCAATTAAAAAAGAAAAGAAAAAATATAACACAGGTGTAAAAAAAAAAAGAAAGAAATATGATGCCAACAAATTTGGGGAAAGGAGAACTATAGAAAATAACCACATATAGACTTAATCTGCCAGACGGACACAGAAAGAACCACCTGCTACAAAAAAATCAGACATCAATAGTACCGACATGAATACATCCTTACAGAGATTCCATCAAGTCTCCCTGACGTCTTCCATAGGGGCTCTTCTGTAGCTCCATGATTTCAGTGTGCAGGGACATGATCTGATCCTCCAGATATCCAATGACACCCACCTAAAATATGATGAAATACAAGAGAAATGACAGGATCACCACCATTCAACACAGAGAAGAACTCAGAGAATGACTTGCTGCTACAGTAGAACTAGATGAGTTATATGAAACACTAATTTTGTTCAAGCCTTTTTATCTTTCAGCTTCTAACACTTAATCTTTCACATGAGGACATAACTTATTCCTATGCTTCTCTTATCTCGCCTGACGACAGTAAACGACTAACATTTGGTTTCTCCTCCTGAGAAGCAAAAAGATGGAAGTGTCACTAACAAGACAGAGGACAAGTGGCCATCAAAACCACTGCATCTCAGTTCTGTGATTTTCATTGCTTCTTGTTCCTGACTGTCTTGAATAAGGATGAAGCAAGATAAAGACCATGATCTCCCACCCGAGGATACCGACTGCCCTAACCATGTCCTCAGGTTAAGTACTGGCATCAAGGACAGCCATAATTTAGTGGAACCATGGACAGATGTACCAGGTAAGAAAGGAATCTGCCACCTAGAGGATGATCTATCTAGTGTGACCATACAATTTATTGTCCAAACCTGCATAATTTTGAGAGTGAAAAGGAGCAGTATTGATAATTATGGCAAGATAGGTATAAACGGACTGTTCCAGGTAAATCAGAAGTGCAGCCACCCTATCTAAACCAGTCAAAAAAATAACAGTGATAACTACCACTTATTATTTATTCCCATTTAATCTGCATGACCTTACTAAAAAATGCATAGTATCATAATATGGAAACTAAAGCTCATTGTGGCTAAAGCCCGTGTTGTTACCCACTATAGTACTTCCCTCTACATACACAAAACATCTACTAGATATTTGTCTGATATTCAGGAATGACATGAAAATCCTTTACATACCCAAACCAAAGAAAGTTTCTAAGGGAGACTGCAGGAATTAATAAACACACAGAATAAACTCTGTAATTTTACCTCAGCATAATGGATAGCCTTTTCTTCCATTTCCTTCCATGCTTTTAACATTTTTTCTGAGGCTAAAAAAAAAGTCTTAATTGGTTATCGCAGAAATAGCCATAGCTTTAATTACTGACCTACCCACCTCCTTGCCACATCAACATCAAAAACGGTGTTATAGGTTGAGTTGTCCCCCCGAGATGATATGTTGAAGTCCTAACTCAGAACTTTAGAATGTACCCTGATTTGGAAACAGGGTCATTGCACATATAATTAGCTAAATTACGATGAGGTCATCCTGGAGTAGGGTGGACCCTTACTACAGTACGACTAGTGTCCTCAAAAGAAGCAACACAGACACAGACAGATGAAGGAAGAGCTCCATTTGATGACAGTCAAAGACTAAAGTGCTCCGGCTGCTAGCCAAGGAACACCAAGGACTGCTGGCAAAGCACCAAGAAGCTGGGGGAAGCAAGGAAGAATTTTTCTCCACAGGTTTCAGAGGGAGCCTGCCAACACCTTGATTTTGTACTTTTAACCTCTGGAACTGAGACGATAAACTTCTGTTGTCGTAAGCCACCCAGCTCATAGTAATTTGTTACAATAGCCCTAGGAACTAATACAGATGGTTTTCTCTTTTTAAAAAAGAAAGAATTTTTAAGGTAATATATGAACATATTTTTTTAAATCAAACATTATAAAAGGATATAAAAAGAAAAGACTCTGTCTCTCTCCCCTTTACCCTCCACTCTAAGAGATCTTATTGTTATATAATCATTTGCTATATAGACACGTACCCTTTTCCCTCACTGATGAGACCATCTATACATACTTTTCTTTCTTTACTTTTTCCCAACTTAAAATGATCCAAGTGATCTTTAGGTCTACCTCATTCTTTTTTTAACACTTATGTAAGATATATAGCTGACAATGCAAAAACAATTTGGCCAAATAATTATGTTTTGCCATTCACCAGAATACCTATAATACACAACTAAAAATAAAACATCAATCATAGAACCAGCTCTAGTGGGTAAACTTACCCACCTAGACACCGTTGATCATTTACACTGAGATAAACATACCTTATTTAAGATTAAGTATACAAATGTGTTTGATTCCCAAAAAAGGATTTGTTTCATGGGGAAAATAAATAAATAAATAAATAAATAAATGCTGGTGGTGACCACTTCAGTTTATTTTATTTTAATTCTGCTTTTTGTATTTCCTTAGTACATCTGAAGGTAGATAAGCTTAAAGTCAAATACTAAAACATTGGAGGCTGCATATAATAAAACAGTGAGACTACACAGTAGGTGGTTTGGGAAAAAAAATAAACCTGGAATTATTTGTGTTATGATTTATAGAAAGATAAGGAGTTTAAGATTTCCCTGGCTAATAAGTCACCCCAACAGGTTTTGTAACTATTTTTAAAATGAGGTTTGAAAAAAATCACAAGTTCATAAATCACTTTTGTATTTTTTTTGGAGCTAAACAATTTATTTTAGTCTAATTGTGGAAAAAAACAAACAAATATAAAATTGCTCGACTAAAGGTTGGAAAAAAAAAACCTAACATTCAAAACAACCATGGTTTATGATGCTTTGAGGTACCCTATTTCTTGTTCTAATGTGAATGAAAGAGAAACAACTAGCTATGAAGCAAGAAGACAAAATAGCAGATGGTTTCAAGAGAGCAGACACTTCTTTCAAATACATTACCCAAACACTTACATATTCCGTAAGTCATCTGTTCACTATATCTTTCCAAGTCAAGCTGAATACTTTTTTGAAAGAACTCCAGTTTAGCTTTCAGTTGCTGAGATGCTGAGATCAAAGTGTTCTTCATTTTTGTCAAGTTAGCATTATATCTAAGAAGACTTAGCCTACACCATAGCCAAAAAACAAACAAAAAACAACAGCATTTCATAAACATTCGACAAAAATTTAAAAACTTAAATTGCTATATGCCCAAAGCCTAAGTTTCTGTTATTAATCTCTGAGAAATAGCTGATCACTAAAATCTGGTCTCTAAAGACTTCCTGTCTGTGATAGTCTATGATAGAACAGTCTCTTTATAGTAGGACATTCTTTCAGGAACTACTCTTAAGCTACTGCAATTGGAAAGTTTCAGACCCTTAGTAAGACTTCTACGAGTCTGATCAGAATATTACATTTCAAATTGGCCCAATATTTTAGTATTGCATGGAACACTGATTAGTGAAAACTGGCAAGATTAACTCTTGAGGATTATGCACATGACACTGGCCCTATCAACAGAATCTACTTACATAGCTGCTCTTTGTCCCTGAAAGAGCCTGCTGTAGTCTTCTTTTAGCCCAGACACATAGTGCACTGCTTCAGCCCATACTTTACGCAGCTGTATAATTGGAAGCTGTATTTTGCTGTCCTGTACTACATGTAAGAAGGTGGGGAAAAAGAGACATGGGTTACTTTTTAAGATTTTAGAGTTCATTCATCATTCTTTGTGATTTCCTGTCCATACAATCATTCCCTTAGATGCTAGAGAGAACTTGCTACTGTTCCATTCAGTTCAATATACATTAACTCAGAAACTGTAATATACAGCACTGCTCCAGATACAAGGAGAGAGAAAAATGAGTAAGATATGATCACTACATAATCACAAAGCTTGCAATTATTCCTATATCAGTCTTTTTTTTCTTGCTCTCCTCCAACCTGGAATACTCTTTTTTCTCTCCACTAATACAAATTCTTTATTTCTTTCAAGTTCTAAATCAAGTCCCATCGCATCCACAATCCACCAGTCTTTCCTGCCTCTGAATAAAAAACTTTATCTACTGGACTACAAACTCAGCTCCAGGAAAACATACAGGGTAAAGAGCAGTTTAATAAAATATGCTTTCTTCAATGCCAGACTTACAAAATTATTTATTTATGATTATCTCTTGCCCTTTCTTTCGTAAAGGGAATGTTACTTTCTAAAATGATGGCAGGTATGTATGTTAAGCTCAATGAAATTCCATTTTAACATTATGAAATTCTCCAAGAATGAGAGATTCACCCTATCAATTAAGGTGGCAATTATATTCTGCTATTCTTTTCCAATGTAAACCTTTAGAGAAAAGGTGATACATGAGGGTTAATATTGAGAAAATACATTATCTGAAGCAGACTTCAAAAAATAAAGTATCTAGAGAAATCTTTGCCTCCTCTAATAATTAATAGCCTCAACTAACCCTTCTTCTATTCTTATATACCGACACTTTCTCCTGAGGCTTCCTACAATAGACCAAAAACAACAACAACCAAAAAAAAACCTTTTAAAAAAGTCTGGGAGGGGAGCCTGGTATAAACACACACACACACACACACAAACACACACACACACACACACACACACACACTAAAAATTAAAGACTGAAATGGCCCAAGAAATGACACCCTAATAGCAAGAAGCATGGTGTCCAGATCTTGATTTCTAATACTGTTCTCCAATTAAAGGAACTAGGGCTCCTTGGGGAAATGGCAGATTCTACGACTGGGGCAGGAAATATACCACATAAGCCTGAAGCGCACTGGAGTGCCAGGAAGTAAGGAAGTGCAAAAAAAACCTCATTGATGGGGCAAGTAAAAGAATAGGAAGCCAACTGAAAGAGCTCCTAAAGGCCAAAGCTGCAACAATTTGAACAAAATAAATTAGTATTGGATTATAATCCAAAGTATAAAATAATATCCATGAATCCATATTGATATAATAAATAATCAAGTAAATTAAGAAATGGGAGAAAAGAGACAAATCTCGTGTACAGAAAAATTCCAAATAAATTATGTGGACACTGTACCTTAAAGGAAGGGGAGCAAAACTCCCTATTCCTTAAGTGTGGGTTCTGTATACTGACTTCCTTCCAAAGAGTACAGTATAAAATGGGTGGAAAAAGACTAAACTTCACAGTGCAGAAACCTGACAAACACTACTTTAGCCCAGTGATCAAGGTCAATACCAACAGCCATGAATCTCACTGACAGAATGTACCCTTCGTATGTGCTAAAAATGGCGCTTTACTTCTGTGATCTTTCTCTCAAAAACTCATCCTAGTTTAATCGTGACGAAAAAATAAGACAAATTGCAACAGATGGGCATCCTACAGTATTGCTTAAAACTGCCAAGGTCATCAAAAACAAGCAAAGTCTGAGAAAGTGTCACAGCCAAGAGGAGCCGAAGGAGACATGACAATTAAATGCAATATGGTATCCTGGATGAGATCCTAGAACAGAAAAAGGACACCGGATACAAACTAAGGACATCTGAATAAAGTATGGACTTGAATTAATAATAATATATTGGTTCATTCATTTTAACAAAATGTACCACACTAATGTAAGATCTTAGCAACAGGGAAACTGTATGTGCAGGGGAGGGGAGTAACATGAGAACTCTGCCATCTGGTCATTTAGTCTGTACATCTAAAACTGTTCTTAAAAAAGAAAACTAATAAAAACACGGGAATGATTACATAATTTTAGCTCTTATGCCAATTTTGTTCTTGATTTTACAATTTTGTGCTTGCTTTTAGTTTGGGGTACACAGAAATTGACCACTTCTTCAAGAGAAAAGAACAATTCTCACAGGAGAAATGAATATTAAGCAGTATTCACAGGATAAAATATTTGAACATGCTTAAACATTGAAGGAGCAACTAAAAAGTAAAAGTGGGCTTCATTAACAACGGAGACTCAGTCTCCCATCTGTGAGAGATCTAGCCTCAGCAAAGTAACTCTGCCTCCCAAACGAGGGATCTGGTGGTGATTTAAAACCGACCTTTCACCTTCCAAATTACAGAAATCCATTTTTCACCACAAATGGAAACATGAAGTATGAGATACAGAACAAAAACACCAGAGAGCATTTCTACTAATCATGGTGAGTTAAAACTGTACTATTTCAGGTTTAAAGCTCAGTCAGTAAATGGATTAGACTTACCAATATAATTTACACAGTCAGATAAACTTCTGGAAGCAAACGGTCCTTCATATACAGTCTTACTTTTATCAAACAAATAAACCATATAGCTATCACAGCCTCTCTGAAAAAAGAAACAAACAATTTTTAAAAAGATCCTTGAACATCCTAAGTACTTCAGCATCGGATTTCCTATTCTGAAATACAGATGAATGTAGCCAATGTTCATTAGCATACATCTTACAGACTTAAGGTCTAAACTCTTGTTTAGGAAAAATAAATAAATAACTTCAGTATGGGCAAAAGTGAAAATCACCAGACCCCAAAGGACAAAAGCAGAAAGTCCTAATAACATCTATCCATACGATGGGAATATTATTCAGTAATCAAAAAGAATTCGTACAGATACATGCTATGACACGAATGAACCTCAACAACACAATGGTAAGTACATGAAGTTTGACACAAGAGACTACAGGTAGCATGATCCATTTACATGAAATGTTCAGAAGAGGCAAATCCATACAGATAGAAAATAAATTAATGATTGCCTGGGGTGGGCAGAATGAGATTAATAGTTAATAGACAGGAAGAATCTTACTGAGATAGAAATGTTTTAAAACTGATTTATGGTGATGGCAGTGCAATTAGGTAAATTTACTAAAACAAAAACTCAAAAAACCCCTGAACACTTGAAATGGATAAATTATATGATATATAAAATACGCCTCAAGTCAAATAAAATGAAAAAGGTGTCACGACCACAATCATATTTTACCATCCATCTATCTTCTCACAGGACCTATGAGACTGCTGGTCTAATCTCAAGGTTCTAGGCTTCAAGAAAAAAAGGAAAAGAGGGAGGAGAGAACTAGCACCAAAGGCAAAGTCATACAAAGTACAAAACAATGAATCAAGTTTACCTCGCAAAGCAATGATAAGAGAAATAAGTACGATAAAAGTAAAAAGTAAAAAGTATAAGATGTGCATCACCACCCCCCAAGGGATTCCAAATACACATTAAAAAATGCAGGGCATGCAATCCCCCTATGCAAAAAGATTTCTTATATTTTTCTAAGTATATTAGAATTTTCTTACTACTCCATCTAGAACACATTGAGAGGCTGGTTTCCGAGGATCCAGAGAAATTCCCGTCTCTGAAAGAAGCTCTTGAGAAGCAGTATTTATTCCAGTTTCACGCTCAATACGAGACTGCAGTGAATGAAGACTTTCATCAGGTGGTAACAAAAAAGAAATTATCTTTGCAGAAGTCATATTTAGGATGTGTACTATCTGTATAAACAAGAAAAACGAAATGATTATTGAGCATCTGCTGCTAGATACTAAAGGGAATATGAGCAAAAGGCATTATCTCTGTACTAAACAAGGTTCAGTCATTTTCCAAAGTGAGATTTCCTTCTATAATTATAAAATGACATTCTGAAACTGGTTTACTTTTCTATTACAACAGATGTCAGTTCCAAGGAATCAAATTTCAAAGTTCTAGGGATGCACAAAATCATGAAATAAAACCCATATTTAAAAAGGCAACACTTATTTATTATAGAAATATATCACAGACCTGGAAGGAAATGTTCCATTTATGAAGTGCCTAATAAACACCAACCACAGAGTTAACTGCTTTATGTTTAATTTAATATCCTGTTCATTAGTTTTTAACGTAACCCATTAATTAGATCTTCTAATCTCCATTTTGGCAAAGAGAAAAACCAGAGCTCTGAGAAGTTAACTTATTAGAGATCACACAGCTGATAACTCATAGAGCTTAGATCTGAACTCATATCTGTCTGACTACCTTACATTGTCTCAAGAAATAATCATCTGGTAGAAGATCTAGACTTTTCTTTAAACAGGGAAAAGCATAGTCACCCTCGTTTTTCCGATTAGGCAAGCAAATCCCAGAGCAGTAATCTGCCTAACGGCTCAGTCAGATAAGAAAACAGTCTTATTACTCTCACCTACAGCCCCACTGAAAATAGGAGTAGCCTGATACGGGACTAGAAGTGTGAGACTGAGTTAGATGGGACTCTACCCAGGCACCTAAGGACAGCCACAGAATGAGAAGTCAGTTTTTTAAACACGACATGATTTTAAGTACTCTTCCTTCCACTATCCTTAGGGAAGTCATACAAAATTAATACCTGTGTTTCTCCAATGCCTTACATTGATAGTGTATGCAAATGATTAAAATTATCTCTGCTGGAAATGCTTATTACAGAGATAAAGTATTAACTTTCTTTTAATATACATATAATAACCTTTTATGTTCAAAAGAGGTGGGGGGAAGAGAAAGGAATCTTCACAGTTGACATGGATGTACAAGTATACCAACTGAGACCTTCCATTCTTTCCCAGCCTAGGCCTGTTTCACACTAGGATAGCTGCTGCTAACAGCAATAGAAGAAATTTAGGATGAAAAATCGAAGATGGACACTTACTTTTATACAAAGTATGTCAATCTAGGGTAAGTGATCATGGCATCCTACTATCAAAGCTGAGCCAGAAGGGAGCAAAAGGAAGAGGAAACACAGCTTAAATTTATCCTTTTGTGGGGCTGGCCCAGTGGCTCAGGCGATTGGAGCTCCATGTTCCTAACTCCAAAGGCTGCCGGTTCAATTCCCACATGGGCCAGTGGGCTCTCAACCACAAGGTTGCCAGTTCAATTCCTCGAGTCCCCCAAGGTATGGTGGGAAGCGCTCCCTGCAACTAAAGATTGAACAGGACACCTTGAGCTGAGCTGTTGCTGAGCTTCCGGATGGCTCGGTTGGAGCATGTCCTCTCAACCACAAGGTTGCTAGTTCAACTCCCACAAGCGATGGTGGACTGCGCCCACCAACTAGCAACTAGCAACGGCAACTGGACCTGGAGCTGAGCTGCGCCCTCCACAACTAAGACTGAACGGACAACAACTTGAAGCTGAACGGCACCCTCCACAACTAAGATTGAAAGGACAACAACTTGGTTTGGAAAAAAAGGCCTGGAAGTACACACTGTTCCCCAATAAAGTCCTGTTCCCCTTCCCCAATAAAATCTTAAAAAAGAAAAATTTATCCTTTTGTTCACTGGAATATTTAATGAGTGCCTACTCAGTATATACTATTAAGTGTGTTGTGGTAGTAGGGGTTATGCAAACTGAGTAACAGGATCCTTGCCTCACACAGGACAATGGTCAAATAGAAAAAAAACATTAAGAAACATTAAGAGAACTAAAATACAAGGCAAAATGTGACAGGTATTGTACAGGTTCCAAAAGAAGAATATTTGGTAGCAGGAAAGGGGTGCTTTATAAAGGAGGCACTATTTGAGCTAAACTTTGAAAAAGAAGAAAGATTAGAAAGAGAAAAATTGAAAGAAGAATTGTTCTTCTAGGCAGAAAACAAGGTAGGCAGAGAGGTAGAAAAGAATGGGCATAATCAGAGAATATTAATAATACAGTTCAAATTTACCTAAAACAATGTCCCCTGAGGGCACAATATGAGATAGGATAAGGCTGGAAGTATAGGAAGAAATGAGACAAAGACAGGTTTTGAATGACAATGTAAGGGTTGGGACTTTATTCAATATGCAAAAAGGAAGGCTTTCTAAATTGAGAACCTGACAAGCTCAGAATTGTAAAAACAATCAAAAGATAAATCTGACAAAATAATTAAATATGTTGATGAAAGAGAAGGAGTAGTCAGTCCAAGTTTTGGACCGAGGTAACTAGAAAGGTGATAATTAAAGTAAAAGGCACAGGAAAGGCTGTATAAATAGATTACATGAAGTAAATATGTTCAGTTTTTAATAAGTCTTGGTGCCAGTGGGACCACCAGTTACATAGCAGTTGTAAGTACACTGCAGAAAAGTCAAAACTGAGGAGATAAATTTGGGAGTTATATTAATACATATTTAGTTTATAGTTAAAGTTATACAACGGAAGAAATTGCCAAAGGAAAGAAAGAAAAAGTAATATGGAAAAATAGAAAACCAAGGAGACTGGTGGCAAGTTCAGTACACTTTTTGAAAACTTTAGTTACACTTAGGGGTATGAAAAAGGAAACAAAGAAGGAATAAGTAAATATTTCTGTTTCACCATTACCTTCAGTGGCAAGTTCAGTACACTTTTTGAAAACTTTTCTACATATTTAAAGTTTCCTATAATAAATAGTTGAAAAAATATGCAATCAAACTCTCTAAACTTTTTTTAAAAGGGAAAAAAAACATTTCAGGGCAGTCAGCAAGTTCAGGTGGTTAGAGTGCGGTGCTCTTAACACGGTTGCTGGTTCAATTCCCGCATGGGCCGCTGTGAGCTGCACCCTCCACAACTAGATTGAAACAACTACTTGACTTGGAGAAGATGAGTCCTGGAAAAACACACTAAATAAATAATCAAATACTGCTTAAAAAAAACAAAGAACATTTCAGTAACTATTTTCTTGATTTCTTTTCTCAATGAAAATAAAATATGCATCATTCCCTAACTGAACAATAAATACCTTTAAAAAATGCCCTACAGTAATACCACGCTGTTTTGCAGTTCATGCTTCTGTGTTCATGATAGTCCCTTGCCTGTAAATCTTTCCCCCTGCTCAGTTCCCCAATTAATTTACTTACCTTCAAAATTCAGTCCTATTATCATGTCTAGGAAGCATCCCTGAATTACTATGAATAGTACCTTTCACATACCTTATTCTGGACAACCTCACAATGATATTGGTCCTTTAAAGAAGATATTACATAACCTGAGTTATAAATATAAACAAACACGCACGCTCACGCGCGCGCACACGTTTCCAGATTCACAGATAGGTAAACAGTGGCGCTTCAAATTGAACTAAAGTGTATAGACCACAAAACACATAGGGAGGACTCTTTCCCCATACCCTATGACAAGCAGACGTTCACAGAGCCCTTCTAAGTAGAAATGATGCTACAAGTACCGTGACAAGTCTAAAAAAAAAATCTCAGATAAAAAACAAAATTTATTGGAGGCAAAAAAGAACTCAAAGGTGCCATCAAGTCCTGCTTGCCTAACATACTGAGGGATGATTTATTCCTTGGCACAATAGAAGAAAACAAAATCAAGAAGCCAGGTTATCTTTTCAATGTTAGCCAAGAATGACATCAACATGGCCTTAAGTTCCCAGTTAAAAAACTACGCCAAGACTGGAGTAAAACCTTATAGGATTACACTTTCTCATTTCAGTTTTAGAAACCGTATCTATTACAAGCAATCAACAAATATGGTACGACTGCAGATGAGAGTTGTTTCTGGGCAGCTAGCATAAAGGAACCTCTCATTCACATCAGTGGAGATTTACTGAGAACCTGGTACATGCCCTGCTGTATACAGAAATGCTGGGGTAGAGGTAGTGTGGTGGTACAGTGGGCGATTGTTAATAAAAGCAGTAGAAGCAATCCCAGCACTGAAGACGAGGACAATTTATATTGAGGGGTATGAGTGAAAGACGAGAAACGGTTAGAAAATGGCAGAGACCATTCAGAGAAAAGGAGAGTTGAATATGTACCAGTGTAGGTTGAGTAGACACACAGAAATAGATTATTCTGGGCAGAAGAACTGCATCTGTCAAAGTACAAAACTGGAGCTTGATGGCATAAGGAGCAGGGACAAGCTGGTCCTGAGTAAAGGGTAAGAGAAGCAGGTATGAGGCAAATAACTTGGTTGGGGACCTGCATTAGGAAAGCCCAAAAAAGCAAGGCACAACAGTTTAGACTTGACTTGGTAGACAAGAAGGAACTATGTTGGTCTCTTGGACAGGAAAATAACGTATTTTCAGAAGATCAGATGGGCAGTTCATGCTGCATGGACTATAGGATCAGAAGTATAGAGGCATGTCAGTCAGGTAGCAACCTTCCTCACCAAACGAGATCCAGTATGATTAGACCTAAATGAATGAGGTGATAATGGCACCAATAGGAGGAAGAGGAAAACCCAAAAGATGCTTCAAAGGGAGTAATCAACAAAGACCACTAAGAAGTAAAACTAAGAAGGTTTACTAAGAAAATAAAAATCCATCAGCTCTAAAACTATAATTTTCTTTTTCAAGTAAGCATCAGGAAAAGATCATTAAAATATATTTCTGCTAATTTTCCAAATAAACTTGTTAACTTCAATGCAAGTCTCATGAAGTACACCCCCTTCAAACTAACCTTCAAATTCAGAATGTGATCCATTGACACAAAACATCTTGGCTGCTTCAAAGTAGGATCAACAGGTCCTCCTCTCTGCTGAGGATCCCAGTTCAGCATCAATTGTAGCCAGTTTTCCATAGGTTCTACAATTAAACTAGAAAACACAAAAATAGGGTGAAAATCATCATGCTCCAATTTTCCTTCAGTACTGGAAAAAAAGCAATTTTATAGGTTGTCTATTTCCTTTCTCATTACTTATCTGTACCATTTTCTACCTCACTTTCAAATTATTCATGAAATGACAGGGGACAAACTTTTTCCACAAAAATTAACCCAAAACCCACATATGTAAGTTAGTTACTGGCAACTCCAACGGGCAAGGCAGTTGAGTGGCAGCAGTTCTGGTTTCCACTAGACTTGTGCTGTTCAATATGGTCGTCACTAGTCACAAGAGTCATCACTACATGCATTTACACTTAAGTTACTAAAAATTAAATCAAATTAAATATTCAGTTCTTCAGTCAAACTACTCCCCTTTCAAGGGCTCAACAGCTTATGTGGCTAGCGCAGATATAAACCATTTCCATCATCACAGAAAGTTATAGTGGATAATGCTACTTGGAACAGACAATTATCATGTTGTTTTATAACTAAAGAAACTGAGGCGAACTTCTCAACTGAAATATACTTACCTACAAAGGCTATTTGGTTGAGGTAAATGACTACTGAACCGAACTTCTCCTGTCATCTCTTCACATGCAAATATACACTTTGGATCCTTCTTCTTAATTTTCTCATGCCTATAAATAAATAACAAAGGTGAGACTCAGTTGACAACGTGAGTCTCACAAATACGCTAAGATTTTTGCCATTTAATTTTATTCAATTGTGTGTTTAAAAGGCAATTACACCAATTAGAGAGAGAGGTAAAAAAGCGGGCAACTGGGGAAAAAAAAAAAGCAGGCAACTGAAACTTTTCATTCCCATTAGGCACACCACAGTTCTCTTCCATTTCTTACCAGGTAAATGGTTGCAGGTGATGCAAAAAAGGCCTATAGCCAGCAATACATTCAAACACCATGGTCCCAAAGCTCCAATAATCAACAGTGGCTGTGTAAGGCTTATTCTCAAAGAGCTCTGGGGCCTTAAAAAAGAAAAAATGCTTCAAACATCACACTATAAGAGAAAAGCTATTTTATTTTTGAACTACTATATTCATGACCTTCATAAATAAAGAAAATCTTGTACACTTAAAAGGCAAAGAAACAATATATGTCTTACCAGATACTGCAATGTTCCCACAAAAGATGTACACAGACTTCCTTGGTCAACGTCTTTGGCATATCCCAGATCAATTATTTTATGTATAGTCTGCAAAATTGTAAGTATTAAATGGTTAAGAAATTTGAAAAGGAAAGGCAACAATGTCTTATAAGGCTCTGGAGAGGGTGGTGGTGAAGAGCTTGGGCTCTGGAATAACACAAATGCGTTTCAGCCTGAGCACCACCACTTAACTAGCCGTATGATCTTGATCAAGTTACTTACCTTCTCTCAGTTTCCTATGTAATGAATGGTATTACAAACAATCCCTACTTCACATAATCGTTATTAGGATTCAGTGACATAGTGAAAGAAAAGGATTTAACACAGAGCCTTGCACATGGTAAAAACTAAATATAGATTGGCTATTCATTTTTATTTTGATACATTCGGAATAAGCTTGATCCATTAAATTGGAAGGCAAACGTAGCATGACTTCCAAACTTGAAGAAGCATCAGACCATCTTATAGTGGGTCAATGTGAGTAAATACCCATCTAACCTCAAGAATATCCTGAAGTCTTTGGGGGAAAAGAAAAAGCAGACAGCCGGTGCCACGCATACATAAAAGGCTCTTAAGAGAAGCAGCATCATTAAGGTTTCATCACCTTCAAGTGACCACCATCTTCACTAACTAACAGACCACACAATCCAATCCGAAGTTCAGACTCTTGACTTTACATCTTTATTGGGATGGATGTAAGAAAACTGTTCACATTATTCTGATACAAACAAATATTTCAGGAGTCAATTCACAATTTCTGGTTCTTCTCAAGATGACTCACTTAAGAATCTGAGAAATCAAGATTTTGAATTTTAATTACATATAGAACTTAGGAATTTGGGGGTCAATGAGGGTTTTTGGTGTTTTTCCTTAAATAAAAAACCATTTTTTAAGTAAATGTACTTTACTTCTTAAAGTAAAGCAGACCCAGGATGTGTGTATTTTTTGGATGTGTTTCATAAAGATTAACAAATTATTCACTCACTGTCTACTATAATAGCTCTGTTAGATACCATGCTGGAAAAACAAGTAAACAAGACAGATGCAGTTCCTTCTCTAAAGGAACTATTGTGTTAGCAGAGGAGACAAACAACTAAGCACAAAACCACAGTTCAGTGTAATGAGAACTGGTAGAAAAAGTATGGTGTGCAATGGAGGGGCACCAAACCCCAACGACCAACTACATCAGGAAGACTGTATTCAACTGGCATGAAACATTTGCTCAGTTTTCACCTACCTTTCCACCAACATCCTGAAGAACTATGTTTTCAGGTTTTAGATCACGATGTATAATTTTGTTTTCATGCAAATATCGAATCCCAGACCCTAAATAAAGTTTAAAATGTATTTTGAGGTAAGAAAATACTGAATTAAAAAAAATTCATCTCACACTTTGTACTTCTCTGATGCTCAAATTTATAGGGACCATCATAACTACACAACTAATGACATGTAGTACTTCAGATTTTCTCCATAGAAAATCAAGTAACATTTACAAATACTGCAGAATTATAATATGTGGTCATTTAACTTAAGAGAATTCACATTAAAAAGAACTAGAACAAGCAATTGACAAAATCTCTGTATTTATTCTTGTAGTTTTTTTCCTCCTACCTAAATCACCCTCTTCAACTAGACTTTGGCCTCCATGACCCAGGAAAAGAAGCAAAATCAAAATATATATGGAAACATATTCTTGCTTTTGAGCTTGCACCAAGGGCCCAGGTGCTAGATACTTTTGGGATTTTTCAGGAGTAATCCTGATTTAAAAAAGATTT